>NC_073641.1:53265000-53890000 GCF_029407905.1 Bubalus kerabau
GATACGTATAGTATTCATCATGTAGTCATTATGGCTGTGAGAGTTGGACTATAAGGAAAGCTGAGTGCTGAAGAATTGATGCTTTTGAACTGTGGTGTTGGAGAAGCCTCTTGAGAGTCCCTTGAACTGCAAGGAGATCCAACCAGTCCATCCTAAAGGAAATCAGTCCTGAATGTTCATTGGAAGGACTGATGCTGAAGCTGAAACTCCAATACTTTGGCCACCTGATGAGAAGAGCTGACTCATTTGAAAAGACCCTGATGCTGGGAAAGATTGAAGGCAGGAGGAGAAGGAAATGACAGAGGATGAGATGGTTGGATGACATCACTGACTCAGTGGACATGAGTTTGAGTAAACTCTGGGAGTTGGTGATGGACAGGGAAGCCTGGCGTGCTGCAGTCAATGGGATCACAAAGAGTTGGACACGACTAAGCAACTGAACTGGATACGTGTAGTCTCAAATGTTTCTTACTATAAAGTTAAAATATAAGAAAAGTTATAGAACACTAATTATATGAAGTCAAAAATATAAGAACCTAGGCAGAGGTTCAGAAAATCTAGATCTGGATTACCTATTTTTTTAAGCTATATGTTCAACTGTATTAGCTTCTTATTAGTCTCTTATACTTGCTGTTTAACATACTGCTAACACTTAGTGTGTTTAAACAATAAAAATTTATTATCTTATAGTACTCAAAGTAAAAAGTCCAACAGGAACTTTTGGGTTAAAATCAAGAGCTGCATTGCTTCCAGAGGTTCTGGAAGATAATTAATTTCTTTGCCTTTTCTCCCTTATAGAGACCACCTGCATTCCTTGTTTATGGCCCATTTCTTCATTTTAGAATCACACCACCTCAGCCCCTTCTTCAAGGTTGCTCATCTCTGTCACTCTAACTCTTCTCTTTATTCACGTAAAGACCCCTGTGTTTACATTGGCCCCACTCAGCTAACCCAGATTCCTCTTCCTATCCCAGGATCCTTGGGTAGTTACATCTTCAATGCCCCTTTTGCCATGTTAGGTAATATAGTAACGGGTTCCAGTGGTAGGGATATGAACACTTCTGAGAGCCACTGTTCTGTCTACCACAGTAGACAATCTTCACTTTTCAATTTTGAAAATAAAATACTCTTCTAAACCACAGGGAAGCTAGATTAGAAATGAAATCAGCCACACCATTCTCCATATTGAAACTGGAGAATAATGGTACATCTTTTATTCTCTTGTAGAGACTTTCCACTGTGTGCTTTGTCTCTTCATGTCTCTCTTACTTTCAAGTCAAAGAGTACCAGCCAATTTGCCAAAAATATAATTTAAAAGCTTTTAACACAAAGAATCCTTAGGTTTCAACTACCTCTAAGTACACACTCACTAATTTAAGGTTGATTTAGTGAAACAGACTTTGAGTCTCATTTCTTAATGGGAATGATCAGTCACATTTTTTAAGTTTAGTTTCTGACACAAATTGACAAATTATTCATAATGGGAAGCATCTGGACTCAACATTTTAAAAAAAGAAATTTTCATATAATGAAAAATGAATGTATTAAGTATGTGATGTTTAAATGACTCATTATCTTAATTTATAAATTTTCATAAATGTCGAACAAACTTCAGAAACTATTTCTTGTTCCAAATAGTGTCAAGCAAGGTGCATTTCCTTTTGATGCTTAGATGGCTGGGTTATTTCACATTTTTTTTCTTAGGGATTATGTTGCTATCCGAAAGCTAGCCTTTGGCTGGAGTCAGCTGCCTACAAAATTTTACCTACAAATAGTCATAGAATGATATTGTAAATTACTGCTGCTTCTGGTAACTAAAATGACCTGCAGCTAGCTTGCAGGCAGCAGTGACTATTAAAATAAGAGTACTAAAGTTCATTTCAGAACTTTAATTCATTTGGAAGTGAAGGAAAATCCATAACTGTGAAGTCTGTGACTCTTTCACTAACATAACAGATTTCAATTACAAACACAGGCTTATGGATAGTTTACAGACAATACTTAATTTACATTATAAGCTTAGATAGATGATATATTTTTATTTAGCATGTGTACATAATGAAATTATTTTTTCAGTATTTTATGTTATATACATATTTTTAATTTTTTTTTAAATCTTAGATATTTTAAATCATTAGGAAAAAGGAGAAATGCAACCTCATTAGGTAAAAACTGGTAAGGCAAACTAAAAACTAAATAAAATTTCAAAGTTCTTTAAATTAAATAGGGAATAGATATTCAGGCTTTCAGAGTTAAAAGCACCCATGCATTTTTTGCCTTATATATGCTTATCTATGTGGTGACTAGTGCATATTTTTATACAACTTACTTTGAGCATTTTAGTAATTGAAGCCCATTTCTGTTGTTCACTCCTAAGTCATGTCCGACTTTCTGTGACCCCATGGACTGCAGCACTCCAGGCTGCCCTGTCCCAAAGGTGCGCTATCATGAAGGAACTCCTAATGATCTAAAATTGATTTTCTTTCATGATAAATGCAAAATGCCTTATTTTTAAGAAGGAAACAATGAGGAGAAAAATAAAACTAAGCATTTTATTGAATAAAAGACTAGGAAATATGTTAAATTTTATTGTGACTCTACTCTATATGAAACTCTGTAGAAATATACATTTTGTGGAAGTTTCTATTAAGCCCTAATCATATATTTGTGTATATTGGTTTCTTGGCATTTTAAAAATATGATTATCATTTATGTTTAAGGAGAGTCAAACATTTATATAAAAATACAAAGTGCAGCAAATTTTTCCTATTCTTCCTGTACTATATATTCAACGTTTCTTTTTCTATAATTTTACACTTCTACAAAATATAGTTTGATTGTATATATACCATTTATCATTTTAATACAGCTTTTAATAAGGTGTATGCATTATTTGCACAATGTTTTTTTCATTGTCAGTACCTGTGCAGCTAACTCATTTTTAAAGGCCTGCATATTTTTCTATAACAAAAAAAAAATGCAAAGTTGCTTAGCGGTGTCTGACTCTGCAACCCCATAAACTGGGGCCTGCCAGGCTCCTCTGTCCATGGAATTCTCCAGGCAAAAATACTGGAGTGGGTAGCCATTCCCTTCTCCAGGGTATCTTCTCAACCCAGGGATTGAACCCAGGTCTCCTGCATTGTAGTTGGATTCTTAACCTCTGAGCCACGTGGAAAGCCTATCCCAGGTGGGATAGCAAAAAATAATTTGCTTCCAGGTTTCATGATTATGAATAGTGTTTCAGTGAACAGTTTTCAACATACACCTTTGGGTCCATGTAAGAACAAATTGGAAAATTCTGAAAGAGATGGGAATACCAGACCACCTGATCTGTCTCTTGAGAAATCTGTATGTAGGTCAAGAAGCAACAGTTAGAACTGGACATGGAACAACAGACTGGCTCCAAAAAGGAAAAGGAGTACACCAAGGCTGTATATTGTCACCCTGCTTATTCAACTTATATGCAGAGTACATTATGAGAAACGCTGGGCTGGAAGAAGCACAAGCTGGAATCAAAATTTCTGGGAGAAATATCAATAACCACAGATATGCAGATGACACCACCCTTAAGGCAGAAAGCAAAGAAGAACTAAAGAGACTCTTGATGAGAGTGGAAGAGGAGAGCGAAAAACTTGTCTTAAAGCTCAACATTCAGTAAACTAAGATCATGGCATGTAGTCTGATCACTTCATGGCAAATAGATGGGGAAAAAGTGGAAACAGTGAGAGACTTTATTTTGGGGGGGCTCCAAAATCACTGCAGATGGTGACTGCAGCTGTGAAATAAAAAGATGCTTACTCTTTGGAAGGAAAGTTATGACCAACCTAGACAGCATATTAAAAAGTAGAGACGTTACTTTGCCTACAAAGGTCCATCTAGTCAAGGCTATGGCTTTTCCAGTTGTCATGTATAGATGTGAGAGTTGGACTGTAAAGAAAGCTGAGTGTCAAAGAATTGATGATTTTGAACTGTGGTTTTGGAGAAGACTTTTGAGAGTCCCTTGGACTGCAAGGAGATCCAACCAGTCCATCCTAAGGGAGATCAGTCCTGGGAGTTTATTGGAAGGACTGATGCTGAAGCTGAAACTCCAATACTTTGGCCACCTCATGCGAAGAGCTGGCTCACTTGAAAAGACCCTCATGCTGGGAAAGACTGAAGGCGGGAGGAGAAGGGGACAACAGAGGACGAGATGGTTGGATGGCATCACCTACTCAATGGACATGAGTTTGGGTAAACTCCGGGAGTTGGTGATGGACAGGGAGGCCTGGTGTGCTGCAGTCCATGGGGTCACAAAGAGTCGGACATGACTGAGCGACTGAACTGAACTGAAGTGAAGAACAAAAGTATTTCTGAATTCACCTGAAAGTGTAATAGTTAGATTGAAGTGAATGTACATTTTCAACCAGGTATACATTTAAAAAGCAATGAAATTTCCTAAGAATATTTGCCCACTCGTTTTCTCCCCATTTAAATCTGGTGGACGAAGCGAAAGAAGTAGAGAAAAGAAAGAAAAGAAGAGGTCTACTTTCTGGGATGATGAGGAGACTTGTGAGAAGAAATAGAGAGTAAGAGGGGGGAGAGTAAAATTGGAGGAAAAGTGTAGTTAGCCGTAGCTAAAGTTACTGACATCAAATTTTGAACCAATAATTTCCTGCTTGAAAAAACACTTCTCATTTTCAGAGTAAAACTCCTTTTCCCATCATATAAGACCTTCATCATTTGACTCACAGAACTTCTACTGTTCTATTACACTGCCCTGTCGTGCAACTTCATCATTACCCTTGAGCTCGCAGGAGCCCTGGAAACTCCCATACCACCATCTTGCTGACGTCACTCTCCCAGACTGCTTAAATCCTACATGGCTATGATTTAATTTTCTTTGCTAAAATGATTCATTTCTTCTCTATACAAGTTGATTACTATAATTTCTTTGGAACCCTATAGCAGTTTTCCTCTTTGCTAAGATTGACGTCAACATAAAGCAGATTTTACATAACTTACTTTTCCTCTCTCATCCCTTTGCAACTATCATACCTCTACTACTGAACTTATTAGACTTTGTAGATATTTTAGTTTAAGTGGTCGCATCTTTTGTCTTAAGAACATAAACTCTATATTCATTTTTGTTTATCACATAGCACATTAGCTGAGGCAAGATATATGTTTAATATGTCTATTAAACAAATAAGTATATGATAAGAAATTAGATGAATGAATGAATGAAGGACCTAGAAAGTGGAAGACAGACTTATGACTGTTAAACATTTCTTCTCAATTAATTTATAAACATGAGAAAAAAAGTCAAGGGGAGCAATATTAACATTTCATTTATAGAAACACATTAGGTTTATCAAGAAATTTTCCCCCTTCTTTACCTTTGCAGATGTGTAAATCTTAAAAGTTTGCTAATGTCTGTGTAGGTGTTGGAAGAGGGCATCAGAGGGCAAACACACTGAAACCATACTCACAGAAAACTAGTCAATCTAATCACACTAGGACCACAGCCTTGTCTAACTCAATGAAACTAAGCCATGCCCATGGGGCAACCCAAGACGGGCGGGTCATAGTGGAGAGATTTGACAGAATGTGGTCCACTGGAGAAGGGAATGGCAAACCACTTCAGTATTCTTGCCTTAAGAACCCCATGAACAGTATGAAAAGGCAAAATGATAGGATACTGAAAGAGAAACTCCCCAGGTCAGTAGGTGCCCTATATGCTACTGGAGATCAGTGGAGAAATAACTCCAGAAAGAATGAAGGGATGGAGCCAAAGCAAAAGCAATACCCAGCTGTGGATGTGACTGGTGATAGAAGCAAGGTCCGATGCTGTAAAGAGCAATATTGCATAGGAACCTGGAATGTCAGGTCCATGAATCAAGGCAAAATGGAAGTGGTCAAACAAGAAATGGCAAGAGTGAATGTCGACATTCTAGGAATCAGCAAACTGAAACGGACTGGAATGGGTGAATTTAACTCAGATGACCATTATATCTACTACTGCAGGCAGGAATCCTTCAGAAGAAATGGAGTGGCCATCATGGTCAACAAAAGAATCCAAAATGCAGTACTTGGATGCAATCTCAAAAACGACAGAATAATCTCTGTTCATTTCCAAGGCAAACCATTCAATATCACAGTAATCCAAATCTATGCCCCAACCAGTAACGCTGAAGAAGCTGAAGTTGAATGGTTCTATGAAGACCTACAAGATCTTTTAAAACTAACACCCAAAAAAGATGTCCTTTTCATTATAGGGGACTGGAATGCAAAAGTAGGAAGTCAAGAAACATCTGGAGTAACAGGCAAATTTGGCCTTGGAATATGGAATGAAGTAGGACAAAGACTAATAGAGTTTTGTCAAGAAAATGCACTGGTCATAACAAACACCCTCTTCCAACAACACAAGAGAAGACTCTATACATGGGCATCACCAGATGGTCAACACTGAAATCAGATTGATTATATTCTTTGCAGCCAAAGATGGATAAGCTCTATACAGTCAGCAAAAACAAGACCAGGAGCTGACTGTGGCTCAAACCATCAACACCTTATTGCCAAATTCAGACTTAAATTGAAGAAAGTAGGGAAAACCACTAGACCATTCAGGTATGACCTAAATCAAATCCCTTATGATTATACAGTGGAAGTGAGAAATAGATTTAAGGGCGTAGATATGACAGAAAGAGTGCCTGATGAACTATGGAATGAGGTCCGTGACATTGTACAGGAGACAGGGATCAAGGCCATTCCCATGGAAAAGAAATGCAAAAAAGCAAAATGGCTGTCTGGGGAGGCCTTACAAATAGCTGTGAAAAGAAGAGAAGTGAAAAGCAAAGGAGCAAAAGAACGATATAAACATCTGAATGCAGAGTTCCAAAGAATAGCAAGAAGAGATAAGAAAGCCATCTTCCGCGATCAATGCAAAGAAATAGAGGAAAACAACAGAATGGGAAAGACTAGGGATCTCTTCAACAAAATCAGAGATACCAAAGGAACATTTCATGCAAAGATGAGCTCGATAAAGGACAGAAATGGTATGGACCTAACAGAAGCAGAAGATATTAAGAAGAGGTGGCAAGAATACACAGAAGAACTGTACACAAAAGATCTTCACGACCCAGATAATCACAATGGTGTGATCACTCACCTAGAGCCAGATATCCTGGAATGTGAAGTCAAGTGGGCCTTAGAAAGCATCACTATGAACAAAGCTAGTGGAGGTGATGGAATTCCAGTTAAGCTATTCCAAATCCTGAAAGATGATGCTGTGAAAGTGCTGCACTCAATATGCCAGCAAATTTGGAAAACTCAGCAGTGGCCACAGGACTGGAAAAGGCCAGTTTTCATTCCAATCCCAAAGAAAGGCAATGCCAAAGAATGCTCAAACTACCACACAATTGCACTCATCTCACACACTAGTAAAGTAATGCTCAAAATTCTCCAAGCCAGGCTTCAGCAATATGTGAACTATGAACTTCCTGATGTTCAAGCTGGTTTTAGAAAAGGCAGAGGAACCAGAGATTAAATTGCCAACATCTGCTGGATCATAGAAAAAGAAGAGAGTTCCAGAAAAACATCTATTTCTGCTTTATTGACTATGCCAAAGCCTTTGACTGTGTGGATCACAATAAACTGTGGAAAATTCTGACAGAAATGGGAATACCAGACCACCTGATCTGCCTCTTGAGAAATTTGTATGCAGGTCAGGAAGCAACAGTTAGAACTGGACATGGAACAACAGACTGGTTCCAAATAGGAAAAGGAGTTCGTCAAGGCTGTATATTGTCACCGTGTTTATTTAACTTATATTCAGAGTACATCATGAGAAACGCTGGACTGGAAGAAACACAAACTGGAATCAAGATTGCCGGGAGAAATATCAATAACCTCAGATATGCAGTTGACACCACCCTTATGGCAGAAAGTGAAGAGGAACTCAAAAGACTCTTGATGAAAGTGAAAGTGGAGAGTGAAAAAGTTGGCTTAAAGCTCAGCATTCAGAAAACGAAGATCATGGCATCTGGTCCCACCACTTCATGGGAAATAAATGGGGAAACAGTGGAAACAGTGTCAGACTTTATATTTTTGGGCTCCAAAATCACTGCAGATGGTGACTGTAGCCATGAAATTAAAAGATGCTTACTCCTTGGAAGGAAAGTTATGACCAACCTAGATAGCATATTCAAAAGCAGAGACATTCCTTTGCCAACAAAGGTTCGTCTAGTCAAGGCTGTGGTTTTTCCTGTGGTCGTGTATGGATGTGAGAGTTGGACTGTGAAGAAGGCTGAGCACGGAAGAATTGATGCTTTTGAACTGTGGTGTTGGAGAAGACTCTTTTTTTTTTTTTTAATTTTTAAAAATTTTTTTTTTATTTTTAAACTTTACAAAATTGTATTAGTTATGCCAAATATCATAATGAGTCCGCCACAGGAGAGTCCCTTGGACTGTAAGGAGATCCAACCAGTCCATTCTGAAGGAGATCAGTCCTGGGATCTCTTTGGAAGGAATGAAGCTGAGGCTGAAACTCCAGTACTTTGGCCACCTCATGCGAAGAGTTGACTCATTGGAAAAGACTCTGATGCTGGGAGGGATTGGGGCAGGAGGGGAAGGGGATGACAGAGGATGAGATGGCTGGATGGCATCGCTGACTCGATGGACGTGAGTCTGAGTGAACTCCAGGAGCTGGTGATGGACAGGGAGGCCTGGCATGCTGCGATTCATGGGGTTGCAAAGAGTTGGACATGACTGAGGGACTGATCTGATCTGATCTGAATGTCTGTGTAACCATGACTGAACTGAATAAGAATTGTTATAAACATATCATATTTTAAATGTGGAACATTATAGAAAGTGAAAACAAGTATATAAAATTATCTCATGATCCCATCACTAAGAAATACTGTAGCTTTTAATTTAAAACAATATATGGTAAACTAAACATAATTGGAAGAGGTAGAAGTGAAGGAGGAAAAGGAGGAGAAAAATCACGGGGAGGAGAAGTGAATTGGAGAATAGGAAGAATGGGTGGAAAAAGAGGAAGATACTTTTTTTTTTCCTCTCCCTCCAACCCCTCCCAGCCCCCAGAAACCACGAATATGCTCATTTGTATAGAGGCACACATACACACATATTGTGTCTTTTTGTGCATAAATATGTATGTGTCTCCTTTTCTTATTTTTAATGGAAGCTTATTTCATATCTTTGCTTATGCAGCAATAGTGTGTCTTGGAAAGCTTTCTCTAAGACGATGCATTTTTTTTTTTTTTTTTAATTTGAGTACTCTGCTGTGTGGTTAAATGGGGCATTAGTTGAGCTCTGGATGAATATTTTGTTCTCATTTTTCTTTTATGATCGTAAATATGTTCTGGAGAAAGGAATGGCAACCCACTCCAGTGTTCTTGCCTGGAGAATCCAATTGCCAGAGGAGTCTGGCGGGCTTCAGTCCGTGGGGTCACAAAGAGTCAGACACGACTGTGTGACTACCACTTTCTATCACTATGATATGTTCACATTTTTAATTAGTTTTAATTTATAATAAAATAATTTCACACTTACTTGGAACTTATGGTGTACAAATAACTATCATATATTACTTAAATCTCCACATTTGTCCACTGTTGTAAATAGAACCTGTATAACCATGGCAGAGAAAAGATAATTGATGGAGTTTTCTGAAAAATATGAAAGAATAATTGACTGGTTACAGACTATACAAAGGAAGAAATTGAGACTCAGCAAATGTTAGCAGTTGTCATGTTCAAAGAAGATATTGAGAAGTAAATACAGGGTAGAATTTGTTTCTTTGGACTGTATTTATTGACCATTATTGTTGTCCTGAGAATTTATTAATTTAACCATGTAGGTTAGATGCATCTTGATTACCTTGTCAAAGGAACTGATATTGTTTAATATTTGATGAAAACATTTTATATCAATCAACCTAATACATCAACTCTGCCTAAATATAGAGCACACTCTGAATAGCAGTGTGGCTAAATATGAGATAACTTTTCGAGAAGCAAACTATACACAGGCAAACCCTGTATTTGTTACAGTAGTAACCTGTATTAAGGTGATACTGTGTATTATTAATTAAAATAATTTAAACAATAATTACTAAAATTTTCTTATATGATAGAAATTATTTATTTTCTCCCAGTGTGAACTCTGAGAAATACAGATCAAATGAGAAGATTACCTCTTGTTCTTCCTCAAAATAGCTGAATAATCTTTATAAGATGAGAGCATCTTTTAATAGATATTACACTTTCTGACAAAAGTAATCCTCTATGACTAATATGACCAAGTTACTCTGTGAAATGTACCAGTTAAAATGCATATCATTTTGATGATTGCATATAATTTTGGTGAAGTGTGTGTGTGTGTGTGTGTGTGTGTTTGTATGTGTCTGTATGTGCTATTACTCTAATATGAAACTCTAAGTTTGTAAGAACTGAACTTGAAAAAGTTGAACTGAAATAATGTTTTTCAATGAAAAACACCCCATGATACAATTTGCTGTAGCAATCCTTTTGTCAAATAAATCTCATGGCTGTGCCTTGAATCCACAGATAGTAAAAAGATTTAGTGACTGCTTCATGCTTTCTGTTAGTTTTATCTTCTATCTGATTACAGAAGTTTCTCATGGCAGTACACTGCCATGTTTGAGTTCAATGAATAAATGTGTAATGAATTATTCCTGCTTTACTATTATTCCCCCACCTCCTTTATCCAATGACTGCTATATATAAACTTCTCTTCTATATGTCTATGCTTGAGTCCATTATCATGTCCTATTCTTATGTCAGTATCTCCTACCATTTAATTTATATGTATAGAGCAACCTCCTGTTTCTCCTCATGTTTCTGTTACTAGTACTTCTGGTACTAGTCTGTTTCTTGTTTCATTAATACAATCTCTAGTCAAAAGGGGATCCCCCCAAGGTATTAAATGTTGTGGATTATATAATTCATTTTTCAGCTGTTCTTAAACAACCCTCCTCCCACTTACAAGATTTTTGATATGTCCAATTAACCTTACCTTAATTATTTAAAAGTGTTATTTGTTATCAGCTCGATTCACTTGAGGTGTATTTTGGAATACTAAAAAATGTCACCAATGTTCTGCCCTGTTCCCAGTGAGAACTCTGTCTTTGAACCCCAATGTGGTTTTCATTTTAGTAAAACATAAGGCTCAGGAGATTACACAGGTTATTGGTGTCATATTTAATTCTGGCATATAAAAATACAAATAATTGATGCTCAAAGTAATAAAATTGATAGCATAAATAAGGTGCATTCAAATAATAGTTATAAACAGGATATACACACTATGCTGTTTCATCTACTTCAGTTTTAAATTGTCTTGGTAATAATGATCTACATATTAAACTTATGTATGTCAAGAGAATATCTTCCATTTGCTTACATTAGATACTCTACCTAATGAATACTAATGATGGTCTCCTAATCTTGAATGCACATTTTTCATTTTTTTCCATAAAGTCAAAAAATGTGCTGGCAATATATTACATATAATGAATGATACAAAATTATGAGTCTCGTTGCATAGGTTTTTAAGCCACATTATTAATCTGAGATTCAAAAAGAAATAGAAAAAAATAGTGAAATGATAGGAGAGAAAGCTTATATTTGATAAGAACTTGTGTGTGACTTTGTCTAGTATTGCAACATTTAATAGTCTTTCTCTTTTACTTTTTATTTGGAACAATATACAATTATATTTTGGTAGCAGATGGTGCAGTGAAAACATGCAACCAGAAACCACAATTTCTAGATTTTTCAAATGTTATTATGTCACAGTTCCTTTGAGAGAGCTGAATATTTTTTACTCAAAAACAGTAATTATAATTTTGGTATTAATAGTGATAATCAGATCAGCTCAGTCGCTCAGTCGTGTCCGACTCTTTGCGACCCCATGAATCGCAGCACGCCAGGCTTCCCTGTCCATCACCAACTCCCGGAGTTCACTCAGACTCACGTCCATCGAGTCAGCGATGCCATCCAGCCATCTCATCCTCTGTCGTCCCCTTCTCCTCTTGTCCCCAATCCCTCCCAGCATCAGAGTCTTTTCCAATGAGTCAACTCTTCGCATGAGGTGGCCAAAGTACTGGAGTTTCAGCCTCAGCATCATTCCCTCCAAAGAAATCCCAGGGCTGATCTCCTTCAGAATGGACTGGTTGGATCTCCTTGCAGTCCAAGGGACTCTCAAGAGTCTTCTCCAACACCACAGCTCAAAAGCATCAATTCTTCCGTGCTCAGCCTTCTTCACAGTCCAACTCTCACATCCATACATGACCACAGGAAAAACCATAGCCTTGACTAGACGAAACTTTGTTGGCAAAGTAATGTCTTTGCTTTTGAATATGCTATCTAGGTTGGTCATAACTTTCCTTCTAAAGAGTAAGCGTCTTTTAATTTCACTTTTGCATGTTTACTCATCTAAACATGCAAAAGTGTCTCTTTTTCTGGAGATGGAATTGTTATTTCTGTCTTAGGGGAGAAAATGGAGACAATGGAACAGTTTGTTACCAATTTGACTAATTAATGAAAAATTATTAAGACTAAATTTTTCTAGGTTTGGAAGTATCTACACCATTTTTATTATGCATCAATATAAGTTCCTATGTGCTAACGTAATTTTGATGATGTGAATTATATTTGAGAAGAATATAAGATATTCTTAATTCTCAATACTTCAAATAAAAACAATTATCTTATTATGATTAAAGCAAAATGACTTATTTTTGTGTTCCCATATTGTATCATTTGTATATAGTATACTAGTGTTCTTTTGTGAAACTCAACCTGGTGATAGAGAATGGACATCAATACAACTAGTAAAAAGGCAGTGACTCCAAAATTGAAGCATTGTTTATTTTTTTTCATCAGCCTCTGGATGTGCATTTCAAATGTTGGTTATTTGTGCTATTAGAGCATTATTTTGATTTGGAAAATTTCTATGACACCTTGATGTCTAAATTATTGTGACTGGTAAATAATTTTTTTATTAAATTGATAAAACAGAAAATTTTTAATTTTATTTCTCCTTAAGGCTATTCTTAGTAGACCAAGACAATTTTGAGGCTAGAATTCTGACCATCATTAGTCAAATAATTTTGTAACCTAATATTAATAGCAACTTGTTTTGAAATGACACTATTATATTTGGCTGACACATGTTTGATGTATGTCAGAAACTAACATGATATTGTAAAGCAATTATCCTCCAATTAAAAATAAAAAAGAAGAAAAAGATGACTTTAAAACTGGAAAACAATTTAAACCACAATGTAACAAGGAGTTTGTGTAAGAGTCTCATCTGAAGAGCTTCTTTTTTGCTTATTTTATTTACTAGCCTAAATGCCAGCTGGTGTTTGGCTTCCCTGGTGGCTCAGACAGTAAAGAATCTACCTGCAATTCATGCAGGAGACCTGGGTCAATCCCTAGTTCTGGAAGAGCTCCTGGAGGAGGACATGGCTGCCCACATCAGTATTCTTGCCTGGAAAATCCCAAGGGCAGAGGAGGCTAGTGGGCTACAGTCCACGCTGTTGCACATAGTTGGAAACTACTGACCAACTAAGACTTTCATTATGCACTGAAGAAACAAGTGGCATTTTGCTTTATTCAGGATTAATACTGTACAAGTGCAGCGATTAGTGAATATTTCTTTTGTTCATTGATCCATAAGTTCATGCAACCTTAACTCCTAGCCCTCTGGGATGTGAACTGCTGCTGATGTTAAGTTTATTTTCAAATTACTTCTTTAAAAGCCTATTCTAGGTAGTTTCTAATTAGACACCCCCAGATGGTATGAATCAAGCAGCTGTAGTCCCAGCTGGGAACAAGTGTGAAGGAAATGCTCGTTTTATTCTTTTCTTAGCTTTTTTTTTTCCTCTCACAACTTTCAATATTCTCACAGTCTTCACAGGCTTTTGAATACTGTAAATCGTTGGATCATATGCTCTGGAATACTAATAAGATATCCTGTTCTAGCAGGAAAAATGTAGGGTCTATGCATGTAGTGAGACATTGGGATTTCTGAATGATCCAGCTAAAAGTTCTGTCATAGAAAATATGTCCGTAAATTAAAATTACTACCAAGAATTTTAATTGGTAAAATTAAACACACTGTAAGTGTGTTTAACTAGCACACTTACAGTTCAAGATCTTTTGGAGCAAATTAATTGTCCTTGGTGCTCCATGCTATACCAAAATCCTTTAAAATCTATTTTAGACCATTGCTTATGGAATGTGATTCAATAATCCGCTAGTCTGATTCAGTCTTAATTAAGATATAGTTTGAGTTTTGCATAATAAAAATAAAGTTATTAACTATTAAAATCACAATTATCAATAACTTTGTGTTCTTCTTACCATTAATTCACACATTATTTCATTAATCATAAGAATTTCATGTAGTACTTATGCTAAACTAAATTTTTGGTTTACAAAGAATAAATTTAGAATGGAAGAATTTCCAGCGGTATTCAACAATAATGCTACAAATAACTGTGAGTTATTAGTCTAATAATGATGAGCAACATTCATTGAGTGTGTACAAAGAGTTGACAGTATGTAGCTTATATTCAGGACAGTTTTATAATGTATCTTCCAATCTTGGATATTTTGATCTAGGACAAGTGTCAACTAGATGAGATGATGGGAAATAGCTGCAAATCTGCAGTTTCCCTGGTAAACCAGGATATAGGATCACTGTCATTCCATCCTGCAAAATAACTTTCAAAAAAGGTAATCACTCTCTATATTTTAAATTGGAGAAAATGAGACTTAAGAACTGTTCCTCCATAAACATAGCTAGCAAGTATTAGTGCCAGCATGCTGGCATCAGAGTCAAACCCTTCAGCTTTGAACTGCCCTTCCCACTCAGAATTATTATCCAATCCCTTTCAAGGTCACTTTTCTTGTGCCAAACAGAAGCACTCACTGACGTCTGTTTTCCTTCCCCCCACTCCATCCAGTAAAACAGTGATCTGAAATGCTATTTCTACTAAATCTAGCCCATGCTTCCTATGTCACTATCCAACAAGATTGCTAATGTTATTAACTAACACCAAAATAGCAACCACTTGCATTGTATTGTCCTTAGGAAAACTATTTGGTATTCAAACTTAATGATTCTGGGTAGAATTTCAGATAGTAGTTCGGGCTAAGGGACACGTGAAGGCAGTATCATCAGTCATGTTGGCTCATGAGGATGTATCCAGATACCAAATCATAATGACCTGAAATTGTTTCACTTTCCTATCTTTCAAATATATTTTGTTAGTTTGAAAATTCAGTATTTATTAGTTCTGATTACAAAAGTGATATGTGTTTGGATTGGTTTTGCAGTCTCTTCTTTTCTCTACTGTTTCCCATACCCGGACTTAACTGGAGGAATGAAAGATTTAAAGTAAGAAAAATACTTACTTTATTTTTTTTTATTTTTAAACTTTACAAAATTGTATTAGTTTTGCCAAATATCAAAATGAATCCACCACAGGTATACATGTGTTCCCCATCCTGAACCCTCCTCCCTCCTCCTTCCCCATACCATCCCTCTGGGTCGTCCCAGGGCACCAGCCCCAAGCATCCAGTATCGTGCATTGAACCTGGACTGGCAACTCGTTTCATACATGATATTTTACATGTTTCAATGCCATTCTCCAAAATCTTCCCACCCTCTCCCTCTCCCACAGAGTCCATAAGACTTCTATAAATCTTAAAAATACTTACTTTAAATCTTTCATTCCTCCAGTTAAGCCCGGGTAGGGGAAACAGTAGAGAAAAGAAGAGAATGAAAAAAATAGGAATCAATGAGGGACTTAATGAGAAAAAAATATATAAAAGAATAAAAGGATGTAATGCCTTGGAATCATTAGCGAACTCTAACAAATCTCTGTCTCACTTTCTCATCACCCCAACCCTTTGAGTTCTCATTAATAAGCTATTTGCTTTCTGGCTAGTTGGAGAATAAGATTGTGTGTTAATCAGTAATACTTATCATGTATATACTTTTTCTCAATCACATATTTTGCACCTAATTACCATGTCACTACATTCTGAAATGGAAAATATTTTATCTCCATATATCTTAAAAGACTTATGACCAGGAAAGAGAAAAAATATATAGAGAATCATTTGTCACAAGTTAAAACTACTCTATGGACATGAGTTTGATAAAGATCTGGGATATGGTGATGGACAGGGAAGACTAGTGTGCTGCAGTCCATGGGGTCGCAAAGAGTTGGACTGAGTGACTGAACTGAACTGAAAACTACATTTTGTTTTGTTTACCAGAGAGAACATTTTCCCATTTTATAACCACAAAGACAACCACCTGATTTCATATGTTATATATTAAATGGGAAATGAAGATGTTGAAAAGCTCCCTACAGCCCAATTTTGATACCCCTGTGGCTTCCCATTTCTCCTTCATTCTGTAGGCATCCTCCCATTGCCATAAATCTCCTTATTTGTTCCATCCATCCTGAAAAATCTGTGCAAGGAGAGTGAATTCTGACTTGTCTAATATAATCCATACTATAATTTATGGGTGAGCACAGAATGAAGGAGGAAAATCAAGAATGACTTCAGAACCAAGAAAAATGTGTCTGCTTTGAGATAAGCAACACAAAAATTGAAGGAATAATTTATATAATAATGTTACAAATCATCCAAAAATACAAGACAGAGTACAGATTTTGCCATTTTCTAAATTATCCAAAAGATGTACATTAAAAAGATAAAATATCCAATGGCATTAACCAGATTGTTAGCAATGAATGAAGGATGCCAAAAGTAAATATGCAATTAAGAATTAGTATACATGATATCAGAAAAAGTTCTTGGTAAACCTAACAAAAACATGAACATACATTTTAAAGGTGAAAGACACAAATGGAAAATAAACTCTCATCCCTTTTTGGCACCTCACTGCCCCCTCACCTCCATCTCCCATTTGTCCCCCAACTCCAGACACACTTGCTTCTCTTTCTGTCCCCCATCCCTCTCCAACTCTTGCTATGTGTCCAAAGTACTCTTTGAAGCATGCAATCTGTTATAAGCAAACTTCTGTTATAAGTAAAAAAAGCCCAATCTCTTATCTCTTAGTCCCTTAAACTTCTTGCTCTAAATGACACTGGTGTCTTTCCTAAGAACATTTCTTCTCCCCAAATTTTTGATGAGCATTGGATGATTTTTATTCCCCAGCTTTGTCCTGAGAACTCTGGAGGTGAAAAGGAGCTTTCCATCCTTCTTATTATCATTTATGGACCCAACAAGCATTTTCCCTATGATCGTAAAAATGCAACTAACCCACTGTTAGTCTCTCTCCAGTACTACCCTCATCATAAGTCTTGGTGATTTCAATAGTCATAAAGCTGGGGTTTCTGACATTATAGAGGAGGCAGTGATCAAGATGATCCCCAAGAAAAAGAAATCCAAAAAGGCAAAAAGGTTGTCTAAGGAGGCCTTACAAATAGCTATGAAAAGAAGAGAAGTGAAAGGCAAAGGAGAAAAGGAAAGCTATGCCCATTTGAATGCAGAGTTCCAAAGAATAGCATGGAGAGATAAGAAAGCCTTCCTCAGTGATCAGTGCAAAGAAATAGAGGAAAACAATACAATGGGAAAGACTAGAAATAACTTCAAGAAAATTAGAGATACCAAGGGAATATTTCATGCAAAGATGGGCACAATAAAGGACAGAAATGGTATGGACCTAAGAGAAGCAGAAGATATTAAGAAGAGGTGGCAAGAATACACAGAAGAACTGTACATAAAAGATCTCATGACCCAGATAATCACAAGGGTGTGATCACTCACCTAAAGCCAGACATCCTGGAATGAGAAGTCAAGAGGTGATGGAATTCCAGTTGAGCTATTTCAAATCCTAAAAGATGATGCTGTGAAAGTGCTACACACAATATGCCAGCAAAATTGGAAAGCTCATCAGTGGCCACCAGACTGGAAAAGGTCAGTTTTCATTCCAATCCCAAAGAAAGGCAATGCCAAAAAATGCCGGAACTACTGCACAATTCCACTCATTTCACGTACTAGCAAAGTAATTCTCCAAATTCTCCAAGCCAGGCTTCAACTGTATGTGAACCATGAACTTCCAGATGTTCAAGCTGGATTTAGAAAAGGCAGATGGACTGGAGATCAAATTGACAACATCTGTTGGATTATTGAAAAAGCAAGAGAGTTCCAGAAAAACATCTACCTCTGCTTTATTGACTATGCCAAAGCCTTTGACTGTATGGATTACAACAAACTGGAAAATTCTTAAAGAGGTGGAATACCAGACCATCTGACTTGCCTTCTGAGAAATCTTTATGCAGGTCAAGAAAAAATAGTTAGAACTGGACATGGAACAACAGACTGGTTCCAAATAGGAAAAGGAGTATGTCAAGGCGGTATATTGTCTTATTTAACTTATAGGCAGAGTACATCATGAGAAATGCTAGGCTGGATGAAGCAAAAGCTGGAATCAAGATTGCCGGGAGAAATATCAATAATCTCAGATATGCAGATGACACCACACTTGTGGCAGAGAGCAAAAAAGAACTAAAGAGCCTCTTGATGAAAGTGAAAGAGGAGAGTGAAAAATTTGGCTTAAAACTCAACATTCAGAAAACTAAGATTATGGCATCTGGTCCCATCACTTCATGGCAGATAGATGGGGAAACGTGGAAACAGTGAGAAACTTTATTTTTGGGGGCTCCCAGATCACTGCAGATGGTGACGGCAGCCATGAAATTAAAAGATGCTTGCTTCTTGGAAGAAAAGTTATGACCAACCTGGATAGCATATTTAAAAGCAGAGACATGAATTAGCCAACAAAGGTCCATCTAGTCAAAGCTATGGTTTTTCCAGTAATCATGTATGGATATGAGAGTTGGACTATAAAGAAAGCTGAGCCCCAAAGAATTGATAGTTTTGAACGGTGGTGTTGGAGAAGACTCTTAAGAATCCCTTGGATAGCATGGAGATCCAATCAGTCCATCCTAAAGGAAATCAGTCCTGAATATTCATTGGAAAGATTGATGCTGAAGCTGAAACTGCAGTACTTTGGCCACCTAATGTGAAGAATTGACTCATTTAAAAAGACCCTGATGCTGGGAAAGATTGAAGGCAGGAGGCAAAGGGAATGACAGGATGAGATGGTTGGATGGCATCACCGACTCAATGGACATGAGTTTGAGTAAACTCTAGGAGTTGGTGGTGGACAGGAAGGCCTGGCATGGTGCAGTCCATGGAGTTGCAAAGAGTCAGACACAACTGAGTGACTGAACTGAACTGAACTGAAAGCTGAGAAATGATTATTCTAAATCTCTAGCCTCATTTTCTTGTTTCCTTAACTTTCTTTCTCTCTGTCTCTCACACACATACCACCCAACTACACACACACACACACACACATACACACACATATACATACAATGACTTGACATTTAACTACTTTAGCCTCTCACTCTCATGGTTATAGTCAAGTGTTATCATCATGGCATTTTCAATAACTGTGGTCTCCATAACTTCAGTTTCAAGCATGTCAATCCCTAATCACAATCTTTCCCATTCTTTCCCTCTAATAATGCAATTCTAGAAAGTTACCACCTCACTGGAGACTATTATTCATTTATTTTTAATATCACTTTATATTTAATCTCTCACATCCATGACATTCCATTCTTTCTTGCCAATCTTAAATGTTATGGTTGATTGTTATTATCACAATCAACCATATCATCATCAATCACAATTGTATTGTCTTAAATACAACTTCAAGTTTTTTTGCCCTGACTTGGTTAAATCCACCTCTATGTTTTCTCCATACCTATCATAATAACAATGTAATGTGTCTGGAGGATGTATAATACAGCCATGACAACCTGTATGCCATGACTACAAACTCCAGCTGGCCGCACGTGCCGCTCAGCTGTCCCATGAAATTCCCCTTGTTTGTTCAGTTGGTTACTAGCCTAGAGACTCTTCCTTATTTGTTATGCTGTTTCCACAAGCCTCCAATAATTTCTTCATTCTCTCTCAGCTGATATCCTGGTTCAATTTTTACTGAGAAATTATAAACAGTCAGAAGAGACTATCTTTGCATTACTTCTAGCACTGCCCGCACATCTCTGCACATATACGTAGCTTTCACTTCTGGCACTCTGGGTGAAGACCACCCCCTCCACTGCCATTATTTTCGTTCACTTTTGCTTGTTCAAGGACATCCTGCAAGCACAAGCAAGCCGTTTCCTTCCTTCCCCTTTCCCATGGTACCAGCAACATCCAATCATGCTTTAGAGCATCAGCTGGCTTATTTAATTGTTGGGATTAATAAAGTGCTTTTTGTTAGTCCTGTCTTCAAAAGTTTATTCAACCTACTTCCCAAGTCATAAGACTAGCACATTCACAGATTATAGTTAGTTAGTGGTTAGAATGCCCTCACCTAAAAGATTAAGGTACCTATGAAAAATCACATAGAGAAAGAGAGAGAATGAGACAGAGATAGAGCAACAGAGACAGTGGGGCTTAAAACTGGACTAGCTTTTCCTCGGTTCTGGTAAACACATCGAAGTTCCTTCTACAAGTAGCCACCAAAGGTGAGGAGATGAGGAAGTTTTTCTTGTCTGCACAAACCTCAATTGCAGAATTAAGCCACATCAACAATTATGTCATTGAGTTGCCTAGAGCAGTACCAAGTAGGGCAGTCTAATTCCCGGGGCAATCTAACACCATTCCAAGGTCAGTGAGTAGGAAGGAAAATTCAGTTTGCATTTCTCAGTTATGGTCTGAGCTTCCTGAGATTCCAGAACAAAAATATGCACAACACATCAAAGTGCCTGACATATGATTTTTTTTTTTTTTTTTAGAAAAAGGTTACCGATCAATCTGAACTTTCAAGCGAGATGAAAGACACTAACATCTAAAGAAAGATGACAAGATGTGTATTTTCATGACAAAATATAATTTAAAACCTCTTCAGATCCTCCCCCACAAGAGGCCAGAAACTTTTTTTTCTTCCACCAAAAGTATATTATTGGAGTCATAATTCACATCCAAGAAAATGGACTAGAAAGCCAGTAGCACTTGACAATCTCCTTTCAATTGTTCTGGACGCATTTCCTGACCTGTTTTCACTACAGTCACAGCACACACTCTGTCCATTTACCCTTATTAATTAAACATAAAATATTGAGAAATAATGCCCGTTAATATAAAAAAAAAAAAATCCATGATTGCATAGAGGTGACCAAACTGATGCTTGTACTTCTAGTTCTTATATCTAAATGTAGCTGAAGGGATGTGAACAGAAAAGGCTAATCAAAGGAGAACCAAATTGGTTCCAATGAATAAATTCATGGAACAATTTCTTATAATTGACAGTATCACTTAACGTGGTGAGAGTAGCTTCTATTAAAATGTAACATATTGCTTTTAGGTTATAATCATACATGGCACATTGTCAAAAGAGAATTCCATGGGTTTTGATAGGGAAATGCTTACAGATAGAATTCAGGAGTCATGCTCAGAGGCGTTCATATCAATACTAGAGACACAAGTCATATCATACTAGAGTGTTACTGTCAACTGTAATTAGAGGCTTATCTCATTTTCTCTTATTCACTTAAATGATAAAGCATCTATTTAGTCAAATGTTTTAGAAAAGACTTGAGAGGCAGTTTTCTTTAGAGCCACTCTTGCATATATTCATGAATTTTTTTTTCATTTGTCTTCTTTTTGGAAAGAAAAATGCTGTAAAATGCATTGTGATTTGCAAGGACAGGTACACTGAAACAATGTGAATGTGGCTTCAGGAACATTCAGGATTTCATGTCCAAACTTTAGGCTGCAGTCATGCTGTAACCTAGGTTCTTCTTGGTTTTTAACTTTTCTCTCTTGGTTGTGCTTGTTGTTTACCAGGAAAAGGGATAACCAGATTATTGATTAAATTAAACATGTCAAATTCCTTAGGAAGATTTACATTTGTGTGCACTATTTTATATGATAGTTCTAATTGATTATCTCAGCCAGAAAAAACCATTAGTAAACTGTGACCTAGTCAGTAAGAAGTTCTAAATAATATTGTTATTTGTAGTATCGACTGAAAAGCTCAGAGAAGAGACAATGTCCGTAAAATCTATGTGAAAGGTGACTATATTTGAATAATCACGAGTGCTTAGTATTCAAAGCAAAATTTTCACATCAGCCTCAAACTTGTCACATAAAAGAAGACCATAAAGTCCTTGCATTATCCAATAGTAATATGACTTAAAGGGAGCTATCTTCCAGCTTTGAGAAATAACCACATGAGAGAGAGAGAATATAGGTTAAGGACAACAGAGGGACAAATCAAACAATGAAATTTGTCACTACCAGTTCCAGTTTTGAGACTTGGTAGAAGCTAACAATATTTTGGCCACCTGATGTGAAGAACTGACTCATTGGAAAAGACCCTGATGTTGGGAAAGATTGAAGGCAGGAAGAGAAGGGGACGACAGACGATGAGATGGTTGGATGGCATCACTGATGCAATGGACATGAGTTTGAGTAGGCTCCTGAAGTTGGTGATGGACAGGGAGGCCTGGCGTGGGGTTGCAAAGAGCTGGACACGACTGAGTAACTAACGGAACTGAACTGAGAAGCTAGCAAGTGTTGCAGGTAAATG
This sequence comes from Bubalus kerabau, assembly GCF_029407905.1. Lineage (NCBI taxonomy): Eukaryota > Metazoa > Chordata > Mammalia > Artiodactyla > Bovidae > Bubalus > Bubalus kerabau. Next base: position 53,287,693 of record NC_073641.1, read on the forward strand.
ACCAGTTAGCAATGGCACCCCACTCCAGTACTCATGCCTGGAGAATCCCATGGACGGAGGGGCCTGGTGGGCTGCAGTCCATGGGGTCACTACGAGTCAGAAATGACTGAGCGACTTCACTTTGACTTTTCACTTTCATGCATTGGAGAAGGAAATGGCAACCCACTCCAGTGTTCTTGCCTGGAGAATCCCAGGGACAGGGGAGCCTGGTGGGCTGCTGTCTCTGGGGTCGCACAGAGTCAGACACGACTGAAGCGACTTAGCAGCAGCAGCAGCAGCAGCACTTGAACATAACATCCTCTATTTTATTTCTTCTTACTGTCTTCCTGTTTCTCCCCCAGTTCACAGGAGCAAAGCATATAGTGATTGTAGTTGTACCTTTTAGTTTTCTTATTTGAAACTTTGAATTAGCAATAGCATTGTGTGTGTTAGCTGCTCAGTCATGTCCAACTCTTTGTGATCCCGTGGCCTGGAGCCCACCAGGCTCCTCTGTCCATGGAATTTTCCAGGCAAGAATACCAGAATGGGTTGCCATTCCCTTCTCCAGGGGAGCCCAGCAATGGCATTAGTGGAGTTATTATAGATTGAGCACTGATTTCTTTAAATGGGAAATGTGAGTTAATACAGGGAGGAAGAAGAATGTAGGCTAATTCTTCTCTGACAATTCAAAGCTCTTCACTTCCTCCACTATGAATACAGTACATATCCAATATATCATAACTGCTTGTAGCATATCTGCATGTTCCAACAGTCAGCCATAAGTCATTAATTCTGTAGAAAAGGAATTTATACTCACCCATACCCATCATTAAAAAAAAATACTGACCTAAAAGCTACCCAAGACTTACAAATTGTTTCATAGGAAACAAAATAAAACAAACAAAAAAAAACTTGGTGATGGGTAAAAATGTATCAAAATCCATAAGACTTACAAGATCTCTTTTTGAAGCAGTACCCCAAACTTATAGAAAGAAATTAATAGTAAACTTGTTATTTAGTCACTAAATCATGTCAGGCTCAATCCCATGGACAGAGAAGCCCGACAGGCTACAGCCCATGGCCTTGTGTGTGTGTGCACGTATGTGTGTGTGTGTGTGTGTGTGTGTGTGTGTGTTTAGTCGCTAAATGATGGCTGACCCTTGTGGGCTCATGGACTGTAGCCCACCAGTCTCTTCTGTCCATAGGATTTCCCAGGCAAGAATACTGGATACAGGTATTTGCAGGTGGATTTTACTGCTGAGCCACCGGGGAAGCAATAGTAAAATCATCAAGTGTTAAAAAGCAAAAGATTTATCCATTTGGATATTCTAGAAGGATTGCTGTATATTTCCTACAGAATTGTTAAAGAAAATAGAAGCAATCTAGCTAATAAAAGACATAGGGAACATAAGAGAAAATAAAAGTTATCCTCAGGGATGTGAAGAGTTTGAAGGTATTTAGCTTTGCTCTAGGAGACAAAACAAGACCTACTAGGAAGAACAGAGGGCTTCTCTGCTGAGCAGGAGACGAGCGTTCAATCCCCAAGATAGGAAGATACCCTGCAGAAGGAAATGGCAACCCACTCCATGGACAAAGGAGTCTGGAAGGCCACAGTCTAGGGGGTTTCAAAGAGTTGGACATGACTGAGCATAAGTGTGAGGAAGACTAAAGGAAAGCTACTCCTGGAGGTAGACAGAGCTGCGGGGGTGATAGTGGAATAATTTGGGGTGATGTCTCAGTTCAGTGTATTTAATAACTAACATTGGGAGGGTTTTAATAAAAGTTAATTACATACTGGTGATATATAAGTGATTTATCTATATATCTTATCTATATCTATATATCTATATCTGTATATATCTATATCTACAGAAAGGGGGAGGGAGTGAGAAGATTGTTGTGTTCACCTATATTCTGGAGACAGTTTCTTAAAGGTCATAGACAAGATATCCTTGCATTTAGACAGAAATGTGAGATCTGCTTGAATTAGACTATTTGAAATGTCTCTTCCACTCCCCTAAGTCTCTAACTTACCGATTATTCCATAATTTAGCTGTACTATAGCTCAAAATTCAGAAAACGAAGATCATGGCATCTGGTCCCATCACTCCATGGGAAATAGATGGGGAAACAGTGGAAACAGTGTCAGACTTTATTTTTTGGGGCTCCAAAATCACTGCAGATGGTGATTGAAGCCATGAAATTAAAAGATGCTTACTCCTTGGAAGGAAAGTTATGACCAACCTAGATAGCATATTGAAAAACAGAGACATTACTTTGCCAACAAAGGTCCATTTAGTCAAGGCTATGGTTCTTCCAGTAATCATGTATGGATGTAAGAGTTGGACTGTGAAGAAAGATGAGCGCTGAAGAATTGATGCTTTTGAACTGTGGTGTTGGAGAAGATTCTTGAGAGTCCCTTGGACTGCAAAGAGATCCAACCAGTCCATTCTAAGGGAGATAGCCCTGGGTGTTCTTTGGAAGGAATGATGCTAAAGCTGAAACTCCGGTACTTTGGCCACCTCATGCGAAGAGTTGACTCATTGGAAAAGACTCTGATGCTGGGAGGGATTGCGGGCAGGAGGAAAACGGGACGATAGGGGATGAGATGGCTGGATGGGATCACCGACTCGATGGACGTGAGTTTGAGTGAACTCTGGGAGATGGTTGAGGGACAGGGAGGCCTGGTGCGCTGCAATTCATGGGGTCGCAAAGAGTCGGACATGATTGAGCAACTGAGCTGAACTGAACTGATCTGATAGGAAAAGAGAGAATTTTGATATAAGAAAGTGTTAAGAGGGATAATTAATAGACTTGAATTGATAGAGAAAAATATGCTACAAAGGGATTTTGATAGGAGAAGCCATACAATTCTTTCTGTCCTTTATGCTTTCTGGAAGCAAATAAATGGATAAAAAAATATAAAGATGGAAGTAGAGTGGATTGCAAGTAGTTTTCAGCATCTGAATAAAGGGTATAGAAACAGCATTTTCACTTTTTTTTTTTGTAGCCTGTATATCTCTCCACTTATCTAAAGCTGAATGAGTCTTGTATGTGATGGCATTAAATTTGAAATATATTGCCTAATAAAGTCATATCTTCTGCCTTTACCTGAAGAATTTCTACATAAGAGAATTGAAACTTGGACATTTTCAAGAACTCTTTGACCAAATGTTGAAAAAAAGGTTCAGTTCATCTTTCTGCATATTCAATAGCTTTTTAGGTGAGCAGATGTAGATTTGGTGACCCATAATTCAGCACTTCTGGGAAGAAAATTATACTTTGAGAGGTAGAGTTCACCTGAAAATCTTAAAAACAAGGTTTCTCATTTTTGTGTGTGTGTTACATTTCTCTCTGCCGGTTTAGAAACAATTTGAGACTTTGCCAATGAGTTAGGGAGTCTGTGAAAATGCAGAGAAACGGGCATTTTAAAATCAGTGAATAGCAAATCAAAAAGAAAACCAGCAGCTTTACACAGGCAAAAGCTTTGGATAGGCTTCCTTTTCTTTCCCTGATGGCTTCAAAGGTTCTGATATGAATTTTGTTCATGTTGAGGCCAGCAGAAATGCTCCTGTAGCAAAACTTCAGTTCGTGCTGCACAGAGGGAAATTTGTCGTGACGGAGTCCTCTCCCCTGCATCATATCTATAAGAGAAAGGATGCAGCATTACTGAGGTATGAGAGAACAGAAAGGACTTTTCATCTCGTGATTGGACTGACCCCACTGCACTTCGCTATGACTCTCAGAGGCTGCTCTAACAGCAGAGTCTGTAACTTGCTTCTGGCCTCACACAGTTTTGTTTGGAAACAGCAGCATTCCTCAGGAGCAAGGAAAGGAAGCCGGAGAAGAAAACTGTTTTAAGGGGAAATAAGTTAACTTCAAAAAGAGCGCATCCACTTTCCTGTAGGAATGAAGTAAACAGATCAGTTTCAAGACCAGATGGAAGAGAGGCAGAATCATCCTGGCTAAACTTATCTTGACATTATCACAGTACAGATGCTCCCGACTTACAATGGTTCACTGACAATGTGTTTCGTTTCGTTTTTTTTTTTTTTTTTTTTTAACCTTATGATGGTGCAGAAGTTCTACTCATTCAGTAAAAACTGTAATTTGAATTTTTATCATATGCAGTAAGATGCTCTATTGTGATACAGAGCAGAGGTAGCCCCCAGTCAGCCCAGGCCATCCCAAGGGCAACAACCAGTACACTCAGAGTTTCCTGTACCCAGACAGTAATTTTGCTGTTCACTCTCAGTACAGTGTTTAATCAATTATATGAGATATTCCAGGCTTCCCTGATGGCTCAGATGTTAAGAATCCACCTGCAATGTAGGTAGAGCCTGGTTGGATCCCTGGGTCAGGAAGATGCCTTGAAGAAGGGATTGGCTACCCACTCCAGTATTTTTGCCTGGAGAATCCCTTGGACAGAATAGCCTAGCAGGCTACAGTCCACAGGATCACACAGAGTTGGATACGACTGAAGTGAGTCCCTTGGACTGCAAGGAGGTCCAACCAGTCCATCCTAAAGGAGATCAGTCCTGGGTGTTCATTGGAAGGACTGATGGTAAAGCTGAAACTCCAATACTTTGGCCACCTCATGAGAAGAGTTGACTAATTGGAAAAGACCCTGATGCTGGGAGGGAATGGGGGCAGGAGGAGAAGGGGACGACAGAGGATGAGATGGCTGGATGGCATCACTGACTTGATGGATGTGAGTTTGAGTGAACTCTGGGAGTTGGTGATGGACAGGGAGCCCTGGCGTGCTGCGATTCATGGGGCTGCAAAGAGTCGGACAGGACTGAGTGACTGAACTGAACTGGACTGAACTGAAGTGACACTTATCATAAAATAGGCTTTGTGTTAGATGATTTTGCCCATATAAAGGTTCTGAGCACATTTAAGGTAGGCTGGGGTAAGCTATGATGTTAGGTGAATCAAATGCATTTTTGACTATGTGTTTATGGGGACATGATCCTATGGTAAGCTGAACAAGATCTGTATATGGATAATGCTGCTGCTGCTAAGTCGCTTCAGTCGTGTCCGACTCTGTGCGACCCCATAGATGGAAGCCCACCAGGCTCCCCCGTCCCTGGGATTCTCCAGGCAAGAACACCGGAGTGGGTTGCCATTTCCTTCTCCAATGAATGAAAGTGAAAAGTGAAAGGGAAGTCGCTCATTCGTGTCCGACTCTTAGCGACCCCATGGACTGCAGCCCACCAGGCTCCTCCGTCCATGGGATTTTCCAGGCAAGAGTACTGGAGTGGGGTGCCATTGCCTTCTCCGTGGATAATGCTAACCTTATGTAAATGTATCTTCTTTATGATGTTAAGGTTTATAAGAGAATGTAGAATAGGACCACTAAAGCTCTATAATTTATGTGCTACTGAAACGAGTATGCTGCCTTATAGTTGTGGTTTAGTCATTAAAATGTGTCTGACTCTTTGCCACCCAGTGGACTGTAGGCCACCAGGCTCCTCTGTCCATGGGTTTTCCCAGGCTAGAATACTGCAGTGAGTTGCCATTTCCTTCTTCAATACTGCTTTATATCTCTTTAATTTTTTTTTCTTTATTGCTCACGTTTCCCAAGAATCAAGTCCTCTACAAATGCTGTTGATCAACTTTATGTCCCTCAAGGACAGACACAGAAGAGAGACGACAGTTTTAATGTTTTAGCGAAAAAGGTTTTTCTATATGTAACTGCTTCCTAAAATGTGAGCAGCAGATGTAGAATTAGGAAAAATCTGCAATTTGCAAGCAGCTGCTGCAGAGGAGGTTTTCCTTTGCTGAAGCCAATTTGACTATCTACACATTCATGATCCTCTTTCCTTGACTCACTACTATTTCTACTTTTTCCAGTCACTTTCCTGCATGTTGTTGGATTGTTGGAGGCTCATAAAAATGAAATAAAATTACAGGAGTGAATACACCACAACTTCAAACTTGTGTCTATACCAACTTAAATGCCACACATTCTCTGAATGCCTTGTTGTTGTTCAGTCGCTCAGTCGTGTCTGACTCTGTGACCCCATGGACTGCGGCACACCAGGTTTCCCTGTCCTCCATCTCTCTGAGTTTGCCCAAACTCACGTCCATTGCATCAGTAATGCCGTCCAACCATCTCATCCTCTGTTGTCCCCTACTCCTCCTGCCTTCAATCTTTCCCAGAATCAGGGTCTTTTCTAATGAGTCAGTTCTTCCCATCATGTGGCCAAAGTATGGGAGCTTCAGCTTCAGCATCTGTCCTTCCAATGAATATTCAGGACTGATTTCTTTTGGGATGGACTGGTTTGATCTCCTTGCTGTCCAAGGGACTCTCAAGTCTTCTCCAACACCACAGTCCTAAATTATCAGTTTTTCAGTGCTCAGCCTTCTTTATGGTCCAACTCTCACATCCACACATGACTACCGGAAAAACCATAGCTTTGACTAGATGGATCTTTGTTGGTAAAGTCATGTCTCTGCTTTCTAATATGCTGTCTAGGTTGGTCACAGCTTTTCTTCCGAGGAGCAAGTGCCTTTTAATTTTATGGCTGCCTTCTTGTCCCATGTCACAAAAAGGGCAGGTACCTCAACTTTGAATATTATTGATAGGTAGTTTCAGAGTTTCTAAAAGTAAGACTTCTTCTCAAACTTCTAAAATCTTCTGATGGAACTAAGATATATGACTTTAGAGGCAAGCTTCTTTTTTTTGGTCAAAATCTTTCCATTGGTTGTCATTGATAAACAGCTAGATTCCACCAGGGCTGGAACATCTATCTGATTTTGCATTATACATTTCACTTAAATTCTTGGACAAGATTGGTCTCAATCAATATTTATTGAATGAATGGATGAAAGAACAAAAATAAATGTCTTATGTACAATATTCCAAAGCTTTTAACACTGAATGATATCAGTGTCTGTAATTATATGTTTAAAATAATATATATCCTAATATTACTAAAAGGGAAATGAGAAATCAAGTAAAATGAATAAAGTTTGTCCAATATTTGCTCATTTAATTCTTATAAAATTGGTATGAGGATATTTCTTCTAATATTATCATTGGGAGCATCAGCATGTGGTAGATAACAGACATCTTTCGTTTCTTAAGTGTTTGAAGGAATATCATTCCTAAAATGCTAACTGACAATGAGAATGTGAATGCTTGATCCTCATGTCACAGGCTTATAATGATATTTAAATAGTAAATATAATATTAATTAAAATTTTAATGCATCCAAATGATTCCTCACAGATAATGTTGACTTTTAGATTTAATAAATTATGTGTTTACTATTCTGTTTCTCCGAGAATCTAGCTACACTAGCTTTTGCGAAGAGCGTAGTGACATCTAGTGGTGACAATAAATAATGCAAATGACTAAAGCTGAGGGCGCCTGGAAATTTGAGGGTCAATTGTATAAACGTGACCGTTTTGCTTAATAGAAATTAAGAGGAATTTGCATGAGGAAAGTGGGAAAACATGTAGTTTATGAGATAATGGTAAATTTTGAATGGAATTGAACCATTATTAATATTGTTTATTACTGCACACATTGTTTCTGTGTGCATAACACAATTTAAAATTTTAAATTGTCAAATCTGAAAAAAAATTAAATAATAAGTCTATGACTAAACTTAGCATTTTTGCATTTGGTAACTAAAATTCCACTTGAATCTTTTAGTTTGGTAAGAAATATTTTGTAAAACAATATGTGTTCTAAGTAAATGTGATCAAACATTTCAGTACAAACCATAGCAAGGGAAATTGAATGTGGAGAAAAAGCTCAGCTGTGTAAGATGTTACTGTGTGGATAATTAAGCCTTAAAATAGATTCTTCCCTATATTTGAATATAAAGAAACTTTAACCAGGTGATATCATTTTTTAAAATTTTATTTGTGAATAGTTTGGACTTTATATTTTCAATAGGATTGAAAGTTTGTCTTTCAATAGAATAAAACTGTGTAACTAAAAACTTGTTTTAATACAGTTGCTATCAATCATGTCTTTGTAGTAATTATCATAATGACTTAATGGTATTTTATTGGACTTTCAGATTTAAAAAGAGCAACAGGTAAAGCTTGCAATATTGCATAGCAATAGGCATAAGTTAAAAATTTTTGGTTTCCAATCAGCTATATTAAAAGCATTTCTGTCTGTAAAACTGAGAAATATATAGGCTATATGATAAAGATACTAATAACCAAAGATAAAATGACTAGAATTTAAACGATAAAAAAAACCTAATTGGGGGTGTCATGAAATGTCTATCTAAATTAAGATGTGTCAATATGATAATTTATACTAATATATTTTCAAATACTTTATTAAGAAAATAGATTTTTAGATACAAGGCATGCCTTAAAATAAGATAAACTTATTTCAGTATCTAGCTAAGAAATTGAAATTACTTCCATCCAAACACATTTAAATGCATGTGTGTATATGTGTGTGTGTTAGTCTTTCAGTTGTGTTTGACTCTGCGACCTCATGCACTATAGCCCACCAGGCTCCTCTGTCCATGGAATTGTTCAGGTAAGAATACTGGAGTGGGTAGTTGTTCACTTCTCTAGGGAATCTTCCCAACCCAGGGATCGAACACAGATCTCCTGCGTTGCAGGCAGATTCTTTACTGTCTAAGTCACCAGAGGAGGCCAAATGCATGTAGGAAACAAATAAAGTAAGTTTTCCAGTATGTGGTGATTAACAGTGAAATAATAGTCTTCTAAATGGTAATTTTGTGTGTATTTTAAAAGAAAATGACAACTGAGGGTCTCTTTTAAATAACATTGTACATCAATATACTATATATGAAAATGCATTTTAAAGATATTAAGGGAATATTTTCAATAAAATCAAATTTTTAACTTTCAGTCAGGGCTAAATTGAGCAAGTGTTAAACATTTTGTTTACCTCATTATTGAAGAGAGAACCAGTAATATATTATAACTGATATAAAGAAGAAATCAAAGAAACATAAATGCATATGAAGAGTAATGTTGAAATGAATTTAGAAATCTGGGTTATCCACAGGGCAATAAGCAATTGCATTCTAGCAGCCATTGGTAATTTGTTTTCTATAGACAAGAAATATTTCCATAAATATCTGTTTTCTCTAAGTTAACTTCTATTTCTATGGAGTTATTTAAATAGCCTAGTCAAACACAAAGTCTTCACCCCATAATATCATATAACTACTGAAGTCTCCAGCATTTCATTGAGAAGTTACTCAATAATTAATCTTGCCTATTATAAAGTCTAACTATTCCTTGAAAAGTAAATAGATTTACTAGGTTTTTCTAGAGGGAAAAAAAAAAGGTATTTTAATAGTTAATACTCAGTGTCTGAGTAATAGGAGAAGGGGATGACAGAGGATAAGATGGTTGGATGGCATCACCAACTCGATGGACATGAGTTTGAGCAAACTTCAGGAGTTGGTGATAGACAGGGAAGCCTGGTGTGCTGCAGTCCATGGGGTTGCAAAGAGGGACTTGAACTGAAGTGAACTCAGTGTCTGGAAGTATTTTCAGCTTACAGGTATAAAAGTAACCATCTTTGAGAAATCTAGGAAGTACTAAGAATATAACAGAAACATCTTGAAATAGTAAAAGAAAGACTAATTACTTTTTTTTTTTATAATATTCACTTCAGAGCTGCAGTAGCTTTCAAATAAAACTTTTAGCCAAAGCACATTCTAGCCTGTTTAGCAGTAAAAAAGTAAAATAATCTACTTTTCTGAGATGAAGATCACTGTATTGACTCATGTGTCAATGATGAAAATATTACTACAATGAGAATCTGTAACAGAATACATAGTAAAATTAAATATCAAACAGATATAATCTTGCTCCTAAATTGCAACTCCTAAATGTCTTAAAACATATCATTTTTCATCTTGCTTCATATTTTTTAAATAACTGACTTACGTTGAGGGCTGTTTTTCATCATTGGAAGAACGTTCATGTGAGTTGTGTAATTACATGAATCTATATTTCAGTTTTATTTTGGCTCTAAACTTTGGGAAATTATGTAATTTCTCTCAAAATCAACTTTACCATATATACGATATAAATAAAATGTTTCTAACAATAGCACATCAAACAATTAGATACGATTTTTAAGCTGACACACAGGTTCTAAATAATAGTTGCAAAAAGAAAAAAAAAGTGATAATATGCGAAGAAAATTCAAACATTTATGCATTTTTTAATTTGGCCTTTTATTCTTCTATTTCTTAACTTGAGGCGTGGCATTTGTTACAGTGGTTGACCTGTAACACGTTTATTGAGCTTATCTAAGTGGTTTTTCCAGTAGTCATATACAGATGTAAGAGTTGGACCATAAAGAAGGTTGAGCACAAAAAATTGATACTTTCAAATTGTAGTTCTGGAGAAGACTCTTGAGATTCCCCTGGACTGTAAGGAGATCAAACCAGACAATCCTAGAGGAAATCAACCCTGAATATTCATTGGAAGAACTGAAGCTGAAGCTCCCATACTTTGGGCACCTGATGCGAAGAGCCAATTCATTGGAAAGACCCTGATACTGGGAAAGATTGAGGGCAAAAGGAGAAGGGAATGGCAGGGGATGTGATGGTTAGATAGCATCACCAACTCAATGGATATGAATCTGAGCACTCTGGGAGACAGTGGAGGACAGAAGAGCCTGGCATGCTGCAGTCCATGGGGTCCCAAAGAGTCATAATGACTTAGTGGTCGAACAACAACAAAAATCTAAATGGTGGCTTTCCATTTTTTTCTTTCTTATGAAATGAAATAGCAGTGATCCTAATAGCATATCTCTGTTGAGAAACAATAGGTAGTTGATGCCATGTCCACATATTCAGAAGCCTTGGCTGTCCATCAAAGAGAGGAGGGGTAAACTTAAGGACTTCCAGAATGACTTGTGCATATTTTAGGAGATTTGTTTATTCAACCAGAAGAGCTGATGAAGTAGATCTGGATTATACACAGAAGAAGAAAGAGTGCCCTGCTTTGACAATGTTTGGTTGCAAGAAAGTAATGAATAGAATGAGAAACTAAGTATGAACCATTACTTCTATTGTAAAAGCACAATCACCTTTTTTTCTTAAACCCTTTATGTATTATATTTCAACAAAACAGTCTAAGCTAAAACATCAATCTATTTTTATATTTACCCAATCCATTTGCTTTTATTTTCCTTCCTGTGAGACACAAATATATTAAAAATAACTTAGAGCTAAGTTCAAAAAGTTATAATAAAAATACTGAGTACAATTCTATTAAATACTATTTCAATGTCCAATTTCTTTGTTCAATCTAATATTAATGATATTATTAAGGCCTTATAAAAAGCCATTATATATGTATTTCTTGAAGGAGAAATAGTTCAAGAACAAATGAGTTTTGCAAGTATAAATTAATTTTTGCAGAATAAAAAATTAAAATCCTAAATAATTTATCTTTATTCCTTAGTAAGTCAGAAAAACTAAGGACAGTATCTTAGCCAAACTACTTTTAAGAGCTTTTCTAATCTCATTGGAATAAGCCTTAGGAGTCTTTCTAAAAGTCTGAGTTAATTTTCAGATAAATCAGAAACAAAATGTTAAAATCAAGCTTACATATTATCCTCTGTATTTCAAGGGCACTCAAACTTCTGTAGACTCTCATTTTTTCATGATGACTAAGGGACAAATTGTGATGTAGAAAAAAATAAAAATGAAAGGGGTGTGTGTGGGGGGTGTTTGTGTGTGTGTGTGTATGTGTGTGTTAGTCACTCAGTCGTGTTCGACTCTTTGCAACTCTATAGACTGTAGCCCACCAGGGTCCTCTGCCCATGCAATTTTTCCAGCAAGAATACTGGAGTGGGTTGCTGTTTCCTTCTCCAGGAGATCTTCTTGACCCATGGATTAAACCTGAGTCTCCTGCCTCTCCAGTATCGCAGGCAGATTCTTTGCCACTGAAACACCAGGAAAGCCCCCACATGGTTTATAGTATACTGAAATCCTATGCTGTCAAGCTTCATCCCTTTGCACATAAACACATAGAGAAGAAGGTAAATATGAGGGAAAAAAATCAGGAATTAAACTGCTAAGATCTGATCTGTTAAATGAGTAAAAAGGCAAAGACTATTACATGGATTTTTGAAAAGGACACAATGAATAATCCCCCTCATGGTGTGAGTTTTAAGATAGCTATGAACAGATACAGAAGGGGAGAATTTGGAGACAAAGAGACACATCCATTTCTAGTAAGAGGGATATGGGAGAGTGTTGATTATTCTACAGAGAAGGAGGTTTTCAAATAAGAGATTCTAGATTTAGAGGGATTTAATCATTAACAGTTGGAGGCTGGGTCACAGACCTGCCATCATTTTTCCTCCTTCGGTCCAGAATAGATCAATCGGAGGAGCCGAAAATTCCCTCCCCTTCCCTGGGGTAAAGGACTGAATAAAGATACAGTAAGTCCCCTACATACGAACCTTCAGCTTAGGAACTTTCAAAGATGCAGATGTACATCCAGTTCCAGCAAGGAATCAGAGCCTGTGTCATCAGCATCAGACATGAGTGAAATTGCAGCTTGTCCTCTGTCTCCTATTGCTGATCATCCTTCAGGTCTACCATCTCCCACCTCCTCTCCTTTCTCCAGTCAGTAACTCTTCTTGCCTGTTCACTTGATGCCAGGTCCTCTATGCCAGCTACTGTACTTTTCAAGGTTGCTGCTGCTGCTGCTAAGTCACTTCAGTCGTGTCCGACTCTGTGCAACCCCATAGACAGCAGCTCATTAGGCTCCTCTGTCCCTGGTATTCTCCAGGCAAGAACACTGGAGTGGGTTGCCATTTCCTTCTCCAATGCATGAAAGTAAAAAGTGAAAGTGAAGTCGCTCAGTCGTGTCTAACTCTTAGCGACCCCATGGACTGCAGCCTACCAGGCTCCTCTGTCCATGGATTTTCCAGGCAAGAGTACTGGAGTGGGGTGCCATTGCCTTCTCTGACTTTTCAAGGTACCGTACTATAAAATTAAAGATGTTCTCTTTACTTTTTGTGTTTGCTTTTGAGGTATGATTTATGTGCAAAGTATGATAAGCCCATCACGTCACAGTACTATATAGCTGATTGTGTTAGTTGGGTACCTAGGCTAACTTTGTTGGACTTAGGAACAAATTGGACTTAACGAATGCACCCTTGGAAGAGAACTCATTCATATGTACGGGACTTACTATATGGGGTATGGAGCCAATGAAATGCTCCAGGAAACATCAAGAGTAGAAAAGACACGTTACACCTCACCTTGCCACCCAAGCTAGTCTTCCCACAGTATGAATTCTTTCAGGGCTACCAAAAATGAATTGTTCATTTTTTGAAATTTTAATTTTACTTCTATTTGTAACCATTTGTGTGTACATCTGTGTGTGTTTAAGGGTGAAAGTAGCAATATAGATTAGTAGGGGAAAAACAAAAATAAAGACCAGGGTGGAGCTCTTGGGAGAAGAAGACAAGACTTTGGTTCTTTTAATTAGCAAAAATACATAAATTTGAACTATAAAGTATGTGCTGTACTACGTTATAATATAAAAGTGATTGTCTCCACAGTGCCAGTGAATACAACCTTAATTTTAAATGAATTTATTTATTCATCTATTTATTTTTTGGCCATACCATGAGGCATGTAAGATCTTAGTTTCCCAATCAGGGATTGAACCTGCATCAAATGCGTAGGAAGAACTGAGTCCCAACCACTGGACCACCAGGGAAGCCCCTAATCTTAATTTACATGTACAAGATAACTCTTTATTCATCTATCTATTCAACAGATATGCTTGAACATTTATGTGACCAGGTATGGGTTATACTAGGCCCTGAGAAAAATACTACTATTATGTCTAATGTAATCATTAACACATCAGCTGTAACAAGGATGATTATAAGTGTTCTCTCTACAAGGAATTCAGTGTTGTGTGCTCCAGAAACCATACACCCACAAAAATGTAATTATCTTTGTCTCCTATATACTTAGCATAGTGTCTGGCAATTAGGAACTTAAAATAAGTTACATGTTTATTGAATGAGCTGTATTTGAGAAGACCATAATTATAGAACAGGTTTATTTTCTCTCCTTCACCACCTTCAAACAAGATCCATTGAAATATTCTTCTTGTCTCCGGATTAAAATTTGAATATCAAATGTGTCCAATCTGTGGTTCCTCAAAAAAGTCAAGTTGTCAAACATCATTTTCATTTGATTCAAATCTTCCCTTTGCTCTCAGATCAGGCTTGATGGGAATCTGGCTTGGGGAAGTAGGAGGAATATCAGTAGCTTCTTCCCTCCTCCTAGCCCCAACAACTAACATCCTTCCTCCCCTCTACTCACTGACTACCATATCTGGTCCCTCTGAAGTTGGGCCAGTAAAAGGCAAGGTTTTACAGAAGAGTATAACTGTCATCTTGATTGATGCTCTCTAACTTAAAGTTCAGAGAATGCCTCTTTGTGGAATACTTCTGTGGTTGCTGGGAGGTACCACACTGGGGAGAATGACTCTATTCTGTGGTCCAGGCAATGCTTCATTTTGTTAGCATTTGCTTTTATTGGTTTCACTTAAACCGTCTCTCTCTCTGGGGTTTTCGTAGTCTTTAGACATTCTTCTTAAATGAAACTCCTTTCAAAACTACTCAAGAATACGTCTATTTCAGAACGCCCACATCTGGCTCCTGTGCTGCAGTGCCTCTACCTCGCGGTTAGGGAAGTAGACTTTTGTTTACCACCATTCTAGTAGTTTTCTCTCCTTCACACTGGACCCCTTGGTCCTTCCTCCTTTAAAAATTTTAGGTGCATATCAAGTGATCCCTCTGAGACCCAAGGTCCCCAGTACACTAGTCAAGCCTCCCCAAACTCCCCATAACCCTTTGTTTGGTTTGGTTTGAGCACCATGAGGAGAGGAGGAAAAAAGCTAGAACCCTGCATAGATTATCTGTCTAATCTGGCTGCACACTTCAGTCACCTCGGAGCCTTCAACACTGTATTCCATCCCCAGAGACTGGGAAGTACTGTTCCATGTAGTCTGAGCATCTTTGTTATTCTACTGTGTGGTCAAGGTTGACAAAGCTGCTCTAAAGACACCCTTCCTATTGACCCCCTTCCCCCCCACAAGAATGATTTGTCTTTAGATAACCTGGGGAGTGGCTAATGGTCCACTTGAGGCAGGCTGGTTTTGGATCACCCTCTGGGTCAACCTTCCATAGATGCTGCAGATCTTTACAGGTATGAAGAAATTGACACCTTTTATTCTCAGCATTTGGAGAAGGAAATGGCAACCCACTCCAGTATTCTTGCCTTAAAATTCCATGGACAGAGGAGCCTGGTGGACTACAGTCCATGGGGTCTCATACAGCGGCCACGACTTAACATCTAAACAAAAGCAACATTCTCAGCCTTGGAACTTCTATCAAAACTCTGGAGAAGCAGGAGTTCTATTTAAAATCCTGTGAGGTAAATGTTTGTTGAAGTGACCTGACTGAATGCAGAACTAATGGGTGAAATTAAAAGTTACGTAAGTCCCTGCAGAGAAAAAAAAGAGGATTCTTAACAGTTTTCCAATCCATTTCCTTTCCATGTCTCATTTAGTTTTCAGTCAAAAACCATACTATGTCCCTGGTTTTAAATATCACATTTACTTTATCTACTATTTACTAAGATCAAAAAGTATCAAAACTGAACATCTCAAAATTACACACCATGATTCTTAATTTTGCCTGGGAATGTCTACCAGCTGAAAATTTTCTTTTTAAAATATTTTTGGGAATAATCTCTGTCTCTCTTGATATCCTCTGACTTACACAATAAGAATTATACAAAGACTGTCCAAACTAATTCATTTTTTATAAGTCTTAGTGTTTTGTTAGTTAATAGATTTTGCAGTTGGAGTATTTGAAATAACTCAATGCACATAATATAACTTGTATTCCAAACAAATTTAATATAGTCACAGAAGTTAGCAACTTTCCCAAATGATAAAAGAAATAACAATTTTTTTTGAGGATAAATTAAGTTTGAAAATAAAATAAAAACTGAGTGTGCTACATATGAGAATTGATATTTGAATAATTACATAGCATTTTGTATAAAATATATTTACTTATTTTTTAGGCTGAGGAGTGACTGTGTTCCAAAGAACAAAAGAATTAATGTGTATGCACGAGAAATACAAATGTAGAGGAATGTTTTCCATGTAGTTTGAATATATCAAAAGTTAAATTTTTTGCATCTTTAGTTTACAATTTTAAATTATATTTTATTAATTTTCATGAGGAACCTCTCCAACATACAGAGCACAAGTTTTGGATGGTTTCAGGCATGTTTAACTATTCTTTGTCTTCTAATATACCATGTATATGGCCATTTATTAACAATTATAAAAAATGTTAATGATAATATTGTAGCATCATTTCATGTAGCAGTCCTTCTTTTAGCAATCCAACTAAATCTTAGGCAAAAATCATCTAGGGGTAAATAATTAGAGGTATGCTAAACGTGAACCGTGAACTTCCAGATGTTCAAGCTGGTTTTAGAAAAGGCAGAGGAACCAGAGATCAAATTGCCAACATCTGCTGGGTCATCGAAAAAGCAAGAGAGTTCCAGAAAAACATCTATTTTTGCTTAATTGGCTATGCCAAAGCCTTTGACTGTGTGGATCACAGTAAACTGTGAAAAATTCTGAAAGAGATGGGAATACCAGACCACCTGATCTGCCTCTTGAGAAACCTATATGCAGGTCAAGAAGCAACAGTTAGATCTGGACATGGAACAACAGACTGGTTCCAAATAGGAAAAGGAGTAAGTCAAGGCTGTATATTGTCACCCTGCTTATTTAACTTATATGCAGAGTACATCATGAGAAATGCTGGGCTGGAAGAAGCACAAGCTGGAATCAAGATTGCCCGGAGAAATATCAATAACCTCAGATATGCAGATGACACCACCCTTATGGCAGAAAGTGAAGAGAAACTAAAAAGCCTCTTGATGAAGGTGAAAGAGGAGAGTGAAGAAGTTGTCTTAAAACTCAACATTCAGAAAACGAAGATCATGGCATCTGGTCCCATCACTTCATGGTAGATAGATGGGGAAACAGTGGAAACAGTGTCAGACTTTATTTTTTGGGGCTCCAAAATCACTGCAGAGGGTGATTGCAGCTGTGAAATTAAAAGACGCTTACTCCTTGGAAGGACAGTTATGACCAACCTAGATAGCATATTCAAAAGCAGAGACATTACTTTGCCCACAAAGGTCCATCTAGTCAAGGCTATGGTTTTTCCAGTAGTCATGTATTGATGTGATAGTTAGACTGTGAAGAAAGCTGAGCACTGAAGAATTGATGCTTTTGAACTGTGGTGTTGGAGAAGACTCTTGAGAGTCCCTTGGACTGCAAGGAGATCCAACCAGTCCATCCTAAAGGAGACCAGTCCTGGATGTTCATTGGAAGGACTGATGCTGAGGCTGAAACTCCAATACTTTGGCCACCTCGTGCGAAGAGCTGACTCATTGGAAAAGACTCTGATGCTGGGAGGGATTGGGGGCAGGAAGAGAAGGGGATGACAGAGGATAAGATGGCTGGATGGCATCACTGACTCGATGCACATGAGTTTGGGTGAACTCCGGGAGTTGGTGATGGACAGGGAGGCCCAGTGTGCCGCAATTCATGGGGTCGCAAAGAGACACAACTGAGTGACTGAACTGAACTGAATAAGTATTAAACATTGAGTAAGACTTCTAGTTTATACCTAGAAGAGGATTTTATTTTTACAGGATATATAGTGATGTGATACTTCTATATCCTAGAATTTCGGTCCTGACTTTAATGAAGAGCTCACAGTTTTTCTGTTAAGGTAAATAATGAAATGGCATCAATGGAGAGAAATAATCACTATGTCTATCACTTTCACCATTACTATTCAACATAGTTTTGGAAGTTTTGGCCACAGCAATCAGAACAGAAAAAGAAATAAAAGGAATCCAAATTGGAAAAGAAGTAAAGCTCTCACTGTTTGCAGATGACATGATCCTCTACATAGAAAACCCTAAAGACTCCACCAGAAAATTACTAGAACTAATCAATGACTATAGTGAAGTTGAAGGATATAAAATCAACACACAGAAATCCCTTGCATTCCTATACACTAATAATGAGAAAACAGAAAGAGAAATTAAGGAAACAATTCCATTCACCATTGCAACGGAAAGAATAAAATACTTAGGAATATATCTACCTAAAGAATCTAAAGACCTATATATAGAAAACTATAAAACACTGGTGAAAGAAATCAAAGAGGACACTAACAGATGGAGAAATATACCATGTTCATGGATTGGAAGAATCAATATAGTGAAAATGAGTATACTACCCAAAGCAATCTATAGATTCAATGCAATCCCTATCAAGCTACCAACAGCATTCTTCACAGAGCTAGAACAAATAATTTCACAATTTGTATGGAAATACAAAAAACCTTGAATAGCCAAAGCGATCTTGAGAAAGAAGAATGGAACTGGAGGAATCAACCTACCTGACTTCAGGCTCTACTACAAAGCCACAGTTATCAAGACAGTATGGTACTGGCACAAAGACAGAAATATAGATCAATGGAACAAAATAGAAAGCCCAGAGATAAATCCATGCACATATGGACACCTTATCTTTGACAAAGGAGGCAAGAATATACAATGGATTAAAGACAATCTCTTTAACAAGTGGTGCTGGGAACTCTGGTCAACCACTTGTAAAAGAATGAAACTAGAACACTTTCTAACACCATACACAAAAATAAACTCAAAATGGATTAAAGATCTAAACGTAAGACCAGAAACTATAAAACTCCTAGAGGAGAACATAGGCAAAACACTCTCTGACATACATCACAGCAGGATCCTCTATGACCCACCTCCCAGAATATTGGAAATAAAAGCAAAAATAAACAAATGGGACCTAATTAACCTTAAAAGCTTCTGCACATCAAAGGAAACTATTAGCAAGGTGAAAAGACAGCCTTCAGAATGGGAGAAGATAATAGCAAATGAAGCAACTGACAAACAACTAATCTCGAGAATATACAAGCAACTCCTACAGCTCAACTCCAGAAAAATAAATGACCCAATCAAAAAATGGGCCAAAGAACTAAATAGACATTTCTCCAAGAAGACATACAGATGGCTAACAAACACATGAAAAGATGCTCAACATCACTCATTATCAGAGAAATGCAAATCAAAACCACTATGAGGTACCATTTCACACCAGTCAGAATGGCTGTGATCCAAAAGTCTACAAGGAATAAATGCTGGAGAGGGTGTGGAGAAAAGGGAACCCTCTTACACTGTTGGTGGGAATGCAAACTAGTACAGCCACTATGGAGAACAGTGTGGAGATTCCTTAAAAAACTGGAAATAGAACTGCCTTATGATCCAGCAATCCCACTGCTGGGTATACACACTGAGAAAACCAGAAGGGAAAGAGACACGAGTACCCCAATGTTCATCGCAGCACTGTTTATAATAGCCAGGACATGGAAGCAACCTAGATGTCCATCAGCAGATGAATGGATAAGAAAGCAGTGGTACATATACACAATGGAGTATTATTCAGCCAGTAAAAAGAATACATTTGAATCAGTTCTAATGAGGTGGATGAAACTGGAGCCTATTATACAGAGTGAAGTAAGCCAGAAAGAAAAACACCAATACAGTATACTAACGCATATATATGGAATTTAGAAAGATGGTAACAATAACCCTGTGTACGAGACAGCAAAAGAGACACTGATGTATATAACAGTCTTATGGACTCTGTGGGAGAGGGAGAGGGTGGGAAGATTTGGGAGAATGGCAGTGAAACATGTAAAATATCATGTATGAAATGAGTTGCCAGTCCAGGTTCGATGCACGATACTGGATGCTTGGGGCTGGTGCACTGGGACAACCCAGAGGGATGGAATGGGGAGGGAGGAGGGAGGAGGGTTCAGGATGGGGAACACATGTATACCTGTGGCGGATTCATTTTGATATTTGGCAAAATAATACAGTTATGTAAAGTTTAAAAATAAAATAAAATTTAAAAAAAATAAATAAATTAAAAAAAAAAAAAAAAGTAAATTGAATACTTGCTCAGGGCCAAGAAAACAACATATGTGCTATGTTCATTTCTTATAAATCAACTTTGCAGAATCTTTTAAACATTGTAAAGCTTATTATTAGGTTGTTGCATAAAAGAGATGAAAGTTTTTGAGAAATATTCCTCGAAGGCATTTTGGTTTCAGAGAAGAAGTTGCTAATCAGTTTGTGCTGTTGAGTCCTCTGGTTTCTTCACCCTTTGGAATCCGAGTTACTGAGGCCCCTTGAAGGGCCTATTGATCACCTGTCCGTTAAGCACAGAAGAAGAGATGACTTTGGTGTAGATAAGCCTCACTGGAGGGTTTATGTAATGAGGTTTCTTAGAGTAGTGGAATCTTCCCAGTTTTATTCTCTCCAGTGTCTCAGCATCTTCTCCCTCTTCTTTTGGTAAAAGAAAAAAAGAAAAAGAACAAATTATATATTGATGCATATGCACCATAGTTTGCAGCAGCCGCTCCAGAGATAAAAGAGATTTGGCCAATTGGGTTGTAAGTTCAAGGACGCCATGCCAGCCAGGAATTCCCACTCCAGGGCTTATGTTACAGCACTTTGTTAAGAAAGGAACATTTTCTTTCTCCTGATATGACTGAGAGGAAAAAAAAAAAAGTGAACCTGAAGCCACAGGCAGCCTTGTTGTCACTGCGTCTGAGACAAGAGACACTGCAGAGGAAAACAGAGCCCCGAGATGAAAAGCGTGAGTTCCAACAACATGCTTGAAATCTCTGGATCTGATGTGCTGGAAGCCAGAGCACTCCTGACTCCTAGGTTATGAGAGTCAATAAAGCCCATTTCCCCCTTAAGGTAGTGTGAGATGACTTTCTATCACTGGCAGCCGGAAGAGTTCTGAATAATGCATTTGGATGCTGTGTCTGGAAGTACGTACACATTTTCCACATGGTAACTCCTTTAGATAAGTGGTAGCCTGGGTGTTAAGTGGGGAATAGCTGCTAAACATAGTCCTGTAGATAATAAAATAGCTGAGAAGCTTAGATTTTCCAAACTGGAACAATCTAGTTTTGTATCGAATAATAGCCATTTTCTCTCTGTGACAAGAGATCTCCCAGTTGAATCCCCATAGCATTTGAAATTTCACAACCAATCAAGTACATCTTGAAATGGGTGAAAGAAGAGATGTTTAAGGTAATGATTCCTAGGTTCCAGCGTGCAATGATGTTATCACCAGAGAGTAACAAAATGAGAACATATCAGGAGAAAGCCATGTTTTATTTCTTTTTCCCTTCAGCTAAATTATCTTTATTCTGAGATTGTCTTTTTTTTTTGCTTATAAATATCTCCAAGGAAATGAACCTATAATTTGTCATATAATTCTTAAATATTCCTCTGGCTTTGTTGACTGTCTATAGTCATTAAAATAAAATATGGGTAATGATTTATAGACCCCAAGTTTTATTGGTATTGTTATTGTCATTGTTGTAGGAAAATGATGAAATGATACTGGCTTGAGAAATCTCAAAGTATAGGAACCAGTGTTTTATTGAAACTAAATACATTCTTCTGGATTTTAATTTCAATGTATGACAACTCATTATTCTGCTCACTACTGGACAGTGAAAAATTGTGAGACAAACATTAAGTTTACAAAATTGTCTTCTCCTGTTTTCTTGGAGACATTTCAGATTGACTTGTGTGCTTCTTAGTCAGGGTTTTGGATAGTCCCCAGCCTGGCATATATACTATGGGACATGAAATAAATGGGTTAAACACAAGCACAAGCATCATACAATCACAGTGGTATGGATAAAATTTTCAATGTTATGAATAATCTTATTGGAGTTATGACACATCCCAGAATCACTGGGCTGAAGATACTGGAATAATGACATAAAGGTTTCTTTAAAAAGTTGGGTAGTGATGTCCAAACAGGTGTAGCCTAAATTATTGAAAAATAGATTTTCTTTATTGTTTTGATGTGGTCCGTTGGTTTTAAGAAGGGAACACAGAGAAAGCAAAGGAAGAAAGATAATTCTCCAGCACTGAACTCCTGGAAACTACTGCTTCAGAGAAATCCTAGTAAAGCGCAAATAATTGTGCTCTTTTTTGACCACCCTCACTTATCCACTGCTCCTAACTTGGAGAAGATCTCCCAAGTGTCATATGAAGCAAGCAAACAACCAGGTTACTCTCACTGTCTGATTTTGAAAGCATTGAAGGATCATAGTCTTTTCTGGGGATTTACTGATGATAAATAAAGAGGTCAGAGTAACATTGTTTGGAAGATCAGCTTCCATTCTTGTATTCATGCCCTTTGTTATGGGATTTTGTCTGTCCTCTTATTGTAGGCAGAAGGTGCTTCTCTGCTTCTAGATTTAGGGCTTGGTGATGTGATTGACTTTGATCTCTGTTTATTGAGAGGCATGACAGGAGCAGGTAATTGACATAATCATTCACAAGCTTTTGTTTTGTTAATGCCCTATAAATGCCAAGAATAGAGCTTCTGCCAGATATCTGTTTATAACGTTAAGTTGTGTCCCAGAAGAAAGACTCAGTTATAAGACCTCAGCCCAACAACCCACATGGGCAGTCAAGCATAGCTGGACACATAGTTTGAAGCACAGCCACTAGGAAAACTCAGTTTAAATGAGCAGGACTATGAACATGAGAATAATGGCTTATTATAGTTTGCAAATGAATGTTGACCTATTTGCTACACAGCATTTTATTATGACAATAGCTGTTATGATTGTTATCACAAAACTTCCTAAGAATGTCCTTTAAACATGAAGTGAAAGTGTTGGTAGCTCAGTCATGTCCAGCTCTTTGCGACCCCCATAGAATGTAGCCTATCCGGCTCCTCTGTCCATGCAATTCTCCAGGCAAAAATCCTGGAGTGGGTAGCCATTCCCTTCTCCAGGGGATTTTCCCAATCCAGGGATCAAACCTGGGTCCCCTGCTTAGCAGGGAGATTCTTTACTGCCTGAGGCACGAGGGAAGCCCTTTAAATATGATTTCTGCAAATTCTCCATTGCTCTGACAGGTACACTAATCTACCTCCTCTTTTCCTGTTTCTCCATGCTATGACTTTATTCTATTCAACTATCTCTTAGTGAAATAACCAAAAGAGAACCCTTCCAGTTTTGCAGATTTGTATCAGTCCTTTCACTTAACACAAAAGCTCCAGGGCCATCACTGAGAAACACAAAGAAATAATCAATCTTCTCAAGTCAAGGGAGGGGATAGGTAATACTTACATTTTTCACTTTACTGGAGCAGCTACAAGACACGGGGCTGTCTTCTGAGCTTATAATACGTATAAACTCACTTGATCTGAGCTCATTTTTATACCAATTTTATAACACAGAACATAAAGACTTGGTGAAGGGGTGATATTATTCTGGGTACATAAAAAGTATTTGGGTAGAATCTGTCTGGGCAGATAATGTTCCATTTCCTAGAAGAAGACAGACACTATAGTTGGCTACAGAAATGTGAAAATAAAATTCCATGCCAAGGAGAACACCAGAAATTTTATCTTGGATCTCATTTCAACCAAATAGCTTGCCTTAGAGACCTTGGGTAGTCCTTAAGATTTGGGTAAGGGAGGATGCAAGGCTGTCTTCTTTGATTACCACCTGGGCTAGAGCTGGGGTAGAAACTCTCAGACATGGAGTAATCATATTTCACTTCCAACTTTAAATTGGTTACAGCAATCACATGCTTTCAGAAGCTATTTCCATCAAGCTTACATTGCCTGATACAGATTATCCCTGTGCCCACCTGCAGCCCCCTCCCTTTGCCAACACAGGAGCAAATTACATTTCATGTGCTTGCTTTGCAGTTTCACATACAGACTCTGCTGAAACCTCACCCGGTGCTCTCAGGATTAGTCAGAAAATCCTGCCTCTCTTTCCTTTCTTTTCCTATCTGGGTCAGTGGCTTTGTGTTGCTGTATCTTTCTCTGCCTCCTCTTCCAGTACCGCCCCCCACCCCCACCCTGCCCCTGCCCATGCCCCAGACAAGAGATCTTTAGCAGACAGGTTTTCAGTTGAACTTTACACTCCCTCTTGTTTTTAACTTTTCATTCATGCTATCATTTTCTAACTGGTGGCTATGTGTAGATTTGTGGCACTAGAGATTTTCTAGTACAGGGTGAGGCAAAGTTAGAATTCAGGTAATCAGTCTGCTGAGTCAAAAACAGTCCTGAAGTAGGTTTTCTCTCCACAAGACTGAGGCTGTCTTTTGTAATAGCCAGCTTATCACATTCACTGCTGAGTTTCACAGGAGCTGGGCTCTGTCTAGCCCAAACCATCATTTCTTACTTCATTTTTGGGAATAATGCCAGGGAGCAGCTGGAGAAGGTAAGGATTTCAGAGGAAATCTGATTGTTGTAAAAAGTGTTGCATCAGTTGTCTAAGGAAAATATGAGGCTTACCCCGGAATTAAAACAGTGTCAGGTCCCAGAGTTCATATCAGTTGCTAAACTCTGCAACTTAAGAAACACAATAAAAATGAATATCTCCTATTGGGAGTTGAGGGAGAAAGCAAAGACCAGCCTAAGGGTTTATGCTCTGTAAATCATGCAAGACAACAGAATCAGAAAGTGACTCATCTGTGATTATTATTCAGCACCTCTTAACACCTCTCTTTCCCTGGAGAGTGAGGTGATGGGAAGAACTTCACTGTTGTCTGTTTCTCTCATTTCAGCATCTATTTATTATTCTGTAACTAATAAGGTGTTGCTATGTTCTAAAGTACATGTCAAAACCCCATTATGTTGGACATAGAACTTCACAAACTTCAGCTTTTGCTAAATATATAAAAATAAAAGTATGCTCTGTGAATCCATGTGGCAGGAACATTAACAGAAATGGCCAGACTTATGAAGAAAGCTGACTTGACCGCTTTCATGCAATTATATCTACATCTGAAAAATATTCTATTTCAAGAAATTAAAATCTACTTTTGAATATAAATTCTATTTTTTAAGACTGCCTAAAATACTAATCTTTAAAAAGTATTTGAATATTAAATGTTAGAAGCTAAAATGACCTTGTAAATGTCTGCATATAGTATCATATTATCAAAGTTTATTTTAAAGTTTCATTTCTGTCTGTCTGACTATCACCAGAATGTACTTCCTATTTTCTTTCAAAATTTAATATTGAGAATCTAATACTTACCAGTCAGTATTTTAGACACCATGAATTTAAAAAAAGACAAGCATATAAAAATGCTCTCATATGTCTTAACTGCAATCAGGGAAACACTCATCAAAAAAGATAAATAAATGCATGTAAGGTTAGATGGTTATAAATGATAGAAATAAAAATAAAGCTGGGAAAGGGAAAAGGAAAAGGAGTAGGACTGGTAGGTATTTTGACTTTTTTTCTGACCATATTAAAATATAATTGATATATAATGTGTAAACTTAAAGTGTACAATGTGATGGTTAGCACTATAAAGTTAGTTAACATATCCATTACCACAGTTACCTCATTTTTATGGTGAAATCATTTAAGATTTACTCTCTCAGCAACTTTCAAGTATATAGTGTTAGTCAATCAGTCATGTCTGACTCTTTGTGATCCTATAGACTGTAGCCTGCCAGGCTCCTCTCCCTGTCCATGGGATTTTCCAGCAAGAATACTGGAGTGGGTAGCCATTCCCTTCTTCAGGGGATCTTCTCAACCCAGGGATAAAATACTGAGATATCACTTTTAAATTCAGTTGAGAAAGCATGTCACAGAGCTAGAATAGTTCTGAGTTTCCAACAAGAAAGGATATTTGAAAAATTTTGAATCAGAAGCTATTTAGCTAGATTTAGAAGGATTGAAGATTTTCATAGGTTTTTACCATAGGTAGTATAGATCCTACCAAGTAGAAATAAGTCATAATTAGACATAATTATAAAAGGTGCATTTTCTCCTGTTTTGCCCACTGTTGGAATTGGAATCACAACTCTATTAATTAATATGGTACCTAACTTCAGTGATGATGATGAACCTGAAGCTCTAATACTTTGGCCACCTGATGAGAATAGCCAACTCGCACCTCATGCTGGGAAAGATTGAGGACAGGAAGAGAGGTGGGTGACAGAGAATGAGATGGTTGGATGGCATCATCAACTCAATGGCCATGAATTTGAGTAAACTCTGGGAGATAGTTAAGTACAGGGAAGCCTGGTGTGCTGTTGTTCATGTGGTCGCAAAGAGTCAGACACAACTGAGTGACTGAACAACAACAGTTCTGGGCACCTCACAGACTGCATAAAAACATTTTGTTCTTTACTATTGGATTTTAGAAGACCCAAACGTTTTGTTGAAATGATTCAACCTACATTTTGCAGTGAAAATCTTGCAATGTGTACTAGAACATGAACCACCTTACTATAGATTTGGAGAAAATCTTGAAGAAGCAAAAGTAATCTCTTCTTTGGCTGAGTCTAGATTAAACTTTTAAATTCATTTATATTATTCCACAAATATTTGCCAAGCAATTGCTCTGTGCCAGAGATTTTGCATGCAGGAATGCTAGTGAGAAAGAACAGCATGAGCCTTTGTTTGCAATGTGACAAGTGCTATGAATCTGTGATGCTCATTTGTTCTCTCAAGGATTTCTCATCTTTATTTAGGCACAGGTTTTAAAGATGACTGTGTGATGCCACAGCCCTTTGGCATCTGTGAGTGTTTAGCAACAGTGTGGCTTTTCTACTGTGTTAATTCTGTGGATTCTTGAGAATATTCCTGGGTTGTGCTGTAATGGTGCTGAGCATCAGAGGAGGTGGCCCTTGAGTCTGTTTTTTTGAAATATTTGCTTTCTGTTAAAAAAGTTTCACTTAGAAGTGATCACCCAGAGTGAAGAAATAGCAATATCATGACACTTCCTGCTGAATGTCCAACATTTGTTTGTTACTGTATGTAACTCCCCTTTCACTGCCAGTTTTTAATGCATCAGTGTAGTTTTACTGTAATAAATGGTGAGTGTAATAACATTAATAAAGCTAATATACCATGATATAAATGATGTTCTATAGCCCTTTGCGGGGCTTCCCTGGTGGCTCAGGGGTGAGTAAAGAATCTGCCTGGACACAGGAGATGCAGGTACAATTCCTGGGTCGAGAAGATCCCCTGGAGGAGGAAATAGTAATGCACTCCAATATTCTCACCTGGAGAAAGCTATGGACAGAGGAGCCTGGCAGACTACAGTCCTTGGGGTCACAGAGAGTTTGACACGATTTAGCGAGTAAACAACAACCTACAGGTCTATTGGGATACTGTGCCCTAAATGTCTCTGAAAACTCATTGTTCTGCCACTGGAAGTTCTCAAATATTTGGGACCTTTTGAATTTTAAATGAATTCAAATTTTGAGACTTTTCTTTTTCTCCTAAAGAATGCTTGTCTTTGATTTTTCCAAACACAACGAACTTGAAAGCTTGTAACTCTAGCCTAGTTACTTCGTGCATGCTTAGTCACTAAGTCAGGTCTGATTCTTGAGACCCCATAGACTGTAGCCCACCAGGCTCCTCTGTCTATGAAACTTTCCAGGCAAAAATACTGGAGTGGCTTGCCATGCCTTCCTCTGGGGGAGAGGGTGAATCTTCCCAACTCAGGGATCGAAGCTGCATCTCCTGTGTCTCCTGCATTGCAGGTGAGTTCTTTACCCACTGGGACACTGAGGAAGCCAGAGCAAGCTATTTAGGGTCTTGACTGGCCATATCCATGAACTCCTTTTATGACATTCGACAAAGTATGTATTTTCTAAGGAAACACTATACAAGGTTTTCTAGTTATTGTGAGAGATGGCTTTAAACTTGCCCTTGCCTCCCAGAAATCTACAAACTGGGAATGAAGCTAGCTGGTTAGACAAAGATCTGTAATGTGAGGTGGCATGCAATAAATACTTTAATATAAGTAGAGAGTTTTGTGGAAGCACAGGGGAGTAGAAAATTAATTCCAGCTAGAAAGGTCATGGGCAAATTCATGGTGGTTATGATACTTAGATTTCAAGGATGAGTATATTTACAGCAAATATAAAAATTGTAGGCAGGAAGAACCCCCAGGTGGAAAGAAGAATATGAATTAAATCATAGAGGTAGAAAGACTATATTTGGGAACTGCGAAGTGAAGTTTCCCTGGAAGACAAGACAAATAGTGAGGAATTGGCTAAAAGAGAGTTTTGGAGGAGTATTCACCATGGAGGAGTGCTTTTTCCATTATAGATTCTTTCCTAATTTTGAGTTCCCATGATAAAATTCAAAGTATATGGTGATCACACCCGCACCCCATTTTTCTTGACTACTTATCTTCATTCAACTCGATGTTATTGTTTGCTTATAAAAGTTTCTTTCATAAAATTTAAATTTTATGAAATTTTATGAAACCAGCTAGCTTTAAGAATTTTAATCTACATTTCATGGCCACTAGTATGCATTTCTCTTATAATTTCTTCTCCAAATAAACCAAACCTTTTGATTAATTCTGATGATATAAGCAGTTGTTGAATATTCAACAGTTCTTTTACTACATAAGGTCATACCTGTCATTAAGAGGGAACATGTCAATTTTATGATGACTTTAATAAAAATACCAAAGCTATTACAAACATTAAGTGTCATATAACCCACACAATTTTCTTAACATTTTAAAATGTTACCTTCTCTAATTTAATTATGGTATATAAGTATTTAAATTTCAGTGTTTTTATGGAAGTATTTGATTAATGTCATAAATGAAGAAGCATTCTGATACCCAGCAAATGATGAAATTTGGAGAGCTATTTTTAGTATTATATTTAAAAATAGCTCTGATCTATGTTTTGTAACCCTGAGGTTTTAATCTCATAAATTATATCAGGAATATTTGAGATATCTTCATATAAAACTAATTTTGTTGCAAACATATGTACACATAACTAACATGTACTATATGCACATTTATATGATTGTTTTAGAGTTAGCTCAAATACAGCATAAAAGAAAAATTCACAGTTCTGTCCGTTTGTTTTTTGGCTAGTTCTGGAACTTCAAGGTATATAAGATAGGTGAATAATAGCTGTTGTAAAAACTTCAGATCACCTTTGTCAACAAATTTTCATTTAGCATAGCATATATTCTATGCTTTATTTCTTTTCAGTAACATAAAAGTTTCATTTTGGAGATTTCATTATTGTTGTTAACAAAATACAAGCAAAATCATGTAATCATCTGCTATGAGGATGCCAGAAGCTTATAGATGTCCTATGTCACATTCAGCAAATATTTTTGACCAATGAAATTTAATTCATAGATTGATACTGAAACTTTCTCTCAGCCAGTTCTGTAAAGAAAATCTGTGACCATTAATTGATGGAGACATTGAAAATGACATGCCTGTATACCCTGAGAAAACCATAATTTAATTTTTTTTTTATTTTATTTTTTATTTTTATTTTTTTTAAATTTTATTTTATTTTTAAACTTTACATAATTGTATTAGATTTGCCAAATATCAAAATGAATCCGCCACAGGTATACCTGTGTTCCCCATCCTGAACCCTCCTCCCTCCTCCCTCCCCATTCCATCCCTCTGGGTCGTCCCAGTGCACCAGCCCCAAGCATCCAGTATCGCGCATCGAACCTGGACTGGCAACTCATTTCATACATGATATTTTTACATGCCTGTATACCCTGAGAAAACCATAATTTAAAAAGACACATGTCCCTCAATGCTCATTGCAGCACTCTTTACAATAGCTAGGACATGGAAACAACCTAGATGTCCACCAACAGGTGAATGGACAAAGGTGATATACATATACTGTGGAATAATACTCAGCCATAAAAAGGAACACATTTGAATGACTTCTAATGAGTTGGATGAACTAGAGCCTATTATACAGAGTGAAGTAAGTCAGAAAGAGAAAAGCAAATGTCATATATTAATACATATATTTTGAAGGCAGGAGAAGGGGATGACAGAGGATGAGATTGTTGGATGGCATCAGCAACTCAAAAGACATGACTTTGAGCAAACTTGTGAAACAGTGAAGGACAGGAAAGCCTGGCTTGCTGCAGTCCATGGAGTTGCAAAAAGTCAACATGCCTTAGCAAATGGACAACAACAAATGGAATCTAGAAAGATGGTACTGAAGAATCTATTTTCAGGGCAGCAATGGGGATGCAAACCCAAAGAACAGAAGGGGAAGGAGATGGTGGGACAAATAGGAGGAGTAGTATTGAAACATATACATTACTATATGTGAAATAGGTACCCAGTGGGAATTTGCTAAATGACACAGGAAATTCAAATCTGGTGTTCTTTGACAACCTAGAGGAGTGGGATGGGGTGGGAAGTGAGAGAGTGGTTCAAGAGGGAGGGAACACATGTATGCCTACAGTTGGTTCATGTTGATGTATGGCAGAAACCAACACAATAATGTAAAGCTATTTTCCTCCAATTAAAAATAAATAAACTGAAAATTAAAGGAAAGTCAATCTGCTTTCCCTTAAAGGCATCTGGTAACTCCCAAGGGAAGGAAGTTGTTTAGCCTGATTCAGTTTTTCCTGGAACTCGGGTTGCAGCCAAGGACCACACAGTGTTGAATGGACGTAAGGTGCGAGGGATCCTGTCCAGTACAGGAGTGGGCACCTACGCTTTGTTACTTCATTCATGGGGTGTCTTAGTATCTTTACCATCATGCACAATCTTCTGAAGGAAGTTTTCCCACAATCTACCTTTACATTCAATACTGGGGATTTATGTTTGCCCACTTGGCCGGACTTGAACCTCTTTCAGAAGGTAGGATAGGGTGCCCTTTCTTCAGTGGCTGTGGGTGGGAAGCAGAGAACCCTCTGTGCTCTGACACATTTTTAATGCCAAGAAGCTATCTGTTGTCAGCAGCTCAGCTGGCCCCTGAGGACAGAAAGAAAGAGCAGCAGCCTAGCTAACAGAGTGATGCAGTTTCCCATGTTTGTAGCTTAGAGGAAAAAAACCTGCTTCCCTAATGGACTGAAGTTTGTTTCTGGAACAGTAGGTTTTTTTAATGGGAGGATGAGCCCTCAGTGATATGCTCTGTCAAGAAGGCTCCATGCATTAATAAAACACATGGATTCAGAGCCTCTCTACTCAGCTCTAGGAGAAGCCTACTCATTTTTGGCTTTTTTTTTTTTTTCACATGAAAAACTATACTTTTTTTTTTTTCACATGAAAAACAGGTCTTCCCTGTTACATTTTGGGTTTGGACCACAAATGTTAATTTCATTAGTATTCCTACAGAAGGTTTGTTTGAGGAGGAGGCTGTGGAAGGTGGATGGTAGAGGTTTATTCCATGTCCCGCAGAAAGTCCTTGGAAACTTCATGCAAATATATTTCCTCTCCTTAGCTCTATTCTGTTACCTACATTATCTGTGTGTGTGTGTGTTGTGTGTGTGTTTATGTGTATGTGTCTAGTATCTTTAAAATTTTTTTTTTTAATTGGAGGATTCCCTGTTAGCTCAGATGGTAAAGAATTTGCCTCCAATGTAGAAGACCTGGGTTCAGTCCCTGGGGTGGGAAGATCCCCTAGAGAAGGTCATGGCTACCCACTCCAGTATCCTTTTTTTTAATTAATTAATTTTAATTGGAGGCTAATTACTTTACAATATTGTAGTGGTTTTTGCCATACATTGACATGACTCACCCATGGGTGTACATGTGTTCCCCATCCTAAACCCCCCTCCCACCTCCCTTCCCATCCCATCCCTCAAGGCCATCCCAGTGCACCAGCCCTGAGCACTCTGTCTCATGCATTGAACTTGAACTAACGATCTATTTCACATATGGTAATATACATGTTTCAATACTATTATTTCAAGTCATCCCACCCTCGCCTTCTCCCACAGAGTCCAAAAGCCTGTTCTTTATATCTGTGTCTCTTTTGCTATCTCACATAAAGGGTCATTGTTACCATCTTTGTAAACTCCATATATATGTGTTAATATACTATATTGGTGTTTTTCTTTCTGAATTACTTCACTATGTATAACAGGCTCCAGTTTCATCCACATCATTAAAACTGATTCAAATGCATTCTTTTTAATAATGGAGTAATATTCCATTGTGCATATGTACCACAGCTTTCTTATCCATTCATCTGCTGATGGACATCTAGGTTGCTTCCATGTCCTGGCTATTGTAAACAGTGCTGAAATGAACATTGTGGTGCACGTGTCTCTTTCAATTCTGGTTTCCTTGGTGTGTATGCCCAGTGGGATTGCTGGGTCATATGGCAGTTCTATTTCCATTTTTTTTAAAGAATCTCCACACTGTTTGCCATAGTGGCTGTACTAGTTTGCATTCCCACCAACAGTGTAAGAGGGTTCCCTATTCTCCATACCCTCTCCAGCATTTATTGTTTGTAGACTTTTTGATAGCAGCCATTCTGACCGGTGTGAGATGATACCTCATTGTGGTTTTCATTTCCATTTCTCTGATTATGGGTGATGTTGAGCATCTTTTCATGTGTTTGTTAGCCATCTGTATGTCATCTTTGCAGAAATGTCTAGTTCTTTGGCCCATTTTTTGATTGGGTCATTTATTTTTTTGGAATTGAGCTGTAGGAGCTGCTTATATATTTTTGAGATTAATTCTTTGTCAGTTGTTTCATTTGCTATTATTTTCTTCCATTCTGAAGGCTGTCTTTTCACCTTGCTTATAGTTTCCTTCATTGTGCAAAAGCTTTTAAGTTTAATTAGATCCCATTTGTTTATTTTTGCTTTTATTTTCATCACTCTGGGAGGGGGGTCATAGAAGATACTGCTGTGATTTACGTCAGAGAGTGTTTTGCCTATGTTTTCGTCTAGGAGTTTTATAGTTTCTCATTTTACATTTAGATCTTTAACCCATTTTGAGTGTATTTTTGTGTATGGTGTTAGAAAGTGTTCTAGTTTCATTCTTTTACAAGTGGTTGACCAATTTTCCCAGCACCACTTGTTAAAGAGATTGTCTTTAATCCATTATATATTCTTGCTTCCTTTGTCAAAGATAAGGTGTCTATAGGTGCATGGATTTATCTGTGGGCTTTCTATTTTGTTCCACTCCAGTATTCTTGCCTGGAGAATCCCCATGGATAGAGGAGTCTTGTGGGCTATAGTCCATTGGGTTACAAAGAGTCAGACACAACTGAGTGACTAACACTTCCAATTGGAGGATAATTGCTTTGTTGTGCTGATTTCTGCTGTACAACAACATGGATCGGCTATAAGAATACATATATACCCTTCTTCTCAAGCCTCCCTCTCCCCATCTAGGTCATCACCAAGCACTGAGCTGAGCTCTCAGAATTATAGGGCAACTTCCCACTAGCTCTTTATTTTATCCATGGTAGTGTATATATTGGAGAAGGCAATGGCACCCCACTCCAGTACTCTTGCCTGGAAAATCCCATGGGTGGAGGAGACTGGTAGGCTGCAATCCATGGGGTTGCTAAGAGTCAGACACGACTGAGCGAATTCACTTTCACTTTTCCTTTCATGCATTGGAGAAGGAAATGGCAACCCACTCCAGTGTTCTTGCCTAGAGAATCCCAGGGACGGGGGAGCCTGGTGGGCTGCCGTCTATAGGGTCTCACAGAGTCGGACACGACTGAAGTGACTTAGCAGCAGTGTATATATGTCAATGCCTACTTTATCTTTTATCCTCCCCTTTTATAACAAAACTAAATGAAATTAAAAAGCCAACTAATTAGTGATAAAATAGCAGGTTAATAAGTAATAATTGTCTGAAAACCAGACCTTTCTCAGTATATTTTCTATATAGATTCATTTTACTTCACACTTAAATTAACTTGAGCAGATGTTACCAACCACCTATGTTCTATGCCATCATTCTTTCATATGGGAGCTTTTGGAGGGATCAAAAATAGTCACAAGTCATTCAGAAAGACGAATGCAGATACTGGTAGATTCCTTTGTATGTTCTAAAGTAATACAGATAATAAGGAAAACAACTCTGTCTCGGTTTTAAAGCTTAGTCAAAACAAACAAAAAAATAAGACTTTGGAAATTTCAAATACATTCTAAATTAAAAAAAAAGTAGCATTTTTATATGATTTGGATAAAATTATGAACACATTTAAAGGGTGAAAAAGAAAAAATTACTTCCTTTTCCAAATTGCATGTTTATTTCAGTGTGTGTGTGGCGGGGGGGAGGTTGTATGTGTGTGTTTAAGTATATTTCTACACTTAATGAACACCTATTATACTTTGCTTTAGGTCTGTTTCCCCCAATCATTTCCATGTGCCAGCACCTTCAGCAGCCCCTTTCACAAGTATTAAATAAATGATTTCTTGAATGAAAAGATTATAAATATTTTAAAAAGTTTTATTGGAGTATGGTTGATTTACAGTGTTGTGTTAGTTTCGGTTGTACAGCAATTGAGTCAGTTTTTTAATACACATGGGCTTCCCAAGTAGTGCTGGTGGTAAAGAACTGCCTGCCAATGCAGGAGACATAAAGAGATACAGGTTCGATCCCTGCATCTGGAAGATCCGGTGGAGGAGGGCACAGCGACCCGTATTCTTGCCTGGAGAATAACATGGACAGAGGAGCCTGGCAGGCTATAGTCCATACAGTTGCCCAGAGTCAGACATGAATAAAGAGACTTAGCACACACACACATATTCATTAATACAAATACATACACACACTCTTTTTTAGATTCTTTCCCCTTATATGTCATTACAGAGTTTTGAATAGAGTTCCCTGTGCTGTACAGAAAGTTCTCATTAGTTATTTATTTTTTATATAGCAGTGTGTATGAAACTTGAATCCTGCTTCTAAGAAGTAAAACCTTTATTCCTCAGTTCTGGCTAATGATACAGAGAAAAAAATCTTAGTAATATTAAATATCTTTAAAAATCTTTAGTAATATTAAAACAATATTAGCATGACTCTCCATATGTATATTTTATAGTTAATATGAATCAAAATTACAAAAATACTTGGAATTTTTTGAAAAGTCGAATAGCTCAAAAAAGCATAATTGTTTAATACTGCACATAGTCAAAGACATTTTTGATACAGCTATTGAGAGTTATTGCTTAGTTGCCCAGTCGTGTCCAGCTCTTTGTGACTCCGTGGACTGTAGCCCGCCAGGCCTCCTTGTCCCTCACCATGTCCCAGAGTTTGACCAAGCTGACAGCTATATACAGCTAATAAATGTGAACAGCACTATTTAGCAAGAAAGAAGGAGCCCAAATATTTCTCTAGGTGAGTCTGTGCTCATGAAGAGGTGTGTCTGAATTTGCCCTTTCTTTGATGTGCCCATTTCTGAGTTTTTTGTGCCTTTCTGGACCTAAATTTGTTCTCTTCTCCCACTCTGTTGAATTTTCCTTTGATTGTGGCTATTTGTTTTTTTCAGATGCTATTAGTGTAATTCCTGAATCCTATCTTCTGCCCTCAGCCACAACTTAGACTAACAGTTCCTACAAAACACCCATTAGAATGATCCTTTCAAACTTCCAATGTCACAATTACTTGAAAGGTAATGATTGAAAGTGTTCCGATGAGATATCAACTTGTAGATATGAATATTCAAAAGCTAGGGACAAGAGCACGATGCAGGAGAATATTGTGAAATGGCTGGTAAGTGGTAGAGAATAGGATACAGCCATCAAAGGAAGGCAGCTTTGCTCTACTAAATCCTTGTATACAGAGTAAGACCAATTCTATGGGAACCGTTACTGATTGTTTGTTTACTCTTTCTGAGCATCGCTCTACATCATATTAATAAATTTGGGGATATAATTATCTTATAAATTATGTTGTTGTTTAAGTACATTTATTAGATCAACCAGCTTTTGTAAGGAAGAAAACAGAGAAGAATATGCTTTTGCTTTTTCTAACACCACTTCAAGCAACATCACTGTTTCTTTGAGGATCAGAAGAGCCATAGATCAATTCCTTGAGAACCATTTCCTACCAGAGTTCTCAAAAGATTTCCCATTGTAGATAAATTTACTTTCGTACAAACATTATTTTTAAATATATTTACTGATTTCATATATTTACATAAAATAAACATTTAAAATATCTGACACGAGTTTCTGTCACAGGAAGAATGTATGGCTTTTAATCCTCTGATGAATAAATTTAGAAAGAAGAGGAAGGCTTATTTCTTTCTCAATCCAAATTAATTTCTGGATCTAAGTAACTGTCTGCATATGATTGGGACACGTGAGAAAAGTGACAACAATAAATGTGCCACTTATTCCCACTGCCATCCTAAAATCACCATCCCTCTACAGCTATAGGATTCTCTAAGGGGAAATTGTTTCATTTCAGGAAAAATCATGCTAAACCAACAAGACAGCTTATCACTGTGATTGATAACCACATCGCTCTGAGCCTCGCCAAATATCTATATGACTAAACCAAGAAGCTATTTATCAATCATTGTTTTTTATTATTAAATGAAAACAAATGGATTTAATACTAAAATCAACACAGTACTCATCTTAAAACTTACATTTTTTATTCTCAAACCAGAGTTCAGTTTATACCCTTTCTTACTCTTTGATGAAAATTGTAACAATTTAAATATAATTTTAATAATCTGAAGTCAAAGTAATTATATGTATTTAAAACTGTCTTAGTGTCAACTAAATTTCCCATCACAGAGTTGGAACAAGTCCAAAAGAACTCAAATTAGTAGCCATCAATTAGGAATAAATTTAAAGTTTTTCCGTAGTTTACTCTTTGGTCCTTCCTTCCTTCCTCCCTTCTTTGGAAGCTTTGATTTGATCTAGCCACACACTCTTGCCTGGTTTCAAAATAATTGATAAGGCACATTTAGCAAGAAGAATTAAGTAAAAATAGAAACTGAAACCATAGAAACTGTAGACCATATCGATTTCCTTGAAGAAAACTTTTACTGTCCCATGCAGAGATAAATTCAGCTACTTTGGCCACCTCCAAATATATAATAGATGACTTATATTTTGACAAAACAAAGTTTGACTTCTGATCATCATTTAGCCTGTGGAGAGGGCTTGCAGAGTGTTATTTACCATGAAAAGGAGCCTCAGAAAAGGAGGCAAATGCGTATTAATTTAATTGTGTTTGTCTCACTAGTCATATCACTTATGTGCCTTCATATTTGCCTATGTAAGAAATGTTGGTGACATAAAGATGTTCTTTAATGTTGGGCAGATTGAAATTGCAATATATGTATGTAATTATATACAATAATGCTTTGCAATTATAATATATGTAAGCCACTTACATATATCACGTGGTGGGCTATTCTTTTAGGAAGGTGTTTTGGGTATATTGACAGCTTATGTTTGGGCTTAATGTCATCACTGATTGAAATTCCAGTCTACATTCTATGAAGACATAACATTTACCTCATTTGGATAACACTGACAACACTTATGCCAAGTGTAAAAAGTTAGATTTTTCCCTCTTCAACTTGCTTTTTTAAAAATTTTGGTATGTTTCTTTGGTAAAAAACTGTATTAAATTTAATTTTTTACTTTAAATTTTCTATTTATACATTTTTTTCTAAATGTGGATATTTACATCACAAAGTATACTTGACAATATCCTTGTACTTTTAATATAGTCTTATAAAACAGACTCTATTGAGCTATTCTACTTTTTAAATATGTAAGGGATCACAAACAGTCTTGTACTTTATGGGCATCTCTGTTGCTCAATCTACATATATTGAGGAACTTTTATCTCTATAACTGTGCTTTAATGGGTGTGGATCTGAAGCTCCAGTACTTTGGTTACCTGACATGAAGAGCCATCCCATTGGAAAAGATTCTGATGCTGGGAAAGGTTGAGGGCATGAGGAGAAGGCAATGACAGAGGATGAGAATTGGATGTCATCATAGACTCTATGGATATGAGTTTGAGCAAACTCTGGGAGATAATGAAGGACAGAGAAACCTGGCATGCTTCAGTCCATAGAGTCACAGAGAGAGACACAACTGAGTGACTAAACAACAAAATAAGTGTGGAACACACTCATATTTAACAATATGAAAATGCAAATGAATGAATATGAAACATACTAAAAACACATATTAATGTTTTATCCTTCTCCACTGAGTTTGATGTCCAGTGTACATTAGAATAGCCAGAGCACATGAGAAATACACCAACTGAAATCCTTACTTAACCAAATGATTATTTGAAGGTAAGAATGCAGGTCTTTTTACTCTTATTTGCCATTAACAATTATACCAAAT
The DNA here is from genome assembly GCF_029407905.1 of Bubalus kerabau. NCBI lineage: Eukaryota > Metazoa > Chordata > Mammalia > Artiodactyla > Bovidae > Bubalus > Bubalus kerabau. The sequence goes on from NC_073641.1 coordinate 53,325,965, forward strand.
AATTGACTTTGCAAATTTATTCAAAAGTTTCACTCACGAATAGTTATTCAGAGTCATTTAAGTAATGATTAATTAAATATTTGTGGTGAGCGCTGTGCTGGGTAATGTGCCTGACTTGGGGAGATTAGTGAGGGAAGTACATCTGAACAGCTAGAGCAAAACAGTTGTTTAGATTTTAAAATAGAAATAAGTGCACACAATACCCTCCCCCCCCCCCACAAAATGAGAGTGCTTACCATAATTTAACAAAACTAAAAATAGGACACTATGTCTGGAATTGATTAATTTAAGCATCAATCATTTAAACTCCCTTTCTATATTTCCTGAAACATAGAAGGAAGCTCTGAGATTTATGTTTTGCTGATCAAATATAGTTTGTATTATAAAAGGAAGTGTCTCAGACTATACCTGATACTTTACTGCGTTCCATGACCCACAAAAGTCAAATCTTGCCAGTTGGTGATAACTGATATACTCAGAAAAGTTACTCTGACTTCCAATGCCAGCACAAAAAGGGATTTTAGGCAAAGGCAGCTGTTTTTCATCATCTGTCTAGAAAACCAGTGATATTACATTTATGGATTTGGTTACTTCTTACATCAGAAGGATAAAACTGAAAAAAAAAAGTGTATTTTGCGATGTCTTGAATGCAAAAGAGCAGAAAAATATTCCTTCCTGATTTTGTTCAACATTCAACAGTGATGATGTGTGTTATCAAGGCTGCACACATGTTGAATACCCAGACCAGGAAGAGGCTTCTTTGGGTAAAATATTTTGTTTCACTTGACTGTGTAAAAGTAGCTTCAAGAGTCTGGCTTCACAGCATATTACTGGTAATATTTTTCTTTCTAAAGATAAGCCCCAGAAACGTGATGTTGACCTGTCTGGTTACATGTGCAGCAACTACAGCTTTGCAAAAACCTGCTGTGACAGGGAGGGGAATATGCTCAGAGCCTCGGGGCCTCCTGATGAAATTGCAATGCTCCTCTGCTGTGAGCCAGAAGCCAGACCTCCCCATACCCACTTTGTTAAGCTCAGTTACATTACTGCTTAAAGAAAAATGTCTCCTATACACTTTGGGGTTCAGAAAGTAGTACTTTTTTAAAATTAAGTACTTTTGTTGATCTAATACTATTTTTTAAATAAAATCTTTATTTCAAATAGTTCTTTAAGTGAAAAATAATGGTTTTATAAAAATCACTTATAAAAATTTTAATCATTATAAAATATAAAATACTTATGAAAAATATTACATACAATGAGGCATGTTGATCTTCCTAATTAAATACATGAGTAGCATTTTAAATATATTCCATTTCTTATTAAATCAGATATGGATAAGATACATGGATATAATGAGATATTCTTTTCTATTTTAAATACTTATTTAAGAATAAATTAATTCTCAATATGCACTCATTTATATATGCAAGGATGTACATTGTGCCCTTATAATGGTAAAAGCAAGAAATAAACTAGATGACATTAATGATGGATTAGTTTTTTTAAAATAGTGAGATAACTAATTTGATGAAATACTGAATATTTATTAATAGTATGTCAGTGATATTTAAAAACTGAATGGTTCGCACTATATATTATTAAATTTTAAAAAGTAGATTAAAATATATTATGAGTAGTATATGGGTTTCCCAGGTGGCTTTATTGGTAAAGAATCTGCCTGGCAACGCAGGAGATGTAAGAGACATGGGTTCCATCCCTCAGGTTGGGAAGTTCCCCTGGAGAAGGAAATGGAACCTCACTCCAGTATTCTTGCCTGGAGAATCTCAAGGACAGAGGAGCAGGGCAGGCTATATTCCATGGGGTTGCACAGAGTTGGACACAACTGAAGCAACTTAGCAAACACACAGCACAGTTTTATATTTATCAATTCACTTAAATCTGTGGGGAAATGACAATAAAACTTAAAAATATTATCAGAAACGGCTCCTAGCTATTGGGATTATAGCTGCATTTAATTTCTATAAAAATGTGTTCTGTATTTAGATAAAACAATCTATATTATTTTCTAAATGGAAGTGCTGTCTCCTGGCATTTGTAAATTATGTTAGCGTTGAGCTAACCATCAGGTGTTCTCAATTAACTAAAAACTAGCTCCTTAAAGCTTGAACGCAAAGAACTCTCCATGTTTCATTTAAAGAAATAAATATTTAATAATCTGAATTTACATTAAACTAAATTATAGGAGAAAAAAGAAAGGAAAGCAGGTCCTCTCTTTTTCAGATCCTCTATGCAAATAGGTTAACATTGTAACCAAATTGAAACCAAATATTTGCCTGTACATTATGGCCCTGTGCATGTGTGCTCAGTGGCTCAGTCCTGTCGGACTCTTTGTGACCCCTTGCACTGTAGCCTGCCAGGCTGCTCTGTCCGTGGAATTTTTCAGGCAAGAATACTGGAGTGGGTTGACATTTCCTAAACTTGGCTAATATAGACCTCTTGTAAGACTCTCTTAAATGTATCTTTTTTTTTTTTTTTAATCTTGCACCCTCAGGCATTTTATGTAGAGGGAGTGCTCAATTAAATGATTTAATGCTAATAGAAAATAGTTGAAAGATAACCTGGGGCTAAAAGAAGAAAGACTGGATTCATAGCAGTTCCGGCTTATGCCATCTACTCCCAGCATGGAGCCAAGCTATGTTTTATTCCTAGTTCCTGTGCCCAACAATAAAATTAGTTACCTAATATAGTTAATGCATGTTCTGATTAAATTAATACAAACTACAGTCTCACACAGCTAAGCACTGACTTTTCTTTTTTTTTTAATATAATTTTATGCACTTATTTATTTTTTGTTGTGCTAGTCTTCTTTGGCTTTTCTCAAGTTGCAGCAAGCAGGGGCTACTCTCTATTTGTGGTTCTCAGACTTCTCATTGCTGTGGCTTCTCTTGTTGCAGAACACAGACTCTAGGGTGTGTGGGTTTCAGTAGTTGCAGTGCCCGGGCGCTAGAGTACAGGCTCATTAGTTGCTCTGTGACATATGGGATCTTCCTGGGTCAGGGGTCAAGCCTGTATCTCCTGTATTGGCAGGCAGATTTTCTTTTTTTATCATAAACCACCAGGGGAGCCTGGTACTGATTTTTCTACAGCTCAAAAGTTCATTTCTGAATGCCAGGAATGACAATTAGCAGTTCTGGAGAGACCGGGAGAAGCAAAACAAGAAGGACATGGTGAAAAGCCATGCTATACAAGAAATAACTGAATGGTGTAGAGTATTCAGCTGGAAGAAAAGTAGAAGCAATATGGAGCAACATGACAGCTAGCTTCCAATGTGCGAAGGTCATCATGTGAGCTATGGGCTTCCTTTGTGGCTTAGCTGGTAAAGAACCTACCCGCAATGCGGAGACCTGGGTTCCATCCCTGGGTTGGGAAGATCCCCTGGAGAAAGGAAAGGCTACTCATTCCAGTATTCTGGCCTGGAGAATTCTATGGGCTGTATAGTCCATGGGTTCACACAGAGTCTGACAGGACTGAGAACTTTCACTTCACACACTCACATGTAAGCTACAGATCCTCAGAGTCTCCAGAGAGCAAAATGGGGATAACTTGAATATCATAGGAGGCCAGTTGAAGATCTTTCAAATACCAGCAGTGTCTCGTGTTATCACTGATGATCACACAGAGAAAGGTGATGGTCTGTCAGCCATCTTTTTAATAATTGGCCTGCCTACTTCTTAAATGCTGGCAGTCTAGAGCCAGTAAATCAGGAATTAAAAAAATAGAGAAATAAAATAGTTGAAATTCTTAATGAGATGATGTGATGGTGGGTGGCATCACCAACACAATGGACATGAGTTTGAGCAAACTCTGGGAGATAGTGAAGGACAGGGAAACCTGGTATGCTGCACTCCATGCTGTCACAAAGAGTCAGACATAACTTAGCGACTGAACAACAACTTTGTGATAATAATATTCTAAGTAGTTAGAAAATTTCATTGCTGATAGCTAAATATTTTGGAATGTGATAGAAGAAATCCTTTTAACATTGCCTTCTGCAAATCTTAAAAGCTATTTTGTCTTTAACATGAACAAAAGTACCATGAACAGTTTGAGGGTTATGGGGCACTCCCAAGAAACTTTTGTTAAATGTGTTGATGAAGGCCCTGAGAGAGATTATAGCCCACATTCTGACCTTACTCATTTTGTTTTCATTTTTTCTTCATAATACAACTCATCCTATTGCTGAAAAATTATCTTGTGGATTTGAGGGGCATGCTCATTTCTGCTTTCTGGTATTCTTTTATACCACTTTTATCACTTGGATAGCTTCCTTCCAATACTTTTTTCCTCTAAACCCACTATTCAGACTCAAAGTTCAGTCACGTATGCACCACAAACATTTCTCTCAACTACTCTAAAGATGTAGATCAATCTCTTCAAACTATTTTTCATAAAGCTTATGACAATCATAAATTTATGATTGTCATAAAGTTATGTTCTGTTTGGTCTATTGTTCTAACTGCTTTGTGAATCTAACACTTTGATTGCAAACTTCTTAAAGTCAGAGAATATAACATACATAAAATGCAATAAACTTCACTATTTTTGGGGGGTACATCAAGTTCCTAAATCATTGAAAATGTAATAGGGAGATATAAAAATATAGACCCCAGAATCTCCAGTGATTGAGTAAAAAAGTCTATATTTAAAATATAAATAAATAATAACTCAGCTTTCCTGTTATTTGATGTATGAGCACTGAAAGACATCTTAGCTTCTCTCTTCCTTAAATTTTCATTTTTAATTGAAGATAACTTCTGGAGATACATGCTTTTAATTATTAATATTTTTAGGATAAGAAAACAGATCTTAGAGATGTTAGGATATTTCCTGAATTATAGATGGATGGATACATGGATAGATACATAGGTGGATAGATTTCTTTAAAAACTTACATACATGAACATAGACATAGAACATCCTTTATTTCATCAGTTACTTTGTATGACTAATTATGAAAACCTAGATGTTTCAGTGGTATTAATATTTGTTGCTTAAGATTTAAATGAGTTTTCCAAGAGGTGCTAGTGGTAAAGAAACTGCCTGCCATGCAAGAGAGATAAGAGAAGTGGGTTTGGCCCCTGGGTTGGGAAGATCCCCAGGAGGAGGGCATGGCAACCCACTCCAGTATTCTTGCCTGGAGAATCCAATGCACAGAGGAGCCTGGTGGACTACAGTCAGTATGGTCACACAGAGTCCAGGCACCACTGAAATAGCTTAGCACACACACACCCTTTTCCTATCACATTTTATTACATAAATATTGATATTAATAAAATATTTCCATGTGAAAACAATTATAGATAATAAGAACATTTCCACTGAACATTGGAGGAAATTATTGGCTCCATGGCAAAGGTGACCACATACTTGTGTCTTGCTGCTTCATAGGTAGAGGCAAATCCATGCTAAACTTGTAATACCTTTATAGCACACTGTTAGTCCATGGTGCATGGATTAGAAGACTCTGCCCTAAATAAACATATTCTGACCACACACAGAGAGACGTCAAAATGATTTTACTGTTCCATCTTAAAAGATGAGCCAGAATCAAAGATCAACATACATTTTAAGAAAACTGCAACACAAAACACTTAAAAGAGGAAGAAAGAAGATTTTGTCTTATAAGTTATTTGGAGACACATTTAATGAAAAAAACTGAGATATTTTCCAAGGAAATACAGCAAAACATCTATTTTTTTTAATGTGAGAAAGAACTTTGGAAAATCATCAATGCAGAGGATCTAAGAATAACAGTTCTAGAAAGATAACATAGAGAAATTTAGACAATTATGAAAGAAATAGTATATAAGAGGTATATAATCTACAGATATGAGCAGGAAGTTGAAATTTTTCACCCATTGAAGACCCCGAATAATGAATGAGAAAAAGAGACAAAAATATTAGAATGACAATGATTAAGAGAAAATCCCAAAATTTCAAAAGAGGAAATGAAACATACATGCAGACACAAAAATGAAAACAAAAATAAGAGAATGAGCAAATAATTCACTTTAAGTGGATAATCAGAATTCCATTAGTCTTTCTTAGGAGCAGCATGAAAACAGGATGGATGTTAAGGAGTTAATGAAGCAATGGATTTTGTGTTATAAAGAAAGGTGATTTCCAACCAAGAATGACCAATGTAAATAGTCACATATACTTCAAGGTTAAATTCAAGGAAGTATATATACAATAAACATTCCCAATACATGTTTGAAAGTCATACTAGAATCTCCTTCTCCAAAAATAAGGGACTAACCTAAGAAAGAGTTAAACATGACATGGAGACTTCAGAGCTATCCATCCGGTCAAGCAGGTGGATGGGAAGATGGTGGGAAGAATCAATTAACAAAATAAGAATTTAATAACATACTGATACTGATGCAACTTTGAGATATTTGGAAAGTCCTGATGGTGTAGTAAAGGAAAATAGTGTAAAGAAAAAATACATTTCAGATCAGATCAGATCAGTCGCTCAGTCGTGTCCGACTCTTTGCGACCCCATGAATTGCAGCACGCCAGGTCTCCCTGTCCATCACCAACTCCCGGAGTTCACTCAGACTCACGTCCATTGAGTCAGTGATGCCATCCAGCCATCTCATCCTCTGTCTTCTCCTTCTCCTCCTGCCCCCAATCCCTCCCAGCATCAGAGTCTTTTCCAATGAGTTAACTCTTTGCATGAGGTGGCCAAAGTACTGGAGTTTCAGCTTTAGCATCATTCCTTCCAAAGAAATCCCAGGGCTGATAATTCATATAAAGAAAATGTAACAAACGGGCTAGGGATTATTACTTTTAGCCATATTAAGTTATTTTTTGGTAAACTAAGCTATGTTTATAATTTACACATTTAAATTAACTGCTGTGACTGTGTAATTGCTCAGTCGTATTTGATTCTTGCAGCACCATGGACTGTATTGGCCAGGATCTTTTGTCCATGGGATTTTCTAGGCAAGAATACTAGAGTGGGTAGCCACTTCCTCCGTCAGGGAATCTTCTAGATTCACAGATTGAATCCATGTCTCCTGCTTGACAGGTGGACTCTTTACCACTGAGCGACCAGGGGCAGCCATATAAATCAATGCACAAGACATATTGAAATGCAACTGTAATTCAGAGTGATGAAACATGAAATTATATCTAGGCCATGGGTTCAAATTTGCTACCCACAATTGTGTCTGAACATATATTGGGGAGCTTGCATGAATCTTCTGTTACAAGAGTGAACCATTCTGAAACTAATCATTATGTTTCTAGCTAACCATCCCAATTCATCTGCATATAACTGTTTTGATGAGACCTAACAGGGTATTCAAACAGCAGCTGAGGAATCAGACAGACTGAATCATGAGCTATCTCTAAATGTGTTCACCTGCGGGGAGAAATATCAATAAGCTCAGATATGCAGATGACACCACCCTTATGGCAGAAAGTGAAGAGGAACTCAAAAGCCTCTTGATGAAAGTGAAAGTGGAGAGTGAAAAAGTTGGCTTAAAGTTTAACATTCAGAAAATGAAGATCATGGCATCCAGTCCCATCACTTCATGGGAAATAGATGGGGAAACAGTGGAAACAGTATCAGACTTTATTTTCCTGGGCTCCAAAATCACTACAGATGGTGACTGCAGCCATGAAATTAAAAGACGCTTACTCCTTGGAAGGAAAGTTATGACCAACCTAGATAGCATATTGAAAAGCAGAGACATTACTTTGCCAACAAAGGTCCGTCTAGTCAAGGCTATGGTTTTTCCTGTGGTCATGTATGGATGTGAGAGTTGGACTGTGAAGAAGGCTGAGCGCCAAAGAATTGATGCTTTTGAACTGTGGTGTTGGAGAAGACTCTTGAGAGTCCCTTGGACTGCAAGGAGATCCAACCAGTCCATTCTGAAGGAGATCAGCCCTGGGATTTCTTTGGCAGGAATGATGCTAAAACTGAAACTCCAGTACTTTGGCCACCTCATGCAAAGAGTTGACTCATTGGAAAAGACTCTGATGCTGGGAGGGATTGGGGGCAAGAGGAGAAGGGGACGACAGAGGATGAGATGGCTGGATGGCATCCCTGACTCGATGGACGTGCATCTGAGTGAACTCCGGGAGTTGGTGATGGACAGGGAAGCCTGGCGTGCTGCAATTCATGGGGTCGCAAAGAGTCGGAGATGACTGAGGGACTGATCTGATCTGATCTGATGGGCAAATGACATAAACTCTTGTTGCCTTAGTTTCATCACCTGTAAAAAGCAGATGATAGTTTTTTTTCACAGTATTGTTGTGAGGATTAAATGCACTAATATAAGAGAAGTGCTTAGAACAAAGCTCATTATAATTATTGTTACCTTATAGGGTAGTTGCAAAAATTAGGTGAAACTATATTTAAATAAGGGCTTCCCTGGCGGCTCAGACGGTAAAGCGTCTGCCTGCAATGCAGGAGACCTGGGTTCGATTCCTGGGTCGAGAAGATCCCCTGGAGAAGAAAATGGCAAACCACTCCAGTACTCTCGCCTGAAAAATTCCAAGGATTGGGGAGCCTGGTAGGCTACAGTCCATGGGGTCACAAAGAGTCAGACATGACTGAGCAACTTCACTATATTTTAATGAAAACAAAATATTGTCAAATATATAGCTCTATAGAAAGGTTAGCAATTCAGTATAGTAGTTGAAGTATAATGGAAAGACCTGCTAAAATGTGAAAGCAATGCAGGCCATCTATTTCTGGTTCAAATGACTTATGACTTCTTGATTAAAAAAGTAATTGAAAACATTGATAAAGTAATCATAATAATGCATCATTTTTATTTTTTCTAAAATTGCTCCACATGATCTTTGTATATGCCTCTGTAAATGCAGGGCTTCCCCTGATAGCTCAGTTGGTAAAGAATCACCTGCAATGAATGAGATCCCAGTTCGATTCCTGGGTGGGGAAGGTCCGCTTGAGAAGGGTTAGGCTACCCCCTCCAGTATTCTCGGGCTTCCCTTGTGGCTCAGCTGGTAAAGAATCTGCCAGCAATGACGGAGACCTAGGTTTGATCCCTGAGTTGGAAAGATCCCCTGGAGAAGGGAATGGCTACCCACTCCAGTATACCGGCTTGGGGAATTTCATGGACTATACAGTCCGTGGGGTCGCAAAGAGTCACACACGATTGAGTGACTTTCACTTCTTTCCAGAGCAAATTGCATGGATAATACAAACATCTTGACTTAAGAATAAATACTGATAAAATGTGATTTCCAGTAATGGAAGAATCAGCATAATGTATCAGTGTCTAAATTATAATGACATGAACAAAAAAATCCACTGAAAATAACTGTCTGGTACTAAAAATATAATGCTGAAATCCAGACATTGCTTCTTAATTAAATATTGGTGATATTGTTTGCTATAATCTTACAAATGTTGCTTTGTAATCTATTTTCAGTTTCAGTAAGACAACTACTATTCATCTTCAGTTTTCAAATCAATAAATTGTGAAGTATCAAACTGCATCTATAATCAAGGCTTATATACAAGATTAATTTCCAGTTTTCCTGAACGTGAACACATGGGATTCAATGGTACTAGACTTTTAAATAATAAGATTAAAATAAATAAATCTAAGCCTCAATGGACATATCTCCTATTTATTCTTTTTTTTTTCCTACTTATTCTTGAAAAAGTGTTAGTTACTCAGTCTAGTCCATTTCTTTGGGACTCTGTAGAACATAGCCCACCAGACTTTGTCCATAGAATTCTCCAGGCAAGACTACTGGAGTGAGTAGTCATTCCCTTCTCCAGGGGATCTTTCCAACTCAGGGATTGAATCAGGGCTTCTTGCACTGCAGGCAGATTCTTTACCATCTGAGCCACCAAAGCAGGAGACACAGGAGACCCAGTGTATAGCTACCTTAGTTCTTGTGAACTTAGCCTTCAGTTCTTTGAAATTTGTATTTTCTTCATATTTACAGATCCATTAGTGGAAGTGGAAGTGTTACTCATTCAGTTATGTCTGACTCTTTGCAACTCCATGGACTGTAGCCCACCAGGCTCCTCTGTCCATGGGATTCTCCAGGCAAGAATACTGGAGTGGGTTAATATCAGACAGACTGAAACTTAAAAATAATGCTAAGTTTAACAAAATAGACTATTGACTACTTGAATTTTAAAAAGTATAATATAATCTTTTTTCTTTTATTATAATTAGAACACAACAATTTTAAGTGGACAATATAGTAACTATAGGCAGAATATGGTACAGCAGTTCTCTAGAAGTTCTCTGGTAAACCTGAAACTTTGTAAATTGTTGGACAGCAACACCCCATTCTCCCTTCTCCCAGCCCCTGGCAACCAATATCAGTTCAGTTCAGTTCATTCGCTCAGTTGTGTCCAACTCTTTGCGACCCCATGAATTGCAGCACGCCAGGCCTCCTCGGCCGTTACCAACTCCCGGAGTTTACCCAAACTCATGTCCATTGAGTCAGTGATGCCATCCAGCCATCTCATCCTCTGTCATCCCCTTCTCCTTCTGCCCTCAATCTTTCCCAGCATCAGGATCTTTTCAAATGAGTCAGCTCTTCACATCAGGGGGCCAAAGTACTGAAGCTTCAACTTCAACATCAGTCCTTCCAATGAACACCCAGGACTGATTTCCTTTAGGATGGACTGGTTGGATCTCCTTGAGAGTCCAAGGGACTCTCAAGAGTCTTATCCAACACCACAGTTCAAAAGCATCAATTCTTCTGCTCAGCTTTCTTTATAGTCCAACTCTCACATCCATACATCACTACTGGCAACCAATATACTGCTCTGTTTTTCAGTCTGACTATTTTTATACCTCACATAAGTGGAATCATGCAGTATTTGTCCTGTGCCTGTCTTATTTCACTTAGTATAATGTTCTCCAGATTCCTCAGTGGTGTTGAATATATAAAGATTTTCTTTTTTTAAAGTCTGAATAATATTTCGTTGTGTGTATATTTCATGTTTCCTTCATCCAGTCATCTGTCAATGGACATTTAAGTTGTTTCTATATCTTTCCTATTGTGAATAATGCTACAGTGAACATGGAAGTGTGGATATCCCTTTGAGAACTCAATTTAGGTTCTTTTGGATGTATACCCCAAAGTGGCCTTGGTCTATAATGTAGTAGTTCTGTTTTTATTGTTTTGAGAAATTTCCATGGTATTTCTATAGCACCATTTTACATTTCCTTCATATTGCATTCCCACAAACATGAACAAGGGATAAGGATTATAATTTCTCCACATCATCAACTACCTGCACTTAAAAAAAAAAAAAAGTAATCACCATTCTAATAGGTATGAAGTCATATCTCATTTTGGTTCTGAGTTTCATGTCCAAGTTGATAAATGATATTGAGTATCTTTTCGTATAACTGTTGGACATTTGTATGTACTCTTTGGAAAAATGTCTGTGCCAATCCTTTGCCCATTTTTAACATCAAATTGCCTGTTGGCCTATTTTCTTTTTTTGTGTGTGTGCTGTTGAATTGTAAGAGGTTTTTTTTTAAGTATGTTGGATAATAACCTTTTATCCGATATATAGTTTGCAATTTTTTTTTTCTATTCTGTAGGTTGCCTTTTCACTCTGTCAATTGTTTACTTTTCTGTACAGAAGATTTCTTGCTTAATATAGTCTCATTTGTCTATTTTTCCTTCCATTGCTTGTGTTTTTGGGGTCATATTAAAAAAATCTTTGCTTACACTTATGTCATGAAGATTTTCCCTATGTTTTTATTACAGTTTCAAGTTTTAACACTTAAGCCTTTAATCCATTTTGAATTAATTATTGTGTATGTAATAAGTTGAGTCCAATTTTATTTTCCTGTGAATATCCAGTTTCCCCAATATCATTTGTTGAAGAGATTGTCCTTTTCCCATTGTGTATTCTTATAGCCCTTATCATAGACCAGTTGACCTTATGCGCATAGATTTATTTCTGGGCTCTCTTTTCTGTTCCAGTGACCTATACTGTTATTTTTGAAATTAAAGAATGAAGCTTATAGCTAACATCATACTCAATGGTGAAAAACTGAAAGCTTTTTTTTTTTTTTTTTTAAAGATTGGGATGAAGGCAATGATATCCACTTTTGAAAAATTCTATTCAACATCATATTAGAAATTCTAGCCCGAACAAATAGGAAAATAAAAAAGGGAAAACAAAAAGAAGGGAAAAAAAGACATTCAAAGCTGAAAGGGAAAAGTAAAATCATTTCTGTTTTCAGATGGCATAATTTTGTTTGTAGAGAACCCTAAAGATGTCCCTCAAAATTATTAAAATTAATGAGCGAATTCAGTAAAACAGCAGGAAACAAAATCAATATAGAAAAATTAGTTTCATTTCTATCACTAACAGCAAACTATAAAAAAAGAAATTAAGAAAATAATTGCATTTACAATATTATCAAAAAGAGTAAAATACTTGGTAATAACAATGTAGGTAAAAGACTTGTATCTGGAAAACTATAAAACATTGATGAAAGAAGTAGACATCAAGAAATGAAAAGACATCCACATTCAGTGAATGGAAGATTTAATATTGTTAAAATAGCCATACTACCCAAAGTGATCTACAGATTCAATGTAATTTTTATCAAAATCCCAATAGTAGTCTTTACAGAAATAGACAAAAACAATTCTAAAATTCATTTAGAACTGCAAATAAATAAATAAATCAGTATAGCCAAAGCAATCTTAAGAAAGAATAACAAAGCTGAAGGTATTACACTTCTTGAATTTAAAATATCTTAGAAAAGTACAAACATTAAAACAAGTAATGTATTGCTAATGTCTCAATTCCAGATTAGAAAAGAAAGAAAAGAAAGTTGTATCAAGTAAAGCCAAGGAAAATGGAAAAGCTCAGTCACTTTACAAAATTCCTGTGTCCTGGAGGTGATGCAGGGGAGTGGCTAAGGGCAAAGTCTTTGTCAACAGCCAAAGTTTTCCCAGCTCCACAGAATACCAAGAGTACTTTTAAGTTGTTCAGTCACTCAATATGTCCGAATTTTTTGCGAGCCTATGGACTGCAGCACATCAGGCTTCTCTGCCCTTCACACTCTCCCAGAATCTGCTCAAACTCATGTTCATTGAGTCAATGATGCCATGCAAATATTTCATCCTCTGTCACCCCCATTCTCCTCCTGCCCTCAATCTCTCTCAGCTTGAGTCTTTTCCAGTTAGTTGGTTCTTTGCATCATGTGGCCAAAGTACTAGAGCTTCAGCTTCAGCATCAGTGCTTTCAATGAATATTCAGGGTTGATTTCCTTTAGGATTAATGGTTTGATCTCCATGCTGCCCAAGGGGATCTCAAGAGTCTTCTCCAACACCACAGTTCCAAATCATCAGTTCTTCAGTGCTCAGCCTTCTTTATGGTCCAACTCTCACATCCATACATGACTACTGGAAAAACCATAACTTTGACTATGCGGACCTCTGTTGGAAAAGTAATGTCTCTGCTTTTTAATATGCTCACTAGGTTTGTCATAGCTTTTCTTCCAAGGAGCAACCAGTACTTTGTGCTTAGTCACTCAGTCATGTTTGACTTTTTGCAACCCCATGTACTGTAGCCTGCCAGACTCCTCTGACCATGGTATTTTTCAGGCAAGAATATCAGAGTGGGTTGCCATGCCCTTCATCAGGGGATCTTCCTGACCCAGGGATTGAATCCATATCTCTCACTTTACAGGCAGATTCTTTACTATCTAAGCCATCAGGGAAGCCCAAGCAGTACTTTATCATTTGTAAAAATGAAGTTAATTATAGGAGGTAGGAGGGTTTCAAGCCTTAAGTGAAATAAGCACATAAAATATTTTGGTCAGTATTTGATGCACTATGCCTGTCCAATATATATTTGTTGTACTTGAACCTTTTTTTTTTTTTTTCAGAAAGAAGAGGGAGCTGTAGATGAGTATTATTTTCTGAGTTCCATAAAAGAAATCATATAAAGTAAGCTTATATGATTGAAAACTATTTTTTTAAACTATTTTTTAAGAACAAGGTTTTCTTTTGATTTTGCTTTTTAAAATTTCTTATATTCTCAGTATCTAGTGTAGTATTAGCTGCCACAAAAATGGTTATCTAACTGATTGCTCAATAAATGAAAAAACTGGTGAAAAAAAATTTTTTTCCCTAGAGCATATTTGAGAGATTCCCTGGTGTTTAGCCTTAATCACTGTATTAGTGGGTTGGGATTCTTGGGTTTCTGTTCTCTGGACATTATGTAAGACTCAAGGCTTCACCTCAGTGCAACATCTCACTGTTCACAGCTAAGAAACAGAGGTTGTGAGATGTTGAAGCTTTCTCTCTTAGATGGAAAATTCTAAAAATGGGGTCTACTAGGACCCTGCATTCTATTACTTGGATTTTACAGGAAGTGGATTCCTGGGAATCAAGAAAAATCAGGACAAAAGGGAAAAAATAAAACAAAAAGCAATATATGTAGAGCAACCCAACTGGAGAATGAGCCTAATAAATAGACAAACCCTAGCCCTAAAGTCACAGATTACAAAAAAGCCATGCTCCTGGGCCTGACTCCAGTGGTGGGTTGGAGGGGGGTGGGGGGGGACCTGTCAGTACCTATAGACAAGACAATAAGGGAGAGACCACAGCAGCAAGATATATACTTTCCTTTGACTCATCACTCCTCGGTTAGGTAGACTTAGAGAATGGACATAACTGCTATCCAAACCTTCAAAGGTATGCAAACTTCTACTGAGTTTGACACCAGGCTTAGTGCTCTAAAGGAGGAAGAGGAGAACTTGGATCTGAATCTCACCCCTTCATGCATTAAGAACTGTGGTTTGCCAGTGGACTTTCTGGCCAGCTGCTAAATCTTTCCAAGCAAGGACATCAAACCCCTTCCTGAAATTTATCTTCTCACAGCTTCTTTTATAATACCAGGAACCCATAATTTGTAATTGTACCAAGCAAAATTGCCCTTCACCAAGTTTTCAATCTACCTTTTAAATCAAATATGAGTCAAATTCATGACTATAATATTCTGAATATTCTTGTGCTTCTGGAGCACCGTCTCATGCTGTCTGCCCACTTTTCATTTGGTCTCTTTTCTGTCTCCTCAGCTAGATCATAAAATAAATTCATGAGTAACCCCATATAGCTATAACTCACTTTCTCTTAGACTTTTAATCCCTTTTTATCTTTTAATCTGCCGTACATTTTATGGCTGGCTTACAACTTGAAAGCTTTTTAAAAAAATACTATATATGAACAACTCCATATAGTAATATTTTCACCAAAATATTCCAAAGGAATAGTTTAACATAATAGAAATCTCATGAAAAATAATAGAATTATAAGTAAATTAAGAGATATAGCTTTTATTTGGAAATAATGGCAAAGTTATAGTTTTGTCATCAAGCATGTATTGTAAAGTAACATCAAATTGTATCAATTTAAGTAACAGGAATGCCTCTAAGTTATCAGAACACATTGTGAAGCTAATAACTTAAGTTCAATGTTCCATATAGTATGCATTAAAATTATGGTTTAGTGATAAATTGTTTTTTTTATCTTTCTATGTATTACTCTGAAAAGTTCAAAGTGGTTAACAAGCAGATCATTATTCTATAAAGCAGTGATAATGCATATGTTATTTTTCTATTTTGGTGAGTTTTAAAACTCATGTCTAACTTCTGAAGATTTTTTTTCTAAATGAAAACATACATCACCATGAGAAAGAGAAATATAACTTTTCAAATTAAAATCTTAGGTTCCATTCTCAGGAGAGAAACTTATATGAAGTGACCATTTGATAGAAACTTAGGTGAAATAAAGTTGATAGACCCATCACAGTTTAATCTCATTGACTATCAATTTAATCAGGTTTGTTTTTGTTTGTTTGTTTTTTTGGTCTAGAATTACAACATGTGTTTGTATCCTGGAATCTATAGACATCTATTCCAAACCTTCCATTACACAGATGAATAAACTGAGATCAAGTGATTTGTATTGTCCATTGTTATTTGTTCATAAATTGAGAGAATTTGGAACAGAAGTCCTATGAAATATAGTAAAGTTTGAATTTTGTTTAGCTGCAGGACGTTTCTATCTGATGAATTGGATTACAGTGGATATAGCAGAACAAATGCAGCTTGCCATTGAACAACATAGGGGGTCAGTTCAGTTCAGTAGCTCAGTCATGTCTGACTATTTGAGACCCCATGAATTGCAGCATTCCAGGCCTCCCTGTCCATCACCAACTCCCAGAGTTTACTCAAACTCACGTCCATTGAGTCGGTGATGCCATCCATCCATCTCATCCTCTGTTGTCCCCTTTTCCTCCTGCCCCCAATCCCTCCCAGCATTAGAGTCTTTTCCAATGAGTCAACGCTTTGCATGAGGTGGTCAAAGTACTGGAGTTTCAGCTTTAGCATCATTCCTTCCAAAGAACATGCAGGGCTGATCTCCTTTAGAATGGACTGGTTGGATCTCCTTGCAGTCCAAGGGACTCTCAAGAGTCTTCTCCAACATCACAGTACAAAAGCATCAATTCTTCGGCACTCAGCCTTCTTCACAATCCAACTCTTACATCCATACATGACCACTGGAAAAAACATGGCCTTGACTAGATGGACCTTTTTGGCAAAGTAATGTCTCTGCTTTTGAATATCTAGGTTGGTCATAATTTTTCTTCCAAGAAGTAAGCGTCTTTTGATTTCATGGCTCCAGTCACCACTGCAGTGATTTTGGAGCCCAGAAAATTACAAAGGGGCTGCTGCTGCAAAGTCGCTTCAGTCATGTCCGACTCTGCGACCCCATAGAGGGCAGCCCACCAGGCTCCCCCGTTCCTGGGATTCTCCAGGCTAGAACACTGGAGTGGGTTGCTATTTCCTTCTCCAATGCATAAAAGTGAAAAGTGAAACGGAAATCACTCAGTCGTGTCCCACTCTTAGCAATCCCATGGACTGCAGTCTACCAGGCTCCTCCATCCATAGGATTTTCCAGGAAAGAGTACTGGAATGGGTTGCCATTGCCTTCTCCAACATAGGGGCTAGGGGGTGCTAACCTCTTTGAAATTGAAAACCTGGGTTTAATTTATAGTTGGTTCTTCATATTCATGGTTTTCTCCTTATCCAATTCCAGGTCCCATGGATACCAACCTCGGATCCTGTGGTAACTTATAATAGTATTTACTATTGAAAAAAATTGTATATAAGTAGACTCATACAGCTCCTGGGTAGCTCAGCTGGTAAAGAATCCTCCTGCAATGAAGGAGTGAAAGTCACTCAGTCGTGTCTGACTCTGTGCGACCCCATGGGCTACACAGTTCATGGAATTCTCCTGGCCAGAATATTGGAGTGAGTAGCCTTTACCTTCTCCAGGGGATCTTCCCAACGCAGGAGTTGAACCCAGGCCTCCTGCATTGAAGGTGGATTCTTTACCAGTTGAGCCAAAAGGAGATCCTGGTTCAATTCCTGGGTCAGGAAGATACCCTGGTGGAGGGCATGGCAAACCCACTCCTTTATTCTGACCGGGAGAATCCCGTGGACAGAGGAGCCTGGCAGACTACAGTCCATGGGGTTGCAAAGAGTAGGACATGACTGAACAACTAAGTGTGTGCAGGTGCACACACACACACACACACACATGCAGTTCAAAGTTGTGTTGTTCAAGGGTCAACTGTACTGTGTTTAAGTTTTTTATTTCCTTTTTATAGCATATTTTAAAAAAATTATGTTTGTTTGGAGGACAATTGATTTACAATATTGTGAATCAGCCATAAGTATACATGTGTTCCTTCCCTCTGAACCACTCTCTCTCCACCCTTCCCTCCTTCCCACTCCTCTAGGTCATCACAGAACACCAGCTGACACATGGAAGTCTTTTATTTCTTTAGCAACTAAACCTCATCCTAAATCACTGTAACATTTAACCACAGCAACATAAAAGGAACAAAACCTTAATATGAAATCATAGCACTTGTACAAAAATAACACAGCTTTCTCTATTAGCTAAGATTATTTAAGCAATAATGCCAAAAATCAATGCTACTTCATAGCTGAACATGTTTTCCATCAGTGGACAAATCTATCTGTGAGCACTTTTGAAAATGGCATCATCTTGTCTTTGAGTTGTGAAATAATCAATAATTAAGATCACTGAATTCCAGGTTATGTAAAGTGAGAGAACTAGTTCTGGACTTTCTTATAATGAAATTTCCATAGTTATTGACCTCAGTAGAGTCCTTGCTTTTACAAAAGTTCATCCTCTTCTTTGAAACTGGGAGTAGAGTCATATACTCTTTGATAGAGTTAGCAGGGCCTGGTATGTTGAGATCACTAGCATGCTACTAATTGATTTCTTGTGTTCTTTTGCCACTTTCATTAAGAGTTCTCATGTCACTTTTTATTTGAAGCTGCTCATTTGATATCTGTAACAGATAGCAAAACAGCATCACTGCTACAAAGCCTGAGATGAGGGGACCTTGGATTTTGAACCTGAGTCAAGAGATAGAACAAAGGTTTCACTGGAAACTGCTAACATGGGCTGATCAAGATTAATTCTAAGAGAAACTCATTTATTTTTTATTAACATATTCAAGAGAAATTTATTATGTACCTATTATGTACCAAGCTCCACAGTAAGTACTGAGTTAAAAAAAGAACTGTAAGCAGTCTTTAAGGTAGGGCATGCTTGTTGCCTAGTGGTAGCATGAGAGACATGACCTGATGCTCTGTGAACATATGGAAATGAATTTCTGGAAGAGGAGTTATTGGGTCCAATTTTCAATCTAGTCTAAAGTTCACCTGGGTGAAATGAGACTCTTCTGATAATCAAAACCCAATCTATAAACAGCAGGATATGAAATAGTACCATGTCTTAGAGAAGTAATATTGTACCAAGGCAACATGAAGTAGAGAGAGTCACAAGAGATAAACCTGGAAATGTAGGTAGAGGCAAAGTCACAAAGGGCATTAGAGATGATGCGGAGGACAAAACCAAATTTGATTTTTTGAAGGACGAATATGGTTTTAAGTACACAGGGTGAAAGATAGGTGGTTATGGCAGGTAATTGAGTGATTATTAAATATTATAAGGCCATAATCCAGGTAAGAAGCAGTGATTTCTTTTTAAATTTTATTTATTTTGGCTGGATTGGGTCTCCACTGCTATGTGGGGGTTTTCTCTAATTGTGGCAAGCAGGGGCCAGTCTAGTTTGGCTTCTCATTGCAGTGACTTCTCTTCTTGTGGAGCCTGGACTCTAGGTGCATGGGCTTCAGTAGTTATGGCACATGGGCTTAGTTGCCCCTTAGCGTGTGGAATCCTCCTGGACCAGGGATCAAACCTATGTCTCCTGCACTGGCAGGGAAGTTCTTAACCATTGGACCACCAGGGAATCCAAAAAGCAGTAGAATTTTGAAGAAAATTAGTGTCAGAATGAAAAGGACAAACATATTTTAGCAAATTTTAGTCAAATAAAATATACTGGACTGGAAGTAAAAAAAAAAAAAAAAAGATTTTTAAAAATGTTTAGACTGCAACTAAAAAATTCAGTGTATCTTGGCCAAGCCAACTGGAAATTTTTTAATTTAAGCAACTGGAATATATAAATGATATTCCAGTCACTAAAACCTAGGGGAAAATATGATTAAGATTTTAGATTTAGGCATATAGTGAGAGAGAGAAGCCTGGGATACATGAATCTTTTAAGGGCAGGGAAAGGCAAAGGGTGTATAGAGAAAACTAAGAAATTGTGATCAAGGAAGAAAGGAGAGAGCCAAGAATAAATGGCACTAAGGAAACCAACCATAGTTGGAGACAATCTGAAGAAAGAGATGTGCATCAATCAGATAAATATCCCTAACTGCTATTGCTGCTAAGTCACTTCAGTTGTGTCTGACTCTGTGCAATCCTGTAGACGGCAGCCCACCAGGCTCCCCCATCCCTGGGATTCTCCAGGCAAGAACACTGGAGTGGGTTGCCATTTCCTTCTCCAACTTTTCTTCAGGAAAGTGAAAAGTGAAAGTGAAGTCGCTCAGTCATGTCCGACTCTTAGCAACCCCATGATCTATAGCCTACCAGGCTCCGCCGTCCATGGGATTTTCCAGGCAAGAGTACTGGAGTGGGGTGCCATTGCCTTCTCCGAAATATCCCTAAAGAAATCAGGTAAACATGAGGAGCCCCTTTTACTGGTAGTAGAAAAGGTCAATTACTCAGAAACAGTATTGGAAAGCTGAAGGAAGGCAGCTTCCTAAAATGTGGGCCTAAAATGTGCTAATGAGCAGTACTAAGCTCAGAAGAAAGCAGGATTTCAACTAAAGGAAGGAATCAGTGGAACCATCCTATGCAAGTGTAACAATGAATGGATTGGTCTGTATTACTCTCAGCAACGGGCAATAGTGGAAGAAACCAGAGGAAGTAATATACATATATTGCTTAATGTATACTTTGCAAACTCTTTATGAAATTCAGATATCTATTTCCAATTCAGAGCTGTTACCCAAAATCAAATTGGCAGAGCTTTCATTTTTGTTGATAAGTGGATAAAACATATTTCCTGGAGGGAAGATTTAGAAAATTGAGGAGTTAAGGTTTAGAATGGAAAAAAAAGAGATGAATATCAGACTATGAATGGTCTTAAAAGTGTTCAGACTGTATAGTAATTCATAACATAACAACAAAGGATTTGGACAGAGTCAAGGTATAGTCAAAATCTTGGAACCAAAAGACCAATCTGTAGCAATGGAAAAGCTATTTTAAAAAAAGGTAAGTCTGCATTATGTTTCCATTAATCAAGCAAATTACTGAAATTGGAAGGAAACAAGAAAATCTTAGCTTATCATTATAAAGTTGAAGAATTTTAGCAACCATTTTGATGTGGGCACCTTGTGTGCCAATTCTTACACAATACAATTTACGTGTGTTGATGCAGGGGTCCAAACTCCTGGGCCTCAGACAGACTGGTACCTGTTAGGAATTCGGGCTGCACAGCAGGAGATGATTGTCAGGTGAGTGAGCCAAGCTTCATATGTATTTATAGCTGCTCTCCATCACTCATATTGCTGCCCGAGCTCCACCTTCTTTCAGATCACTGGAGGCATGAGATTTTCATAGGAGCGTGAACCCTACTGTGAAACACTGTGAACCACATTCCAGGGAACTAGGTTATGCTTTATGATGATCATCCCCAAACCACCACCCACCCGCCTGCCATTGTCTGTGTAAAAACTGTCTTCCACAGAAGTAGTTCCCGGAGCCAAAAACGTTGGGCACCACTACATTAATGCATAAGTGAGTTTCAAGAGAGCTGTACTATTTATATTCCCACTTGTTATTTGAAATGGCAACCCACTCCAGTATTCTTGCTTGGAAAACTCTATGGACGGAGGAGCCTGGTAGGCTACTGTCCATGTCCACAGGCTCGCAAAGAGTCGGACACGACTGAGAGACTTCACTTTCACTCACTTTGTTATTTGAAATAACAGAGGTTTAGAGTGTTTAAGTGACTTGCCAAAATTTTGTTAAATTGAAAGTAATAGAAAATCCTCCATCTATCTTCAAGTATAAAATCTCATACAAAAAGGGCTGTGTGGTCTCAAATCATCAAAATGCTTAGAGGTTGAGCTTCAGGCAGGGGGAATCAAGACTCCTCATTACCTTCCCTGGGATTCTCAAGTGTGTTTGACCTCTTGTATGTGACTGTCTCAAGTCATGTTGCCCCCAAGATGCTGCACAGCAGAGTCCAGAGAAAAAGAAAAAGAGAGCATTCCCTAGAAGGTCCCATCAAATATCTCCTCTGGTTTTATTGGCTTGAAATAGATTATATTTACATTCCTTAACAAATCATTATTAGCCAGGAAGTTTAGAATGGAATCAAATGCCCCCATGGGAGTCAAGTTCCTTCTAACAAACATTGAAGAGTTGAAGAGATAGTGATACGTGAAGATAGTATGCACAGTTCCTACAATTAGGGGGATTAACTTTTTTGGAGGGGATTACTGCATTATCCACTAAAATTACACTATTATCCTTACAGAGTTGAAAAGATTTGCAAAAGATCATTTATCATCTATTTAATTACAGAACTTGTTCTAGGATACAGTACTTTTGGCTTCTGGTGTATACACACACACATACACACGTATATACATACATAGACAGCTTGTAATTTTCTTTTTACTAAAACTAGATGAAGTGATAAATGGATAGGAAGATAGATATAGATATTAGGTGGGTAGATAGATAGGTTTCTCTTATACTTGACATGCGTGTGTGCATGTCAAGTCACTTCTGTCATGTCCAACTCTTTGAGACCTTATGGACAGTAGCCCCCAGGCTATCCTGTCCATGGGATTCTCCAGGCAAGAATACTGGAGTGGGTTGCCATTTTTTCCTCCAGTGGATCTCTCTGACCCAGGGATTGAACCCGTATCTCTGACATCTCCTGTGTTGGCAGGCAGGTTCTTTACCACTGGCACCACCTGGGAAGCTCTTACTATGGCAGAATCATCCAATCAAATAAAAACAAATAATTTCAGGTGGTGTTGAATGTCTTTTAAATAAACTCTAATTAACTGGTCCTTAATACCTTGGCTCAGAGAAGGAAATGGCAACCCACTCCAGTGTTCTTGCCTGGAGAATCCCAGGGACGGGGGAGCCTGGTGGGCTGCCATCTATGGGGTCTCACAGAGTTGGACACAGCTGAAGCAACTTAGCAGCAGCAGTAGCAGCAATACCTTGGCTAAGTACATTTGGATTAGAAGTGATTTCTTTATGTGTTTGGCTATGCAGCCAAAATACAGATCTTACTGAATTACAGCTGGGAGCCACTGAGTGAATGAATTCCAAACTCATATTTTATCATGGTTGCTCAGTCGCTGAGTCATTCTGACTCTTTGGGACCCCATGGACTGTAGCCCACCAGGCTCCTTTGTCCATGGGATTTTCCAGGCAAGAACACTGGAGTGGATTGCCGTTTCCTCCGTGAGAGGATCTTCCAGACCCAAGGATCAAACCCAAGTCTCTTTCATCTCCTGCATTGGCAGGCAGATTCATTTACCACTGCACTACCTTGGAAATATTTTTATCATTATTTCTAAGGAATTTCCCAACAATGGCTTCTGTGAAAATAATATCTAAATTACACTAATTGTAGTGTACACTTTGTACTTGTACAAAGGAGACAGCATTGCACATCACTAGATGTCAAAGTTCATCCAGTATGTGTTCCTGGGAGCACACATTAGAATTTGTGTTAGTGTTCCTCATGTAGAATTCTTGGCACACAACAGAGAGATAAAGTGCTCATAAAAATGGATTCACTTATCCATCAAAATACATTTGGATCACAAGGTGTAAATATGTATAGTCTAAAATATTTAGGACATATCTGGAAGGAGAGTTTTATAACCTTAGAGTGCTTTTGGACCATTGGACTGAATAACAAATCACAAGCTGATATCACAGCATTACATGTGCCAGGGGATACTCTGAAGCCAGGCTGAGCAATGTTGAAGTTGGAGGCAGGAAAAAAACAAATCACCTTCTCTGATCCTCAAAGTACAGTTCAAGGGAGCATAACTTCTACTCTGGAGTATTTTTATGGCATATATATTTTCTGATCCTTAAAAACTGTGATTACTTCAAGCAGGTTTAATAAGTATGCAAATTCATCATTCATGTGTCTCTAATAAAGTGGCCCAATATCGTCATAGTCTACTTTTTGCATTTTAATACATCTTAAACACACATCTCAAAGTCACATTTTTCTAACATATGGGACATAAAATCTAGATTAGTATTCAATATTCAAATAATATTCAAATATTAAAGTATGGATTTGGAGACAGGAATCATATCAGTTATACATCTGGGTGTTGTGACCCTCTATGTGATGCAGGAGAACAAAAAGTATGTATTTATTTTATTTATGTATGTGTTTATTTTAAATTGCACATACTATATGGAAAACTCTTTTCTCTATAAACATTAGCTCGTTTAATACTTCTATAAAATGAGTACTCTTTTTTCACTTTTTTGCATATGCAGAAACTAAAACAGAGAAGTTAAATGATTTGCTTGAGGTCACACACTTTGTTAAGTGGTACCTCTAGGATTCAAACTTAGGCGTTAAGATTTCAGAGGCAAAGTGCTAAGTTCAATGGCAAGCTGTGCCATCTCTTCTAATTAAACAAATATCCTCAGGAATAAGTGTGTAATGGTACTTCTTAGTGATGGTTACTCATCGGATCATCAACAGAGATTTTTAATCATGTCTGATACCTGGCCCACCCAGGAGCAATTAAATCAGACTTTCTGATGAGGGCCCAGGAAATGGTGTTCCTAATAACCCTTACAAATGTCTTATATGCAGCCCTGGTTGAAGATAAAGGCGGCAGAGAAGCCATTTACAACTTTAAGGGGCAAATATAGGAAGAGAATCCTATGGACAGAGGAGCCTGATGGGCTGCAGTCTCTGGGATCACAAAGAGTCAGACATGACTGAGCAGGAGGGCAGTACAGCAGCATAGGAAGAGAATCCGCCCAAGGAACCTAAGAGCCAAGTGTTCACTAGCAGCTCAGAGAAATATAATGTAAAATTACAAAGTCTTTAAAGTCTTTTAAAGACTAGGCTCAACCGCTATGCATTTATGTTTAATTTTACTGTATGATTGAAGTCTGCTTTAGCAGAACTCGTTTCAATGTCATATAGTATTTTATTCCCTTAAAAAAGTCCCATGTGTGTACATGCCCTCATTTGCTCCCTCTATCTGACTTGGTTCTGAAGCTCTCTCTGCTGTTTAATATCTTATTTATATGATAAAATGTACATTTATTTTCCAATTCTATTTGAAAAGAAAGTGTATTATATTTATCATTATGTACCTTTTAAACTCTATTATTTCTTGATTATAATGTAGTATATACAAAGGGCAAACAAATGATAAAATGATAAAGATAAAATGATACACTGCATTGCATGGTTATTTCCTTTCCTGTTTATGCATCGGTGAGAGGGTTAACGTTATTCAGTGAATAAACGTATATTGACTTTCCTCAGGTCTGTGTTCCAACTTGTGGCTAAACCTTACTTACGTGATCTTTTTCAATGCAACGTCACTCATTTTGGGTTCTGCTTTCTTAAATGAGAACAGTGATGTGCGTTAGAAATTCAAGACAAGTTAAACTCCCAATTTAGTGTTAAAAGAGACTCTCATTGGAAAAGACTCTGATGCTGGGAGGGATTGGGGGCAGGAGGAGAAGGGGACGACAGAGGATGAGATGGCTGGATGGCACCACTGACTCGATGGACGTGAGTCTCAGTGAACTCCAGGAGTTGGTGATGGACAGGGAGGCCTGGTGTGCTGCGATTCATGGGGTCGCAAAGAGTCGGACACGACTGAGCAATTGAACTGACTGCCTGAAGGTCGTAACTAGCTGCCAGGTTGGCCATTTAGAGTGTTATGTGATTTATTTTTGTCTTTTTTGTACATGTGAATATGATAAGCTGCTGCTGCTGCTGCTAAGTCGCTTCAGTCGTGTCCAACTCTGTGTGACTCCATAGACGGCAGCCCACCAGGCTTCCCTGTCCCTGGGATTCTCCAGGCAAGAATTCTGGAGTAGGTTGCCATTTCCTCCTCCAATGCATGAAAGTGAAAAGTGAAAGTGAAGTTGCTCAGTCTTGTCTGACTTGTAGCGACCCCATGGACTGCAGCCCACCAGGCTCCTCCGTCCATGGGATTTTCCAGGCAAGACTACTGGAGTGGGGTGCCATTGCCTTCTCTGATATGATAAGCATTCACCAATAAACATTTATTTAGGATGTAATTCATGACCGACAGTAGATGTACAAAAAATGAGTATGGAGGGGCTGCTGATGTAAAAAAGCTATGTGGTCCATGAAAAGAACACATGATGTGTAGAGTTTTAAAAATCAAAACATACTAAGGCTACTGGAAGTACAGAGGAGTGGACAAATTATCTCTGCTTGGGAGCAGAAAAGCACAGACTCACAGAAGAGAAAGTAGATTTGGGACATCAAGAGTGTGTGGGATAGCTCCAGATGGTGGAAACCAATATCTTCCAGGCAGCAAGGTCACTTGAGCAAGAACATGGGTGAAAATGTCTCGAATAAACAGTAAATAAGTATGTATAATCACTGCAAGGGTCCCAAGTTGGAAGTTAATCTGGGAGGGAGAGTGAAACCCATTCATGTCATGCTATTCATAGCATGTCAATGAATTTAGATAATTGTCTTTCATTGGGAATAGAAATCCATTAAAAGTTTTTCTTTTCTTTTTTTCAATCACAACTTTTTCTTTTTAATGAATGAAAGTAACTTGATCAATCTTGTGTTATGGGAAAGTGATTCTCCTGTGTAATAGGAGTTGGAAGGGGAAGCAATTAGAATGTTTTGGAGCCTTGTGACTTGAGAATGAAGATTCAAACCAGATAGTGGCAGGGTGATTAAAAGCAAAGAATATATTCAATTTTTAGAATGACCTTATATATATGGGAAATTAAACAAGAAGTCATAAATTCAATATAATCCACTTACATTTTCAATGTATCTCTAGAAAATTTGTTTATTTACTATCCCAAATACAAAAAAAAAAAAAGCAAACTACGTAGAGTATAAATCTGTCTTCCCAAGTGTCTCAGGGGGTAAACAACCTGCCTGCAAAGCAAGAGACATAGGAGATGAGGGTTTAATCCCTGGATCAGGAAAATCCCCTGGAGTAGGAATTGGCAACGCACTCTAGTATTCTTGCCTGTAAAATCCCATGGACACAAGAGCCTGGAGAGGTACAGTCCATGGGCTCGCAAAGAGTTTAAGGGGGGGAAACAGTGGAAACAGTGTCAGACTTTATTTTTGTGGGCTCCAAAATCACTGAAGATGGTGACTGCAGCCATGAAATTAAAATACGCTTACTCCTTGGAAGGAAAGTTATGACCAACCTTGATAGCAAATTCAAAAGCAGAGACATTACTTTGCCAACAAAGGTCCGTCTAGTCAAGACTATGGTTTTTCCTGTGGTCATGTATGGATGTGAGAGTTGGACTGTGAAGAAGGCTGAGCGCCAAAGAATTGATGCTTTTGAACTGTGGTGTTGGAGAAGACTCTTGAGAGTCCCTTGGACTGCAAGGAGATCCAACCAGTCCTTTCTGAAGGAGATCAGCCCTGGGATTTCTTTGGAGGGAATGATGCTAAAGCTGAAACTCCAGTACTTTGACCACCTCATGCAAAGCGTTGACTCATTGGAAAAGACTCTGATGCTGGGCGGGATTGGGAGCAGGAGGAGAAGGGGATGACAGAGGATGAGATGGCTGGATGGTATCACTGACTTGATGGACGTGAGTCTCAGTGAACTCCTGGAGTTGGTGATGGACCGGGAGGCCTGGCGTGCTGCGATTCATGGGGTCGCAAAGAGTTGGACATGACTGAGCGACTGAACTGAAGTGAACTGAGGACTGAACACAGAAGCATAGACCTGTCATGCTGGAAGTGGTGTTTGACAGAATAAATAATTATGTAATGTATTATTTTTTATGAGAGTAGTACCTGGTACATGGTATGGATCCCTGAGCATTTCTTGATTGAAAGAAGAAGTGAATGAATCAACAGATCCATTCCCACTCAGGCTGAAATCATGAGATAGTAGGGCTCAGTTCTACTTCTACCTCTCTACCATTTTGTATGAGAATGACTTTTAGTATCAACAAGAATGGTTTCGATATCATAGGGCTTAAATTAATTATTTGTGAAATGTAGACATTGTATCAGATTATTTCTAAAATGTATCTCCCTTGATAATACTATCTTTAAGAAAATTAAATACAGTGTGACTATCACATTTTACATGAGCAAACAGAAGTAAGCTTAAGAAGCATAGCTGTGTTATGAAAAAATGCTGATTTGCTTACGCTAGGTTCCAGAACCCACAACATGATCACTGAATAGAACTTAGGGAGAAGAGATAACTAAAACTCTCTGAGCCTCAACATTTAGGGTGGTTACATTTGAGTGATGGGAGAATAAACTCTAAGATGATGGCTACATACAAGAAGATGACCCCAGTTTTTGTGGATGTCATTGATCATATTGTTTCCTTGTTTCACACTAAGCAGGCCCCCAACCACCTGCTACCTCTTGAGTATTTAGTGTTTTGTTAGTGTCAGAAACTGAGATGCTATTCAAGCACTGACCAAGGTAGTATTTGGAGAAGTATGTACTCCAGATAATTAGTTGTGTCTCCTTAATGAAGGGAGTATCAAGTCTTCCTTTGCATTAGTTTAGTGAAAGTCATGGAGCAGTCAGCAAAAGAAGCTGATACAATGCTGCTTAATTGTCTTGTAAACTCACATAGAGGTAGCTCTAAGAATTCTTGAATAACTTACATCAGAAACTGCCTTTTCACTAAGCCAGACTTAAGCTGTATTGAAATTGAGAGGATAATCATTTTTTTTTCAGTACTCTGAACGATAGCATTGATGAAACAAGTGTCATTATTCTTGGTATTCAGTGATCCTTTTGAGGTGGGCAAAATGGAATTGAATTTGGTGCTTCTATAACTTATGTGAATACTTCTTAACTCCTTTAATATTTGAGATTAAAATTGTTAACATAAAGAATTTAGTATATATTTGGAATATACTTGTCTACATACTTAGTGAATGTTCATGTTAATATTAACAGCAGAAATGTAAAAGGGAAGATACTATCTTATTTGTCCTTGAATTCTGCATTGAGTATATGGTGACAGTTAGGTAAAAGTTTATTAAATTTGTTACTACATATTTTCTAGAAGATTTAATATTTTTTATTCCAACTAAATGCATGTATTTATGCCTAGAATTGCAATATTTATATCTAGAACTGGTCATTATTTAATATGTATATAGCACTATGTCATTAAATGATAATGGAGATCCAGATGACTGATTTTTCTGAGGAAAAGAATCACTATTCAGAAGAGGGAAGGGAATTTACTCTTGCAACTGTTCATTCCTACAGCATTATGAAGGACATAGCTTTGATAAGCTTTAATACAAGACGCCAATGCCTACCTATCAATACTTAGTTGTCAAATAATTATTAATGATGAGGCAGATATTGTTGTTGGTGATAAAGATGATGGATGATGAAGAACAATAGTTCTCATTCTTTAAAGCTCAGAAATATTTGCCTACTTTCCTTCTAGTAGTTTCCTTTCCTGCGAAAGGCTGTTGTAATAACACATATGCTTCATCTGTTGATATAACTAGAATTCACCAAAATATCTTAAGACATTTGGCATTGCTACAGTCCACAAGGTCGCAAAGAGTCCAACATGACTGAGCGACTAACCACAAGCACACCTGTCCACGGAGTTTATTTCTTATTCTTATTCTTATTTTTTAGCATTCTAACACTTCATATAACCAAAAAAGGAGGTGAAGAGATGGCTCATTATCTTAGCTTTTAGAGCAAACACTTAAGACTGAGTTTGTTCCTGGTTCTCACTGTCTTAAAGGAAAAGCCTGAATGAGTAAATGAAGCAATCTTGCATTCTCCAAACTGACAGTTACACTGAGTGTCACTGAGAGAGGAAAAGTGCTGTATAACTCTGTCCACTGTATAAAAAGTCCACTGTATAACTCTGATGTATATATCACTCTATTTATGCTCAAGAGATATTTCCTTCCTCATCAGCAACATATTATTTTATTAACACCATGTTTGATAGTTTTGATTTTACTATATTTTCAATTCTAAATAGTAACATTGAACTGAATGGACATTAAGTAGAGAAGCTCACTTAGTTCTCAGAGAAGGATTTAACTGTGACTATGAATATATGAGACAAAATTACTAAAACTCCCATAAACTTCTCTTCAATTTAGTTCAGTTCAGTTATGTCTGATGCTTTGTGACCCCATCGACTGCCGCACACTAGGCTTCCATTGTCCATCACCAACTCCAGGATTTGCTCATGTCCATTGAGTCAGTGATGCTATCCAACCATCTCACCCACTGTCATCCCATTCTCCTCTCACCTTCAATCTTTCCCAGCATTAGGTTCTTTTCAAATGAGTCAATTATTTGCATCAGGTAACCAGAGTATTGGAGTTTCATCTTCACCATCAGTCCTTCCAATGAGTATTTAAGACTGACTTCCTTTAGTATGGATTGTTTGGCTCTCCTTGAGGTCCAAGGGAATCTCAAGAGTCTTCTCCAATACCACAGTTCAAAAGCATCAATTCTTCAGCTCTCTGCTTTCTTTATAGTCCAACTCTCACATCCATACATAACCACTGGAAAAACCATAGCTTTGACTAGAGAGACTTTTGTTGGCAAAGAAATGTCTCTGCTTTTTAATTGATGTCTAGCTTGGTCATAAATTTTCTTCCAAGGAGCAAAGCATCTTTTAATTTCATGGCTGCAGTCACCATCTGCAGTGATTTTGGAGCCCAAGAAAATAAGATCTGTCACTGTTTCCACTGTTTACCCATCTATTTGTCATGAAGTGATGGGACCAGATTTCATGATCTTAGTTTTCTGAATGTTGAGCTTTAAGCCAGCTTTTTAACTCTCCTCTTTCACTTTCATCAAGATGATCTTTAGTTCCTCTTTGCTTTCTGCTATAAGGGTCATGTCATCTGGGTATCTGAGGTTATTGATATTTTTCCTGGCAATCTTGATTCCAGCTTGTGCTTCATCCAGCCCAGTGTTTCTCATGATGTGCTCTGCATATAAATTTAATAGGCAGGGTGATAATATACAGCCTTGAAGTACTCTTTTCCCTATTTGGACCCAGTCTGTTGTTCCAGGTCCAGTTCTAACTGTTGCTTCCTGACCTGCATACATGTTTCTCAAGAGACAGGTCAGGTGGTCTGGTATTCCCATCTCTTTCAGAATTTTCCAGAGTTTATTTTGATACACACAGTCAAAGACTTTGGCATAGTCAATAAAGCAGAAATAGATGTTTTTCTGGAACTCTCTTGCTTTTTTGATGATCCAGTGGACGTTGGCAATTTAATCTATGGTTCTTCTGCCTTTTCTAAATCCCACTTAAACATCTGGAAGTTCACAGTTCACATATTGTTGAAGCCTGGCTTGGAGATTTTTGAGCATTACTTTACTAGCATGTGAGATGAATGCAGTTGTGCAGTAGTTTGAGCATTCTTTGGCATTGCCTTTCTTTGGGCAATTGGATTGCAATCATTCTTTGGCATTAGATTTTCTTAAAGTTTTCCAATATCAGCGATCACTTAGAGTAATTAAACCTTGAGGCATAAAGGTGCTTCTCTAGATACTATTGCAATTATTTCTGGTTCCCTGCTTTCTCAAATATTCTCTCCTAATTAAAGGCTTCCTAAACAAGTGTGTAAATGTTGATTTTTAAATTGCAATTGCAAATTACTTATACCCTCTAAAGTTCAAGAAGCCTTAAACCTTTTAGCTCTTCTTTGATATCCTAATCATGCAATTAAACACCTACAGTAAGCAGATGAGCTAATGGAAGCATAGTCATGTTTTCTTTGGTGTACAAATCAATAAAGCTACTGCAGTGACTTTCAGGTCTATGATGGTGCTACTGGAAATGATACCTATTTAAAAGAGTTATTATTTGCACTGAGTTCAGTTCAGTTGCTCAGTCATGTCCGACTCTTTGTGACCCAATGAACCACAGCAGACCAGGCCTCCCTGTCCATCACCAACTCCTGGAGTCCACCCAAACCCATGTCCATCAAGTCAGTGATGCCATCCAACCATCTCATCCTCTGTTGTCCCCTTCTCCTCCTGCTCTCAATCTTTCCCAGCATCAGGGTCTTTTCAAATGAGTCAGCTCTTCTCATCAGGTGGCCAAAGTATTGGAGTTTCAGCTTCAACATCAGTCCTTCCAATGAACACTCAGGACTGATCTCCTTTAGCATGTTCTGGTTGGAGCTCCTTGAGGTCCACGGGACTCTCAAGGGTCTTCTCCAACACCACAGTTCAAAAGCATCAATTCTTCTGTGCTTAGCTTTCTTTGTAGTCCAACTCTCACATCCATACACAACCATTGGAAAAACCATAGCCTTGACTAGTCGGACCTTTGTTGGCAAAGTACTGTCTCTGCTTTTTAATATGCTGTCTAGGTTGGTCATAACTTTCCTTCCAAGGAATAAACGTCTTTTAATTTCATGGCTGCAATTACCATCTGCAGTGACTTTGAAGCCCAGAAAAATAAAGTCTGACACTATTTCCACTGTTTCCCCGTCTATTTCCCATGAAGTGGTGGGACCGGATGCCATGATCTTTGTTTTCTGAATGTTGAGCTTTAAGCCAACTTTTTCACTCTCCTCTTTCACTGTCATCAAGAAGCTCTTTGTTCCTCTTCACTTTCTGCCATAAGGGTGGTGTCATCTGCATATCTGAGGTTATTGATATATTTCCTGGCAATCTTGATTCCAGCTCGTGCTTCCTCCATCCCAGCGTTCTCATGATGTACTCTGCATATAAGTTAAATAAGTAGGGTGACAATATACAGCCTTGACATACTCCTCATTTCCAGTAATAGCTAATATTGTTGCTCAACATTTTGGTTATAATAGTTGAGTTACTCTCAGTGTCTCCTTACACTCACAGATTAAAAGAATGCCAAAGTCCAAAGGAAAAAGGAGTCCAGATGATAAAAGATATACCCTTGAGCTCTATACAACAAAGTTGCTAGAGTCATATTGTCTTATTTTCCAGGTGCATATGTTCTCCAAGTCAAGGCCACGGATGCTGATGACCCAACTTATGGAAACAGTGCCAGAGTCGTTTACAGCATTCTTCAGGGACAACCTTATTTCTCTATTGATCCCAAGACAGGTAAAATTTTTATTAGAGACAACATTATCACTGCCCTTTCAAATATTTAAACTTTAATTAAATCTTGGCATGGGAACTTGCCTCTTCTAACACCTCAATAAAGATTCAGTGTGCTGACTATCAAGCAAAGAAGATCAGATCTTACCTTGCTGCTACAGAGCTATTTCCTTCAGATAGAAACTGATATAAAAATAAATCTTTTTACACATATATGCCAAGTCCAAATTTGTTAGGAATTCTCTTTTAATTTACTTTAAATTTTCAAAAGGCTAGGAATATTTTTTGTTTGTTTGCTTCTTCTAGCTAAAATAGCTTTTTTATTTCATTTTTTATTGGTTGAGTTCAATTATATTCAATTTGGGGGCCTAATCAACTCAAGATTATGAAATTTCTATTCTCTTTATCAAGGGTTATGGATGGTGACTTTGGATAAATATAGATTTATGCTTCTACTAGGGGAAAGGAGAGGGCTGCCAAACTTGAAACTCCAAGATCACTATTTTTTCTGCTCTGTGTTTTTTAATTCAGTCTCATTTTTAAGTCAAACTGTTGAAATTCCAGTTTTCAAAGAAGAAATATTTTCAGTATAAGTACTGAGGAAACTTTGTGGTGTTTATTGTTATTTACCTTTGGAAAGTTTGTATATTTGTATAAAAAAAAGGAAAAATTGCTGATAAAAAGTTTAAGAAAGTTGTTTATGATGTTACAATGCTCCAGAGGAATTAAGAAGGTTTGTACAATACATCAAATGTATAGACAAATAATGAGATTATCAAAGATACTATCCATCCTTTTTTGAGATTGAAACATTATGGGTTATTTTTTTTCTGATACAATTATGTTTGGAAAAATCTAACAGAAGTAAAATTAAGAACATCATGTCTCTTAGATCACTTCAACTTTTGAGAAGCACTTCTCACAGACAGAGAGCATGAGAGATAAAGAAAGGAAGGTGTATAGACATTGGTGAGGAGGAAAGTTTTTAGTATTAGGCTAAACTTACTGAGTTGTATGATTATAGAGAAGATGAGTTTATATACTCAGAATAAATGTGGCAGGAGAAAGATTAAATATTTAATATTGGCAAAATAACTATAGATGGAGGTAATATCCCATGAAAAAAACACAAAATATGAAGATGAATTGAAGCATAAATCATGGGTGCAGAGTATAATTACTCTGGTCAAATTAATACTGAACAGACAATTATATGAATCAAATAGTTGCCTCCTCTTGACTTGTTCAATATCAAATTTAGATAAATTCTAATGTCTTCTGAAAGCATCATTTTTACAGAAGAGTATATATATATATATTCATCATAAGGCTTTTGTAATTGTGTATTTATATTTTTATATGAGGCCTTTTATTTAGAACTGAAGGTGAAACAATTCTGGCGTGAACTATGGAATAGATTTTTTGAAGCATTGATTTTCACTGGAGACAGAAGGCTTGATACTAACAATGCCTCAGACCACTAGACAGGAAAAGGGTGGATGGTGAAGCACTTCATTAATAGAATGATAACTAGTTCTTCATGCACAGAAGCCATTAAGGAGACTTTTTGTCAAATTTATCACCTTGTGGTAGATCAGAATAAATCAAAAATCAAGGGTAATTGCAATTTCTCAGAAATAGCCTCCATTTGTTCCAGCCATATAGCTTCCTTTTATGATTCCTTTTGCTGTTGTGAAATAAAATGCATGAAAAACTAATACTATCTAAAAATTTACACATTTGACTATAGAAAACAGTTTAAAATAATTTCTAGGTAAAAAGCCTCATCAAAAATTCTGGTACCTAAATATTTATGAACAGATAAATATAATCATTTACTATTATTCATTTGGAATGATAAAAGTTTTACATTCTCATTGATATTGCTGTTTGACAAACATCCCTTGCATCTCTATCCAATATACAAATAAGGCCAGTTTATTTATAAATGATATAAATTGATGCATTCTATGAAATAAGTCCCCAAATGATAGTTCTTTTTAAAATTGGCTAATTTGGTAATTCTATGGCTTACCCCACTCCAGTACTTTTGCCTGGAAAATCCCATGGACGGAGGAGCCTGGTAGGCTGCAGTCCATGGGGTCGCTAAGAGTCGGACACAACTGAGCGACTTCACTTTCACTTTTCACTTTCATGCATTGGAGAAGGAAATGGCAACCCACTCTAGTGTTCTTGCCTGGAAAATCCCAGGGACGTGGAAGCCTGGTGGGCTGCCTTCTATGGGGTCGCACAGAGTCGGGCACGACTGAAGTGACTTAGCAGCAGCAGCAGCATGGCTTACCTAAGAGATTGTTCACTGTGATTAACATTTGCATGCATTCATGTATATGCCTCAAATGATTATTAAATATTTTTAAGAATCTAAAAGGTATATGGATTTATAAACATCAAATAATATTGATCCTTGTTATATTTAGCATATATTAAACACTAAAATATTTGTCATATTGACACACTTTTATATTATATACACTATAGGCTTAATATTTATTATATATTAGAAAAATATTTATAATCTATAAAACAGTAAATGAGAGGCATTGTAATATTTTATTTGATGCATGAATTTGACAGGTTAAATGTTTCCATAGTATTGATAAATTATTTTATTTAGGAAAACAAATGTTATTATAAATAATTGATCTCATGACAATTTGCATTTATAATTCTTCTAAAGTATTTGAATTTTTCTCTAAATGATTTCAAAATCTAGTCTGAGTTGGATAACTAGATATTGCTATTTTGTGTATCATGTGGTGAAATGTTGATTTTTCTAAATAATCTCAGCTCTACCTGAGAAAGCATTATAAAACTATTTTAGCTCAACATATTCTAAAATTTGTAAACTTTAAATTGTTTATCATGGTAAAATATGCATTAACAGAAAGTTTACTATTTTAACCATTTTAAGTGTACTACTTAGTGACATTATGAATGTTCACACTGTGTAAACGTCACCACCAGCCATCTTTAGGAATTTGTTATCAATGTCTTTTTGTTTACGTGCACTGTCAAAAAGTGTCTTTGTAAGACTTTGCTATGTATTTAGTGTGCATTTTGAGAAATCACATGAAAACAATTGAGTGAGAATGGAGTTGCAAGCCTGAGTTACTTTCTTTTTTCTTATACCCACTATCCTAAGATTTCATGCTCTGTGTTTCTGTCCTTGCTTCTGTTTGGGAAATTTGATAAAATACTGAGAGAACTGACACTTTCTCAAGACTTTTCCTCTTTCAGTTCCATTCGCACATTTTGTTTAGAGATTATTCTCCTTAAGCCTACTTCCTAAATAAATCCTCCTCCACCCTGACTGATAGTTATGTTTTTCAGTCTTAAAAAATGCATTAGTGTTTTAAAGCCCCATACTAAAATTAAAGCATGTGTCAGACTTTATTTTGAATTAATTCTTTATATAAACTACAATATACATATTTACACTGTTTCATGACTTGAACATGCCTTTGATTTTAAATCAGAGAAAAGTCTTACAGGATTCAGACATTTCAGTCAGTGCTTGTGAAAAACCGATTTTTTTTTTTCACAAGAGTGGAATTGGAAATAGACAATTATTAAGATTAGCCAGCATATGCTGTTACCTGTTTTGTAATAATTTGCATATGTACAGTAAATCGCATGATTAAAAATATACCACAGACAATGGTTTCCTTGTATTCTGCCTTGTCACACTTTATGAGAACTCTGTGTGAACTCTATTTGCCCTATTTTAGAAACCATGGAATGCACAAATCAGCAGATAGAAATAAGACTATTTGGCCTTGAAAGGAAAATACTCCAGGGGTATGTCTTTAGGAAGTTGTGGAGCTGTTGTATAGAAGAGGAACTAGCTGTATTCTGTGCTGCACAAGAGTAAAAGGACTATCAGTGGCTGGCAGGCATTATAGGAAAAAGAATTTTGGTTTCGTTAACAAAAAAAAAAGATGTTAATACTTGTCCATAAATAAGAGGGACAAACACCTCAAGAGATGGTGAACTTCACTTTACTGGAAGTGTTAAAGCAGGTAATGAGTGATAAGGTGCTGGACTTTAGTATTAATTCCTTGATACATATTTATCTCTAACCAATGGCCTAGTAGGTTCTGTGTGCCAGGATTCTGAGATGAATCAAGTCAATCCTCAAATAGATCCCCATCTATCTGAAGGAGGTCATCAGGTCCTCAGAAAATTACATTTGGGTTTCCTAGGATACAGTTCTATGATACATAGAGTGACTCCTGGGCACTAGATATAGGCTGATGAGAGGGGAAATTTCTTCAGAAAAAAAAAAAAAAAAACTTTTTGGGAAGTGACTTCTAAATCTTAAAGAATAGTTAAGGCATGTTATAGATGCAAAGTTGGACCATACAAACTTCAAATTTTCTCCTCAAAATAAGCTGATAACTCTTCTTATCCTCAAAATACATTATTGGCAACATTTATTTTTTTAATTATACACCTTATCTGTGTGGTCATGGACACCACATTTATAATAAAGTTTAAGAATGAGCTAGCTTTTAAAAAAATTCATTGCAGAAGCAATAGAAAACTAATTCAGTGTAGAATTTTAGATAGAATGACCAATACAGTCCTCTGAAGATGACTTTGATGACAGATATGAAAAAAGTAGAACAGCTATTCATGGTTTGTTGCTGTTTAGTTACCAAGTTGAACCCAACACTCTTGCAACCCCATGGACTGTAGCCTGCCAGGCTCCTCTGTCCATGGGATTTCCCAGGCAAGAATACTGGAGTGTGTTGCCATTTCCTTCTCCAGGGGATCTCCCGGACCCAGGACTCAAACCTGTGTCTCCTGCATTGACAGGCAGATTCTTTACCACTAAGTTACCTGGTCAATAAAGCAGAAATAGATGTTTATCTGGAACTCTATTCGATGATCCAGCAGATGTTCATAATTTGATCTCTGGTTCCTGTGCCTTTTGTAAAACCAGCTTGAACATCTGGAAGTTCATGATTCACATATTGCTGAAGCCTGGCTTGGAGAATTTTGAGCATTACTTTACCAGTGTGTGAGATGAGTGCAATTGTGTGGTACTTTAGCATAATTTGGCGTTGCCTTTCTTTGGGATTGGAATGAAAACTGACCTTTTCCAGTCCTGTGGCCACTGCTGAGTTTTCCAAATTTGCTGGCATATTGAGTGCAGCACTTTCACAGCATCATCTTTCAGGATTTGAAATAACTCAACTGGAATTCCATCACCTCCACTAGCTTTATTCATAGTAATGCTTCCTAAGGCCCACTTGGCTTCACATTCCACGATGTCTGGTTCTAGGTGAATGATCACACCATCATAATTATCTAGGTCATGAAGATGTTTTTTGTATAGTTCTTCTGTGTATTCTTGCCACCTCTTCTTAATATCTTCTGCTTCTGTTAGGTCCATACCATTTCTATCCTTTATCGAGCCCATCTTTGCATGAAATGTTCCCTTGGTATCTCTAATTTTCTTGAAGAGACCTCTAGTCTTTCCCATTATATTGTATGTTCAAGCTGGTTTTACAAAAGGCACAGGAACTAGAGATCAACTTGCTATAATCTGCTGGATCATAGAGAAAGCAAGAGAGTTCCAGAAAAACATCTATTTCTGCTTATTGACTATTCCAAAGCCTTTGACTGTGTGATTCACAATAAACTGTGGAAAATTCTGAAAAGATGGGAATACCAGACCACCTGACCTGCCTCTTGAGAAACCTGTATGCAGGTCAGGAAGCAAGAGTTAGAACTGGACATGGAACAACAGACTGGTTCCAAATAGGAAAAGGAGTACATCAGGGCTGTACATATTCACCCTGCTTATTTAACTTATATGCAGAGTGCATCATGAGAAATGCTGGGATGGAGGAAGCACAAGCTGGAATCAAGATTGCCAGGAAAAATATCAATAACCTCAGATATGCAGATGACACCACCTTTATGGCAGAAAATGAATAAGAACTAAAGAGCCTCTTGATGAAAGTGAAAGAGGAGAGTGAAAAAGTTGGCTTAAAGCTCAACATTCAGAAAACAAAGATCATGGCATCTAGTCACATCACTTCATGGGAAATAGATGGGGAAACAGTGGAAATAGTGGCTGACTTTTTTTTACTGGGCTCCAAAATCACTGCAGATGGTGATTGCAGCCATGAAATTAAAAGACACTTACTCCTTGGAAGGAGAGTTATGACCAACCTAAACAGCATATTAAAAAGCAGAGACTTTACTTTGTCAACAAATGTCCGTGTAGTCAAGGCTATGTTTTTTCCAGTAGTGACATATGGATGTGAGAGTTGGACTATAAAGAAAGCTGAGTGCAGAAGAATTGATGCTTTTGAACTGTTGTGTTGGAGAACATTTTTGAGCATCCCTTGAACTGCAAGGAGATCCAATGAGTCCATCCTAAGGGAGATGAATCCTGGGTGTTCATTGGTAGGACTGATGTCGAAGCTGAAACTCGAATACTTTGGCCCCATGATGTGAAGCGCTGACTCATTTGAAAAGACCCTGATGGTGGAAAGATTGAGGGCAGGAGGAGAAGGGGACGACAGGATGAGATGGTTGGATGGCATCACTGACTCGATGCACACGAGTTTGAGGCAACTCCCGGAGTTGATGATGGACAGGGAGGCCTGGCGTGCTGCAGTTCATGGGGTCGCAAAGAGTCAGCCACGACTGAGTGTCTGAACTGAACTGAACTGAAGTTACCTGGGAAGCCCTATTCATCTTGGAAAGAAATTTCCACCAGAGAGAAAGGATGTTGTAAGCTCTCCTGAACAAAAGAGGGAGTTGTAAAAGATAAGATCAGAGAGTTAAGTGAGAAAGTGAAGATTATCTGAGATCTTCAGTCTGAGTGACCTGCACTGTCTCTGAGCATCTCCTGTAGGAAGGGTTATACACTTCACACTCCTTCACACTCAGACCTCACGTTCCTGGCAGCTTTTTTTTTTTTTTTTTTTGCCATGATCTTAGGTTTTTTATTTTATTTTAATTAAATTTATTTATTTTAATTGGAGGCTAATTACTTTAGAATTTTTTTATTGATTTTGCCATACATCAATATGAATCCACCATGCGTGTACATGTGTTCCCCATCCTGAACCCCCCTCCCATTTCCCTCCCCATACCATCCCTCTGGGAAATCCCAGTGTACCAGCCCCGAGCATCCTGTATCATGCATCGAACCTAGACCTGTGTTTCCTTTCACGTATGATATTATACATGTTTCAATGACATTCTCCCAAATCAGCTCACTCTCGCCCTCTCCCACAGAGTCCATAAGACTGTTCTATACATCTGTGTCTTTATTGCTGTCTCACATACAGGGTTATCATTACCATCTTTCTAAATTCCATATATATGTGTTAGTAAACTGTATTGGTGTTTTTCTTTCTGGCTTACTTCACTCGTATAATAGGCTCCAGTTTCATCCACCTCATTAGACCTGATTCAAATGTCTTCTTTTTAATGGCTGAGTAATACCAGACCACCTGACTTGCCTCTTGAGAAACCTATATGTAGGTAAGGAACAACAGTTAGAACTGGACATGGAAAAACAGACTGGTTCCAAATAGGAAAAGGAGTATGTCAAGGCTGTATATTGTCACCCTGCTTATTTAACTTATATGCAGAGTACATCATGAGAAACGCTGGGCTGGAAGAAGCACAAGCTGGAATGAAGATTGCCAGGAGAAATATCAATAACCTCAGATATGCAGATGAAACCACCCTTATGGCAGAAAGTGAAGAGGAACTAAAAAGTGTCTTGATAAAAGTGAAAGAAGAGAGTGAAAAAGTTAGCTTAAAGCTCAATATTCAGAAAACTAAGATCATGGCATCCGGTCCCATCACTTCATGGGAAATAGATTGGGAAACAGTGGATACAGTGTCAGACTTTATTTTTGTGGGCTCCAAATTCACTGCAGATAGTGACTGTAGCCATGAAATTAAAAGACACTTATTCCTTGGAAGGAAAGTTATGACCAACCTAGATAGCATATTGAAAATCAGAGATATTATTTTGCCAACAAAGGTCCATCTAGTCAAGGCTATGGTTTTCCCAGTAGTCATATATGGATGTGAGAGTTGGACTGTGAAGAAAGCTGAGTGCCAAAGAATTGATGCTTTTGAACTGTGGTGTTGGAGAACACTCTTGAGAGTTCCTTGGACTGCAATGAGATCCAACCAGTCCATCCTAAAGGAGATCAGTCCTGGGTGTTCTTTGGAAGGAATGATGCTAAAGCTGAAACTCCAGTACTTTGGCCACCTCATGCGAAGAGTTGAGTCACTGGAAAAGACTCTGATGCTGGGAGGGATTGGGGGCAGGAGGAGAAGGGGACGACAGAGGATGAGATGGCTGGGTGGCATCACTGACTCGATGAACATGAGTTTGAGTGAACTCCAGGAGTTGGTGATGGACAGGGAGGCCTGGCATGCTGCAATTCATGGAGTCACAAAGAGTTGGACACGTACGAGCCACTGAACTGAACTGAATACTCCACTGTGTATATGTACCACAGCTTTCTTATCCATTCGTCTGCTGATGGACATCTAGGTTGCTTCCATGTCCTGGCTATTATAAACAGTGCTGCGATGAACATTGGGGTACACATGTCTCTTCAATTCTGATGTCTTTGGTGTGTATGCCTAGCAGTGGGATTGCTGGGATGTATGGCAGTTCTATTTCCAGTTTTTTAAGGAACTCCACACTGTTCTCCATAGTGGCTGTACTAGTTTGCATTCCCACCAACAGTGTAAGAGGGTTCCCTATTCTCCACACCCTCTCCAGCATTTATTGCTTGTAGACTTTTGGACAGCAGCCCTTCTGACTGATGTGAAATGGTACCTCATTGTGGTTACGATTTGCATTTCTCTGATAATGAGTTAATTTGAGCATCTTTTCATGTGTTTGTTAGCCATCCGTATGTCTTCTTTGGAGAAATGTCTACTTAGTTCTTTGGCCCATTTTTTGATTGGGTCATTTATTTTTCTGGAATTGAGCTGCAGGAGTTGCTTGTATATTTTTGAAATTAATTCTTTGTCACTTGCTTCATTTGCTATTATTGTCTCTCATTCTGAAGGCTGTCTTTTCACCTTGCTTATAGTTTTTGTTGTTGTTGTTGTTGTGCAGAAGCTTTTAATTTTAATTAGGTCCCATTGGTTTATTTTTCATTTTATTTCCAATATTCTGGGAGGTGGGTCATAGAGGATCCTGTTGTGATTTATGTCGGAGAGTGTTTTACCTGTTTTCCTCTAGGAGTTTTATAGTTTCTGGTCTTACATTTAGATCTTTAATCCATTTTGAGTTTATTTTTGTGTATGGTGTTAGAAAGTGTTCTAGTTTCATTCTTTTACAAGTGGTTGACCAGTTTTCCCAGCACCACTTGTTAAAGAGATTGTCTTTTCTCCATTATATATTCTTGCCTCCTTTGTCAAAGATAAGGTTTCCATATGTGCGTGGATTTATCTCTGGGCTTTCTATTTTGTTCCATTGATCTATATTTCTGTCTTTGTGCCAGTACCATACAGTCTTGAAGACTGTGGCTTTGTAGTAGAGCCTGAAGTCAGGTAGGTTGATTCTTCCAGTTCCATTCTTCTTTCTCAAGATTGCTTTGGCTATTTGATGTTTTTTGTATTTCCATAAAAAAATTTGAAATTATTTGTTCTAGCTCTGTGAAAAGTACCATTGGTAGCTCGATAGGGATTGCATTGAATCTATAGATTGCTTTGGGTAGTATACTCATTTTCACTATATTGATTCTTCTGATCCATGAACATGGTATATTTCTCCATCTATTAGTTTCCTCTTTGATTTCTTTCACCAGTGTTTTATAGTTTTCTATATGTAGGTCTTTTGTTTCTTTAGGTAGATATATTCCTAAGTATTTTATTCTTTTCATTGCAATGGTGAATGGAATTGCATCCTTAATTTCTCTTTCAATTTTCTTATTATTAATGTATAGTAATGCAAGGGATTTCTGTTTGTTGATTTTATATCCTGCAACTTTACTATATTCACTGATTAGCTCTAGTAATTTTCTGATGGAGTCTTTAGGGTTTTCTATATAGAGGATCATGTCCTCTGCAAACAGTGAAAGTTTTACTTCTTTTACAATCTGGATTCCTTTTATTTCTTTTTATGCTCTGTTTGCTGTGGCCAAAACTTCCAAAACTATGTTGAATAGTAGTGGTGAGAGTGGGCAGCCTTGTCTTGTTCCTGACTTTAGGGAAAATGCTTTCAATTTTTCACCACTGAGGATAATGTTTGCTGTGGGTTTGTCATATATAGCTTTTATTATGTTGAGGTATGTTCCTTCTATTCCTGCTTTCTGGAGAATTTTTATCATAAATGGATATTGAATTTTGTTAAAGGCTTTCTCTGCATCTATTGAGATATTCATATGGTTTTTATTTTTCAATTTGTTAATGTGGTGTATTACATTGGTTGATTTGTGGATATTGAAGAATCCTTGCATCCCTGGGATAAAGCCCACTTGGTCATGGTGTATGATCTTTTTAATGTGTTGTTGGAGTCTGATTGCTAGTATTTTGTTAAGGATTTTTGCATCTATGTTCATTAGTGATATTGGCCTGTAGTTTTCTTTTTTTGTGGGATCTTTATCAGGTTTTGGTATTAGGGTGATGGTGGCCTCATAGAATGAGTTTGGAAGTTTACCTTCCTCTGAAATTTCCTGGAAGAGTTTGGGTAGGATAGGTGTTAGCTCTTCTCTAAATTTTTTGTAGAATTCAGCTGTGAAGCCGTCTGGACCTGGGGTTTTATTTGCTGGAATATTTCTGATTACAGTTTCAATTTCCGTGCTTTTGATGGGTCTGTTAAGATTTTCTATTTCTTCCTGGTTTGGTTTTGGAAAGTTGTACTTTTGTAAGAATTTGCCCACTTCTTCCACATTGTCCATTTTATTGGCATATAATTGCTGATAGTAGTCTCTTACGATCCTTTGTATTTCTGTGTTGTCTTTTGTGATCTCTCCATTTTCATTTCTAATTTTATTGATTTGATTTTTCTCCCTTTGTTTCTTAATGAGTCTGGCTAATGGTTTGTCGATTTTATTGATCCTCTCAAAGAACCAGCTTTTGCCTTCATTGATTTTTGCTATGGTCTCTTTTGTTTCTTTTGCATTTATTTCTGCCCTAATTTTTAAGATTTCTTTCCTTCTACTAACCCTGGGGTTCTTCATTTCTTCCTTTTCTAGTTGCTCTAGGTGTCAAGTTAGGTTATTTATTTGACTTTTTTCTTGTTTCTTGAGCTATGCCTGTATTGCTATAAACCTTCTCCTTAGCACTGCTTTTACAATGTCCCACAGGTTTTGGGTTGTTGTGTTTTCATTTCATTTTTTTCTATGCATATTTTAATTTTTTTTATTTCTTCTGTGATTTGTTGGTTATTCAGCAGCGTGATGTTCAGCCTCCATATGTTGGAATTTTTAATAGTTTTTCTCCTTTAATTGAGATCTAATCTTACTGCATTGTGGTCAGAAAAGATGCTTGGAATTATTTCAATTTTTTTGAATTTACCAAGGCTAGATTTATGTCCCTGGATGTGATCCATCCTGGAGAAGGTTCCGTGTGCTCTTGACAAAAAGGTGAAATTCATTGTTT
The DNA here is from genome assembly GCF_029407905.1 of Bubalus kerabau. Lineage (NCBI taxonomy): Eukaryota > Metazoa > Chordata > Mammalia > Artiodactyla > Bovidae > Bubalus > Bubalus kerabau. The sequence continues at coordinate 53,370,399 of NC_073641.1, forward strand.
TGGGGTGAAATGTCCTATAGATATGAATTAGTTCTAACTGGTCTATTATAGCATTTAAAGTTTGTGTTTCCTAGTTAATTTTCTGTTTAGTTGATCTATCCATAGGTGTGAGTGGGGTATTAAAGTCACCCACTATTATTGTGTTATTGTTAATTTCCTCTTTCATACTTGTTAGCATTTGTCTTACATATTACAGTGCTCCTATGTCACGTGCATATATATTTAATTGTTTTATCTTCTTCTTGGATTGATCCTTTGATCATTATGTAGTATCCTTCTTTGTCTCTTTTCACAGGCTTTGTTTTAAAGTCTATTTTATCTGATATGAGTATTGCTACTCCTGCTTTCTTTTGGTCTGTATTTGCATGGAATGTCTTTTTCCAGCCCTTCATTTTCAGTCTATGTGTGTCCCTTGTTTTGAGGTGAGTCTCTTGTAGACAACATATATAGGGGTCTTGTTTTTGTATCCATTCATACAGTCTTTGTCTTTTGGTTGGGGCATTCAACCCATTTACATTTAAGGTAATTATTGATAAGTATGATCCTGTTGCCATTTACTTTATTGTTTTGGGTTCGAATTTATACACCCTTTTTGTGTTTCTTGTCTAGAGAAGATCCTTTAGCATCTGTTGGAGAGTTGGTTTGGTGGTGCTGAATTCTCTCAGCTTTTGCTTGTCTGAAAAGCTTTTGATTTCTCCTTCATATTTGAATGAGATCCTTGCTGGGTACAGTAATCTGGGCTGTAGGTTATTTTCTTTCATCACTTGAAGTATGTCTTGCCATTCCCTTCTGGCCTGAAGAGTTTCTATTCAAAGATCAGCTGTTATCCTTATGGGAATCCCCTTGGGTGTTATTTGTTGTTTTTCCCTTGCTGCTTTTAATATTTGTTCTTTGTGTTTGATCTTTGTTAATTTGATTAATATGTGTCTTGGGATATTTCACCTTGTGTTTATCCTATTTGGGACTCTCTGGATTTCTTGGACTTGGGTGATAATTTCCTTCCCCATTTTAGGGAAGTTTTCAACTATTATCTCAAGTATTTTCTCATGGTCTTTCTTTTTGTCTTCTTCTCCTGGGACTCCTTTGATTCGAATGTTGGGGTGTTTAACATTGTCCCAGAGGTCTCTAAGATTGTCTTCATTTCTTTTAATTCGTTTTTCTTTTTTCCTCTCTGATTCATTTGTTTCTACCATTACATCTTCTACCTCACTAATCCTATCTTCTGCCTCTGTTATTCTAGTATTTTTTTCCCTCCAGAGTGTTTTTGATATCATTTATTGCATTATTCATTATATATTGAGTCTTTTTTATTTCTTCTAGGTCCTTATTAAACCTTTCTCAGATCTTCTCAATCCTTGTCTCCAGGCTATTTATCTGTGATTCCATTTTGTTTTCAAGATTTTGGATCATTTTCACTATCATTATTTGGAATTCTTTATCAGGTAGATTCCCTATCTCTTCCTCTTTTGTTTGGTTTGGTGGGGATTTATCCTGTTCCTTTACCTGCTGGGTATTCCTCTGTCTCTTCATCTTGTTTCTATTTCTGTGTTTGGGGTGTCCTTTCTGTATTCTGGCAATTTGTGGAGTTCTCTTTATTGTGGAGTTTCCTCGCTGTGGGTGGGGTTGTATGGGTGGCTAATCAAGGTTTCCTGGTTAGGGAAGCTTGTGTCCGTGTTCTGGTGGGTGGGGCTAGACTTCTTCTCTCTGGAGTGCGATGAAGTGTCCAGTAATGAGTTATGAGGTGTCAGTGGGTTTGGAATGACTTTGGGCAGCCTGTATATTGAAGCTCAGGGCTGTGTTCCTGTGTTGCTGGAGAATTTGTGTGGTATGTCTTGCTCTGGAACTTGTTGGCTCTTGGGTGGTGCTTGGTTTCAGTGTAGGTATGGAGGCATTTGATGAGCTCCTGTCGATTAATGTTCCCTGGAGTCAGGAGTTCTCTGGTGTTCTCAGGATTTGGACTTAAGTCTCCTGCTTCTGGTATTCAGTCTTATTTTTACAGTAGCCTAAGACTTTTCCATCTATACAGCACCTTTGATAAAACATCTAGGTTAAAGATGAAAAGTTTCTCCACAGTGAGGGACATCCAGAGAGGTTCACAGAGTCACATGGAGAAGAGAAGAAGAAGGAGGGAGATAGAGGTGACTAGGATGAGACGAGGTGGAATCAAAAGAGGAGAGAGCGAGCTAGCCAGTGATCACTTCCTTATGTGTGTTCCACAGTCTGGACTGCTCAGAGATGTTTATGGAGTTATATAGAGAAGAGAATAGGGATGAAGGAGACAGAGGTGGCCAGGAGGATAAAGAGGGGAATCAAAAGGAGAGACAGATCCAGCCAGTAATCAGTTCTGTAAGTGTTCTCCACTGTCCGGAACACACAAAGAGATTTACAGAGAAGAAGATATGGGTAGAGAAGAGAAGGGGGAGGGAGGAGATAGGGGTGACCTGGTGGAGAAAAAGGAGAGTCCAAAGGCGGGGGGGGGGGGGGGGGGAGCAGTCAAGCCAGTAATCTCACTCCCAAGTAAAAATGGGTACTGAAGATTGGGTTCTTAAAGGTACAAAATTGATACTAAATACCAAAAAGCAAAGATTAAAAATCTAGAGGTTAGATTTCAAAAATACATTATTAAAGAAAAAGAGAAAATAAAAAAATTATTATATATATATATATATATGAAGTTTGCTTTAAAAAATAGGATCTCTTTTTTTTTTTTTGCAAAGTAATAGTAAGTTATAAAAATGAAAATTAAAGGAGTAATAGAGGACTTAAGAATAAAAAAAACATTTAATTTAAAGAATGATAGTAAAAATAGTAAAAATATATCTAGTACTTTCTTTGGTGTTGTTGTGGGCAGTGTGGGATCAGTTCATTTTTGGATAGTTCCTTGATCCGGCTTATATTTCTCAAGATCTATAGGCCCCTTCCTATGTAGTCAGTACTATCTACAGGGTTTTAATCTATTGCACCTGTCACTTCCAAGGAGGGTCCCTCTGTTTTAGCTTCTTCTGTTTGCTGGTCTCTTCAGTGTCTAATTTCCTCCCTGGCACAAGGGGGCAGTGATGGACACATTTTTAGGCTCACTTGTTCAGTCGTGCTTTGGGGAGGGAGGGACGCTGCAAACAAATAACACTGGCGTGTGCTCACAGTGTCTCAGCCACACTGGGTTTGCCCCTGCTCACGGCGTGTGTGCTTTCCCTGTCTACACTGCTTAGGCTCTAGGTTGCTCTGCCGGGAACTGTCTGAGGCAGGGCCTGGGTTGTATGCACTTCACAGGTCTAAGCCTCTCTGGTTCAGATATTCAGGTAGTCCTCAGAGGCACAGACTCGGTTGGCCCTGCGTTTTGTGCCCTTCCCAAGTCCGAGCAGCTCAGGTGACCGGGTGTTTGGCGAGCGTGGTTGCTGCAACTTATCGCTTCCCCCATCCCTGCCACTCGGTTTTCTTAGAGTACAACTGGCACAGCTTCTCAGGCAGATGTTGACCATCCAGAATCCCAAGAAGTCTTGGTTAGCAACGAAGCCTGCTTGCAGTTTGGTAGATGATGCCTCTCTGGGGCCATGATTGCCCCCTTCTGGCTCTGGCTGCCTTTGCCTGCCTGTCACTGGAGGGGGATGGGTGGTCTGCAGCCAGCTAGCTCTCCTCAGTCCTTTGTTCTGTGAGCTGGCCTGATGGTGTCTTAGGTTAGGGCTTTTCACGTAGCTCTAGTCAGTCCTTTGTACTGTGAGTGGGCCTGGCTGTGTCTTAGGTTAGGGCTTTTTGCGTGGTAGTTATCCAACAGTCTGGTTTGCTATACCAAGTTAGTTACCTCAGATTGCCCTGGGGGCATTGAGGCCCGGTCCTTACTCTAAGTAAGCAATGCAGCCCTTGCCTCCCTGCCCAGCCCAGACTTGCTAGTGCCGAATGCAGGCATCTGCACTGCTTCTCGGCTGGGGGAGTTACTGTTGGGCACGTAATCTGTGGGTTTTAATTATTTATTTATTTTTCCTCCTGGTTATGTTGCCCTCTGTGGTTCCAAGGCTCGCCACAGACTGGGCAGTGAGAGCGTTTCCTGGTGTTTGGAAACTTCTCTCTTTTTTAAGACTCCCTTCCCGGGACGGAGCTCTGTCCCTACCTCTTTTGTCTCTCTTTTTATCTTTTATATTTTTTCCTACTTCCTTTTGAAGACAATGGGCCGCTTTTCTGGGTGACTGATGTCCTCTGCCGACATTCAGAAGTTGTTTTGTGGAATTTTCTCAGCGTTCAAATGTTCTTTTGATGAATTTATGGGGGAGAAAGTGGTCTCCCCATCCTATTCCTCTGCCATCTGAGGACCGCCTCCTGGCTGCACTTTTAAGAACAGAGTTGTGATCCAGGTCTCCTCTGGACTCTAATCCCCAGAGAATGGAGAATGCAGCCTTTCATCTATAGTTCATTCTGTCTTTTTTTATCTATCTATATCTATTTATCCATCCATCAATCCACATAATCTATCTGAGAACTCCAGGAGTTGGTGATGGACAGGGAGGCCTGGCATGCTGCAGTTCATGGGGTCACAAAGAGTAGGACATGAATGAGCAACTGAAATGAATTGAAATGAACTGAATTAGCATATAATGTTGTGTAAATATTAGGTGTACAATGCATTGATTTGATACATTTGTATATTGGAAAATGATCACCACTATTGTGTTAGCCAAACCTCTATCATGTCACACAATTACCATTTTCTTTATGTGATGATAATTTGTAAGAGCTATCTTAGCAAGTTTTCAGTATATGATGTAGTAACATTACCTGAAAGCACCATGATATATATTATATTCCTAGAACTTATCCTTTTTATAACTGTAAGCTTGTGCCATTTGACCAGAATCTCCCAATTTCCTTCACCTCACAGCCAGCTCTTGGTAACCACTGTCCTACTCTGTTTCTGTAAGTTTAGCTTTTTAGAGCCTAGGTATAAATTATATTGTAGCATATTTATCTTTCTCTGCCTGACTAATTTCACATAACATAATGTAAGTTTCTCCTATGTTATTGCAAATGGCAGGATTTTCTTTTTCATTCTCCTGACTGAATTATTGAATTATATTCCATTTTATCACATCTTCTTTATTCCGTGATCTGTTGATGGACACTTCTGTTGTTTTCATATCTTGGCTATTATGGATAATACTGCAATGGACATGGGGTGAGAAACTTTATTTTCACTTCCTCTTAATATATACTTAGATGTGAAGAATTGTTGAACATATAGAAGCTCTATTTAAAAAAAAATTTTTTTTTGAGGAAACTCCATATTAGTTCCTAGTGTTGTTCTTGTTCCTTAGTTGCTAAGTCGTGTCTGACTCTGTGACCCTATGGACTGTTCAGTTCAGTTCAGTCGCTCAGTCGTGTCCGACTCTTTGTGACCCCATGAATCGCAGCATGCCAGGCCTGCCTGTCCATCACCAAATCCTGGAGTTCACTGAGACTCATGTCCATTGAGTCAGTGATGCCATCCAGCCATCTTATCCTCTGCCGTCCCCTTCTCCTCCTGCCCCCAATTCCTCCCAGCATCAGAGTCTTTTCCAGTGAGTCAACTCTTCACATGAGATGGCCAAAGTACTGGAGCTTCAGCTTTAGCATCATTCCTTCCAAAGAAATCCCAGGGATGATCTCCTTCAGAATGGACTGGTTGGATCTCCTTGCAGTCCAAGGGACTCTCAAGAGTCTTCTCCAATACCACACTTCAAAAGCATCAATTCTTCGGTGCTCAGCCTTCTTCACAGTCCAACTCTCACATCCATACATGACCACAGGAAAAACCATAGCCTTGACTAGACGGACCTTTGTTGGCAAAGTAATGTCTCTGCTTTTGAATATCCTATCTAGTTTGGTCATAACTTCCCTTCCAAGGAGTAAGCATCTTTTAATTTCATGGCTGCAGTCACCATCTTCAGTGATTTTGGAGCCCCCAAAAATAAAGTCTGACACTGTTTCCACTGTTTCCCCATCTATTTCCCATGAAGTGATAGGACTGGATGTCATGATCTTCATTTTCTGAATTTGAGATTTAAGCCTACTTTTTCACTTTCCACTTTCACTTTCATCAAGAGGCTTTTTAGTTCCTCTGTCTTCCAGAAATTGCTCATAATCATGTCCATTGAGCAGGTGATTCCATCTAACTATCTCATCTTCTGTCACCCCCTTCTCCTTTTGCCCTTAACCTTCCACAGCATCAGGGTCTTTTCCAATAAGTTGGCTCTTCACATCAGGTGGCTAAGTATTAGAGCTTCAGCTTTAGCATCAATCCTTCCAGTGAATATTCAGGATTGATTTCCTTTAGGACTGACTGGGTTGAGCGTCATACTGTCCAAGGGACTCTCAAGAGTCTTCTCTAACACCACAGTTCAAAAGCATCAAGTCTTCGGTGCTCAGGCTTCTTTATGGTCCAACTCTCACATCCGTGCATGACTACTGGAAAAACCATAGCTTTAACTAGATGGACCTTTGTGGGCAAACTGATGTCTCTGCTTTCTAATACACTGTCTAGGTTTGTGATAGCTTTTCTTCCAAGGAGCAAGTGTTTTTTAATTTTGTGACTGCAGTCACTATCCACAGTCATTTTGAAGCCCAATAAAATAAAATATGTCACTGTTTCCACTTTTCCCCCATCTATATGCAACAAAGTGATGGAACTGGATGCTACATCCCTATCAACAGTGCACAGGGTCCTCTTTACTCAACATTCTTGCCAATACTTGTTATTTCTTCTTCTTGACTTATTGTTAACAGCCATTCTAAAATCTTAAGGTTATGTCTCATTGTGGCTTTGATAATTGTACATTTCCCTGATGAATATTGATGTCAAGCACCTTTTCATGTAACTATTGGACACTTGTATTACTTCTATGGAAAAATTTCTATTCAGTTTCTTTGTGCATTTTTTAAACTAGATTTTTGGTTTGTTTGTTAATGAGTTGCATAAGTTCTTTTCTATTATGGGTATTAAGTCCTTATCAGATATATGGTTTACAGGCAGCTTTTCCCATTCCATAGACTGTCTTTTCATTTTTGTTGATTACTCCTTTTGCTATGCAGAAGCTTTTTAGTTTGATGTAGTCCTACTTGTTGATTTTCAAGATGCTTTCCTAGAGGGTTTATTTATCTTTGAAAACTATTATCTCATTTCTCTCCCTATCTGTGGTCTTATTTTATACCATCTCTCTCAACAGTGGTATGCTGCAGCCACATTGTTCTCCAAGTGCTTTTCTTGTAAGCTTTGAGGAAGTAATGCTCTCCTTTTCATCACTAGGATACTCCTTCCTGTGTTCTTTCTAAGTCTACCTCTTCCATTTCTCTAGAATTGCAGCTCTAAACTCTCCTCACAGAGGACATTTTTGATACTACCTTCAAAAGCACTTGCGTTCACTTTCCTCATAACACCAATCACCATCTGAAATTAGCTTAATCATTTAATAGCTTCTTTATGGGCTCTGCACCACTCCACAGGAACACATACCCATTAAATGTACACTTCATGAAGGGACCTTGTAAGAGACTCTATCAATTATTTTCCCAGATGAAAAAAGATGATACCCAGTTGGGCAATTTGAAATTAGTTTAATAAAAGGACTTTTTATGGGACGTGTGAGCAGATTGTAAGGAAACCATAAAGGATAAGGCAGAATCTGGAGAAGGAATAAGAAGGGGCTTCAGTTTCCACACTGGAGTAGAGAAATGAGGGGATGGGGATAGAGACAGGCAGACCATGGCAGGAGAGAGTGTGGAATGTGGGGAATTTATAGAAAGAATAGCCCAAATTCATCATCTGTCTACTAACCAATCATGCATGTTGGCTAAGGCAACCAGAAGCCAGAGAGGAGAAAGAAGTCTAGAAAAGTATATACATTTGGACTGGAGAAGCAGATGGAAACATGTTTGCCACTGTACCCTTAAATCTAGTAACAGTGCTTGAATGAAATGTATATTTTAGTAAAGGTGTTTACTAACTCTATGGCCCCATGTTTAAATCCTACAGTTCAACAGCCACTTCAAGAAATAACTCAGATCAAACCAAATACTCGATTATCACATGTAATATTTTATGATTTTTTCAAATATAGTAGTACATTATTTTCACCTCAAAAAGTTGACATCAGAGTCAGTCAGTCAGTTCAGCTGCTCAATCATGCCCAACTCTTTGCGACCCCATGAACTGCAGCATGCCAGGCTTCCCTGTCCATCACAAACTCCCAGAGCTTGTTCAAACTCATGTCCATCATGTCAGTGATGACATCCAACCCTCTTATCCTCTGTTCTCTCCTTCTTCTCTTGCCTTCAGTCTTTCCCAGCATCAGGGTCTTTTCAAATGAGTCAGTTCTTTGCATCAGGTGGCCAAAGTATTGGAGTTTCAGCTTCAGCATCAGTCCTTCCAATGAATATTCAGGACTGATTTCCTTGAGGATTTGGTTTGATCTCCTTGCAGTCCAAGGGACTCTCAAGAGTCTTCTCCAACAGCACAATTCAAAAGCATCAATTTTGATAACATTAGAGTTATCAAACCCAATTTTATCTAACCCAATTTTATGAAGTACACCCAGATTCACCAAAATTGAGAGGCTTGAATACAGCAGGAAGGTGATTGTAAAGGAAGAATATATCCCCTGATAGGCTAATATTATTTAATATATAAATTTAAGGGTATAACACTCTCAATCATGTATTTCCATTTATATTGGCAGAAATAAATCTATTTTTCTCATTCTTGCTATTACCCTAATTATCGTGATTGTATATGTTGGAAAGTTCATCAGGTACAAGACACTCATACTAGGATTCAATGTACATGTGCCTAAAAAGTAGGGATTGATTATAAATTAATGAATTTATTTATTATTTAAATTAATTTTTTATTTTTGAATTAATTACAATATGTGGTATCATTACTGTGGAGTTTATATGGAGTATTTATTGTTGTTTTTGCTTAATCACTAAGTCATGTCCCACTCTTTGCAACCCCATGGACTGTAGCCTGCCAGGCTTCTCTGTCCATGGGTATCTCTAGGCAAGAATACTGAAGTGGGTTGCCATTTCTTTCTCCTGGGAATCTTCCTAACCCAGGGATCAAATCTGTGTCTCCTGCATTGGCAGTTGGATTCTTCACCACTGAGCCACCAGGGAAGGGAAGTCCATTGTGATACTGGAAATTGTCATACTAGAAATGACGTGAGAAAAATAAAAAAAAAATACATATGTTCTTACTGGAAATGAATTGAGTAAACACAAATCTTATCAACAAGAGGAAACTATAGCATGAATGTGAATTAAAGTCAGGCAGTTATTTAGAAAATATAAATATTGTAAGGCAGACAGGAGTCATATAGCTTAAGGCTTGCAGGACCAAGCCAAGATGTAGAGATGAAGGATCTTAGTTAAGACCATTGGAAATGAAACATCAGAAATCCAAGCTGAAGAAAGGACAAACAGATTGAAATAATAGTAAGTGAATAGCAGAGCATAAATGAAACAGCAGGAGCAAAAATGGAATTTGCTTTTTTTTGCAACTTTTTCCTGCCAAGGGCTAGAAGAACACTCAGATTGTAGTTAAATCTAAATTAGCAAAAAAACAGCATTAGATAAGTACAGAAGAACTAGGGATATGTATTCACTTTATGATTTGGATTCTATATTTTGTGTTGACAAATTTATTATTCATATAAGCTTTATTATTTAAGAACTAGCAATACTAAACACACATGCATTTAAGACAAATTATCTGCAATCCCCCCTTAAAATTATTGGGTATATATTAGCATTTGTTATAAAATTCATTTAATAAATCCAGAAGGTTTTAGTTTTCTCACTATGAAAACATATAAACAGAGTTCTACACTTGGACATAAGGGCAGAAAATGAGTAGGCTATATAAATATCCATATATATCAAATGATTCATGATTATAAATTATTTATAGATTCTTTCCTTTATTCAGCTAGTCATTCCACTAGTCAGATGGTCAACACAATACTATTGAGTTTTTCTCTGCATGATAAGCACTCCATTAGAGGCTGGAGTAACTTGGTGATAAAAGAAACAAAACTCCCTACAATGGCAAAGCTTAATGAAATCTAAGTTAAAAAAAAAAAATCTGTGACTAAAATTAATGTCAGGAATCCTGAGAAACAAAAGAAAATATACAAATAAAATATTTCAAGTGTTTAAAAAAGTTAATATATGTATCCTAAAAAATAAGAATGAAGAAGAATATGGCATTTTTTAGAAATCTGCTCACTGTAACCACTTAGGAAATGGCAATAAGCTCCAGTATCCTTGCCTAGAGAATCCCATGGACAGAGGAGTCTGGCAAGCTATAGTCCATGGGGTTGCAAAGAATTGGACACGACTTAGTGACTGAGCATGTACGTATAAAATATATATTTTTAACAATTTATTTTTTAAAGGTAAGATGATTCTGTGTAAATTATGTCTAACTGGGGTTGACTTAGTGAGGTCCTTAATCACATTCCACAATGCTGCACAAATGTCAGTAAATGGCTATTACCACAATCATTGAATTATATCCAAACTATTGGACATTGTGGGTGTTTCACTTTTAAAACTATACATAATTTAATGGTGGGGGAGGGGAACAAAGTGAATGTAACCACTGATACATAATTAAATTCCAAAATATGCAAGCAGCTTATGCAACGCAATACCAGAAAAACATACAACCCAATAAAAAAATGGGTCAAAGAACTAAACAGACATTTCTCCAAAGAAGACATATAGGTGACTAATAAACACATGAAAATACACTCAACATCATTCATTAGTAGAGAATACAAATCAAAACCATAATGAGGTATCATCTCATGCTGGTCAGAATGGCCACCATCAAAAAGTCTACAAGCAATAAATGCTGGAGAGGGTGTGGAGAAAAGGGAACCCTCTTACACTGCTGGTGGGAATGCAAACTGGTACAGTGGAGAACAGTGTGGAGATTCCTTAAAAAAACTAGAAATAGAACTGCCGTATGGCTCAGCAATCCCACTGATGGGCATACACACTGAGGAAACCAGAATTGAGAGACACATGTACTCCAGTGTTCATTGCAGCACTGTTTACAATAGCCAGGACATGGAAGCAACATAGATGCCCATCAGCAGATGAGCGGATAAGGAAGTTGTGGTACATATATACAATGGAATATTTCTCAGCTATAAAAATGAATGCGTTTGAGTCAATTCTAATGATGTGGATGAAACTGGAGTCTATTATACAGAGTGAAGTAAGTCAGAAAGGGAAACACCAATTCAGTATATTAATGCATATATTTGGAACTTAGAAAGATCATAGCGATGATCCTATATGCAGAACAGCAAAAGAGACACAGATGTAAACAGCAGGCTTTTGGATTATGTGGGCAAAGGTGAAGGTGGGATGATTTCAGAGAATATCATTGAAACATGCATATTACCATATGTAAAATAGATGACCAGTGCAAGTTCAGTGAATGAAACAGGGCACTCAAAGCTGGTGCTCTGGGACAGCCCAGAGGGATGTGGTAAGAAGGGAAGTGGGAGGGGGATTCGGGATGGGGGGACACACGCACTTGTGGCTGATCCATGTCAATGTATGGCAAAAACCACTACAATATTGTAAAGTAATTAGCCTCCAATTAAACTAAATTAATTTCATTTTTTTAAAATTTTATTTTATTTTTAAATTTTACATAATTGTAATAGTTTTGCCAAATATCAAAATGAATCCACCACAGGTATACATGTGTTCCCCATCCTGAACCCTCCTCCCTCCTCCCTCCCCATACTAATTTTAAAAACACATAAATTTTGTTAGCATGTCTTTGCTAAAGAATTTGTATAGAATCATTTTCTTGTGGACTATTTTGGAAAACTGCACATTTGTGATATTTGTTTTCTATTTTTTCCCCTTAAGGTGTTATTAGAACAGCTTTGCCAAACATGGACAGGGAAGTCAAAGAACAATACCAAGTCCTCATCCAAGCCAAGGATATGGGTGGACAACTGGGAGGGTTAGCTGGAACAACAATAGTCAACATCACCCTCACGGATGTCAATGACAATCCACCTCGATTCCCCAAAAGTATGTTCTTTCCTGTTAAGTCTAAATCAGTACAGCTTTTTAAAAAATGTCTTACATTTCATTGAATTTTACAGGACTTGTAATGATTTTCCAGACACTTTTGTTCTTTAGGAAGCAGAAGCTAAAAATTAAATATCCTCAGAATTACATTTTTCCATTAGAGTCATACATAGTGTGATTTTAATATAAAATAACATAAATGAGTCAATAATTATACAACTTATGTTATCAATTCATTTGAAAATAAAATATTCATAGTAGGTTGGGATCTCGTCTGATTTCTTACTAATTGAAAAAGTAATACAAATATGAAAATTGCTGTATAATTTGATTTATGATGCACATCCCACTGTACTATTTCTTATATCATATAACTAACATAAAATTTTCTGTCTTCACTTTATCAATTATATATGTTAAATTGTTTCTGTATAATTCCCTAGAGATATCATATGATATAGTGATGCTATTTCATTACTTTGGTTGTATTTTATTTGAGTTTGCAGTAGGTGAAAATTGCTACAGTTTCTATGATAATAGAATAATTCACACTTATCTCTTCTCTGTAATTCTATGTTTCTTGTTGAAAATGAATACCTCTCACTTGTGTTATATCTAGTTTTCCTTTGCAGTATTACATTTAACACCAATAAGTACCTGTTTGATTTTTGGTACTTTTCTAGGATTGTAGTTCAGTGTTCCTAGAACTTAGAATATAGAAAGTGAATATTTCTATCATTGTTTCTATAAGGAATGTGATAAAGTCACTGTTTTGCATGAACAGTTTTATAAAACAAAGCAAAATGATTTTCCTCATCTAATTCCAAGTGAGTTTATCTACCAAAGTATATAACACTGAGGACATTTAGCTAAATGGATATTTTATTCCTTTAGCTGTATGGTTTTACATACTTTAATACTTAGTCATTTTTTTCTTAAAACTACCAACATATTTTTTGTGAAAATATGTTTAGTTAGTGATCAGAAAGTCAGTGTACTGAACAAATGTTATAAGACTGGCAATTAGAAATCACCCTACTTTAGCAAATAGGATGTGTATGACAAATAGCTAGCAAATAATATGTTATGACTAATAACAGAGCCCTAAAGCATCCCTTTCTCTTCTATTAAGGGAAACAGAAAAAGTATAAATAAATATGTAAATGGAAAAAATAAAGTATTTGATTCTCTATCATATGGCATTAACAAAGAACATATTCCCACCTGAAAAATATGGATTTTTAACATTTTTACTATGTATTTGTGGTAATTTCTAATAGCTAATTGAGGAGACTAATTTGAAAGATTAGTATACTTTTACATAAAAGGTGGTATTGTGATTTAAAATCCTGTTTTGGATTTTATGCATATAAAATAGGTTCAGTCTAGTGTACAGGAGACAACAGAGATGATCTTAGGTGGTGTCAATACTCTTATTCACAAGGATGATGGTAAAGTTTTTCAGATGAGGAGTACAAAACTCAACCATTGGAAAGAAACAGCTTCTGAATATGAATGAAGGGTAGTTCACAAAAGTTTGTGCAGCCATCAGACAAATAGACTGAAATACAACAAGGAAATGAAAATGTCTCAGTGGGAGAGAAACCAGAGTATAGGCAGGGAACCAAGATGGTGCACTCAGGTCCCAGGGCAACAGGAAAATCAACTCCAGGTCTTTGCTAGGGAAAAGAATCTGGATAAAGCAGCAGGCCTGTTTGGAATTTATTCAAAGTTGAATCTGTAGGTCTAAGAGTAACTAGATGAGACCCAGAAAGAAGGATTGGGAGGTAAGGGTATTTGAACTTTTAGAGCATTTACATGCTGTGTCAGGAACTTTATCATTTTTTTTTGGAAATACTTTGAGGTCTTTATATTCCATGTTTTGCTGTTAAGAAAACTGAGGCTTAGAGAGATTAACTTGCCCAAGATCATCAAAACTGGCAAACTTTTTTTTGGCTTTGCAGTTCAAATTTCTTCCAATGCAACATAGTATGAAAATGAAAATCTATTGTTTTCTTTTACCTGAAACTCTAAAACCATACTTTTAAGACACATCTGCAAAAGGTCACATGACATATGTTGAATTGTCACTGTAAACAGAAATGAAAGGGTAGAATAAATATATCAAACGGATCACTGTGATCTAATTATTTTCTTTCTTCAAATATGCAAGTGTTACATGCACATTTGAACTATAGCCTGAAAATATAATAGGGTGAGAGATATTTTTAAATCATGAGAAAGAAGAGGGTTTTTCACATTTTGCATGAATAAAATATTAATCCCCTTGAAACTTTACATGACTTGTATCAAGCTCTTTTTAATGTACTGTCATTTTGAATTACATCCTTCAGAGGAAAATACAGAATACATTTAAAAACAGAAAAACCACCTCTATAGAAGACAATGCTCTTTGTGCCTGAGTGTTCCTCACATGGATCAATTAAACTGAAAATATTACATAAAATGACAAACTGAAATACTAACCTTTTGAATATAAAAGTCAAGACAGCATATATTTCATACATATTGTAACTTAAAAAGATAATTTCCCATAACCAGCTATATTTGTTCTTATCTATTAATCAATTATGCTGGAAAAAGTTTCTCCTTTAGATAAACTTCGTGGAGCTACATTTTATTGTTGCTTAAGAATGCACAAGATTATTTCTTAAAATTTACTAATCGTAATTTGTTTTGACTTTGTATGTGTACATATGCATGTGTAACATTGTTAAGCACCCATTTCCATCCATTTCCTTCTATAAATCTGTTAGAAATGAAAATAAATTTAAATGGCATAGCCATTTGTATGGTGCAACTGTAAATAGTTTACTGTTTTATTGTTGCAAAATAGATGGTTCCTGAAGCATCAAAATTTCCTACCAATTTAATTTGATGATGGTGACAATAGTATTTACTAATAAGTTACCATGTGTCATGCATTATGCAAAGTGATTTGCATTTATATTCCCATTACAATGACTGTCTAGAAGTTTCTCAATTTTAGACATAAAATAGCAAGGTTGTATTATTATTAAAAGTTAAGTAACTTGTCCAAGATCACACAACCCCTTGGTAGGAGAACCGAAGACCTCATCTTATGAAGGGACTTCAAACTCTAACTTTTTATCATTTTCCCTCTTAAAAGGCAATTTACCTTTGATATCCGTGTTTTGTACCATAAGTCCCTTATATTACTCTATAAGATAATATAGAGTACTGTTCAAAAAAAAAGGAGGGAATACTGTTTTAGAAATAGAAATAATGCCAGTATGTTCAAAGAGCTCTACCTGCAGTCAAATGAAGATTAAAAGCTTTCTTTGTAAAATCTTTTACATATAGTCATATAACTTCCATCTACTATAATCAAGTACATCCATAGAGGATCTCCATCTGTCAAAACAAGCTACTGGCAGAACACTTGTGGTTTCCATTACTTGAATTCTAAATGACAAAACCATCTAACAAGTTTATCTAAATTATACACTATGAGATCAAATCAATTAAGTGATGTGGTTAATTCACATTAGGCAAAATACTTCTCTCACTTATCTCTTCTGTAATAATAATTTTGTAATGAATAAGAAAGCAACTTAGGTGAAATAAAGCCCTTCATATTTTAGATGAAAAGAGGTAATTTATAGGAAATGTAAAGAAGTTTGCTTTTTTTTTCAGTATAAGCATGTAAGAACTGCTTGTACAGCAAACAAATTTGAATGTAGAACATAGGTCATTAGTATTTGTTTGAAGACAATTTCTTAGTCATAAGCAATATTTTGCATATGTAAAAGTAAGTCTGTTTTTTGGAAAATTCCCTGGCAACCCACTGGTTAGGACTCAGTGATTTCCCTGTGGTGGCCCAAGTTCAATCCCTGGTCAGGAAACTAAGATCCCATAAGTGGTTTGGTGTGGTGTGGCCAAAAAATAAACAAATAAAAATAGGCCTGTTTTCATCTAATAACTAACATATTTGTTTATATTGACTGTTTCTCATTATAGGAATTTTGATTCAATTATGTCAATAATATTGGTACAGTAGTTACTTTATAAAATATATCATTGTATCCATGTTACAGTTTGTTAATTTAACAAATAAAACATTTACAAATATTAAAATTCACCTCAGAGAACAATGTTATTGCCCTTCAGTTAATATAAAAACAATTTAAAATTAAAGAATTAAATGCATCAGCCAAAATTCCTGTTGTACAATGAGCAATATCTGATCTTTTTTGCACAAACTATCAAAAACTACAGAATTATGCATAAATATACACATGAATGGAGGAACCTGGTAGGCTGAAGAACATGGGGTTGCTGAGTCCGATACGACTGAGCGACTTCACTTTGACTTTTCACTTTCATGCATTGGAGAAGGAAATGGCAACCCACTCCAGTGTTCTTGCCTGGAGAATCCCAGGGACAGGGGAGCCTGGTGGGCTGCCATCTATGGAGTTGCACAGAGTCGGACACGATTGAAGCGACTTAGCAGCATACACATGACAGTGAAACCGTTAGTCATTCAGTTGTGTCTGACTCTTTGCAACCCCATGGATGGTAACCCGCCAGGCTACTTTGTCCATGGAATTCTTCAGGCAAGAATACTGGAGTGGGTAGCTATTCCCTTCTTCAAGGGATCTTCCTGACCCAGGGATCAAATTTGTGTCTCTTGCTTTGCAAGCAGATTCTTTACTGTCTGAGCCACCAGGGAAGCCTGAATATATACATACTTGTATTCAACTATATATTTTTTCTTAAATTGTAAATGTATGATATAGACAGATGACAAGATGCCCAGATTAATTATTTAATTATTAAGTAAATGGTGATACAAATATTTTTGCTTATTGAAAAATATTGATCTGTTTAATTAAAACATCTCTCTTCATTTCATCCTATTATTACTGTTTTGGCATCCAGGTCGAGATAGGCTCTTTTAATAGTTTAAAATTTATAATATTTTCTTTATGTTTAAGGAAGTAGTCATTGTAATATATAATTAATAAAGATTTTTATTAGAATCAGTATGAACCCAGTTACACCCAGAAGGGTCACAAAGTCTTTTTCTCTTTGTTCACCTTTTGGTAAACGAAAAATGGTGAGCTTTGACAATGAAATTTTCTTGGTAAAACCATGTAATAAGTTATTCTGAATAAAGAACTAAAAACTGCTACTCAGATCCAGCCTTTGAAAATGTAAGTTTGATTGTCATGAGGATGACTGAGATCACCCACTAAAGATACATGTTCAAGATTTAAATTTATTTTTAGATATATTTTCATATTTATATATTTTATATTTGATTTTAATATGCAATTTGAAATTTTAAAACTTTATATAAATTTATATATTTATTTAAATAACATCATAGGAAAAAATACTTTCTGAATTTTGAGCACCCAGGATACGCTGAATATGTAATTATGTGCCCTGGAGGAAGGCATAGCAACCCACTCCAGTATTCTGGCCTGGAGAATCCCATGGACAGAGGAGCCTGGTGGGCTACAGTCTATGGGGTCTCAGAGTCAGATAGGACTGAAGCAGCTTAATATGTACATGCTGAGAATCACTTCAGTTCTTTTCACAGTCTCCTTCTGGGCCTGTTAGGGAATGAAATATGTACAAATCTCACCTCCTAGTTTATCTGGAGACTCTGGCCAAGGGCTTGCTTCCTACCTGCTGGTCAAGCACAAATAAACTGTTAAAAACCCCAGCATGATTCTAAAGATGCCTCTGAGGCAAAGGTGGGATTTCTGTTCTTATCGCTGTCTCCAATATGTTATTTAGGTGAAAGAATTAAAAAGAGATGGTAGCAATTACTCTGAATGAAATACCAGAAGAAACATGACTAAAATAATTGGTCTTATGTAAGTTCCACTACTATTTAAGTGAGAAAGCCTACTTCAACTTCACTCAAATATTTTAGGTTGGAAGAGTGGCATAGATCAGTTGTATGCAAATTTAACAGTGTAGATGAAATGCAAGTTAAGGCTTTCCTTAACTGGAACTGGGTGTTGGTTTTAAGTGGTAAGAAAAAAATAATATGTGAAGGGGTTAATGATATAAACTCATGTTTGTGTATGTTTCTCAAATTTAATACTAGTGCCAATTTAGCATCAACTTTAATACACAGTTTAATACCCATAGTTAAATTTTATTTAAGAAATTTCAAACATATAGGATTTTTCTAGCATTCTCTGACAATTTATTCTAATCTGTGGCTTTTACATTGTGTGTGTGTGTGTGCGTGTGTGTGTGTGCTCAGCTGCTCAATACCTCCCAAAGATATGACTAAGACAAAAAAATTATATAAGTTGATCTTTAATATTATATGTATCTATGATATTTGACAATTAGATATCCTCTTCATTTTGGGAGGAAATGTTTAAAAAGCATTGTGTGCATGCATGCTAAGTTGCTTCAGTCATGTCCAACTGTTTGTGACCCCATGGACCATAGCCCAGCAGACTCCTCTGTCTATGGTAGTCTCAAGGCAAGAATACTGGAGTGTGGTTGTCGTGCCCTCCTGCAGGGATCTTCCCAACTCAGGGATTAGACTGGGGTCTCTTACATCTCCTGCATTGGCAGGATGATTCTTTACCACTAGCGCCAACTGGGAAGCCCTAAAAAAGCATTAAAAATTATAAATTTTAGGGATTAAAAAAGTACACAAAGAGTTTATACTCAATAATTTTTCAGTTCTCACATAGAATGTAGGCATGAGTCATTATAGTTGATGATTCTATTTCTATTCTTGAAAAATAAGCCAAGACACATTATAAAACCAGCTTTTCACTAAGTGGAATAAATGCTTTCAGTTTAATTCCCAAAAGGGTCTTTGTCTATTTCAATAAAAACAAATAAGAAATAACTATCTCCTGAAGATAAGACATACAGTTGATAATCTGGAACTTACTCACCAGTGGCCTCCCAGTGGTTCTCAAATCATGTTTGCCTTAGGAATCCTTTGGGATCCTATGTTGTAGTGATAAAAGCAGTGCTTCAGTTGACAGAGCTTAGACCCAGAAATCTGAATTGTAAATAAGCATTCCAATAGACTCTGGTATAGGTAGTCTGCAGGGCACAATTTGAAATCCACCAGTTTACTGTGATGAAGGGGTAAGTGTTGATTCTCTGAGATGGCTTTTTCATTATGCATTAACTAGAGGTAATAAGTTAATTATTTTGCATCTCATGAGAATTTTTTAATTCACACAAAATTCTATTCCTATAAAATTCCACCTATATGGGTGGAGACTGCATACTAAACTACAGTCATTTTAAATTAAGTATTTTGAAAGTTTTTTTTTTTAACAATTAAGCACTCATATACATTTTTACATCTTGCTTAGACATCTTCCAAAGAGTTTATGAATGTCAGATACTGATGCTTTAAGGCTGAATTCAAATTTTATCAAAGTGAATACAATCTGAATGCAAGCTCAGTGAAAAACTTTGCACTCCCAATTCTCTAGTGAGACGGGTCTACTGAATTTCAGTAGTCTGTATAAGCAGATGTAACTAAATGAAAAACAACAGAACTTTAAAACCACCTCTCTCCTTTCTTATTATTGCCCCTGTGAATATCATATTGTGCTTTGTGGATGAGAATATGAATCTTTTTAAAATAGTGCTGACACTTTTTTATGATCTACTTGGTCCTGTTCCCAATGTTGCAAAGTATAGAAGACTGGAACCTGGTTGCTCCATTGCCCTATTAGCAGATTCTCAGAGAAGCTGAGCATATGAGATAGCAAGTGATGTCACTGAGATGGTAATTATAACAATAATATTAATACTATCAAACAGTTTTACTCAGAGTAAAGAATATATGCTCTGATTGTTAATGTCATTTCCCCAGTTGTCTTAAAATGCTTTAAGTTTATTTTATTATTACTGTAGCCTTTGAAAATTGCATTGTCAAAAATTCTTGCCACTTTTATATAATCAAATATGTGTATGTATGATATTTGTTTTTGATTCTTAAGAGATGTGAATTGAATAATACTCTCTTTATTCTTCTCACCCTACAGTGCACTCTATAAGACAAATATCTATATGTGTAAATAAATAACAACCACTATAAAATTCCAAAATTGTAATATGATAAGAATAATTATTGGTGTAAGGAGGATACAGCTATTTGATCAAGCTAGAATTGTTACAAAATATTTATGAAGGATATAGAATTTAAGAAGAAATGTGTGTATAGTTAAAAATTTAACAGACTGAAAGAGAGAAGGTTGGTTGCAGAGTGCCATGAGCCTCAAACAGACACATATATTTATGTATATATGTGTGTGCTTTTGATTAGAGTGGCAATATCATAAATCAATATGTTAGAACAATAATTTGGAAAACACTGAAGCAGAGAGAAGATGTGGCACAGACCTAGGGGAGCTGTTTGGAATAGACAGATGCAGAACTGAGAGATCAGGAGTAGGACAGGAAGGGCTTTGTGATCTGCTGGATTCAGAGATAAGTAAAATAAAGAGCTGGCAAAGAAATTATTTAAACTAAGGGATAGTTTTTCTGTTGATATGCTGAAATTAGTGAAAATCAGGAAAAATAGATGAAAATACAGAATGTTTCAAAGAAAAATCAAAGTAAAAAAAAAACACAAAGAAAGCTTTTCTGACATAAAGATAGAAGTGATAAAGGAAACTTGAGGCATAGATGAATTTAATCAGAATAAAGAGGATATAAATCTTTAATTTTGAGTATAAGTCCAGGAAGGGGGATGATGAAAGTATAAGGAGAACTTTAGAAATTATCACCTCAAACATTTAAACATATTTCTGAAAATGATGTACATTTTTAATCACAGTTATGAAAGCATCCTAAATTTCCATTTACTTCACAATTTAAATATATTTCATATTTGCCTTACTATTAGTCTAAGCATAAATAGGCAAAGAAATTGGACTTCTACAATATTTATGAGTTAAACATGTATAAACAATACTAAAAATCATAAAAACAAAATATTTTGTACATAAGAAACATTTTATTACCAAATATTGGACACAATAAATTGTGTCCTTTAGTGAATAATGTTTCATGGATTGCTAGTTTTATTGAGGAATAAATGGCTATCTCATTTTTGTACTATATATAGGAGATAAAAAATTAATCTCTTCCCTCAAGCATCTCTGTGTATAATGGGAAGATTAAATTAATGGACAATTATACTACTTGAAGTAAAGTAAATGATGGACTTATGCATAAAGTGATATACAAATGTGTAAGATGGGCACCCAAATTATTACAGAGTATATCTGAGAGGATGTTGAAGGAAAGATTCTCAATGCTATCTCTGAAATATCTAATAAGAGTTAATCAGTGGAACAGCAAATGTGTACCAAAATATGCTAAAACACTGAAAAAACATAATGCATAATTTAAAGAACTGTGAAAAAATGGAAATGCAAAGACATAAGAATAAGTTTCATCAAAAATGACTTGATGCTGTCCTTGAAATAATGAAAAATAGAATTTATGCAAAGGACAATGAGGAGTAGTAGGCAAGTGAAACATTTTAGGTATAAGCAACAAAATAGGGAAGAGATATAGACTAGTCAACTAATAAAATATAGACAATTACAGAAAATTTAAACTATTGCATGTGCACATGATGCATTAATATGTGATGAATATTTAGAAATAAAATTTGTAGATCAATGAACTTGTTGCTATTGAAAAAATTAGATTTGCTTAAACTAAAATATCATGTGGGAAGTGACTATTAACAAATATCACTATTCTAGACTAAGCATCAGAATATTTCAAAAAATCTTTGAAAAGTCAAATTTTGGCTAAATAAGTATTCCCAGATGAATCTGAATTTCAAACATTTTTCAAGACCCTAGTTTGTAAGATGCTGAATTTATTTATATAGTAAAATCTTTGATGTGGCCTATTTTTGTGAAATTATTGGAAACTATCAATGAGAATTATTCAGCTATTGTGTTTTGTTAGGTAAATCAGAAATTAAATAGACAAGGATGAAAGATAGTTTTACATATTTAATGGAGGTTTTAAGGGAATAGTAAATGTACTCTATAAAATGAATGTACACTGGAAGGTTATTGATGCATTTGAAATGTTGTGTGCTCCTGCCAAGCTCTCCATCATGCTTACTATTATGTAATGGGAGGAGTGGTTATATAAATCACATATATTAATACATATATATATATATTTTAAAATCAGAAACAGTTGTTATTCTGACAATCATTGTTGTTACTTTTTAGTTGCTAAGTTTTATCTGATTTTTTGCAACCCCATGGACTATAGCCTGCCAGGATCCTCTGTCTATCGAATTTCCCTGGCAAGATTACTGGAGTGTGTTGCAATTTCCTTCTGCAGGAGATCTTCTCAACTCAGGGATCGAACCCACATCTCCTACATTGGCAGATAGATTCTTTACCACTGACCCACCAGGGAAGCCCCCAGCTACCAGGAAATCTCCTGACAATTATTAAGTAATAATATAAATGGGTTTTTGTTTCATAATTCATTTGGAATTTTTTTGTAGAAATTTTCACTATAAAGTCTTGAAAAAGAATAATATTATAAAGAGTAATTTGTTTTGCACGTAAATGTAGCCACATGTTTACTGAATCTACAAATCAGTTGCTGCTAAGTCGCTTCAGTCATGTCCGACTCTGTGCGACCCCATAGACAGCAGCCCACCAGGCTCCCCCGTCCCTGGGATTCTCCAGGCAAGAACACTGGAGTGGATTGCCATTTCCTTCTCCAATGCATGAAAGTGAAAAGTGAAAGTGAAGTTGCTCAGTCCTGTCCGACTCCTAGCGACCCCATGGACTGCAGCCTACCAGGCTCCTCCATCCATGGGATTTTCCAGGCAAGAGTACTGGAGTGGGGTGCCACTGCCTTCTCCATACAAATCAGTAGAACTATGGTATTAAATATAAAAAAATTGTACTTGAAATGTGGGAGCTATGTAAAAAGAAAGAGAGAATTGGAAGGATAGAAAGAGATGTGATAAATATCCTTCCTTTCTTGGGTGCAGAAGTCATTTTATCTTTAGAGTCACATCCATTTCCTGGAAACCTCTTACATCCCTTAATGCTCTCTTCTCTACATCTTCATTGATATTTATTTTATAAACACTGAAAAAAGAAACGTTGCCCAAGTCTATCCAACAGAATCAATCCACCCTTAATTGGAGTCTGCATTCATCAATACAGCTGAAATTAAGAAGAACTTGAATTATTTGTATTTGTAAAGGGGTTATTTGATAATTCAACAATTGTCTCCACTTGACTGACACTAAGGCAGAAAAAAACAAGTAAAGTGAAATAGTCAGACCAAATAAGAGGCTGTAGTTTAGAGCAGAGATAACACTTGATTGGTTCAACTTACTGACTGTAAGTAGCTACATGTTTGTACCTCAATTTCCTCATCTGTATGTTGGAGCTGGCTCTACCACATCCTCACAGTCACTTATGCACATCTCCTCTCAAATCTGTATTCAGTGATGTTGTGTTGAAGTAAGCCAGGATGGGAGTTTTACTGGTAAATGACAAGACAGAGGGAAATCCTGTAAAGATGTCCACTTCTAAACTGAAGCCCCATCTGCCCTGGTCCAGTTTGGCTTGGAGGTGGAGTGGCAGACGAGATAAGTCTTCATTTTGCTTAAGGATCAGAACATTAATAAATATGATATACTAGAAATGTCTGATTTCCAAATTCAGATTTTGGTAATTAAAGTCAACATAGGACTGCCTATTTAAAGATAAGCAGAAAAGGCCAATGAAGAAACTCTATAGCAACAGTGGGAGACAAAGGAAAAGGGTTTTATTGCATCTTACACATTGCACTTTTTTAGACTATTGGTAATATGATGTGTCATAGTCTGAAAGTTCAGGAAGCTGATCTATCCTCCATATGATATTACCTTTTCTGTAAAATATGAGAAAACATCATATGCGATATGATGTTTGCTTTCATTTCCTTTTTATTTTCTATAGATAAAGAAAGATCATTTTGTGTGCATAGGACTTCTCTTGTGGTTCAGATGGTAAAGAATCTGCCTGCAAGGGAGGAGACCTGGGTTTGATCCCTGGATTGGGAAGATCCCTGGAAAAGGGAATGGCAAACCACTCCAGTATGTGTGTGTGTGTTAGTCGTTCAGTCATGTCCAGTATTCTCGCCTGGAGAATTCCACGCACAGAGGCGACTGTGGCTACAGTGCATTGGGTCGCAAAGAGTCAAACATGATGGAGCTACTAACACACACACACACACTTAAGTAAGTAAAACACTAAAGTGTTTATAAAGCAACATTGTACTTCTCTGTAATTAGGTGGGAAATCATACATACAGATCACTAATGTTTGACTTCAGTTTTATAATAATACACATTTATTTTCTAAATTTTATTCTTTAAAAACTTTAAATTTTTTTTTACTTTTTTTTGTTTTTTTAAAAGTATACAATTCAGTGCTTTTTATTATACATACACAGTTGTGTAACCATCACTGTGATCTAATTCTAGACTATTTTTATCATCCTCAACGAAACTGCATGCCCATTAGAATAGGTCCCCCATCCCTCTCCTTTGCCTCCCCAACTCCCAGGCATAATTTAATCTACTTTATTTTATAGATTTACCTATCTGTATATTCCATATAATGAATTCATACAATAGTTAATCCTTTATATCATATGTTTTACTTAATATTACATGTTTAAAAGTTAATCCATTTTGTAGCAAGTATCAGTAATTAATTTACTTTTAAAAATTGACACATAGTTGATACACCATATCATGTTAGTTTCAGGTGTACAGCATAGTGATTGGACATTTAAGTTCATCACTAAAAGATCAGTACAGTAGATCTAATGACCATCTATGCCCATAGAAAGCTATTACAATACCATTGATGATATTCATTACTTTGTACCATGTAACACTGTGATTATTTATTTTATAACTGCAAGTATATACACCTCTTAGTTCCCTTTATCTATTTTGCCCATCTCCTACACTTCCCTTCCCTCTGGAAATCACCCATTGTTTGTTCTCTGTGTCTGTGTGTTTATGTGTGCATGCTCAGTCTCTCAGTCACGTCTGACTTTGCAATCCTATGGACTGTAGCCCACCAGGCTCCTCTGTCCATGGGCTTCTCCAGGCAAGAATACTGGAGAGGGTTGCCATTCTCTCCTCCAGAGGATCTTCCCGACCCAGGGATTGAACCCATGTCTCTTGTCTCCTGCATTGGCAGGTGGATTCTTTACTGCTGTGCTACCTGCGAGGCCCCATTCTTCTTATCTCTGAGTCTGTTTTTGTCAGTTTTTAAAAATATTAAAAAAAAATCCTTATGATGTTGTGTTGGTTTCTGCCATACAACAATGCAGGTCAAGTTTTGTTTCTCAAATATCAAATGTAAGTGAGATCATATGATATTTGTCCTTTTCTGTATTTTTGTATTTTACTTAGCGTAATGCCCTCTAGATCCATCCACATTGCAGCAAATGGCAAGATTTCGTTCTTTTTTATGACTGATTTTGTACTATAGCTTGAAATTAGGGAGCACACTACTTCTAGCTTTATTCTTTTTTCTCAAGATTTCTTTGGCTATTAATGGTTTTTGGGGTTTCATACAAATTTTAAGATTTTTTTTCCAGTCCTGTGAAACATATTATTTGTATTTTTTTAGGATTGCATTAAACCTTTAGATTGTAGTTTTATCAATGTCTTTTATTTTTCAGAGTAGAGGTTTTCACCTCCTTGGTTATATTTATTTATAGGTATTTTATTCTTTATGGAACTGTAAAGGGAATTGTTTCCTTAATTTTTCTTCCATATTTCATTACTAGTGTATTGAAATGCAACATATTTCTGCAAATTAATTTGGGATCCTACATCTTTACTGAATTTATTTATTAGTTCTAATAGTTAAACATAGCATTCATATTGATAAATATGTAAGTATATATTAGTATTGACACTGTGAATCATTTCTTGTCACCTGTTTTATATCTTACTCTGTGTTGGACAGGTAGTGCCATTAAGATGTTTCATATGCGTCAAATGTAGGATGCCCAGAAAATGATGGCAATGTAATTACATAGTACATCAAAAGCCATCCAAGTTTGGCACAGTTGAAGATTTACTTCAGCTTTGAATTAATCTGAATGACCCTAGCTTTATTGCTGTTGAGTTTCTAGAAGCGATAAAATGTCAAGTCATTGAAAATAAAACGACAGAGTGTAAGCAATCTGACAAGACTAAGGCACAGTTTTTTTGACTTATTCCGTATTCTGCAGGCTTTATTACCAACTATGATGTTCTACTGAGAAATGCTTGTCTTAATGAATGCATCTTCCACCTTACTAATATGTATACCTCTTATGTAAACAACAGAAAATTCAGTGCTCTGTATGTGTTTGTTTTATGTACACTAAAACCTCAGTGTACAAAAATGATATAAATGGGAAACCACTGTTTTACTTTTATTATATATTAATTTGGGTAGGGCATGTTATGGAATGTTATTGAGTAGATCTTTTGTGGACAGGGATAGTATTTCATTTTAATCACAGATTTTCAAATGCCATCAGATAATTATGAGTTTTGCAGGCTTACTGTATGCTGACAGTTTTTTTTTTGTTTAAAGCTGCTACTTAACATATATTGATAGCATAATACAAATAATAGCTATCTTCACATTTATTGTTATTAGCTTCATAAAATGTTCTTTTATAAAACATAGAACTCGTATCTCAGCATATTGTCTTGAAAAGGAGAACTTTTTTATCTATGCTCTGTATTATCTGATATCCTTTAGATAACCTTCCTGAGTTTCAACTTTTTTTCTAACATTGAATGGTCTCAATTCTGGCTAAATATTTTGCGTTCACGAATCATAATCCCTAAGTGATGATTCCAGACTAGATTATTTTCCTTGATTTTTTTTAAATTTTATTTTATTTTTAAACTTTACATAACTGTATTAGATTTGCCAAATATCAAAATGAATCCGCCACAGGTACACATGTGTTCTATTATTTTTATTTTTAAATATTCAAATGAGAAGCAAACCTAAACCTAAGCCTAACATGTAACTTGTTTGCTTCCCTTAAATAGATAGGATAGAGTAAGAAATATTCCAAGATTATAAGTTAGACACATATTTTCCTAAAGATTTCATTCAATACTCCCTTTGTTCCAATGATGCATCACTATCACCGCCATGTACAGCTGTTCATGTTTTTAATTTGAAATCCACTACACTTGGCAACCCACTCCAGTATTCTTGCCTGGAGAATCCCATGGATGGAGGACTTTGGTGGGCTACAGTCCACGGGTCACAAAGAGTCGGACACGACTGAGCGACTTCACTTACACGTACACTTGACTACCGCCTGCCAATGCAGGAGACACAGGAGACGCGGGTTCCATCTTTGGGTCAGGAAGATCCCCCAGAAAAGGAAATGGCAACCCACTCCAGTATTCTTGCCTGGGAAATCCCACGGACAGAAGAGCCTGGTGGGCTACAGTCCCTGGGGTTGCAAAGAGAGAGACAAGAAGGATTGACTGAGCACACAAAGTCTTGTTTCTTAACTAAACACCCTGTTAAAGGAGCATTTATTTTTCAACCTATACCTCCAACACTCTCTTTGGAAAACCTCAAGAACTTTCTAACACTTATTGATGTACCATGAGAGTAGACCATGACAGATAACACTATAGATTCAAGGTTTTTGGTATTTCTTCTATTCAATATCACAAGCACACAGATGCAAAGAATGCAGACACATTTCTGATAAACCATAGGCATTAAGAAAAAAAGAATAAAAGGAATAATATCTCACATGTTGTTTGCCTTTTCATTTTTCTTTGGAGTTTGTGGCTGAGAAGTTTAGTACAACTTTAATAACCGTGTCACATGCTTTCTTACTGTGTTAAACAGGAATTCAGGCATCTGTATGCTTGCTTACATCTCAGAAGAGCTTCAATAGGGTCAGAGTTTAATATGCTTATTGTGAGACACTTATGCTCCAAAGAAACTAGGTTGAAAAAACTGCATCATGTTCTGATTATATAATCATGGCTATTTGAACTCATACAAATTCCCCTTGATATCTGTCTTTACCTTTTCTGTAGGTGATTATTATATAAAATGTTACCTATGATTTTATTCTTTCTCTTTGTTCTTGCTGCCTCAAATTCAAACCCTACTTTAAGACCACAAACATTGAGCAACTCTAAAGGCTAGCCTCTCTTTTAAAGGTTTAAGGAATGAAACCTAATGAATCATAATTATAGTCTGTGAAAAATTGCTGGTTTGATAGACAAATATGAGTTTTTCAACCCAAATTATTTTATAATGTTTACCTCAGTTCAGTTCAGTTCAGTTGCTCAGTCGTGTCCAACTCTTTGCAACCCCATGAATCACAGCACACCAGGCCTCCCTGTCTATCACCAACTCCTGGAGTTCACCCAGACTCACGTCCATTGAGTCAGTGACGCCATCCAGCCATCTCATCCTGTCATCCCCTTCTCCTCCTGCCCCCAATCCCTTCCAGCATCAGAGCCTTTTCCAATGAGTCAACTCTTTGCATGAGGTGGCCAGAGTACTGGAGTTTCAGCTTTAGCATCATTCCTTCCAAATAAATCCCAGGGCTGATCTCCTTCAGAATGGGCTGGTTGGATCTCCTTGCAGTCCAAGGGACTCTCAAGAGTCTTCTCCAACACCACAGTTCAAAAGCATAAATTCTTTGGTGCTCATCCTTCTTCACAGTCCAAATCTCACATCCATACATGACCACTGGAAAAACCATAGCCTTGACTAGATGGACCTTTGTTGGCAAAGTAATGTCTCTGCTTTTGAATATGCTATCTAGGTTGGTCATAATGCTCCATTATTGCCACTTGAAGTATTCTTATTTGGTCTATGTCTATTTATTTATTTATATAACCTTTTCTCTTTTAGAGAGGTTTCTCATATCTCTTTTGAAGGCTGCTATATTGTTAGTGTGTGCATGCTCATGTGTGTGCTAAGTGGTTTCACTCATGTCTGATTCTTTGAGACCCCATGGACTGTAGCCCCCAGCCTCCTCTGTCCATGGGATTCTCCAGGCAAGAACACTGGAGTGGGTTGCCATTTCCTTCTCCAGGGGATCTTCCCAGCCCAGGGATTGAACCCACGTCTCTTATGTCTCCTTTTTTGTCAGGCAGGTTCTTTATCACTAGTGCCACCTGGAAAGCCTGTGTGCTCAGTTGTGTTCAATTCTTTGTGACCCATAGCCTATAGCCCGCCAAGCTTCTCTGTCTAGAAGATTTCTCGGGCAAGAATACTTTTTCATTTTCTCCTCCAGGGGATCTTCCCGACCCAGGGATAGAACCTATGTCTCCTGTGCCTCCTGCATTGGCAGGCAGATCCTTTACAACTAAGCCACTTGTGATGCTTTTGAATTGTGGTGCTCGAGAAGACTCTTGAAAGTCCCCTGAGCTGCAAGGAGATCAAACCAGTCAATCTTAAAGGAAATCAACCCTGAATATTCATTGGAAGGACTTCAGCTGATACTCCGATACTTTGGCCCCCGATACAAAGAGATGACTCACTGGAGAAGACCCTCATGCTGGGAAAGATTGAAGGCCAAAGGAGAGGGGGCTGGCAGAGGATGAGATGGTTGGATAAAGTCACTGACTCAATGGACATAAATTTGAGCAAACTCAGTGAGATAGTGAAGGACAAGGAAGCCTGGTGTGCTGCAGTCCATGGGGTCACAAAGAATCAGATACGACTTAGCAACTAAATAATTACAACAACATACAGTCAGTTAACTATTAAATTAACTGATTAAACAAGAATTTTATACCACTGTATATTTTCTATTACATGCAAATGAAAGATTTAAGTGAATATTTAACTCTCTTGAGACTAAATATATGTCCCATTGAGGCAATGTCCATTAAATGGATATAAATAAGGCTAGTATCGGAGAAGGCAATGGCACCCCACTCCAGTACTCTTGCCTGGAAAATCCCATGGACGGAGGAGCCTGGTAGACTGCAGTCCATGAAGTCTCTAAGAGTCGGACACGACTGAGCAACTTCATTTTCACTTTTCACTTTCATGTATTGGAGAAGGAAATGGCAAACCACTCCAGTGTTCTTGCCTGGAGAATCCCAGGGACAGAAGAGCCTGGTAGGAGGCCTTCTATGGGGTCGCACAGAGTTGGACACGACTGAAGTGACTTAGCAGCAAGGCTAATATAAATAAGGGCAAATGGTATAAATCTTTTTGGGGGAGTGGTAGAAAGGGAGATGGCAAAATTTAAGAGCTACCAGGGCTAATTAATTTATAAAATTTTGAAGCTGATTGTGAAAGAACAATAAAACCTATACAAACAGTTGGGAGTAAAGAATAAGTTATTTGGCAGAATCTCCCTAATGTGATTTATTATTTTTTCTTATATCTCTTAAAGGAAATGATTGTAATACTGTAATATAGCATGTTGAATGAACCTCACTATCCAAAAACATATTTACTTCCTAATTTAATTGCTATAAATGTAACTAGAAGTGCAAATCAAATTAATTTTCCTGGTTGCTTTACTTATAGGAAATTACAATCCAAAATCAACTAATAGAAATTTTAATCAAAGTCATTATTAATTGAAACTTTGTATTTTTGTGTTTAGTTTTGATTTTCCTCTTATTTTCTTTCTTTCCTTATTTTGACTTAAACAGACTACTGTTTAATCAATTCATATTTTTATTGTGAGATATCAATAAAATCCCAGGGATGGGGGAGCCTGGTGGGCTGCCGTCTATGGGGTCGCACAGAGTCGGATAGGACTGAAGCGACAGCATAGCAAGCATAGCATCAATAAAATGACCTACATCTTTTTCTTCATCTCATGCCTTATAAAATTTTTCAAATTCTTGTAAACAACGTATGTTTTAATTTTGTGGGATATTATAATTTTTTGATTCTGTTGTAATTTTTGTAGAGCTTTTTCTTTAGGCTTGACTCAGTATCAAATTTATAGTAATGTTGGTGCTCCCCCTGGTGGCACAAAGCAAGCATTTTACTTTTTTCTTTAAAGATAAAATATTGAGAGACAGAAAATTATGTCCTGATTTTGAAAGTGTGTAAAAATACCTAGAAGGAAATGAAGGAAAAATTGATTAAGTATAAGTTTAATATTAGACTATAGCACAATATACTTAAATCCATTATAGATTAAATATATGTACATATATTTAATACATATATACTCATATACTTATTTCAAGGTCATTTTTAGTGATTATACACATTGAGTAAATATTCCATTTTATTATCTTTATATTATATATTTTATAAATATAGGATACATAAATATTAGGATAATATAAATATTAAGATAAATATTTTATTTTTTAATAAACATCAAGATACATAACCTTGTTTTTCTAAGTATCTAAATATTTTTCTTCTATTTTCTGTGTGCTCATCTATCTAGTCATCTATCATCTCTCTATACATCTTTTTAATCTATGTCTTATATCCTGGATTCTTTTACATTGGGCTTCCCTGGTGGCTCAGAGGTTAAAGCGTCTTCCTGGAATACAGGAGACCTGGGTTTGATCTCTGGGTTGGGAAGATCCCCTGGAGAAGGAAATGGCAACCCACCCCAGTCCTCTTGCCTGGAGAATCCCATGGAGGCATCTTTCTAATCTATATCTTATGTCCTGGATTCTTTTACATTAGTACCAATTTATTTCATGGATATCTTCACCTTCACATTGGATACTAGGTGCAAGTATTAGATGGTATTAGTATGTAAAATACTTCTTCATAGTAATTTCAACACTTTCTATTTTTAATGATTGCAATTCTACAACAAAATCTTTTGAAATGAAAGGTGAAAATACTACTCCTAATTATAACCTTTAACTGAAGAACAAACTGCCTTTTGGTTTTGCACTATTATGTCTTACAGTTGGTTTATTTTCTGTAGACTGTATTTTCAAGCCAAGTAATCTTATATATTTGACTAACTTCACTGTAAACAAAAAATATAAATATATCTCATCAGGCATTTTCCATCTGAAAGTTCCCGAATCTTCTCCTGTTGGCTCAGCTATTGGAAGAATAAGAGCCGTGGATCCTGATTTTGGACAAAATGCAGAAATTGAATACAATATTGTTCCAGGAGATGGGGGAAATTTGTTTGACATCGTCACAGATGAGGACACACAAGAAGGAGTTATCAAATTGAAAAAGGTACGTGGACATGTTTTTGAATAGTAGATTACCCAATAAAAATTAAACAACACAAAGGAAATGAAAGGCATCTTAATTTCCTTTCAATTAGGAATATTTTAAATTAAAAAAATATCTGGGTAACTAGGAAAGATTCATTCCCAACTTTTATTTTGTAATGCAACAGGTATATATTTTATGTTGGACTTCCCAAGTGGTGCTAGGGGTAAAGAATGTGCCTGCCAATGCACAAGACATAAGAGATGCTGGTTCGATCCCTGGAAGATCCCCTGGAGGAGGGCATGGAAACCCACTCCAGTATTCTTGCCTGGAGAACATGATAGACAGAGGAGGGCGACAATAGGGTCGCAAAAAGTCAGACACTACTGAAGGAACTTAGCACTCACACACACATGCATATTTTATGTTGAAACAACTAGGCCTATTAATTCGCTTAAGTCATTAAAAAATTCTTACCAGAGTTTAATTTTAATTTAATTTGTTATTGTTATCAGCTTAGATTAAAAGGTTAATTTAAAAATAAGATATAGAAGTAAACACTAAGTATACCAGGTTTGGCCTCGCCCTATTTACTACTTTTAAGAGAATATCAATATCTAACATACACTTGTTCATGAGCCTAGACCTCAGAGTGGATGAATTCTGACATGGGCAAGCTCTGCTACAGGTGAATGGAAGAAATGAGAAAGGATAAAGCTGGGCTTGAGGGTGCTATGATGTGGTAAGTAAACAGAAATATTAACCAGGAGGGAGAAGACAAGAGGTATAATATGATGGGAAGCCCTCTAGTTATGTTAACTTGATTTGTATAGAAGAAGAGTAAAATTCAAAATATTAGAAATACATCATTATCTCAGGATATGTAGTTTGTCTTTTGTCAGGAAGGGGCATGAAGAAATATGTAAATGTGAGAAAGAGAAAAAATGTTTTGACTCCCTTTATCCATTTCACTGGGGTCTTCCCAGGTGGCTCAGTGGTGAAGAATCTGCCTACCAATGCAAGAAATGTAGGAGATGTGGGTTCAATCCCTGGGTTAGGAAGATCCCCTGGAAGAAGAAATGGCAACCCACTCCAGTATTCTTGTCTGGGAAATCCCATGAACAGAGGAGCCTGTCAGCCTACTGTCTATGGGGTTGCAAAGAGTCCGACACGACTGGGCACACGAGCCACGCCCCACGACACCCATTTCACCCACTACCCAACCTCTACTTCTGGCAACACCAATCAGTTCTCTGTATCT
Source organism: Bubalus kerabau (assembly GCF_029407905.1). Lineage (NCBI taxonomy): Eukaryota > Metazoa > Chordata > Mammalia > Artiodactyla > Bovidae > Bubalus > Bubalus kerabau. The sequence goes on from NC_073641.1 coordinate 53,403,978, forward strand.
TATGAGCTTGTTTGTTTGTTTTTGATTTCATAGATAAATGAAATTATATGATATTTGTCTTTCTTTGTCTGACTTATTTCACTTAAATTAACATAATGCCCTCAAAGTTCCTCCATGTTGTCATAAATAGTAACATTTTATTCTGTATCTCAGTAACTGCAGATTTCATATCCAATAATTCAATCAACTGCCAAATTATTTGGGGGAAAAGTTCCATATAAAATTCTGAAAGACAAAACTTGAAGTTGCTGCATACAGGCAACTATTTACATAGCATTTACTTATATTAGATATTATAAGTGATATAAAAATATTTACAGTGTACAGAAAATATGCAAAGGTTATATGCAAATACTATCATTTTATGTAAGGGATCTGAGCATCCTTGGATTTTGGTATCTCCAAGGGGTCTTGGAGTCAATGCCCTGTGGATACCAAGGGACGGCTGTATATACCGCATTTTCTTTATCCATTCACTTCTCAGTGGGCATTTGAGATGCTTCCATATTTTCGTTATTGTCAATAATGATGTCTGTTTTTGTTTAGTCACTAAATCGTGTCTGACTCTTTTGTAACCCCATGGACTGCAACTCTCCAGGCTCCTCTGTCCAAGGGATTTCCCAGGCAAGAATGCTGAAGTGGGTGTCCATCTTCTTCTCCATGGGATCTTCCCAACCCAAGAATTGAACCCACTCCTTCTGCACTGGCAGGCAGGTTCTTTAACATTGAGCCACCGGGGAAGCCCTAAGCAAGCTCCAGGAGATAGTGGAGGACAGAGGAGCCTGCTGCTGCTGCTGCTAAGTCTCTTCAGTCGTGTCCGACTCTGTGTGACCCCATAGACGGCAGTCCACCAGTCCATGGGGTCGTAAAGAGTTCGACGTGACTTAGCAACTAAGTAACAATAACAAAATAATGCTGCAGTGAAAATGGGTTTGCATATGTCTTTTTAAGTTAGTGCCAGACTCTTTGTGACCCCATGGATCATAGCACACCAGGCTCCTCTATCCATGGAATTTTGCAGGCCAGAGTACTGGAGTAGCTTGCCGTTTCCTTCTCCAGGGGATCTTCCCGATCCAGGGATTGAACCCAGGTCTCCCGCATTGCAGGCAGACGCTTTATCAATCTGAGCTACCAGGGAAGCCCACTTTGTGAGCAACCTACATACTGGTTTCCATAATGGCTACACCAATTTATATTTGCACCAATAGTGTACAAAGACTCTTTTTTCCTCATATTCTCTCCAACACTATTTTTTTTTTGTCTTTTTGATAATAACCAATCTAGTATATATGAGGTGGTATCTCATTATGCTGTTTAACATTTCCCTGGTGATTAGTGATGTTCAGCATCTCTTCATGTACTAGTTTGGCCTATAGTTCTTTAAATAGATTTTTTTTTTGAGGGAAAGTTTTATTAAAAGACTATTTATGGATATATACATAGAGTTCTCAGAAAATTGTATCTTCAAGTTATTCAGTCCCAGGAAAAGTAGATGTACAATAATAAATATGTATGTAAATATCAACAGCAGTGTTTAGGTTCCATAATGACCTTAAAATTACTTTTGGAAACTTTTCTCTCAATAGCTCAGCATAGAATTGCAATGAAAATTTTTGATATGAAATCAAATTCATATAGAAATTATATTCTTAAGTATATTACATGCATATACAAAGTCTAAAAATACATATTCTCCATTTGAATATATCTGTTTTTCAATATCATCTGTTTTTTGTTTTTGGTGTGATTTTCTTTTTTGTCTCACTAAAGAATAAATTAAAATGCTTAACATTCTCTAAAACACATATTCTTGTTATAATTGCATTTCCAAAATCTTTATTTAGTTTCCTTTTACTATTTTTCCCTCTCTCCTCTTTCTCCATGCATGGAAGGTATAAGTGGATTAAAAATGATGGTCAATTTTACATGAGCTTCTCAGAATGAAAAAAAAGGCATTTTTATTTTTTAAACCCCTACTTGGGTTCAGTTTATAAGCACTGTGACAATGCCATTTCACTGTGTCATTCTGAATTCAGAATAACATTATGCAACTTTATATATCTTTCCAAGGCACAAGATACTGCTTTTTTTTTTTTAAAAGAAACTATTCTTATTTTATACTTATGTCCTATTGCACTAACAAAAATATGAATAAATAAAAAGTGCCCTATATATGACCAAGTATTATAACAATAGAAACAATAACAGAGTCAGGATAATATAACTTAAAAATTTTTTGTCACATCTAATAATTAGGCCATGGGTTGCATTTAAAATGAGAGAAGAAGTCATTTTAAATTCAGCCATTTCATTCTTACAAGAAAAGCTAAATTAAATATATGATTTTAGTCAATAGTTTTTATATCTTACTGGATAAGTGAGAATGTGCGTGCTAAGTTGCTTCAGTTGTGTATGACTCTGTGTGACCCTATGAACCATAGCCTGCCTGTCCAAGGGATTCTCCAGGCAAAAATTCTGGAGAGGACTGCCATGCCCTCCTCTAAGGGATCTTTCCTACCCAGGGATTGAACCCAAGTCTCTTATGCCTCCTGCACTGGCAGGTGGGTTCTTTACCACTAGCACCACCTGAGAAGCCTGTAAGTGAGAATAAATATATATTTACTGGATATAAATATAAATGTAAGGTTAACATCAGTTATAAATATTCAAGAATTGAAAGTACATATTTATGTACATGCACACTGTGGTTTTCTTGTTACTGTTTAAGAGATTTAGGCAGTTAAATACTGAGATGAATACTTATATTGTGCAAAAGAGGAATTTTACTAATTTGACTAATTTCTAAAACAGCTCTATACTATTTTTACATAAGTAATGATAGCATCTATTTAAAATAAAGAAGGGTATTTATTTTAAAATAAGTAAAACTTTGGAACTAAAAAATAAATCCTTACTATTTTGCTATTACATAATAATATTATTTCATTTCAAATAACTGTAATTGTGATCACAGTAAATCCACAGGAGAATTATTTAGTTTTTCCTTAAAAACATAAGAGATAAAGTATTTTATTCTTCCTCGGGATTTTAAATAAATAGGCTAAACTCTCTACTGATTCTACTGGACATTATACTTATGCCCTGTTGTCACTAAACTCCTTTTTGCTGGCTTCAGTGGCAAGGGAGGGAATTGACATCAATTGATTTGGTAGCACAGCACCACCACGTGGTTAATTTTGGAAAAACTCTTAGAAAAAAAGAACAATTAGGAATACTTGTTTGGGCTTCTTAGGTGGCACAGCGGTAAAGAATCCGCCTGCAAAGCAGAAGACACAGGAGAACCGGGTTTTACCCCTGGGTTGGGAAAATCCCCTGAAGAAGGAAATGGCAACCCACTCCAGTGTTCTTGCCTGGAAAATTCCATGGACAGAGGAATCTGGCGGGCTACATACAGTCCATGGGGTCACAGGAAGTCCAACACGACTGGGCAGGCACTCAACTGTTGTACATAGCCAAGCATACACCTCGATTTATTGTTTTTTGCCAAACATGAAAATGTCAGAGAAAAATACAAGGTGTTCTTTGTTTCTGTAAATATATTATTTTTGTATTTGTCATTTTCTGTTTTTAAGAATCGCACCTAACTTTCCTGATAGCTCAGTTGGTAAAGAATCCGCCTGCAATGCAGGAGACCCCAGTTCGATTCCTGGGTTGGGAAGATCCCCTGGAGAAGGGATAGGCTACCCACTCCAGTATTCTGGCCTGGAGAATTCCATGGGCAGTATAGACCATGGGGTCACAAAGAGTGCGAAGCAAATCAGCGACTTTTACTTTCACTTTCTTTCACCCAGTCTCAACTCTTAACCCTCCCCCAAGTTAACATAACCAATGAAGACTGTTTTCTGCCTTGTAAACGTTTCTAACCTGTGTGTGTGATAGTCTTTTCAGGCTCAAAGTGTCTAAAGCTGAATTCCTTGACTTCTCTCAACAGTAGCGTGCCTGCTCCCATTTTCTCCTTCCTGGATAACGCCCTACTTCCTCTCCAGTTCCTTAAAGCAGAAATCTAGGCTTATTTTTATGCCACTTCTATTACATTGAATTCCCCTTACTGAATAGCATGGGAAGCCCAGCCAATGATCCCCTCCCAAACCTGAATTAAAATTTCCTCCTCATGGGTTGACTTACAACCATCCTTGTTTCTTCTTTCTTGTATTACAAAGGCTATTCTCTGAGCCATACATCTAATGTTCATCCATTTTCTTTCTGAGTGAATTTCACTCTTGCCATTCATGTGTTTCTGGGTTCCATCACTGTTAAGATAAAGAGCAGATAGCATGTTTTCTATTACCATCCCCTGCATACACACACACACACACACATATATGCACACATTCACTCACTACATGCCAACCACACAAACTCATTGCAATTTCTACTGAAGACGCTGTGCTATTTTTCCAGCTGCATAGAAGGTAGCACCCTTCCTGAGCATTTCTGTCCATTTTTTCCTGTTTTTTTTAACATGGCTCTCACCCATGTCTCTCACCAAAGACTTCCTTGTGTCCCCCGGGCAATACTGATCCCACCTTACTCTCTTCCCCAAAAGTTACCATTTTTGGCCAAGCACATATGAGACTTTATGGTGGCTCAAATTTTAAATGCATCTGATCTTTCCACTATAGTTTAATCCCCTAAAGACACTTTGCCATTACTATATCTGTGTCACCATGATAAAGGAAATGCTTGAAATATATGGGGTTTTAAAAATTCTGTTAAAAAAAAATGTCTCATGTTGGTTTATTGCTTTAATTTCAGATGCAATATTGTTCTTAGTCCTCACATACCATGCAGAGTTCAACGTATTTTTAAGATATTTAGAAAAATATTGTTTCACTGATTATGCAAATGGGAAATATGAGACTCATTGGAGAAAAGTAACTTCTTCAAGGCTACACAAGTTGCAGTCAATTTATAGTATATGTTTTAAAGCACATAGTTTTAACTATTGTGAAGAACAATATAGGTTGGAAGTAAAATGTGACAGTGGTCATACAAGAAGTTAAAAATATAATTGTCCCTCCAGATGGTCATGATTTATACTGTATGTGCCTATAAAATGCATATTTTGCTTAGACATTTATAACAGTTGACAAAATCTTCTCTTTCTTAGGGAAAATATCACCATAAGCCCTCAGATAAAACACTAGATGTTCTTCTAATTCTCTTTTGTATTATGTTTTTATTTAGTGAATTTGTTCCAAAAATTATTGTCACTGAAATACAGGCTTAGATATGATGCTATGACTCTTAATGCATTAAATTATCAAAAATGTGCAGTCCTGCACAAAATCCTTGATAACGTGCCCATAGAAAAATTAAATTCATTTCTAGTGAATAGTACTGTAACAATGTTTATAGAGATACATTGTATTAAGTGTATATTCCTTCAGTTTAATAATTTTTGACAGACATATTTTGTCCTGTAATTTTATTGTTCTTTCAGAGTTTTTTTTAATTTTAATTTTAGAACTGAAATATTGTTTAAATTTATCAAAACAAAAATCTGTTTTAAAAATGGCCAGATTTCATTGTTTTTCCCTCTTACTAAAGGAACATTCTCATCTGAAAATGTGACCACTTTTAAAAGTCAAACAAAATAATGTTTGGCTTTTTTTGTGTGTGAAACACTGCGTTGAATTTCTTCCTCAGTGTAGATGATACCAGGCCCTCCCATAGCTCTCTCTCATGTATATACACACACACACTCTTCCTCATTTAATCCCCGATACACTATACACATATGTCTTTCAAATTTTGGATTTTTCCATAGCACTTATGGTCACTTTGGATGCTACAGTTTGCTTATTTATCTTACTGTTGTCCATCAAATCCCAGAAGAGAGTGAACTCCATGGGGGGTTTTTGTCCATTTCCAACATCTATCATGATATCTAGCACACTGTAGGATGTGTGTGTGCATGTGCTCAGTCGCTTCGGTCGTGTCCAGCTGTGCGACCCATGGACTGGAGACTCGCAGGCTTCTCTGTCCATGGGATTCTCCAGGGAAGAATACTGGAGTGGGTTGCCACGTGCTTCTCCAGGGGACTTTCCAGATCCAGGGACTGAACCAACACCTCCTGCATCTCCTGCATTGCAAGCAGATTCTTTACCACTGAGCCAAAAGGGAAGCCCACACAGTTGGATATTCAAGCAATATGTGTGGAAAAGAGGAATAAAATATACATTAATTTTGCCCTTAACTTCCTCTCTAAGGTTATGATTTCCTCATACCTGGTTCTTTGCATCCCTCTTCCAGGATTACATCCTCAGACAAGTGCACCCTATCTGCTCTATGTAATGTCTCCCCAGCTGTTTTTCTGTCCCATTAGAACTGTTTTCCTCATAAATCTTACCACTAACTGAAAAGAATTATTTATTTATTATTTGTTCTGTCTACCCTTCTTCTATAAAAAGAAAAAAAAAAGGACTTAATTTAACTCATGAACCAAGAGATCCTCAGTTCCTACTGTAATAAAATCTAATCAAATATTTGATTCAAATTATGTAGATTTAAATTAATTTGAATAAATCAATTAAAGAAGTAGGTACAGACATCACCTATGGATGATTTAATATGTAACTTGAGTCCTGGTAGAGTTTTAGAGTGATTTATTGTAGAATAAGAAAGTGCTAGGAACAAATAAATGAATTGATTACTGTAATTATCAAAACTATTTAATTGATTGGGGAATTTGACTTTCCCTATAAAATGATGCTTGATCTGAAAGTCAGGGAGTTCAGACTGGTATCATAATGGCTTCCCAGGTGGCGCTAGTGGTAAAGAACCTGCCTGCAGATGCAGGAGACATAAGAGACTTGGGTTTGATCCCTGGGTCAGGAAGACCTTATGGAGGAGGGCATGGCAACCCACTCGAGTATTCTTGCCTGGAGAATCCACATGGACAGAGGAGTTGGTGGGGTATGGCCCATAGGGTTGCAAAGAGTCTGACATGACTGAAGTGACTTAGCACATCCATACACACACATTGGTGTCATAAACCTACTTTACAAGAGCTTGTTCTAGTGTCTTTTTAACCTTGTTCGTCTAGTATAAATCTGTTTTCTAGTTGCCTGCTTGAAAAGCATCTTCTCTTTCAGATACATAACAGCCTTCGGTTATTTGAGTTCATTGAGAATTTTCCTTCCATTAACCATTAAGATCTATAATATGATTGAAAGAAGAGAGTTGTTTCTAAAGGATGCATTTTGTTCAGAGGGAGGACTCTACTACTATGGTGAAAGATATATGTGCTCATCATAAAAACTGAAGCTGTATCAGTTCAGTTCAGTTGCTCAGTCATGTCTGACTCTTTGTGACCCCATGGCCTGCAGCATGCCAGGCCTCCCTGTCCATCACCAACTCCCCGGGTTTACTCAAACTCATGTCCATTGAGTCGGTCATGCCATCCAACCATTTCATCCTCTGTCATCCCCTTCTCCTCTTGCCTTCAATCTTTCCCAGCATCAGGGTCTTTTCAAATTGAGTCAGTTCTTTGCATCAGGTGGCCAAATTATTGGAGTTGGAACTTCAACATCAGTTCTTCCAATGAACATTCAGGACTGATTTCCTTTAGGATGGACTGGTTGGATCTCCTTTCAATCAAAGGGACTCTCAATAGTCTTCTCCAACACCGCAGTTCAAAAGCATCAATTCTTCAGTGCTCAGTTTTCTTTATAGTCCAACTCTCACATCCATACATGACTACTGGAAAAACCATAGCCTTGACTATATAGAAGAGTAGAAAGTAAAGAGTGATGAAAGCACAAGCTACTGTGGGTCAGAGTAGAGTATAACTGAGTCTTATGCTCAAGGTCTTCCAGGCTGAAATCAAGGTGTAGACCAGGGCTACAACTGATCTGAGGCTTAGAGTTTTTTTGGTTTTTGGTTTTTTTTTCTCCCTAAGTGTACTAGTTTTGGCAGAAGTCATTTTTTTATGGCTTTATGACTGCTGGCCCTACTTACTTTTCAGGCTGTTGGTCAAGGTCCGGTCTCAGTTACCATATGCACCCCAGGCAGGTAGGTTCCTACATCACAAATGTACTTCTTCAAGGCCAGGAGCAATTAGTAGCTTCTGCTAAACCTCACATGATTACATCAGACCCTTTAAATAAAAATCTCCCTTGTAATTAACTCAGTGTTAAGTGATTGAAGACCTTGATTATATTTGCATTATTTATTTTTCCATAAAACTTAGCAAATTCATGGTATAATACTGCATTCCATGATTTCAGTTGAGAGGGCCCTCACACACTCAAGGGTGTAAAATTATACAAGAGATTATATTGTCCTGGGGGCAAGAATCTTCAGGAGAGGCTGGAATTTGGTCTACCAAAGCTGCTTCTCAGATTCCTCAAAATATAACTCTAGCTACCCATTTTTGCTCAACATTTTCTGGAAAAGTGACAAGGCCTGAAAGAGCCCAGGGAGTTATTCTCTTGTATTTTATGACAAAAATTGTTCTTCCCTCTTTGAAATGAGAAAATCATTTGGCACTTAATATTTTATGTAGCTTTACATGACCTGGACTTCAGCAAAGTGAAAGCATAGAAAGTGGATAAAAAGATAGAAGCAAAAGATAATATCTTGATTAATTTCTCCCTTTATATACTATCTTATTTCATTTCTCCACAGTTGTTTTCTTACCATACTACTCCCTACAATGTGAATTACCTCTTGAAAACTCTGGTTTGCTAACCTCCCTTTATTGAAACATCCCTAGGAGAAGGAGCTACTCAACTGAATTCTCTTCAATCAATCATTTCCTTACTTTTCTAGAAAGGTTCATAAAATTAAATGTGCCCCAAGCAGTACCACAACATTTTCTATTTAATGTGGCAGAACTAAATTAACTTCATCATAATGGATTTCTGTTATAGAATATGATTCATTTCCTAACAATAACAAAAAATTCTGTTTTTTTCTATACTTATTTCAAATAATAAGACTTTTGTTGATTGCAAAGTTAGATGAACTTCATTCCTCAGCACCACCCCATCTTACCCTGCAGCCACAAAAAGTGGAAGACAGTCTGTCAGATCAGCTGGATAAAGTCAACTAGAGAGAGACTGGTATTGATTTTTTTTTTTCCCCTCTCTTTCTGAGTTATCCAGTTTTATAAAATGGCATTACCTAAGGGCCAGGATCATGAAGAAATAGGCCATCTAAGATATTACTTTGGCATTTTTCCTACAATTTTCTTCAGTTATTTAATCACTGCAGGATGTAAGTTTTCAGTCATAAAAGAATATCTGTATGTACAGAAAGTTTATTTCATCTCACTCTTTATCTCCACAACCACTAAATATTTGCCTGCAGTGACAGGTCAGGAGTTCTTAAAAGACAGAAATTATGTCTGATCTCCTAAAATGAAATTTAGAAAAAATTGTTGTTGTTGTTGTTGTTTTTTAATTTTCCCTTCATTTCTGGACTTGAAACGACTTTCAATGTGGGGAGACAAGTCCATCAGTGGCAAGTCCATAACAGTGGCATGTTTGTTAAGTAGGTAAATAAAATTGAGATATTGTCAAGAAATAATTTGCCTAATCCTACAATCAGAAGCCTTCCAATATCTAGGAGAAGTAGAGAGAGAAAGGAAGAATAGCTGGTACCAACTTTTTCATTTTAAGGGAGTTAATTCTGGTACAGAGAAGGGTGTAAGTGTCAGCCAAGGCAGATCAAATAGCTTTCTAGACAAATGGACCAAAGACGAAGTCAAAATTGTCTTACATCAGAAGTTACGGATGACTATGATAAAAATTATATTGTTTAACATTTATGGAGCATTTGGAGTTTGCAAAAACAAGCTATATTTTATAAGTTTGTACAGCTTATAAATTATACATAACTCAGATATCTCTTTGGCATCCAATTCCCCTTGAATACATCAAAAGATGGGAGACTTAGTACTTCTACAAACAACTCAGTCAGTAAGCAAGATGGAAAACCTTATTATCTTTGTCTCTTCTGTCCTCCTGGAATGTTTTCCAGGTCTTATTGATTGTAGGCAATCAATATCTTTTAACGTTAATTTAATTTTGCATGGTTTCATTTGTTAGAAACTTCTTCCTTTTTAACTTAAAATTGACATATTTAGTAAACTAAATTATTGTTAACTCTCCATTGAAAGACTTACAGAGTATACCAAGCTGATGTTCAACATGAGAGCCCTTCAATATTTGAAAAGGTTTGTCCTTTTTTTTTTTTTTTTTGTCTTGTTCTTCTTCATTCCAGGTAAAAATTCTCAGTAATTGTAACAGTTTTGTGTTTTTGGTTTGAATGATATTTGCTATCCTATTCTGGCAATTGGTTGTCTTTTCTTGAGCCCAATTCCTTTAACAAAACACAGTACTTTAAGCTGTAGGCTGATTAAACCAGTAACATTATGGGATCATCTCTTTATTGAGATACTGTGTTTCTATCTGTGTAACCAATAGCCATAATATCAACCATAGCATATTATGCAATAACTCTACTTTTATTTATATTAGTTGGAAGTTGACAAAAATCAGTACTATATGTAAAAACTTACTAGCTGAATAAATGAAAATATAAAAATTAAAATAAAGCATTGAATCCAAGGCAAATAAATATATGAGTAAAAATTGGACAAATTTAAACAAAGTAAAGGGAATAATTACAGGGAAAATAAAGATAGATTCCCCCTGAGTGAAAATTACTGTAAAAGAGACTTTATTTCAAATTTGAGAAGTGTTACTGTTTGCTATAATAAACTTGATTAATTTGTGATTTTGTATTTCATACCAATTTTTCTTCCTTTTCTTTTCCCTTCTTCTCAGGAAATGCATAAAACAGCAATCTTGTCCTTAAAAGAGTGAAAGGTACCCACTCTATTTCCCCCAGGTGTACTAAGGCCCAAAAGGGACATATCAACACAACATTGGAGTCATACTAGAGGGAATTAATTGAGAAAGCAGAAACTTCTAAAGGTCCCAGAAAATCACCGTGTTAATTAATTATATTCATGTTAATTTCATGTTTTCTTAGTTTGTCATAGGTGATTAGAAGTCAGAGCCAGTGACCTTAAAGTTTTCATTTTAATTAAGCAGTGCAGCAGCAGCATATTTCTATAATGCAATATTTCTAGTTATTGGGAACATAAAACTAATATTCAGAAAAAGTGTAAATGTAAGCAAAGTGGAAAATCAAGGATCAATGACTCCAGCGACAAATTACATCCAAATATTCTGTCTAATGTGGTTTTTTAATTATATATGCTTAAAGCCTTAGTGCTTGGTCAAATATCCTGATAATGCATTATAGTACCTACCAACTATATGTATAAAGCTGACAACACAAAGGCCCAAAACTAGACCTTGCTGCTGGCAAAGACTGAAGGCACAAGGAGAAGAGGACGATAGAGGATGAGATGGTTGGATAGCATAACCAACTCAATGCACATGAGTTTGAGCTAACTCTGGGAGATAGTGAAGGACAGGGAAGCCTGGCGTGCTGTAGTCCATGGGGTCACAAAGACACAGACAGGACTTAGAAACAGACCTCAGCCACACACATAGACCTTTTACAGCAAAAACACTTACATTCAAAAGTATTTAATAGAAAAGGGTATTATCATCAAAATAATGAAAATCATCCAACAACAAAATACATTTTGCTATGCCAAATTCTCAGCTGAAATGAAAAAAAAAAAAAAAAGGCATTAATTTCAATTTTGTGGTATTTGTAATTACTGCTTAGAACCACCAGATGTCAGTATTGGATAAAAACAAAATACTTCTTCGATAACTTGATCTGCTATTGTAACTAGTTGCTGCTAAGGCGCTTCAGTTGTGTCCGACTCTGTGCGACCCCATAGACGGCAGCCCACCAGGCTCCCCCGTCTCTGGGATTCTCCAGACAAGAACACTGGAGTGGGTTGCCATTTCCTTCTCCAATGCATGAAAGTAAAAAGTGAAAGTGAAGTCACTTTGTCGTGTCTGACTCTCAGCGACCCCATGGACTGCAGCCTACCAGGCTCCTCTGTCCATGGGATTTTCCAGGCAAAAGTATTGGAGCGGGGTGCCATTGCCTTCTCCTTTCCTGTAACTAGTTAGAATAAGCCCTTCCTAGCATTATGCGTGTGCATATGTCATTTTAATGTATGCAACTGATTATCTTTACAAGTTCAGTTCAGTCAGTTCAGTCGCTCAGTTGTGTCCGACTCTTTGCGACCCCATGAATCGCAGCACGCCAGGCCTCCCTGTCCATCACCCACTCCCAGAGTTCACTCAGATTCATGTCCATCGAGTCAGTGATGCCATCCAGCCATCTCATCCTCTGTCGTCCCCTTCTCCCCCTGCTCCCAATCCCTCCCAGCATCAGAGTCTTTTCCAGTGAGTCAACTCTTCCCACGAGGTGGCCAAAGTACTGAAGTTTCAGCTTTAGCATCATTCCTTCCAAAGAACACCCAGGACTGATCTCCTTCAGAATGGACTAGTTGGATCTCCTTGCAGTCCAAGGGCCTCTCAAGAGTCTTCTCCATAGTTCAAAAGCATCAATTCTTCAGCGCTCAGCTTTCTTCACAGTCCAACCTAGGCACATTTACAAGTGGTAGCTTTTTTTCTTGAAATGTTTAACTTGTACTTCCCTTACCCACTGATCTTTAAAGGAAAATTACAATTTGCTACTAACTTGCAAGTTACTCTGCAGCAAGGTCCTTCTTCCTCCCCACATCCTATATGAAAGTATCTCTCACTTTTGTTTTGTCCTCCCTATAGCCATTAGATTTTGAAACAAAGAAAGCTTACACTTTTAAAGTAGAGGCCTCCAACGTTCACCTGGACCACCGGTTTCACTCCGCGGGCCCTTTCAAGGACACTGCCACGGTGAAGATCAGTGTGCTGGACGTGGACGAGCCGCCGGTGTTCAGCAAGCCACTCTACACCATGGAGGTTTATGAAGACACTCCCGTAGGGACCATCATTGGTGCTGTCACTGCACAAGACCTGGACGTGGGCAGCAGCGCCGTTAGGTAAGAAAAAGCAGTGCTTTCTGTTCTATGTGTCAGAAGGAGAAGGAAAAGAAGACTCTCACCATGCTTGTATGAATGATTTAGTTATAGAATGCAATGCGTGAAAATGTAATGACTTTTCATGGTAGGTAGAATAAAGGAAGAGCCATTGGGCTTCCTTGATAGCCCAGCTGGTAAAGAATCCACCTGCAATGTGGGAGACCTGGGTTCAATCCCTGGGTTGGGAAGATCCCCTGGAGAAGGGAACGGCTACCCACTTCAGTATTCTGGCCTGGAGAATTGCATGGACTGTATAGTCTATGGGGTCACAAAGAGTTGGACACGAATGAGCAACTTTCACTTCACAGGGTCTGAGCAAAAACATCTGATAGAAATCCCTGTAAGGGGGTTTAGTAGTGACCGGATATCAGACTTGTCACTCAAGCTGATTAACCTCAATTTTTTATCCACAAAAGGGATTTAGTAGTCAGCCTAAAAGGATGAGTCTTACAAATAACGATATTAAGATACGTTCACAGTGCCTGAAATATTACTCATATATAAAATACATTTTTCAATTCTAAAATCTCTGTCCCCTACCCAAATTTGGTGTTTGCAAAAAGATTGTTTAACCATTGGTAATTTGCAGTTTATTTTTTCACTGTGGCAATTGTATCTCCTGATAGAAGCACAATTTCAGTCAGATTTAAGGTAAGATGCATTGTGGAGTTGGTCAAAGTCCAGACTTGGCAAGGAGCTCCTTATTGGCATACGGCTGCTGAGTAGTGAGTCCGACAAAGCAATCAGTAAGACAATTGTAAGAAAGTGTAAGAAAGTGCAAGAAAGTGTAAGAAAACACTCACTCTTCCCCCACCCATACATGCCACTTATATTGCTCAAACATGGTAGCATTCCTTTTTCCTCACTTATAAATTGATCCTGTAAGATATTCTGAGATTTGTTCTGATTCCACTTTGCTTCTTCTGGATACTTAATCTGTGCCATGTGTTGATGCACCTACAAAAAGGGCAGGAGGGGTGGGGAATACAAGAAGAAAAAAAACAAAAACAAAAACAAGAACATATCTACAAAACAGAAACAGACTCACAGACATTGTGGTTGCCAAGGGCGGATGTGGTGAGGGAGGGAAGGATTGGGAGTTTGGGATTACCAGGTGCCAAGTAAAAAAGGAACAAAGAGAAAAATGGGGTTTGTTCTGAATCTTCTAACTCTAAAGGGTCGAAGCTTAGTATACAAAATCAAAACCAAAGAATACATTAAACAGACTTTTAAAGCAAAACAGTACTCTGTTGCATAGGAAAAATACATAGATGCATACAAGATTTTAAGTCATGGGGTAATTAGTGATTTAAAAAAAAAAAAAAAAAAAGATCAACCTTTCAGCAGTAGCCTCAACACTTTCATAGCATAGAGAAAACTCTCAGGCAATGGCCTGAAAGCATGGAAGCTCTGCTCTTTGTATGTGTCAAATCTATCCCCTAACGTGGCATGGATGCCTTCCTTCTTGAAGTACCTCTGTGATCAAGAGAGAATTCTAAAAGCCTTGAGAAAGGGAAGAAAAAGTGCCATTATTTAGCACTCTTACCTATCAGGTTGAATCCTAGCTCATTTCCTCATTGGGTTCAACTTGTTATACATGCTCAAATTACTGCATGATTCACTTTCAGTTAAAGTCCAAAAAAGTCTGTTTATTATCAGTGTTCACAGGGGCATTCTCAAGAATCTGCTGCGTTAGTAGTTGTTATACATTAATCTGTCATCATTCATCAGTCTTGTTCCTGAACACCCTGTGTATGCTGCCAGTCATTGTGAAAGTAGAAAACGCCTGCTGAGCAGATTTACAGGTAATTTCAAGAATATAAACAGAATGGAAGAAATACTGAAGGTTATAAAGAAAACAGTAAAATATGTAAATAAATATGGATTTAAACGCTCTACACTTCAATAGATGAGAATTGTGGCACATAATGGGACATGATATCTTAGGGGACATGGTATGTTGTTTAATTTGCTATATGTTCTATTTTTGAGTACTGATCATAGCATGATAGGGTCGAGATAAGAATAAAATATTATTTTAATGAAATACTTAAAAAAAATCAGAGCATTTGCAACTAAAAAATATCACCCCGTAAAGGTAAAGGTGAGAATTACAAACTTCTAAGCAAAAGGAAATAATTAGATACAAGTGTGGGAATAAAGGAAGGCTACACTGTAGAGAAATTCTCCAGTTACAAGCCTATCTTCTTTGTTTTTCATGTCACAGAAGCTAGTGTCTGACAAGTGCTACTTTGAAATAAGAGAGCATCCTTAGTCTTATTTCTAATGGGTGGCAGCCTGATTCACTGAAGCTGCAGACACAGATGGATCTAATTGATCCCCATGAGGCGTTGTCAAAAGACAGAGGTGGTTTAGAATCAACATAAAAGTTCTCTTACTTTCATGTCCTTGGAGGAAACAGTAGACTTGAATCAAGTCAGTTGAGGAATGTGGAGTATGAATCACTTCTAAGCCTAAAACATGTTTGCTCACACAAAAATGATAGTAAAAAGGTTATAAAAAAATAGCATCAAAATGACAAATTACTTGGCATGTGTAGGTATGTTCTGTTTGTTTTCCTTTGCTTTACTGGTTTGCATTACCCTTTTCATAGGGTTATTGTGCCTGGTATTAATTTAAGACTAGGGTATTCCACATCACTGAGTATTTTATTAATATTATTATTTCATCATCACTGAGCATAGCAAAGAGCCAGAAAGCAATGGCATTAACCGGGACTACACAACCTTAGAAGAAAGGTTCAGTTAGGTGTAATGCCCCCACAAATAATCCATGTCCTGTCTCCTCTTGCCATGAGCTTAATTTCTAGCTATTGTTTCCTCTACATTTCTATTCTTTGTCATCTTGTTGTTGTTCAGTCCTTAGATCCTGTCTAACTCATTGCCACCCCATGGACTGCAGCACAGCAGGCTTCCCTGTCCTTCACTATCTCCCAGAGTTTGTTCAGACTCATCTATTGAGTCAGTGGCACTACCTAACTCTTTCATCCTTTGCCAGTCCCTTCTCCATTTGCCTTCAATCTTTCCCAATATCAGGGTCTTTTCCAGTGAGTCAGCTCTTTGCACCAGGTGGCCATAGTATTGGAGATTCAGTGTCAGCATCCGTCCTTCCAATGAATATTCAGAGTTGATTTCCTTTAGGGTTGACTGGTTTGATTTCCTTGCAGTCCAAGGGACTCTTTTTTTTTTAATATATAATTTTATTTTATTTTTAAACTTTACAAAATTGTATTAGTTTTGCCAAATATCAAAATGAATCCACCACAGGTATACATGTGTTCCCCATCCTGAACCCTCCTCCCTCCTCCCTCCCCATACCATCCCTCTGGGTCGTCCCAGTGCATTAGCCCCAAGCATCCAATATCGTGCATCGAACCTGGACTGGCAACTTGTTTCATACATGATATTTTAAGAGTCTTCTCCAACACCACAATTCAAAAACATCAATTCTTTGGTGCTCAGCCTTTTTTATGGTCCAACTGTCATATCCCTATATGACTACTGGAAAAACCATAGCTTTGACTGTATGGACTTGTGTCAGCAAAGTCATGTCTCTGCTTTTCAATACACCATCTAGGTTTGTCTCAGCTTTCTTTCCAAGAAGCAAGTTTTTTTTTGTTTTTTTTTTTTAATTTTATGGGTGCAGTCATCATTCACAGTAATTTTAGAGCCAAGAAAAATAAAATTTATCACTGCTTCCACTTTCCCCCCTTCTATTCACCATGAAGTGATGGGACTGGATGCCACGATCTTAGTCATACACAGTGGCAATTAGCTAACAGCAAATAGTGATGTCATCATAGCTTATTCTTTGGCCAGAGTTTTTTAAGCATCACAGTGATTATTTTATAGCAAGAGAATCTGAGGCCTAGGAAAACTCAATTACAACTTCAGTAAAATGGGAAGGACCTCCTTGATGGTTCAGATGGTAAAGAATCTTCCTGCAATGCAGGAGACCCAGGTTTGATCCCTGGTTTGGGAAGATCTGAAGAAGATTAACCCCCTCCAGTATTTTTGCCTGGAGAATTCCATGGACAGAACAGCCTGATGGGCTAGAGTCTATGAGGTCACAAAGAGTCAGACATGACTGAGTGACTAATATGAACATAATTCAGTTCAGTTCAGTTCAGTCGTTCAGTTGTGTGCGACTCTTTGTGACCCCATGAATCGCAGCACACCAGGCCTCCATGTCCATCACCAACACCCAGAGTTCACCCAAACTCATGTGCATCGAGTTGGTGATGCCATCCAGCCATCTCATCCTCTGTTGTATCCTTCTCCTCCTGCCCCCAATCCCTCCCAGTATCAGGGTCTTTCCCAATGAGTCAACTCTTTGCATGAGGTGGCCAAAGTACTGGAGTTTCAGCCTCAGCATCAGTCCTTCCAATGAACACCTAGGACTGGTCTCCTTTAGGGTGGACTGCTTGGATCTCCTTGCAGTCCAAGGGACTCTCAAGAGTCTTATCCAGCATCACAGTTCAAAAGCATCAATTCTTTGGCACTCAGCTTTCTTCACAGTCCAATTCTCACATCCATACATGACCACTGGAGAAACCATAGCCTTGACTAGACACACTTTTGTTGGCAAACTAATATCTCTGCTTTTTAATATGCTATCTAGGTTGGTCATAAATTTCCTTCCAAGGAGTAAGCGTATTTTAATTTCATGGCTGAATCACCATCTGCAGTGATTTTGGAGCCCCCAAAAATAAAGTCTGACACTGTTTCCACTGTTTCCCCATCTATTTCCCATGAAGTGATGGGGCCAGATGCCAATGATCTTCGTTTTCTGAATGTTGAGCTTTAAGCCAACTTTTTCACTCTCCTCTTTCACTTTCATCAAGAGGCTTTTTAGTTCCTCTTCACTTTCTACCGTAAGGATGGTGCCATCTGCATATCTGAGGTTATTGATATTTCTCCTAACAATCTTGATTCCAGCTTGTGCTTCTTCCAGCCCAGCGTTTCTCATGATGTACTCTGCATATAAATTAAATAAGCAGGGTGAAAATATACAGCCTTGATGGACTCCTTTTCCTACTTGGAACCAGTCTGTTAGCTAGATTCTAATTATTCTTCTAATAAAGGTTGATTGAGGCATTTATCTATGTTTTTTAATTGCTTTGTAATTCCAGAATTTGGGGGAATACAAATAAAATTTAATAATTTTCAGTAACTTGTTAAAATATAATGTCAAAACATGTCAGTAAAAAATATACAATATTTGAAACGAGTTGCCAGTCCAGGTTCAATGCATGATACTGGATGCTTGGGGCTGGTGCACTGGGACGACCCAGAGGGATGGAATGGGGAGGGAGGAGGGAGGAGGGTTCAGGATGGGGAACACATGTATACCTGTGGCGGATTCATTTTGATATTTGGCAAAACTAATACAATTATGTAAAGTTTAAAAATAAAATAAAATTAAAAAAATAAAATTAAAAAAATACAATATTTGATTATTTAATATGTGATAACCATGGATCTTATTATATGCCTGCAAGCATTCTAAACACTTTAGATAGGTTCATCTTGTTTAAAACTTACAATAACTTTACTTAAACCTGAAAAGTGTTGTATTCAAGTATGTGAACATTGACATTGGTCAGGCTAGAAATATAAAATAAAAAAATACAGTTCTTTTGCTGACATTCTTGTACATATGGAAAAAAAATGGTTTTCTTGTGGTTCAGTACCTCTTATTTTTCTAGACAACTACAAAGTTCTTACAAGATTTAGATATAGCTAAGAATTTATTGACAAATTCAGTGGATTTATGATATAGATCTATAGCTCTAATTTTTATAAGGATTGGGTCTTGATATCCAATGATGTATTTGCTTTTATTTTAAAACAAATTTTGCATTTTTGTAATGATATGATGGCTGAATGTCCAGATAATAGTTATGATGGTGAATGTCTTGAAGATATCTTGACGTGCTTCACGTACCTCCTCAGAATGAAGCAATGTCCAAGTCTATGTTTTTTGTCTCCTTGTTGTATTTTCTTTGTTTTTGGTCACACCACATGGAATGTGGGATCTTAATTCCCTGACTAGGGATTGAACCCATGGCCCCACATTGGAATTGCTGATTCTTAGCCACTGGATGTCTAGGGAAGTCCCTAAGTCTATGTTCTTTATTACTTGCCTAAATGTTTGGGATTTGCATTTTGTCTGCTAGAGTTTCAGTTTCTTTGCTTTCTCTCAAAGGGTTGAGTGCTCTATGTAAGTGTAAATTTCATAGCTCTTTCCCTCCTTTCTATAATTTACATACTTTTAGAGAATAGCTTTTTAAAAAATCAGTTATTTAGAATTTTTACATTTTTTATTTTTTTTAAAGATTGTTACTTCAAATATATCCTAAACTGATATAAATCTTTCACCATGAAAATTATGATAGTCAGAATCCAGTTCATAAGCTGTCCAAGGTTATTTTTGAGTTAAGAGAATGTGAGTAATTTTCAGAGAAAAGGAGCTAAACAGTTGACAAATCACAAGGAAGAAATGGAAGATTAGTTATCATAAAGAAAAAAAAAAAACAGAAAATAAAAGCTTTTTTTTTCAAATGTGATGCCCATACTTGTGTATCAAATGGTAAATGACTCTAGTTACAATGATATCTTTCTTCAGCGACATTGGCCATGGTGTTGAGTGAGAGTAAATAGATCCGACTTGATTTGCAACAACTGGCATTTGATTCAGTTCAAGGGAATCGTTGTGATATGGCTACATAAAAAGACTTCAGAATAAGTATGTCTGGATATTCAAAGGTATAAAACATATTTCCATGCTTGAAATGTGATCAGGTTATTATTTAAGAGGAACAGTCAGATATCTTTATAAAATAATTCAATGCATACATGCAAGTACAAGATATTATGGATAGAACAATAAATTCAGCCCTACTCTAAACAAACTTTCTGTATAATCATTAAAATAAAATATAATTATTTTATCCTTCTCATTTGAGAAAGACTGTTAACAAAAATTCAAATATGTAAATAAGATAAAAGAAGTAATAATATAGAATTTTGTAATACTGCTGCTCAGTCCCTCAGTCATGTCCAGCTCTTTGCAACCCTTTTGACTATAGCCAGCCAGGCTCCTCTGTCCATGGGATTCTCTAGGCAAGAATACTGGAGTGGGTTGTCATTTCCTCCTCCAAGGGATCTCCCTGATCCAGGGATCAAACCCATATCTCCTGTGTCTCCTGCATTGCAGGTGGATTCTTTACCTGTTGAGCCATCAGGGAAGCTCCCCAGTTTTTTTAAGGAAGCAACAAATATTTTCTAGAGGGTTTTGGCAAGGCTTCATGGGAAGACCATGAGCAAAGGTATGATCACATAATTTACTCACTTAGCCAGGTATTACTGTTCATATTTTTAATACTGAAAAAAACTTTCACTACATGCTTGCTATCTAAGTTCTTAAGTGTAGAACCCATATTTAATCAATATTTGCCTAAACTTAATTTTCTTTTCACTAGAGGAAGCTGCTTTAAGGTTCCTGCAGAATAAATAAAAAACCAGGTTTAAAGCCTTGGGGGAAGAGGAGAGTTGACATTTAGTTATGTAAGGCCATACACAGGCAGAAAACCATGTGTAACTATTAAAAAATGACTAAAAAAAAATCCCCATAATGAGGAGAGCTCAAGCTACATTGAAGAAAATAAAAATGTATAACAGCTATGATCTCAATACTATGTAGATTATGGTATATTCCTTTATCATTAGAGACCTATTTTCCACTTATTACATGTCTCGAGATGGAATTTAAAGGCAGACGGACTGTGCCTTTATTAATTTAATAATTTGATAATGTGTTTATCTTGTCATCAGACATTTCAAATAAACAAGGGAATCTATCTTAACTGATATATGACTTAATTCTGCTGAGAGGAAACTAAGAATGAAGAGGAGGATTAGGAAAAAAAAAAAAAAACTAGCAGGAAATTAGAACTACTATTTAACAAAGTTTGAAAGTTTGAGAGAAATATATAGGGATTCCCAAGGAAACAATGTAATTGTGATGTTGATGAAGCAATTACATTCTAAGTGTTGTGTGTGGCCTAAGTTCTCTGTAAGATGTTTATGGAAATAAATTGAACTGAATTTATTTTCATTTAGTTATCTGCAACCAGACGTAATTTTTAAAAGGCAAAAAAAATAAGAGAATAGTGAAAATATTTTGATCTATTTTTAGTAATTTAACAAAATAATATTTCCTACCTGGACTTGAGCCATTACGTCTACATTTTATTGCTTAAAGAATGAAATGTAATACTTTTAACATAACTCTGTGTCATCAAGTACTTTTGTATAAAATGTGTTTGAGAATTAGGACAGGGTCAAAGTTAGCTTTTCCATTAACTGTGAGAAAGTTATTAGGCAAATTAAAAGAAACAACTTTAAGGGAAATGCTTACCCAATGAAGAGAACAAAACTTCGAGACATTTCTGAAAACTCATTTACAAAAAAGTAATAAAATTGTTCTCTGTCAAGTGGTTTGTGCAGATTAAGTTAATGCATTAATTTTTGATTTCCATTCAATTATTAAAACAAATTTCTTAGCAACAGTCACCATGCATACTAGGAACTACAGATTTGTATCATCTAGATCATAAATACCTTTTTCATTTGAATATCATCTTCTCACTTAATAAGTATAAGATTAGTCAAACACACAGTATCTGAAGGTTTTACTCATTTAAACTGGTGAGCTGGGCCAAGCTAGATATTTCATATTATAATGTTGTGATTAGTTGCAATTAAGATATCAATCTACCCTTAGACTGGATGTGGCTGTAGTAAAGTAAACTACTGATGGCTTACACTGGGATGGTGTTTTCCAGAAACTGATCAAAGGCATTTTAGAACTGGGTCATGTCTTCTCTGAAAATATCCAGGAAATGTAGGAATGTTTTCATTGTCAGTTCACTGATGATCAGTTCTTACCAATATCCCCTAAGTGTTATACTGGGCAAAATATCACAATAGAAAATGGTCATTGTCTCAAGTTTATCATTCAGTCAGGCATAGAGATTAGCCAGTCACACTAAGATAGGACCTTAGGAAAATGCCAGGACCTAGTATTAAGAGTTTGACCAGTTCCAGGAGGATGCTGAAGATATTTCACTAAGTAGAAAATATTAAGAAGGCAGTAAGCTTTCTGAAGCTTTCCTGATGGCTCAGTTGGTAAAGTATCTGCCTGCAATGCAGGAGACTCAGGTTTGATCCCTGGGGTGAGAAGATCCCCTGGAGAAGGGAATGGCAACCATTCCAGTATGCCTTCCTGGGAAATCCCATGGACAGAAGAGCCTGGAGGGCTACAGTCCATGGTGTTCCAAGAGCCAGCCAGACATTTCTTAGCAACTAACCCACCATCAAGCTTTCTGAGAGGAAAACATAGAAACAAAAAGGGTACCAACTTCACAAGATGATGGAGATAAAAACTAGATGCCAGAAAATAGTGAATGAGGACCAAGCAAAAGCACTATTGTAAGAAATAAAGCCTGACACTGTTCCAGTGGTTTGTGCTTCTAGGGTTTGTAGTTCAAGAAGTTGTTTTTTTTTTTTTTTTTTCTTTTTGCTGCAATGGGTCTTAGTTGTGGCACACAGGATCTAACTCTAGTTGCCTGATGAGAGATCCAATTGGAATCCTCTGAATCGGGAGGGTGAAATCTTAACCACTGGATTTCAAGGGAAGACCCTCAGATGTTTTAAAATTGAAGGATATATATGTTACAATTTGGTGCTACAACAAAGCATACCATTATGTGTTAGGAAGAAGGATTTTGTTCTAAAATGAAAAATAATACAAAATAATGGATAATGTGGAAAGAGAGTGGGAGGAAAGGATACATACACACACATGTACATGCATGTAAACATCCCACATGTGTGATTCTATAACTGGATACATATATCTTATTTCATTTCATCTGTACCACACTTTCCCTTACATGGCTAGATCGGTATTATTTTCCAAATTTTATAAGAGACAAGGAGAACAGATAGTAGGGAGAAAGATTCCTAATACAGTTGCACAAGGTAAGTGAAGGAACTGGTATATCTCCCTAGTTATCTCTCCAAAAAGTTCATGTTCTTCATTCTATACGTATTTCTTTGCCTCTCAGTGGCGGCTAAATTTATGGAATACAAACTTTATCTCAGTGTTAGACTGAACTAACTAAATAAATGGAATTTGCCTGTTCATTTTCCAATATATTGAACTTTGGTTTGATATATATACATATATGTATATATGTGTATGTATCAACAGAGATAGGCATATATTTTATGGATGCATTATTTAAGTTCTTGAATTTTTAAACTCATTACCAGAAAAAGTTAAAACTACAGTTAAAAATGACCTGTGAGGATTCCCTGGTGGCACAGTGGTAAAGAATCTACCTGCCAGTGTAGGAGACATGGGTTTGATTCCTGCTCTGGGAAGATCCTACATGCAACAATACAACTAAGTCTGTGGGCTACAATTGTTGAATGTGTGCTCTAGAGCCCATAAACGCTGAGCTCATGCTCTGCAACCAGGGAAGCCACCAAACGGAGAAGAGAAGCCCGTGCACCATATCTAGAGAGTAGTTCCAACTCTCCCCAGCTAGAGAAAAGCCCATGCAGCAACAGAGACCCAGAAGAGCCAAAACAAACAAATAAAATATTTGTAAAAATTATATTTAAAAAATGACCTGTGAGTCTATAGTGATTCACTGTACACATATTCTGTCTAAATCAGCTTTATAAATTGTAAGTGTTAACTAGAAGTAAGCTGATCAGTTTTTCCATTTTTTTTCTGGGACCAAGGACACTCAGTACTAGTACTGAGTAAGTCCTCACTCAGCAAACCTGAAGTAGTGGATTGTCCTAAGTAAGACATTTCCTTGAAGTAGAAATATTTAACTATTCTATAGGTAGTAGGATCTGTGCATTAACTCCAGGTAAGGTTTAAGTTGTAGATGCTATGTGCAGATAACACCTCAGATCCTTGGCAACACAGAGATAAAGGGGCCACAAGTAATTTAGAGGGCCTTGAGTAAGAGAGACAAACACAGGCACAAAATGTGTATAATCTGTCTTATGTTTTCCAAAATCTGCAAAACAATTGAATGTTAAGGACTGCAAAGAAGGACCTATTCATTGCATAGTTCTACAATGGTTTAAATACAGAAGAGCTCTAAATAATATCATGCAGTTTAACTGGAGTAAATGAGAAAAGAAGAAAGGAATTCCTGAAACTAATGGAGATTCTACTTAAGGAATGGCAGCATAAGAAGTTCTTCCAGTGAATCAAGCATAAATGGTTAAAATTATTTGTTAAAGCTTACTAAAAACCATTTGCTCTCTTTGGAAGATTTACTAAAAGCATATAGAAAATGATGAAACATTTACTCAAGAAGATCGACTAAAACTTTAGAACAGCAAGAGGCTATGGAACTTGACCCAGGACCTGCGCTCTCACTTCTACACTCATCTGCCAGTTAAGCCACATAGAGAATTCTCTTTGGACCCTGGACAGAATGGTTGAGAAAAGATGGCTCCTCTGTCCTCAGCTTTCAATCATGGGATATATCATCTTGCTGGGAGGGGCAGGATGCCAGTGTTTCCAATCTACACCTCTGAGTTCTCAGGAGTGAAATTCCTAGTTGAGCCTTTGGCCGCTTGCTTCCTTCACTCAACCTCACTTACAGGGAGAAGTCCTCTCCCGGGTAGGCTGAAAGTTTGGAGTCTAGTCATCCTCACTTAATGTTGTTTGTTTCATTCCTGGAGAGTCGAAATGAGAATGAAATGAGAAGACCATCCTGCCTCCATCCAGGACCTGTAGAAGTTAGAGAATTTCCCAGGGTAAAAGAGTCTGTACGACTAGACAACTTTCAGTTCAGTTCAGTTCAGTTCAGTCGCTCAGTTGTGTCCAACTCTTTGCAAACACATGAATCGCAGCACTCCAGGCCTCCCTGTTCATCACCAACTCCTGGAGTTCACTCAAACTCATGTCCATCAAGTCAGTGATGCCATCCAGCCATCTCATCTTCTGTCGTCCCCTTCTTCTCCTGCCCCCATCCCTCCCAGCATCAGAGGCTTTTCCAATGAGTCAGCTCTTCGTATCAGGTGGCCAAAGTACTGGAGTTTCAGCTTTATCATCAGTCCTTCCAATGAACACCAGGACTGATCTCCTTTAGAATGGACCGGTTGGATTTCCTTGCAGTCCAAGGGACTCTAAAGAGTCTTCTCCAACACCACAGTTCAAAAGCATCAATTCTTTAGCTCTTCCCAAAATATTTGCTTCCCTTTATTTTCCAGCTTTAATAGACATAAGATTATAAAAGTACTAATTATAAAAATGTTTTACTAATTTTTTTTGTGATATCAATGTACTATAGATTGTTGTTGGTTAGTTTCTAAGTCATGTCTGACTCTCTTGTGACCCCATGGATGGTAACCTGCCAGGTTCCTCTGTCCATGAGATTTCCCAGGCAAGAATACTGGAGTGGGTTGCCATTTCCTTTTCCAGGGGATCTTCCAGACCCAGGGGTCAAACTTGTGTCTCCTCAATGACAGGTGGGTTCTTTACCACTGAGCCACCACCAGGAAAAAAAATATGTTAATATATATGTATATGTGTATGTGTATAGGGGCTTCCCTTGTGGCTCAGCTGATAAAGAATCCACCCAAAATATGGGAGACCTGAGTTCAATCCCTTGGTCAGGAAGATCCCCTGGAGAAGGAAATGGCAACCCATTCTAGTATTCTTGCCTGGAAAATCTAATGGATGGAGGAGCCTGGCAGGCTAGAGTCCAAGGGTCGCAAAGAATTGGACAGGACTGAGCGACTTCACTTTCACTTTTCATATATATAATAGCACATGGCTACAAAGGAATAAAATTTCTGTATTTTATTAGAATTAAGTTAGCATAAATTTCAATCTATGTTAAGCAGTATACAGTCAAACCTGAAGCAGATAAAAAGAAAATAACTAAAAATATAGCCTGGAAAATCCCTTGGATGGAGGAGCCTGGTGGGCTGCAGTCCATAGGGTCACTGGGAGTCGGACACGACCGAGCAACTTCACTTTCACTTTTCCCTTTCATGCATTGGAGAAGGAAATGGCAACCCACTCCAGTGTTCTTGCCTGGAGAATCCCAGGGATGGGGGAGCCTGGTGGGCTGCCATCTATGGGGTCGCACAGAGTCAGACTCGACTGAAGTGACTTAGCAGCAGCAGCAGAGTATAACATTATTATTTAATAAAAGAATTAATATTCCATTGGAATAATATGCACTCAATGCAAAAGGAAGTAGCAGAGGAGAAATCCAGAAACACCACACCTTCACAATCTTCAATCTATAGAAGTGAAGTTTCTAGGTAATTGGAGCTTACCCCAAGTAATGAATTAAATGGAAAAAAAAATCAGTTAATAACTTTAAAACATCTTAAAACTTACC
The DNA here is from genome assembly GCF_029407905.1 of Bubalus kerabau. Lineage (NCBI taxonomy): Eukaryota > Metazoa > Chordata > Mammalia > Artiodactyla > Bovidae > Bubalus > Bubalus kerabau. Next base: position 53,430,500 of record NC_073641.1, read on the forward strand.
ACCTATCACACAACTTGCATATATGAAAATGATTGAATTGTTCTGTTTAAATTGGGAAATTGTATAGTATGTGAAGTGCTAGTTTTTCTGTCATGTCTGACTCTTTGTAACTCCATGGACTGCAGCCCACCAGGCTCTTCTGTTCATGAAATTCTCCAGGCAACAATGCTGGAATGGGATGCCATTCCCTTCTCCAATAGTATGTGGATAAAGCTATTATTTAAAATAGGGCTTAGGAAAAAAGGAAGCATATGTTTGAAAAGTGAGACTTTATTGTAGTGCTCAGAGCAAAATATGTTTGTTAAGATAAGAACAGAACGATCACAGGAAACAATAATTAAAAAATATATTCCATCCATGAAAAGTGTATGGGAATTCCATCCATTGTCTATGGATATTAGTAGTAGAAACTCAGCACTGCAAGTTATATTCAGGCTTAGATTCAGTCATGCTTAGATTTAATGCTCTACCATATCTGCACCAAACATGAATATTTTGACATCAATATTTGATTACTCTTGGTGCTTATGGTTTTCTGAAGAAACCCGTTATGACCTTGTGCAGCTCTGACATCAAGGTCTTCATTCTATTTATCCAAAATAATAATCTCTATAGATTCCATTTTCCTGTCCTAGCTCCATCACACTGAAATGACAAGTAAATCTGACACCCACTTCACATGAGTATCCTAGTCAAAGTAAAGGACACCAGCATGTTTCATGTCTTCTTTCCTTCAGCCTGCATGTGAATGTGTTCTAAATCATTTCAGTCGTGTTTCACTCTTTGCAACCCCAAGGACTGTAACCCACCAGTCTCCTCTGTCTATGGGATTCTCCAGGCAAGAATACTGGAGTGGGTTGCCATGCCCTCCTCTAGGGGATCTTCCAGGGCCCAGGGATTGAACCCACATCTCTTATGTCTCCTGCATTAGCAGGCAGATTCTTTACCACTAGCACCACCTGGGAAGCCCAGCCTGCATAGCCCTAGTTATTTCAACCACTCACAACCCATTGAATTAAATCTCTTCCCAGCTCTAGTGACTCTCTTTGTCTGTTGGAAAGATTCTGGTTTACGGGAAATGCTTACAGTCTTGTCCCCTTCAAATACATTCACCCTCTGCCTTAAAAGTGAATAACAGTTATCCCATACCCTAATTATACCCTTTGAATTGTCCATTAACTATAAGATCATGTTTTATCTCCTTAATATAATTTACATTATCCTCCTTGACCTAAGTAGCTTATCTTTTTTTCAGGTTATTATTCCTTTCAAATATTTTACTGAAATTCCTAACACCTTATAGTTTCCTACAAAATCACTGTCATTTTCCTACTGGTGTTGATGTTCCTAAAATACCTTTCCTCTTCCTTTGTCTGCCTCCTTCTTCTCATAAATAATTCCTTTATAGCCTTCTGAAAGTGAAAGGGGGCTTCCCTGGTGTCTCAGACTGTAAAGAATCTGCTTGCAATTCAGGAGACCTGGGTTCGATCACTGGGTCAGGAAGATCCCTTAGAGAAGGAAAGGGCTATCCAGTATTCTTGCTTGCAGAATTCCAAGGACAGAGGAACCTGGTGGGCTTGGTTTTGCAGTCTATGGTTTTGATGCTGCTGTTGCTCCTAAAATATCTTTCCTCCTCTTCTTACTTTGTGTGCCTCTCTCTTCTCATAAATAATTCCTTTATAGCCTTCTGCTGCTGCTGCTGCTACTCACTTCAGTCGTGTCCGACTCTGTGTGACCCCATAGATGGCAGCCCACCAGGCTCCCTGGGATTCTCCAGGCAAGAGTACTGGAGTGGGTTGCCATTTCCTTCTCCAATGCATGAAAGTGAAAAGTGAAAGTAAAGTCACTCAATCGTGTCTGACTCTTAGCGACCCCATGGACTGCAGCCTTCCAGGCTCCTCCATCCATGGGATTCTCCAGGCAGGAGTACCAGAGTGGGGTGCCATTGCCTTCTGCTTTTAGCCTTCTAATGCCAGTCAAACATCGTGTGCAGGAAGGTTTGCCTGAACCAATAGGCGTTGAACCAGGGATCTTCTTTGTACTCTTGTCTTTTTTGTCCTTCTATCAAACATAATAATCCTCTTTATATACATTCTTCCAACTAGACTCATTATTAGTGAGCATTATACTTTATAATTTCCTTTGTGCTTCAACCCTACTGCAATGTCTGCAGCATAGTGAGCACTCAGCAAATATTTAGTGAATTCTACCATTAAACACCAGCCACTGTTAGTCTACACCAGTAATTCTTCAGAAATGCTATGGTCACCAAGGAAGTTCAGTAACAATCTGCCTCAAATTAGGCATGTTACCAAATTGAATAAAGGTGCTAAAAATGGGTACTGTGAGAAGATGCTTTTTTGTTCTGAAAAGGGCATCTTGCAATAGAAAGAATGAAGCTCATTATATGCTGTACTCCCTGGTTTTTAAGTTCATTTCTAATTTTTGAGATTATTTCTATGAGACAGGATGCTACGCTGAACTCATAAAGCATCAGTGCATTTCAAAAATCAACAATGGAAATGTCAAAGGCAGATAAAAAGCTTGGTTCTTACTCTGATCCTATCAGTTACTAATGAATACTGACAAGTTATAAATCTCCACCTATAAAGACGAACTAGTTTTGACCTAGTTCTAAAATGTTATGCACACTGTCCGGATTTTAAATAACCTGTTTGTCAAGATTAAAACTTGCTATTTTGAAACACAAGCCTTAATTAACATTTCATGATGACCGGAGATTTAGAGGGGCTGACTACAATGATGTCATCTGTCTTCAGCCACTGTTTATAAGGACCTCACTTTGATTCTCCACTCACAAAAATGGTGATAAATATTTAGAACAATACCTGGCACATGGAAAGAGTTCAAAATGTCTGTCAATATGACGTTTGAAAATATATTTTTAAAATAATTTTACATATATCACTCTATATGTTCACTGCTACATAAAGATTTATACAAATGCATATTTTTAAAAAAATTCATATTCTTGGATTTCTTATTCCAACTGTTTCACATAAAGAAAGCAGATCATTTACTATCAAGGAGTTTGGCTAATAAAGAACATAAAGAGACAGTACAGCCAAGGTCACTTTTTTTAAGAAACTTGTTCTGATACTTAAGAGTAATAAAACAACCATGGTCATTTTTTGTGTGTTTGAGGAAAATATTTCTGTGCAATTATAGCACCTTCCAGTTTAAAATTTTCCCCTTAGTTTCCCTAACATGATTTTTTTTTTTTTCTGTCCTTGGAAACAAAGATGCTACCTCTGTACTGACCTGAGTTCTTTGTAGCTACTTCCAGATGCCTACCCCATCCCCAGCTCTTCTCACAGCCACGATTAAGGAATCTTTTACTGCTTGAAAAAGTTTTAATATTCAGCAGGTTAAGGAAACCCATGGTCAGCTTTAGAATTTTAGTCTCTGCTGAGCTTTCAAGGTGTCAAGACCCTAAAATAATATGAACAGCAGGAGTACTAAATCTTTCATTATTCCCAGTTTCCCCTTGAGCATACTGACTTTGCAATAAAGAAGCTGTCACTTACACTCTTCTTTATTGCAAGGTGGGTAATAGCTACAGGGAGAAAAATAAGGAACTGTGTCAAGTTAGCCTGACTGCCATTATGATAAATGTGTAATCATTGCACATTTGCATATCCTCTTTTTGTACACAGGTACCTCATAGATTGGAAGAGTGATGGGGACAGCTACTTTACAATAGATGCGACTGAAGGAACCATCGCCACTAATGAATTACTAGACAGAGAAAGCACCGCGCAGTATAATTTCTCCATAATTGCGAGTAAAGTTAGTAAGTATGGCATGGATGGAATCAATGTTATACTGCAGTTCTTTGAATTTCACACTCTTAAACGAGTCCCTGCTGAGCTGTTTTTCAGTTTTGGACTGACAGCTGAGTGGTCTCCTGGGGAAACTCAGAAACCTGCTCCTTTTCCTCATAGCCTAAGTCCAGAAAAATTGTGACAGCTGCCACTGCACTTTGTTTGCAGGATGGCAGGAATATCTAGCGGTGCTTTTCATGGTGTGAGCTCACTTCTTTCCACCTTGTAACCTTAAAAATCTGCCACAGTGCCAATGTCTTTCCACATTGCACCCCTGTATATATTATGCAGAGTTTCATAGGCCAGGCAGGAGGGAACCATCATCACATAAAATCACCTGTTCTGAAATAGCTTTTGAAGTTAAAGAGAGCATGATTTTATTTATTTATTTTTACTGTGTCATGTAGCATATGGGATCTCCATTCTAGGGATTGAACCGGTGCCCCCTGGATACACAGAGTCTTAAACACTGGCCCACCGAGTGAAGTCCTGAAGAGACCATTTATAAAGTTGCCCTTCTTTTCTCTCTTCTTTCGTTAACATATGTTTTTATGAACACCATTGTGGAATATACAGGACTTTTAAGTGCAATTCTTCAATGAGTCATTTGGAATCTATAAGATTGTTAGGCAATCCTTGTGTTGGCTTCTGCTTGGTCCAGAATCCTCTAGACTGAGAGTGATGGTAGGTCATGTGTGTTTGGCTGGACAGTGGAGGATATTACCAAGTAACAAGCTTCCTAAGGCAACAGATCAGGCTAGGAGTGAAGACATTGGCTATCAACATAGTTGTCTATAATGGAAGTGCATCATAACAGTTCTTCTGCATAAGGTCTATTGAAAGATTTGAGGAAATCCCAAGTATCTTGTATATTGCTTTCCTATTTCCTTTTGTGCATCTGGTACAATGTTCTGGCAGCTAATGTCACCTTTCAGTGCAGGGAGGAGCTAACCAAACATGTCTATTGAGAGGTTTTTGATCAGTCTCAACTCAGTGGGTATAGATAGGAAAGTAACAGTCACACTCAGTCACATTCAGTTGTGTCCGACTGTTTGAAACTTCATGGACTGTAGCCCACCAGGCTCTTCTGTCTACAGGATTTCCCAGGCAAGAATGCTAGAGTGGGCTGCTATTTTCTTTTCCAGGAGATCTTTCTGACCCAGGGATCAAACCTGGGTTGGCAGCCTGATTCTTTACGACTGAACCACTGGGGAAGCCCATTTTATATATTCTAGGGTGTATATGTTAATACCAAACTCCTAACTCATCCCTTCTCTGATTTTGCCCTTTGCTAACCATAAGTTTGTTTTCTAAGTCTGTGAGTTTATTTCTGTTTTGCAAATAAATTTGCTTGTATTATTTTCTTAGATTCCACATAAAAGTGATATCATATATTTATCTTTGGCTTTACTTCATTTAGCTTAATAATCTCTAGATCCATCCATGTTGCTGCAAATGTTATTATTTCACATAAATCTCTCTCATATACCCCTGGTTGATGAGAGAGCACTCCCCTTTTTGCCACTACTTCTAGGATTAAAGCGGACTGGCTAAGTGGAATGCCCAAATACTAACTCTCTTCATGTAATTTTTGAGTTATTTGGTGTTGACGTTCTGAGCATCCCATCTGCCCATGAACTTGTTATGAGCACCCAGTGGTAGACCCTACAGCTTCTTAATTTCAGGTCCAGGGCCCCTTGTGCCACAGATGGTTTTCTTGTGAGAGTTCACAGCATGGTTTCTCAATTCTAGCTTTCTATTTTGTCCACTCGATCTTGAGGAAACGCACACATCCCTGCCATGCTAAACATGCACACTGAAGGCTGCTCCTTTACTGTATGCTTTCTCTGTCCTGCTGTCTCCTTTCAAATCTGCCTTCCTTGCTCAGTTAGCCCCTCAGAGTGGATCATCCAGGCAGCTGCCTGAATAGACATGCTATCTGGAGAACGGAATGGAACGTTAGCCTTGCCCATTCTCTTTAAATGCTTTTCTGATTTAAAGTTTCCTTTCCTGCTATCAAATATCAAATTCCTTATGATTATACAGTGGAAGTGAGAAATATTTTTAAGGGACTAGATCTGATAGATAGAACGCCTGATGAACTATGGACTGAGGTTCGTGACATTGTACAGGAGACAGGGATCAAGACCATCCCCATGGAAAAGAAATGCAAAAAAGCAAAATGGCTGTCTGGGCAGGCCTTACAAATAGCTGTGAAAAGAAGAGAAGCAAAAAGCAAAGGAGAAAAGGAAAGATATAAGCATCTGAATGCAGAGTTCTAAAGAATAGCAAGAAGAGGTAAGAAAGCCTTCCTCAGCGATCAATGCAAAGAAATAGAGGAAAACAACAGAATGGGAAAGACTAGAGATATCTTCAAGAAAATTAGAGATACCAAGGGAACATTTCATTCAAAGACAGGCTCAACAAAGGACAGAAATGGTATAGACCTAACAGAATCAGAAGATATTAAGAAGAGGTGGCAAGAATACACAGAAGAACTATACAAAGAAGATCTTCATGACAAAGATAATCATGATGGTGTGATCATTCGCCTAGAGCCAGACATCCTGGAATGTGAAGTCAAGTGGGCCTTAGAAAGCATCACTACGAACAAAACTAGAGGAGGTGATGGAACTCCAGTTGAGCTATTTCAAATCCTGAAAGATGATGCTGTGAAAGTGCTGCACTCAATATGCCAGCAAATTTGGAAAACTCAGCAGTGGCCACAGGACTGGAAAGGTCAGTTTTCATTCCAATCCCAAAGAAAGGCAATGCCAAAGAATGCTCAAACTACTGCACAATTGCACTCATCTCTGCTGCTGCTGCTAAGTTGATTCAGTCGTATTCAACTCCGTGCGACCCCATAGATGGCCACCCACCACGCTCCCCCGTCCCTGGGATTCTCCAGGCAAGAGCACTGGAGTGGGTTGCCATTCCTTCTCCAGTGCATGCAAGTGAAAAGTGAAAGTGAAGTCGCACTCATTTCACAGGCTAGTAAAGTAATGTTCAAAATTCTCCAAGCCAGGCTTCAGCAATACCTGAACTGTGAACTTCTAGATGTTCAAGATGCTTTTAGAAAAGGCAGAGGAACCAGAGATCAAATTGCCAACATCTGCTGGATCATCAAAAAAGCAAGAGATTTCCAGAAAAACATCTACTTCCGCTTTATTGACTATGCCAACACCTTTGACTGTGTGGATCACAATAAACTGTGGAAAATTCTAAAAGAGATGGGAATACCAGACCACCTGACCTGCCTTTTGAGAAACCTATATGCAGGTCAGGAAGCAACAGTTAGAACTGGACATGGAACAACAGACTGGTTCCAAATAGGAAATGGAGTACATCAAGGCTGTATACTGTCACACTGCTTATTTAGCTTATATGCAGAGTACATCATGAGAAACGCTGGACTGGAAGAAGCACAAGCTGGAATCAAGATTGCCAGGAGAAATATCAATAACCTCAGATATGCAGATGACACCACCTTTATGGGAGAAAGTGAAGAGGAACTCAAAAGCCTCTTGATGAAAGTGAAAGAGGAGAGTGAAAAAGTTGGCTTAAAGCTCAACATTCAGAAAACGAAGATCATGGCATCTGGTCCCACCATTTCATGGGAAATATATGTGGAAACAGTGCCAGACTTTATTTTGGGGCGCTCCAAAATCATTGTAGATGGTGACTGAAGCCATGAAATTAAAAGATGCTTACTCCTTGGAAGAAAATTTATGACCAATCTAGATAGCGTATTGAAAAGCAGAGACATTACATTGCCAACAAAGGTCCATCTAGGCAAGGCTATGGTTTTTGCAGTGGTTATGTATGATGTGAGTGTTGGACTGTGAAGAAAGCAGAGTGCTGAAGAATTGATGCTTTTGAACTGTGGTGTTGGAGAAGACTCTTGAGAATCCCTTGGACTGCAAGGAGATCCAACCAGTCCATTCGAAAGGAGATCAGCCCTGGGTATTCTTTGGAAGGAATGATGCTACAGCTGAAACTCCAGTACTTTGGCCATCTCATGCAAAGAGTGGACTCATTGGAAAAGACTCTGATGCTGGGAGGGAATGGGGGCAGGAGGAGAAGGGGACGACAGAGTATGAGATGGCTGGATGGCATCACTGACTCAATGGACATGAGTCTGGGTGAACTCTGGGAGTTGGTGATGGACAGGGAGGCCTGGCATGCTCCCATTCATGGGGTTGCAAAGAGTCGGACGTGACTGAGCAACTGAACTGAAGTACCTGAACTTCCAGCCACATAGGTGCGTCTCTAGTGGCTCAGACATTAAAGAGTCTGCCCGCAATGAGGGAGATCCGGGTTTAACCCCTGGATCAGGAAGATCCCCTGAAGAAGGAAATGGCAACCCATTCCAGTACTCTTGCCTGGAAAATTCTATGGATGGAGGAGCCTGGTGGGCTACAGTCCATGGGGCCGTAAAATGTCGGACACACTGAGCGACTTCACTTTCCCTTTCCTGCTAGGTATCTTTCTTCCTTCCCATATCACCTGCTATTATTGTTACATATGTTATTCATCATCTTTTTCACACTTTCAATTATTTCAACTCTGAATTATTTCCTTTATCCATAATACTGATGGCAGTTTAACCATAATATAGTTAGGAAATAAACTTTAGTTTTCTTAGATCTTTGACAAGTAGAGTGAAAATGAGATATCTAAGTTATGGGGTAAAAGACATCTATGAACTACATTATATTCACTCTGATGATTTGGATGTATTAGGTGATAACTGACCAGAAGTAGCCTATTCAAAATATTTCTATTATTTAAGACATAGTGTTTATAATAAAATAGTTTTCATTAAAACTATTCTATGTCACCTAACCTTTCTGTTAATACACATGGAAAATGTGTATTTTTTTTTTAAGGCAGATGTTAGATCCAGTACCTTAACTCAAGATGAAAGTCTGCCTCTAGTTCTTCACTCAACTTTACTTTAGCTCTAAAAGTTTTCCTTCTCCCCGTGGGATACAAAAGCCACCAAAAACCAGCATCGTGGTGTGAGGGCACCTGTAGCAGCAGGTTCGACATTTCAGGTCAGAGCCTGGGCTTTGACCATTTGGAGAATGGAAGGGGAGTATGCACTTTACAATGCAAGCATCATTGTTCCTAAATATGTCATTTTTCAAACTTAGAAAACCAGCTTTTTAAAAAAAATTATTTTATGTTGGAGCATAGTTGATTAACAATATTGTGCTATTTTCAGGTCATATTTTGTTAATTATCAGTATAATTAGGGCACACACTGACTCCACTCCAATCTCTACCTTCTATGTCAGGTCAGTTCAGCTCAGTCATGTCCAGCTCTTTGCAACCCCATGGACTGCAGCACTCCAGGCTTCCCTGTCCATCACCAAGTCCCAGAGCTTGCTCAAACTCACGCCCATTGAGTTTGTGATGCCATGCAACCATCTCATTCTCTTTTGTCACCTTCTCCTCCTACTGTCAATCTTTCCCAGCTTCAAGGTCTTTCTAAGGAGTGAGCTCTTCACATCAGGTGACCAAAGTTTGGAGTTTCAGGTTCAGCATCAGTTCTTCCAATGAATATTCAAGACCGATCTTCTTTAGGATTGACTGGTTTGATCTTGCAGTCCAGGGGAATCTCAAGAGTCTTCTCCAATATCACAGTTCAAAAGCATCAATTCTTTGGTGCCCAGCTTTCTTTATGATCCAACTCTTACACCCATACATGACTACTGGAAAAAACCATAGCCTTGACTAGATGGACCTTTGTTGGCAAAGTAATGTCTCTGCTTTTTAATGTGCTGTCTAGGTTGGTCATAGCTTTTCTTCCAAGGAGCAAGCATCTTTTAATTTCATGGCTGCAGTCACATCCTATGTAGTTTTTACTTAAATGCAACTTAGGAAACCCCACAGTATGGAGTCTCATCAGTTATGTTGGCACTCTCTGGGACTTACACTCACAATCCATACATATGCACACCTTATAAAAGGGCGGCTGGCTGATATTTCTAAATTATCTACTTCTATCCACTCCACTGTCTATTCAAAGACTACTATGAGGAATTTAGCATCTTCAGAGAAGTCTGGTGAGACAAACACTATGCACCTTACACCTCCATGGAAAAGAAAGAGGCTAAGCACATACCATGTGGTAATTAATGATTCTGCAATAAGAATAGGTTATTGTGAGTTTTATTTGAGCTCACAGAGTTTAAAATTCAACTTTATTTAAATTTTAATATATAAGGTTGCTTTCTCTGCTCAAACTAGCCAGCCTGAGCAGGAAATTATTGTCATGGTGAATGACTATGAAATAAATAGCCCACATTTGCCCTGCCAAGTGGAAAAAAATTGTGTAAATGTACCTTATTGCAGATTATACTAGCATATGCTTTGGCCCTGACCCTTCTATAAAAACTCTCAGATGAAATGAAATGGTACACTGATTGAACAACTTCCAATTAATTAAAAAGCAATCATTAATCAGTGTTACAACAGTTGGCGGTCCAAATAATTTTATTAGACCCCTAATAATTCTTTAATGCATTACTGCTTTGCTGTTTTTATGATACTAATCTTGCAAATTGAAAAAAAAAAAGTGGAAGTCTCAAAAATTCACTTCATTCAAATTATCAGAAACTTTCAACAGCAAATGTTTCTAATTTTTTGTGTTTTTTTTTGGGGGGGGGAAGTATTGACTATAACATATATTACTATGCAAAGATAATTATAAATAACTACATTAAAGCCTTAGAAAATTTACAAAATTATAAAGTAAATGGATGATACCAGAGACGATTCTTCTTTTTTTGATTGTGTTAGTTATCCAGAAGGTGATACATTGTTCCCATTCATTGTGGAACAGATCGGAAATCAGTGGTAGACTTACTAAGTGCTATACTTTGGGAATATGTTGTATGTAAGTGCACCATGGGATTAAACTATAAGGTAATTAATTTTTAAGGTTATTTAGCATTAGAACTACTTTGCATTAATGTCTCTTACTTCAACATAATACAAATAATGTCATCTTCAGTAGAGAAAAATCAACCTGAGATTATTATCTATAATAGGCCCAACAAAATTTCATCTAATTTTTTATAAACTTCTATAGAACATTATTTACATTCAAAGCATTATTCATTGTGGGTTAAAACTAAGATTGAAGTCTGTTCCTAAGGAGAGTTTGGGAATAGTTAGAAGTTGATCCCCCAAATTAATTTAGTTAAAATTATGCAACTTACACTGAATTCAATGGACTTAAATGTACTCTCAGATAGCCTTCAGGGGAAAGTTGCAAAAGATTTATACTGACCAAACAGGTCATTAAGAAATAAAAGATTTAAACAAAATAAACTTTTTTGATAAAAAATTTTAAAGGGTTTCCTTCTGCCCGTGTGCCAAATAGACATGGAATAGTGTTCTCAGTCCAAATGAGAAAAAGTACCTAATTTCTCTATAATAATTGTAAGAAATGTTTTAAGCTAGTAAACCAAAGTATTATAGTAACTTTATATATATTTACTCAATTTATTGCTATCCACATTGCAAGAGTGAAGAAACTGTAAGCTAAGATATATTTCATTTGTCACACAGTGAATGACTAACCAAAGCAAGACTGGAGCCAGGGCTTCTCAGGTGGCACTGATGGTAAAGAATCCACTTGCCAATGCAGGAAACATAATAAGATACAGGTTTGACTCCTGGACCAGGAAGATCCCTTGGAGGAGGAAATGGCAACCCACTCCAGTATTCTTGCCTGAAAAATTAAATGAACAGAGGAGCCTGGCGGGCTGCAGTCCATATGGTCGTAGAGTTGGACATGACTTAGCAACTGAAAAACAACATAGTAATTATATGTACAGTTGCATTGTACAAATAATTGAATTGAAATTAGTGTTAATCTTGGCATAGATCTATTATCTATCCATCTATATTTAAGCTCATTAGATTACTTACCTATTAGAGTTCTATAGTTAATTTGCATTTTAAAAATAATATGTGAATGTGAAATTGTTAGTCCTTCAATCATGTCTGATTCTGCGATCCCATGGACTGTAATCCACCAGGCTCCTCTGTCCATGGCATTCTTCAGGTGAGAATACTAGAATGGGCAGTCATTCCCTTCTCTAAGGGATCTTCCGCATCCAGGGATTGAACCTGGGACACTCACATTGCAGGCAGATACTTCCCTGCCTGATCTACAAAGTCTCAAAATATGAGACTAGGGAAATATATATGCAATGGTATGTGTGTGGCCGTGTTGTAAGTGGGTAGATTTCAATCTCTATCCAATAAGTATTCATCACTAGATTACACTCAAAAAAAACCTACAGCAGTTCCTAATGATTTCATTGTGATAATTTCCCTATATTTAGAAAATCCTGTCTACCTATACTATGCCACCTCCTACCTGCTCACTGCCTTTAATGGCAGTGCCTTTTCCAGTGCCAAAGATATAAAGAAGATCCTGGACAGAGCAAGGACCAATGAGGTAGATGATGACCTGGCTCAACAAGGTCACCAGTGAGCGAAAAGGAAAACAACACTGAAGATATCAGTCACTGTCCAGGGTATTAATGAGCTGGCCAGCACATCTGCCTCCAGAGGGTGACTCTGAAGCTCCTGCTGATGCTTCAGCCCAGGCATCAGCAGAGAAAAGAGAGAGGAAGAAGGAGGAGGTGGAGGAGTCAGATTACTCCATGGATTTTGTCTTCTTCAAATAGAGTTCTGCTCCCCTGCAAAAGTGATGCCATGCCATTTCTTATCAGTGGTATCACTTTTGCCTCAGCAAAGCAGGAAACTAGGGTTTGATCCCTGGGTCGGGAAGATCCAAGGGAGAAGGGAATGCTACCTACTCCAGTATTCTTGCCTGGAAAATCCCATGGACAGAGGACCCTGTGTACATGGGGTCACAATGAGTTGGACACGACTGAATGACTAACACATGCATACTAAATAGAAGCAAATCATTAGATCCAGACCACACCTAAGGACAGAAAATTACATGGAGGTAACTTATATGGGTGGGCCTCCCTGGTGGTGCTAGCAGCAAAGAACTCACTTGCTAATGTAGGAGACCTAAAAGATGTGGGTTTGATCCCTGGGTTTTAGAGATTCTTTGGAGGAGGGCATGGCAGCCCATTCCAGTATTCTTGTCTGGAGAATCCCATGGACTGAGGAGTCTGACAAGTGACAGTCCATAGGGTCACACAGAGTCGGACATGACTGAAGTCACTTAGCACACACACAACTCATGTGGGTACCAAGAAGTGGGGATCCTTGGGACCCATTTTAGAAGGTTGCCTACCATATGTGTTTTCTCAGCCACCAAACAAGTCTTGTGGCTCAGTTGGTAAAGAATCCACCTGCAATGCCGGAGACCTGGATTTGATCCCTTGTTTGGGAAGATCCCCTGGAGAAGGACATGGCAACCCACTGCAGTATTCTCTCTTGGAGAATCCCCATGGACAGAGGAGCCTGGCAGGCTACAGTCCATGGGGTTGCAGAGTCAGACATGACTGAGTGACTAAGCACACACACACAAAGACAAGTGTCTCTAAAAGTGAAGACAGTTTAGAGCTGTATTAATCACTGCTGCTAAGTCACTTCAATTGTGTCCGACTCTTTGCCACAACTATGGACTTTAGTCTACCAGGTTCCTCTGTCCATGTGATTATCCAGGCAAGAATACTGGAGTGGGTTGCCATTTCCTCCTCCAGGGGATCTTTCTGATCCAGGGATTGAACTCACATCTCTAAGTTTTCTGTATTGGCAGATGGGTTCTTTACCACTAGTCCCACTTGGAAACCCCATTACTTAATCACTAGGCCTGAAAATTTTGTGAGAAAGACAATGATCTGGTTGAATTCATTAAGAATACAAGCAAAATACAAAGTGCTGTAATAAAAAATAATTATTTAATTATTTTTAGTATTAAAAATGTTTTATTTTTATTTGTTTATTTTTAAATTTTATTTTATTTTTAAACTTTACATTATTGTATTAGTTTTGCCAAATATCAAAATGAATCCGCCACAGGCATACATGAGTTCCCCATCCTGAACCCTACTCCCTCCTCCCTCCCCATACTATCCCTCTGGGTCGTCCCAGTGCACCAGCCCCAAGCATCCAGTATCGTGCATCGAACCTGGACTGGCAACTCATTTCATACATGATATTTTACATGTTTCAATGCCATTCTCCCAAATCTTCCCACCCTCTCCCTCTCCCACAGAGTCCATAAGACTGTTCTATACATCAGTATCTCTTTTGCTGTCTCGTACACAGGGTTATTGTTACCATCTTTCTAAATTCCATATATATGCGTTAGTATACTGTAAAAGCATAAGCATAGTATGTCACATCATAGGAATTATCATTTGAGCTGAGTCTTTAAAAGATGGAGAAGATATGAAAAAGGTGGAGAGGAGGGAGTTATAGGTGGATAAAACATCTTTAGCAAAGACACAATGGTACCAAATCTCATGTTTGGATAAAAAATTACAAGTAGGGTAGTATAGTGGGTGTCCAGAGTGTGGACAGGAGGGTAAAGAAAATACATTCAGAAAGGAAGCCTGAGCTCTCCTCTCTGAAAGACTTTATCATATAGAGTATTCTATTGTCAGCTGCAGTCACCATGCTGTGCATTCCATCCCTAGGACTGATTTATTTATAACTGGAAGTCTGTATGTTTTGATCACATTCATCTTTATGCACACCTGTGCTTTTGCTTTAAGCAACCATTTCAAGATCAATACAAATATCAGATCATTGTGTTGTACACCTAAATTAATATAATTTTATATGTCATTTATGGGCTTCCCAGGTGGCTCAAAGAATCTTCCTGCCAAGCTGGAGATGTGGGTTTAATCGCTGGGTCAGGAAGATCCCCCAGAGAAGGAAAGGACAATCCTTTCCAGTATTCTTGCTGGAGAATTCCATGGAAAAAGCCTGGCAGGCTACAGTCCATTGGGTCACAGAGACATGACTTAGTAACTAAACTACCACCACCATATGTCAATTATTAATATATCTCCATTTTTTAAAAAAAGAAAGAAAGTCAGAGGCCTTGTCAAACAGAGCCTTAAATGCACATAGAGAAACTAAGAAGTTTTTAGGTGTGTTTTGAGTCCATCCTGTTTTCTGTTGTTTCCATCAAAACTATGTTTCTAGCTCAGCATATATCCAGAGAGGCATCTTTCACTTCTCCAAATTCCCCAAGGTAGTTACACAAGGGACCCGCATTTTCTATAAATCAGCACTGTATGGGTTATAGTGTATCAACTGAGGTTTATGTCACAAGAATCAAGCAACAGGGGTGACTGGATTCTCTGCAGTGTTTGAACAGGAGACATTTCTTTCTAATTTGGCTAGTCTTTTGTTGTGAGTGTTGTACGTCATGTGTACGTTTATTGAGAGTAAATGTGCAGGTTGGCCCTTTCATTTCTTTTTTTTTTTTCTTTCTTTCTTTTTTTTTTTTTTAATTTTATTTTATTTTTAAACTTTACATAACTGTATTAGATTTGCCAAATATCAAAATGAATCCGCCACAGGTTTACATGTGTTCCCCATCCTGAACCCTTCTCCCTCCTCCCTCCCCATTCCATCCCTCTGGGTCGTCCCAGTGCACCAGCCCCAAGCATCCAGTATCGTGCATCGAACCTGGACTGGCAACTCATTTCATACATGATATTTACATGTTTCAATGCCATTCTCCCAAATCATTTCTATTACTGTTCTTCAACTTCTCAACTCTCACCTGCATCAGAGTCAACTGTTAGAGTGTTCCTGGACCTTGTTCAAGACATACTGAATCAGAATTTCTGGGATTATTGCCAAGAAATCTCCACCTTAAAAATAATACCCACGTCACTGAATGGATACTGATGTTGAAACCAAATGCCAAATTCTCTAGTGTTTTAAATATTAGCATGGATTTGGGAAATAAAGCAGCTTAATGTTGCTATGAAGACATGTACTTACTCAGAGAACATAGTTGACTTTTGAAGGCTGAATAAAACTATTGGTTTCAGTTCTGGCTTGAAGCTATAGCTTTTTTCCTCTAATTGCCTTTCTTTTACTCTCCATGAGTGCCTTACTTTACATTTATGAGTCTAGGTAGTTTATCTACCATTTAACATTTTCCTTTTCCCTAAGCAGTATATGAAACTATCAATATTTTGTATTCTCAAAGAAAGGTAACTTTGATTTATACCAGTATTGACAACATTTCTGTAGTATGTGTAATACAGACAAATAATACATAATTTAATAAATTACTTATAAATATTCAACCATTTCATAAAGCCTTCAATGTGTTATATACATGATGATAATAATTATTAATGCCAATATACTCATGCATTTAGTTTAGAAATGATACCAATTTTCTCACAATTGTATGATGTGTAAATAAAATAGAATCCAAATTTGTTGTGATAATTTATATTTTATTGTAAGTTTTCAACTGCTTATGAGGGCCCTGCTGTAATCAAGCTAACTTAGGAGTAGTTTAAACCAGTAAAACTGCTCTATCTGAATCATATACACAACTGTCAGGCTTTTGTTTCCTTAATTAGCATCTGATTTTTCTCTGGAAATTAAAACTACATGATAAGCTTGTCACCTAAAGGTTGAATTTAAATAAAATGATATTTTAGATGTGTACAGAAAAGTTTTAACTTCACCTATCAAAATTGGAATTAAAAAATAGTATTTTTACATTGAAAATATTTTTGCATTGTCAATGTTACTTTATTGGCATTATGAACTATTTGCATAGGGATCCTCTCAGATGTGAACTTCTTAGTAGCCAGGACTTTATCTTATACATCTTTGATATATATGGCTTACCATACCCTCTAGAACATTTGAATATATACACAATTAATGAATAATTTGTGAATAGCTTGAGATGTGAGTTCAATCCCTGGGTCAGGAAGATCCCCTGGAGGAGGAAATGGCAACCCACTCCAGTGTTCTTGCCTTGGAAAATCCCATGGACAGAGGAGCCTGGTGGGCTACAGTCCATGGGGTCACAAAGAGTCAGACATAGTGACTAACCAATAACCCAACAAAACAAGCTTTATTGGCATCCCATCCTGCTGATCTGGGCCTTGGACTTCCTGATGAGTTGCTCCTTCTCAGCCTCTGCGTTCACATAGAATATGTGGGGTATGATGTAGCTGGAATGGATCAGACGCTGGGAACAGGCATAATGAAATTCAGAGGGAAGACCTGACAGGTTGCCTGCTATAGACACCAGCACCCCAAGAAGTAGGCGAGTGTGTAGATGGACAGGAAGTTGATAATCTGCGTGGCCTATGGCTTGACCACACCTTGTCCATATTGATGTCACATATGATGCCTCTACTGTCCTGCTTGCTCTCAAAGTCTGGGTTTTGAAGTGAGGCCAGACGCTGACTTGACCTGAGAGTCCTGAGAGTAGCTGTGATCTCCCTCAGCAGATGATGGGGAAAGAAACCTTCAGAAACTCTCACCAACTTCCTTAGCCTTGCTGGCCAATCTCCTAGGCCAGGCTCCATATCCCAGCAGGGGCTCGCCCAGCCTGACTAAAGTTGGTGGGCTTAGAGCCCCTGTGAGTCAGGACAGAGTGACATATGGCTCTGAAGGACGGTGAATCCACTCCAGGAGGCCTGGTGAGTGTGGAAAATGATAACTGCATCCAACCCCATGGAAGAAGAAGCCTTGCTTGATGTGTCTGCAGACCTGGGACCAAGTGGGAGCTCCCCCCACCCAAAAACAACACTCTGGAGGAAAGCTCCTACAAGACTTCTGGAAAAGAATACCATTTCCAACACCATGGCCACTGTGCCCTGCAGGGCCTATTGCAGCTATAACCCTAGTTGAAAAGCTTATTTCCTTTTAATATGCCTTTTGATATTTCTTATCATTGGAATTGGTCACCTATGGCTGCATAATAGATCATGATAGAACATTTTGGGGTCAGGAATTCTAAAAAGTGAAAGTCTCCTAGAAGTGTCTGCCTTTTTGCCACCCCATGAACTGTGGCCTGTCAGGCTTCTCTGTCCATGGAATTCTTCAGGCAATAATATTGGAGTGAGTTGCCATTTCCTTCTCCAGGGGGTCTTCCTAACTCAGGGATCAAACCCAGGTCTCCTGATTTGCAGGCAGATAAAGTCTTTACCCATCTGAGCCACCAGGGAAGCCCTTAATGAATTCTAAAAGGGTATGTCTTAATATCTGCCCCCAGGAAGTCTAGAAGACTTGACAGCTGAGGGCTGGAATCTCTGGGAAGCTCTTATGTGTCAGAAGCCCAAAGTCTCTGAAACTTTTTGCTTTCTGCAGCTAAATAAGCTCCAA
This sequence comes from Bubalus kerabau, assembly GCF_029407905.1. Taxonomy (NCBI): domain Eukaryota; kingdom Metazoa; phylum Chordata; class Mammalia; order Artiodactyla; family Bovidae; genus Bubalus; species Bubalus kerabau. The sequence goes on from NC_073641.1 coordinate 53,448,676, forward strand.
GTAAGAGGGGAATCCCTGGTGGTCCAGATGGTAATGAATCTGCCTGCAATGCAGGAAACCTGGGTTCTATCCCTGCATCAGGAAGGTCCCCACCCCATGGAGAAGAGCATGGCAACCCACTCCAGTATTCTTGCCTGGAAAATCCTATGGACAGAGGACCCTGGCAGACTACAGATCATAGGGTCACAAAGAGTTAGACATGACTGAGTGATTCACACTTTCAAGGAGTGGTATTGATCTTCCCCGGATGCTCAGTGGTAAAGAAACTGCCACCAATGCAAGAGATGCTGGTTCAATCCCTGGGTCAGAAAGATTCCTTGGAGAAGGAAATAACAACGCACTCCAGGATTCTTGCCTGGAAAATTCCATGAACAGAGGAGCCTGAAGGGCTACAGTCCATCATGTTGCAAAAGAGTTGGACACAACTTAGAGACTAAAACAAAAACAATAAGTGCTGTTAGTCTTATCAATAAAGCATAAATGTTGGAGGTTCATTCATGTTGTTTAAGCACATATCACTGTTTTGTTTCCTGTTTTTATTACATAATTTTATAGTATGGATAGGCTACTGTTAATCTATTCACCAAAAGATAGACATTTGAATTGTTCCCTGTTTGAGGCCGTATGCATAATACCTCCATGAACATATGCATACAGGTTTTCTGTGGATGTTCCTTTCATTCTCTTAGGTAGACATCTGGTAGTGGAATTGTTGGCTTATGAATTCACATTCAGTGTTTAATTCTTGAGCTTCCTTTGTGGCTCAGATGGTAAAGAATCTGCCTGCAATGCAGGAGACCTGGGTTCAATGCCTGGGTTGGGAAGATCCCCTGGTGAACGGAAAGGCTACCCACTCTAGTATTCTGGCCTGGAGAATTCCATGGGCTGTATAGACCATGGGGTCACAAAGAATCACAACAGAGAGAATCTTACTTCACATGTCAGTGTTTAAAGAAAGTTCCAACCTATTTTCTAAAGTGACTTTACAGCTTTATATTTCCACCAGCAGTCCTTTCTATCAGGAATCCCTTTTATTTCTCTGAGAAATGATTTGTCAATTTCTGTTTATAATTCCTACCTTTATTTTGCTAAATTTATTCCTAAATATTTTACTATCTTTGACTCTATTGTGACTTGAATTTTTTATCAGTTCTTTTTTTTCTGTTTTTTTTTTTCTAGTATATTAGATATACAATAGCCATTTTTAATTTTGTTCTTGATGTACTCCCCTGATTATACCTATAAGTTTCTTTGTGGATATTTTAGGGTTTCCAACCTACAGGGTCTTGATACTTTTTGATACACTTTTTTTTCTTTTCAATCTGAATACTTTTAAATTTTTAATTTTTTTTGTATGTTCTGTATTTTTTATTTGTTTATTTTTTTTACTTTACAATATTGTATTGGTTTTGCCATACATCAACATGCATCCACCACGGGTGTACGTGTATTCCCCATCCTGAACCCTAATTTTATTTTTATTTGGTTGCACTAAATAAATCCTCAAGTGCAATGGTTAATATGTGGTAAGAACGTACATTCTTGCCATAAGCTCAATATTAGAAAGAATATGTTTGGTCTCTCACCATTGAATATAATGCTGGCTATGGGCTTCTTTAGCATAGATAGACTACGTCAAATTGAGGATGTTGCCTTATATTCATTATTCGCTGAGGGCCTTTTCTTTTTTTTTAATCATGAATGGATGAGATTTTGTCAAATGCTAATGCTGAGTCTATCAAAATGCTTATGCAATTTTTTGTTCTTTTTTCTATTAATATGATATACCACATTGATTATAATACTGCTGCTAAGTCACTTCAGTCTTGTCTGACTCTGTGCGACCCCATAGACGGCTGCCCACCAGGCTCCCCCATCCCTGGGATTCTCCAGGCAAGAACACTGGAGTGGGTTGCCATTTCCTTCTCCAATGCATGAAAGTGAAAAGTGAAAAGTGAAAGTGAGTCACTCAGGCATGACCGACTTTTAGCGACCCTACAGACTGCAGCCTACCAGGCTCCTCCACCCATGGGATTTTCCTGGCAAGAGTACTGGAGTGGGGTACCATTGCCTTCTCTGTGATTATAATACTATTAGATGTTAAACTAACCTTACATCCCTAGGATAAATGATATTTGGTCATTATATATTAGCTTTATAATATAATTCTGGGATTGACTGCTAATATATTTTTAAGCAATTTTTGTATCTGTGTTTATGAGGTTAATCCATGCTTTTTTTCCCCTGATATTTTGATTGACTTTTGGTAAGAAGAATAAGCTGGTAAGTGTTTTCTCCTCTATTTTCTGAAGGAGTTTATGAAGTATTGATATTATGTAGTCTATAAATTGGAGATCAGATCAGATTAGTTGCTCACTCGTGTCTGACTCTTTGCGACCCCATGAATCGCAGCACGCCAGGCCTCCCTGTCTATCACCAACCCCCGGAGTTCACTCAGACTCACATCCATCGAGTCAGTGATGCCATCCAGCCATCTCATCCTCTGTCGTCCCCTTCTCCTCCTGCCCCCAATCCCTCCCAGCATCAGAGTCTTTTCCAGTGAGTCAACTCTTCGCATGAGGTGGCCAAAGCACTGGAGTTTCAGCTTTAGCATCATTCCTTCCAAAGAAATCCCAGGGCTGATCTCCTTCAGAATGGACTGGTTGGATCTCCTTGCAGTCCAAGGGACTCTCAACAGTCTTCTCCAATACCACAGTTCAAAAGCATCAATTCTTCGGCACTCAGCCTTCTTCACAGTCCAACTCTCACATCCATACATGACCACAGGAAAAACCATAGCCTTGACTAGACGGACGTTTGTTGGCAAAGTAATGTCTCTGCTTTTGAATATGCTATCTAGGTTTGTCATAACTTTCCTTCCAAGGAGTAAGCATCTTTTAATTTCATGGCGGCAGTCACCATCTGCAGTGATTTTGGAGCCCAGAAAAATAAAGTCTGACACTGTTTCCACATCTATTTCCCATGAAGTGGTGGGACCGGATATCATGATCTTCGTTTTCTGAATGTTGAGCTTTAAGCCAACTTTTTCACTCTCCACTTTCACTTTCATCAAGAGGCTTTTGAGTTCCTCTTCACTTTCTGCCATAAGGGTGGTGTCATCTGCATATCTGAGGTTATTGATATTTCTCCCGGCAATCTTGATTCCAGTTTGTATTTCTTCCAGTCCAGCGTTTCTCATGATGTACTCTGCATATAAGTTAAATAAACAGGGTGACAATATACAGCCTTGATGAACTCCTTTTCCTATTTGGAACGAGTCTGTTGGTCCATGTCCAGTTCTAACTGTTGCTTCCTGACCTGCATACAAATTTCTCAAGAAGCAGATCAGGTGGTCTGGTATTCCCATCTCTTTCAGAATATTCCACAGTTTATTGTGATCCACACAGTCAAAGGCTTTGGCATAGTCAATAAAGCAGAAATAGATGTTTTTCTGGAACTTAAATCCCTTACGATTATACAGTGGAAGTGAAAAATAGATTTAAGGGCCTTGATCTGATAGATAGAGTGCCTGATGAACTATGGACACAACTAAGTGACCTTGTTCAGGAGACAGGGATCAAGACCATTTCCATAGGAAAGAAATGCAAAAAAACAAATGGCTGTCTGGGGAGGCCTTACAAATAGCTGTGAAAAGAAGAGAAGTGAAAAGCAAAGGAGAAAAGGAAAGATATAAACATCTGAATGCAGAGTTCCAAAGAATAGCAAGAAGAGATAAGAAAGCCTTCTTCAGCAATCCATGCAAAGAAATAGAGGAAAACAACAGAATGGGAGAGACTAGGGATCTCTTCAAGAAAATCAGAGATACCAAAGGAACATTTCATGCAAAGATGGGCTTGATAAAGGAAAGAAATGGTATGGACCTAACAGAAGCAGAAGATCTTAAGAAGAGATGGCAAGAATACACAGAAGAAGTGTACAAAAAAGATCTTCACGACCCAGACAATCACGATGCTGTGATCACTGACCTAGAGTCAGACATCCTAGAATATGAAGTCAAGTGGGCCTTAAAAAGCATCACTATGAACAAAGCAAGTGGAGGTGATGGAATTCCAGTGGAGCTATTCCAAATCCTGAAAGATGATGCTGTGTAAGTGCTGCACTCAATATGCCAGCAAATTTGGAAAACTCAGCAGTGGCCACAGGACTGGAAAGGTCAGTTTTCATTCAAATCACAAAGAAAGGCAATGCCACAGAATGCTCAAACTACTGCACAATTGCACTCATCTCACATGCTAGTAAAGTAATGCTCAAAATTATCCAAGCCAGGCTTCAGCAATATGTGAACCGTGAACTTCCTGATGTTCAAGTTGGTTTTAGAAAAGTCAGAGGAACCAGAGATCAAATTGCCAACATCTGCTGGATCATCGAAAAAGCAAGAGAGTTCCAGAAAAACTTCTATTTCTGCTTTATTGACTATGCCAAAGCCTTTGACTGTGTGGATCACAATAAACTGTGGAATATTCTGAAAGAGATGGGAGTACCAGACCACCTGATCTGCCTCTTGAGAAATTTGTATGCAGGTCAGGAAGCAACAGTTAGAACTGGACATGGACCAACAGACTCGTTCCAAATAGGAAAAGGAGTTCATCAAGGCTGTATATTGTCACCCTGCTTATTTAACTTATATGCAGAGTACATCATGAGAAACGCTGGACTGGAAGAAATACAAACTGGAATCAAGATTGCCGGGAGAAATATCAATAACCTCAGATATGCAGATGACACCACCCTTATGGCAGAAAGTGAAGAGGAACTCAAAAGCCTCTTGATGAAAGTGAAAGTGGAGAGTGAAAAAATTGGCTTAAAGCTCAACATTCAGAAAACGAAGATCATGACATCCGGTCCCACCACTTCATGGGAAATAGATGTGGAAACAGTGTCAGACTTTATTTTTCTGGGCTCCAAAATCACTACAGATGGTGAATGCAGCCATGAAATTAAAAGACGCTTACTCCTTGGAAGGAAAGTTATGACAAACCTAGATAGCATATTGAAAAGCAGAGACATTACTTTGCCAACAAACGTCCGTCTAGTCAAGGCTATGGTTTTTCCTGTGGTCATGTATGGATGTGAGAGTTGGACTGTGAAGAAGGCTGAGCGCTGAAGAATTGATGCTTTTGAACTGTAGTATTGGAGAAGACTGTTGAGAGTCCCTTGGACTGCAAGGAGATCCAACCAGTCCATTCTGAAGAAGATCAGCCCTGGGATTTCTTTGGAAGGAATGATGGTAAAGTGAAACTCCAGTGCTTTGGCTACCTCATGGGAAGAGTTGACTCATTGGAAACGACTCTGATGCTGGGAGGGATTGGGGGCAGGAGGAGAAGGGGACGACAGAGGATGAGATGGCTGGATGGCATCACTGACTCGATGGATGTGAGTCTGAGTGAACTCTGGGAGTTGGTGATAGACAGGGAGGCCTGGCGTGCTGCAGTTCATGGGGTCGCAAAGAGTTGGACATGACTGAGTGACTGATCTGATCTGATCTGATCTTGCTTTTTCGATGATCCAGTGGATGTTGGCAATTTGATCTCTGGTTCCTCTGACTTTTCTAAAACCAGCTTGAACATCAGGAAGTTCACGGTTCACATATTGCTGAAGCCTGGCTTGGAGAATTTTGAGCATTACTTTACTAGCCTGTGAGATGAGTGCAATTGTGCGGTAGTTTGAGCATTTTTCTGAATTGCCTTTCCTTGGGATTGTCATGAAAACTGATCTTTTCCAGTCCTGTGGCCACTACTGAGTTTTCCAAATTTGCTGGCATATTGAGTGCAGCACTTTCACAGCATCATCTTTCAGGATTTGGAATAGCTTAACTGGAATTCCATCACCTCCACTAGCTTTGTTCATAGTGATGCTTTCTAAGGCCCACTTGACTTCACATTCCAGGATGTCTGGCTCTAGGTGAGTGATGACACCATTATGATTATCTGGGTCGTGAAGATCTTTTTTTGTACAGTTCTTCCATGTATTCTTGCCATCTCTTCTTAAGATCTTCTGCTTCTGTTAGGTCCATACCATTTCTTTCCTTTATCAAGCCCATCTTTGCATGAAATGTTCCTTTGGTATCTCTGATTTTCTTGAAGAGATCCCTAGTCTCTCCCATTCTGTTGTTTTCCTCTATTTCTTTGCATGGATTGCTGAAGAAGGCTTTCTTATCTCTTCTTGCTATTCTTTGGAACTCTGCATTCAGATGTTTATATCTTTCCTTTTCTCCTTTGCTTTTCACTTCTCTTCTTTTCACAGCTATTTGTAAGACCTCCCCAGACAGCCATTTGTTTTTTTGCATTTCTTTCCTATGGGAATGGTCTTGATCCCTGTCTCCTGTACAATGTCACCAACCTCATTCCATAGTTCATCAGGCACTCTATCTATCAGACCTAGTCCCTTAAATCTATTTCTCACTTCCACTGTATAATCATAAGGGGTATAATTTAGGTCATACCTGAATGGTCTAGTGGTTTTCCCTACTTTCTTCAATTTAATCTGAATTTGGCAATAAGGAGTTCATGGTCTGAACCACAGTCAGCTCCTGGTTTTGTTTTTGCTGGCTGTATAGAGCTTCTCCATCTTTGGCTGCAAAGAATATAATCCATCTGATTTCAGTGTTGACTATCTGGTGATGTCCATGTATAGACTCTTCTCTTGTATTGTTGGAAGAGGGTGTTTGTTATTGTTATAAATAGGTGAAGGCAATGGCAACCCACTCCAGTACTCTTGCCTGGAAAATCTCATGGAAGGAGGAGCCTTGTACGCTGCAGTCCATGGGGTCGCAAAGAGTCAGGCACGACTAAGGGACTTCACTTTCACTTTTCACTTTCATGCATTGGAGAATAAATGGCAACCTACTCCATTATTCTTGCCTGGAGAATCCCAGGGACAGAGGAGCCTAGTGGGCTGCCATATATGGGATCGCACAGATTCGGACAGACTGAAGCGACTTAGCAGCAGCAGCAGCAGTCTATAAATAGTTGCTAGACTTTCCCAGTGAAGCCTTGTGGGCATGACTTTTGCTTGGTTTCGAGATTTTTTATTAATGCTTAATTTTCCCCACTTGCTTCGATCTATTAAGATTTTCTAGTTCATTTTGACGCTAGTGACAAAGAACTTGCCCGCCAATGGAGAAGACATAACACTTTGGGTTTAATTCCTGGGTCGGGAAGATTCCCTGGAGGAGGGCATGGAAACTCACTCCAGTATTCTTGCCTGGAGAATATCAAGGACAGAGGAGCCTGGAGGGCTACAGTGCATAAGGTGTCAGAGTCAAACATGACTGAAGTGACTTAGCATGAACATATGTGACAATATATGACTTTCTAGGAATTTGTCCAGTTTATCTGTTTTGACTGAACTTTTGGAATAAATTTAAAATATTATTTTATAATATGAATTTCACTTATGGTATTTCACTTCTCCTTTATTCTCGATTATTATAATTTGGCCTTAGTCTTTTTTTCTTGGTTTAAGTTGCACTTTAAAATGTTAAGGCAGTTCTAATTCAAATTGGCTCAAAAAGTTATGGGATTTGATCAAAATATCATGAAGAATAAAGAAAGAAGATTTAGCAAAACATTCTTGAAGGCCTAAGGGACAAAATAGAATGAGTTAATGATTATCGTAATTGACCACAAAACTATTAATAAGTTGGTTATTCAATAAGCAATATGAATCAATGATAATTGGAGTTTGAATGGCTTGACTACTGGGAACACAGCAATTAACTGTGTAAGGTTTTGAGTATTTAATATTTACTAAGTTCGTATTTGAATTGACTTTATAATTTCTCATTGATAACTAGTTTCTAATATGGAAGGGATTTGGATAATAATGTTTATGCCAAATCAAGTTTAAAGAAATGTCATCATTGTTGTTTCAAAGATGAGATGAGTCAGAAAAGAAATGTCATTACTTTACCATACCATTTAGTAAATTACATACATAAGTCAAAAAAATTTCTATATTACTCTAATAAAAATATTCCCTTGTGAAAAGGTCAATTCTTACCTGAATACAGTAGTTGTCAAAGAGAAATGTTGCTGCTTACCTAACCAGATTTACAAATAGAAGGTGACATTTTTAAACCTTTAATCATAAGAAGTTTTACAAATATAGAATATAAGAGTTATATATTGAAAACAATAAACCCATAACTCATTTTGGACAGTATGAATAACCCATCTTTGATGTTGTTACAGTTTTTCCTCTGTTCTTATTTGGACATTTATTTTGTAATTGCATGTATCTCTGTGGCACAGTGTTGGAGCATTTAGTTGCTAACCAAAAGGTTGGGGGGTTCAAATCCACTCAGGGAAACCTTCCTCTCTGCACCTTTTAAGGAAGTCCTCAAAGGGTTTGTGGTTGTTTCTACTCTGCATCCTTTCCATGAAAGGCCAAAAAAGTCTCCTCTACTTCTATCCTCCTGTCCCAAGAATGAGTACAACTAGCAACTGTATCTCTTCACATTTTTCCCTTACTGTGCATGTTATAAAGCCCAGCATCTACTGTTATGTTAGGGGCTTCCCTGTTGGCTCAGATGGTAAGGAATCTGCCTGCAATACAGGAGACCAGGGTTTGATCCCTGGATCAGGAAGATCCCCTGGAGGAGGGCATGGCAACCCACTCCAGTATTCTTGCCTGGAGAATTCCATGGTCAGAGGAGCCTGGCAGGCTATAGAGTCCATGGGGTCACAAAATCGAACATGACTAACACACATTTTAATTGCCACAGTGACGCCTAGTCACATTTATTAAATAGTGGTTCTAAAAGTCCTATAGTGCACAGGAAAATTTCACACAACAAAATATTTGGCTTTAGCTAAAATACCAAAAACTCATATTTGAGAAACACTTTTAATAATAAGATATTACAATAGTGATTATATTTTGAGACACATTACTCATTGGGACAGATGTAAAATCTATATTTCAGGAGGATAAATATTTAAAACTACCAAAACAGACTTTCTCATGGGTAAAAATCAGTTTAAATTAATAACATGTTTATACATTATAAATGCAAGTCAGTATTGTAAATATAATTGGGAGAGGAATCTTGTCCCATCCTCACAGTAACTTATTAAACATTCCATTTCTCCCCCTTTTATGTTATCTGTGCCTGAACTGGTATACGATGATGGATTTCACTTTGTCATATATGAATATGTGAACATTTCTTAAGCTACTGCTGACAATGCTTTTTATTTCTTTAAATCAGTTTTAGCATAACAGAATATTGTAGGCTTGTCAGAATCCATCATGTGGTAAGATTTATATGCATTCTTTAAAAGCATCCAGACAGAGATCTAAAACAATGCCAATACTGTGAATCTTCAGTGGCATTGCAGATGAAGAATCTAACACAAATAACCAATCATTAAAAAAATGGAGTGAACATAATACTTGGATTTCCATAATCCTGGGTTTGGATATTAACTCCCCATTCCTCTAGATGTGTGACTTTGGACAAGATACTTCAATAACCTGGGGCACTTTATCCATCTGTAAAGTTTCATTAGATAAAATAAATAAATTGAAACATATCCATTATGTTATACCTTATTTGTTGAATTATGCCTGGTCTTCTTCAGCAAAGGACAGAGAAGTTGGTACCATACCACAGGTTGGGACTAAAACTCGTGATGTGATATTGACAGAGACAGTTTTTCAAAGCAATATTTTTTGACACGGTAGGAAGGAAATGCTGTTTACTTTGTCCTTTCTCATCATCAGCAAATAGTTTTAGGGTGCATCCTAACTGTCCATAATCTCTTATTTCTACTTCCCTAAGTTTATTTTAATTTTCATCTATAAAAAGTCATCTCTCCTTCATATTCCTTGTAATTTATCATCTTTTTAGGGGGGATCAGTTTGAGAAAGTTATTTAAATATGTAGATGATACTACTGAATAAAGTTATAGACACATATAAAAGCATATGTTTTATTCAATGAAAAATATCACTGTTTAGTGAAGATTGGTCTTGTTAACTCTGGTTTGATGGCTGCACTTTTGATGAAACATGAGCTAAATGATTGTCCTTAACTTTGGGGATGATTTTCAGGGATAAATTCTTGTGTAGTGCACTGCTAATTCTCTGACAGTGAGACAAGGAGAGTGCCCATAGTCATCTTTTTACCTTTTATACTTGACACAGTGCCTCAGTTTCCCATAAAGGAAAGGTCATCTGGAGTCCATATGAATGCTGATTTTTAAATGTTAATTATATTCACTATAAAAGCAATGATGGATCAGATTTTGTAATCATCTTTTCTCCTTGTATGTTTTTAACAGGTAACCCATTATTAACCAGCAGAGTCAACATATTGATTAATGTCCTAGATGTCAATGAATTTCCTCCAGAAATATCTGTGCCATATGAGACAGCTGTGTGTGAAAATGCCAAACCAGGACAGGTATCTTATCAATGTTGTTATTTAAGATTTTATAAAGACCTGCTATATGCATGTGTTTTAGGTTATGAGACCATGCATGCATATAGACATGGATCACATGTCTTCATAAAATAAACCATAAATGGTAGTATATTCTTTTGAATTAATGGCATGTGTTGCATGTGGAATTATTACCACATAGGATAAAAATGATGGCCTAGTGAATATATTCTATATAACTAACAGTTCTAGGATTGCATATTCTGCTATTTTCTATAGACTATGAAATTTCCAAAAAACTTGTGACTGCAAGTCCCGTAAGCAAAAAACTTTAGACTATAGTCTTCTATGATGTTTATTACTTTGTTCACATGCTTTTATGAAGGGGTGCATAGATAGTCTTAAGCCCATGAAGAATGGAAAACTTTCTCTGGTGGCCTTGAATAGAACATCTGGGTTATTCAAAATATCTGAATTACATTTTCTTACTAAGTATTACTCTGGAGGGAGGTTAGTGGGGAGAGCATATGGGAAAGGACCACATTGTTAATGAAAGTTACTGTCAAAATCCTAGCATTTATGTAGGTAATGGTGAGTAGCCAGCTTTTTTATAAACACTATTATAAAGGACTTCCCTGGTGGCTCAGATGGTAAAAAATCTGCCTGCAGTGAAGAAGACCTGGGTTCGATCCATGGGTCAGGAAGAGTCCCTGGAGAAGGGAATGACTACCCACTCTAGTAATCTTACCTCTAGAATTTCATAGGCAAAGGAGCAACAGTTCATGGGGTTGCAAAGATAGGACATGACTGAGCAACTAACACTTTCACTTTCATAAATGAATGAATGGAGATACGATATGATATGATATAATATGATTAATAATAGGAACCAGGCATGAGCAGATGGTAAGAGTGTGTTATGCAAAAAGAATACAATTAATCCAATATTGTGCACCCAGGTTCCAAAAGAAAAAGCCATCTATATGCTTTGGTTTGATGTCTATTTTAATTTCTTTTATATATAATAACTATTTAACTACTTATTTAAGTAAATTTGAAGTTTTAATTATTACTTGAGGAAATATCTTAATATTTGAAACTGTATCTTTATTAAAAACGTCCTTCTTTAATATCTAGTACTTGCTCCCATTTGAATGTCTTCTACTGCTTCATAGAATATTTCTCGCATGGCTCTAGTCATGTGATGTTCACTAGCCTTATATATATTTGATTAATATTAAATACATTTTAAAAGTTATCATTCACACTTGTTTGTTCCTAGTGCCTGGTAGCTATATGAGATAAGTGGCTACAATTTTTTTTAAAATCCTTTTATTGGAGTATACTTGGTTTCCAGTATTTAGTTTCAGGTGTACTGAAAATTGAATCAGTTATACATAGATGCATATCCATTCTTATTTCAGACTCTTTTCCCATATTGGCTATTATAGAATATAGAGTTCCCTGTGCTATACAATAGGTCCTTATTAGTTATATATTTAGCTTGTATTTGCTAATCCTAGTTTCCAAGTGGCTACCATTTTTATCAGTGTACATGCAGAGTGTTCCCATCAGTACAGAGACTTCTAGGGAACGGTGTTGCTCTATTACTTCTTTTGATAATTTGGAGAAAATTCCCTGGTAGTTCAGGTGGTAAGGAATGTGCCTTCATTGCAGACTCGGGTTCAATCCCTGGGTCAAGAAGATCCTCTGGAGAAGGGAATGGCAACTCACTCCAGTATTCTTGCCTGGAGAATTCCATGGACTGAGGAACCTGATGGGCTACAGTCCATGTGGTCATAAAGAGTTGGGTATGACTGAGCAACTAACACATTAATTTCATTAACTTTATTGCAGGATGACTTATTTAATCATATGTTCCCAAGTGATAAATTTGCACCTTTAACTTTAAATATATATATATATATATTTTTTTTTTAAGTTAAATGCTTTATCTCTTTAAATGACTGCAAATTTTTTTTGCTGGATTTCATTATTTGCAAAGTTATAAGAGGCTTCCCAGGTGATACAGAAGTAAATAATCCAACTGCCAATGTAAGAGACAAAAGAGACATGGGTTAGACACTTGGGTTGTGAAGATTTCCTGGAGTAGCAAATGGCAACCGATTCCAGTATTCTTGCCTGGAAAATCCCATGGACAGGGAAGTTTGGTCCATGGGGTCTATGGTCCATGGGGTCGCAAAAGAGTTTGAAACAACTGAGCGACTGAGCACACAGACAAAAAGTTAAAAGAAGTTTACCAAAATTTGACAACTTAGAAGCATTTACTATTTTCCAGAGTATTCCACCTGCCCCTCAAAGCTAGTCCTTTATTTTTAGGTAATGTGGGACATTGATTATATCATGGCAATCAGAATCATGTAATGCACCAATTGAAAGACTTTTGGAAATAGAACTCTAATGTTTCTATGTTTCTCTAATAAGTTAAAAAATTGGGAATAGTAGAAGTTATTAGAGATAACTTTATTTTCATATACTCAAAGTGGTAAGAAATCTGTGGCATCCCTGAAAGCTCTTTTTCCTAATAATTATATGTCAAGCATTTCGTATTCTTTTGGGCCACTGTGCTTAGTCACTCAGTTGTGTCCAACTCTTTGCAATCCCGTGGACTGCAGCCTGTCAGGCTCGTGTCCATGGGAATTCTCTGGGCAAAAATGCTAGAGTGGGTTGCCATGCCCTCCTCTAGGGAATCTTCCCAACCCAGGGATGGAACCCAGGTCTCCCACATTGCAGATGGATTCTTTACCGACTGAGCCACCAGGGAAGCCCTTTTGGCACACATTTACAAATGAAATATAACCCTGAAATACGAGATATACAGTATATGAGCATTTTCTGCTTTTTACCCCAGCCATCCTAAGGGTCTATAAACTATGCATAGGAACTATCTTTTTTGGATTATATAATAATATACATGTATGTATGTATGTATGTATGCCTTATCTATCTATCTCTGTGCCTGTTTCTACCTATCAAAAGAAGAGAAAAGATGATTCTACATAAGTCAATAGTGATTTATATGATATATCAATGCAGTATTGGCCCAAGTAGTTCCTTAGGGCAATAACTCCCAAGTGTCAATTCCAGATCATTGCCAGTTTATACCAAAAAGGTCACCTCTGTATGCTATTTTAAAAGATTTTTTTGTTGTGAAGTTATTTTCTTCATAAATTTTGATGTTGATTTATTATAAAAATAATTATGTTAGTTGATAGCAAAGGCAAAACAAAACTTGGCAAATTAATTCCCAAATAATTTAAAAAAATTTTATGGATGAGATATAGTGATCTGAGTACATAGTTTTATTTGAGAAAAATTGAAGCTTTACAGGGTATGCATGGTAATTATTTGACTAAATTGCTGTATTCCACAATTTGGCCTTTGGTGTTGAATCCATGATACTTCTAAAGGCTAAATAGATCCTGTGTGGCCGAATCACAGTAAAACTTGTTGCTGTTTAGTTGCTAAGACATGCCCATATCCGACTCTTTGCAACCTCATGGATTGTAGCTTACTAGGCTACTCTGTTTACGGGATTTTCCAGGCAAGAATACTGGAGTGGGTTTTCATTTCCTTCTCCAGGAAATCTTCCCTACCTGGAGATCAAACCCGTGTCTCCTACACTGCAGGTGGATGCTTTACCATCTGTGTTACTAGAGAAGCCCACTTGACTCACCTGGAAACCCCCACAGTAAAATAGGCAGCTGAAATTATCTTTAGAGATCCCATGATCAAATTAAAAATTACCTAGTACTGAACTTGAAATCCCAATATATATGTTGTGTACTTACGTGTGGTCCTGTTTGTGCCCACCAAAACACACAGTTATATAGAAGGCAGATAACAGTCATAAGTCTGAGTTTTAACCATGGAATAAAAACAAATAGGGGCAAATAACTCTCATGTTTAGTGGCATCAATCTAAGTGCACAGGATTATCTAAGTTCTTCCTCTGACAAATTCAAATTTAGTCTAAGAATGTGTCACCCGAGGAGCACACTGCCTTCCTCTTCTGCACACTTGTCCTGCAATTTCTTCCTGATGCAAAGACATTGCATATATTAATAAATAAATACCTCAAAGCCTTTTGTATTTGTTTATTTATATAGTGAATTATCATTTTCATAGCTTGGCTCTTGAAAGTTAATCACCAAATTCCTAAGGGCATCTCACTGAAGTATTAGAATTTTAACTGTTTAGATATACCACTTTCGGGAGCAATTTAGGAAAATTTTTGAAACAAAATTGGCCACGATTACTTCTTAAAAAAAAAAAAAAACAACCTCCAAGAAAACATAACTTATATTCTCACCCCCTGGTGGGGTGGGGGGAACATAACAACAAAAACAGATGTACAACTTCTGCTTCTTTCTCACCATTTTACTTATTTATGAAGATAAAACTCATTCTCACAAACATAATGATACTATTTTTTTTTTCCTTGAAAGGACTTTTAAATAATCAGAGATTTTGTCTCCAGTAGGTATTTTCATATTTAGGCTAGAAAGCATTTACTTTGTCTAATTTAAAATGCAAGCAAGTACATTTTAATTTATTTTGATTATTAGTGAGAATTTTCAACATTGTTATTCTTTTTAGTTATGTGGGCATCGATTTACAATTATTCCATACCCTGTAATTGTACCTGCCACTTTTAACTCTATAAATATTTTACTGTTTATAAACGTATTTGTAAATGATTGGCCCAATGATATAAATTCTAAAAATGTCATTTTGGTTTCCTTGCGTGTTTCATTAAATATATGTATTACCCTGGTATGTAGAGTTCCCTTTGAAATCAATGACTGATTTCAGGTCTGATCTCAACTTTGTTTCAGATAATTCAGATAGTCAGTGCCGCAGACCGAGATCTTTCACCTGCTGGACAGCAATTCTCCTTTAAATTATCACCTGAAGCTGCCATCAAACCAAATTTTACAGTTCGTGACTTCAGAAGTAAGTTTAACCACATAAAAATTTAGCTTTTATCAGGCAACTTTGTAAAAGAACACAAAGGTATAAATCAATGCTCTTCCTAAAAGTACTCAACTTCTTAAAATACAGAAATCTATATACAAGAAATACAAAATTTATGACTAACAGTAAACTCAGTGTTTAATAACCTATATAGACTATATCTAATGAGGCAAGTTACTTCCATTTATAATGGGGGTATTCCCTTAATGAGTCAGACAACTAATATACTGTCCGGGAAATTACTTCTCATCTTTTAAATATATCATTTTTTTTTCCTGCACTGCTCATGCATACAAATAATTGTTTTATTTGTATGACACATGGTATGGTGCAGGCTTTTTAGTGAAAATAATACAAGTTTTCACTCTTACTGCAATACAACCTAAAGGGTAGATTCTCAATACTTTAAAGTATACTAAATAGTTTCAACTTCATAGTTAACATAAATTAACCTCGTGCTTATTTTATTAAATAAGATGATGTAATGCAAATCCTTTAACACAGTGCCTAGAACCTATTACCTTTAAGATAATTTTAGCCACCAGCTCTGTCATCATAACTACTTACATATCTACCACCACTGATACTAACATCACTGTTACTAATTATTTTTTATTTTTTACTGTTACTAATATTATTACATCTGCTGTTATTAAAATCACTACAAAAATACAAAGGATACTGGATTAAATACATTAAGGCTGGAAACTGATCAGCTGTTCTGACTTTAGTTAACCTGTTTATAAGCCATTTAAAGAGTTTGTAACTTAAACCCAATGACCTGAGAAGTCTTCGAAAGGTTTACACGAGAGCATTTTAGCAGATCAGAATGGATCCAGTGTAGAAAACAATAGAGGAAGACAAGACTGTATTTGATACTATTGCAGAAAATGGATGAAAGTGTCTTGAATTAGAGGCATGGCTGTGAGGATGGAGGTTAGTGACTTGGGGGATAGAGTACTTGATGATCTAGCTTGATGCTAGATCTCCGAGGTTCCATGTAAAAATGATGAGGAATAAAACTAGTAAGACTTGCAGACCATTGGCTTGGACAACTAAGTAGACAGTTATATCATTCAGGAACCAAAGTATTAACTGTTTTCCACCATTTTATATTTGCTGGAGAATCTATATTTGGTTACTCATAATAACATGAATCAGATCATCTTTACCTCATGATATAGTATATTCTCATGATCTAAACGTGTATTTGCCACTCATGCCATTTACCATATCCTCATTTTATCTTGTTATATTTTAAGTGTAATTGGAAGTTTTGTTGATTTAAATGGATAGATGCTTTTTTCGCCTTTATTTTATGAGAACATTTAAGTTCTGCTCTTTTAGTAAATTTCATTAATACAGTACAGTGTTATCAACTACAGTCATTGTACTATAATATAGATCTTCAGACTTTATTCATCTTATAACTGAGAGTTTTTAAGCCTCTTACCAACTTTATCCCATTTTTCCCCACTTCTAGTCTCTGGCAACTATTTTTCTACTTTCTATTTCTATGGGTTCTACTTTTCTTTTTTTCCTTAGATTCCCCATGTAAGTTTTATCATGCAGTATTTGTCTTTCTCTGTATGGTCTATTTCATTAGCATAATACCCTGCAGATTCATCCATGTTGTCATAAATGGCAGGATTCCCTTCCATTTTATGACTGAATAATATTCCATGTGTGTGTATATATGTATATCTATCTATATATATACATATATATCACATTTCTTTATCTAGCAATTGATAGTTATTATGATTCAAACTTCTTACAAATTTTAATGAATCTTGATGATTTAACACATTTTCTTTTATTTTCCATGTTTCTTATGCTGTTTTAAAAAAGTGAAAATGTATACATATATTCACACATATATACATAAATGTAGCAAAGATATAGAGTTGGGAAAAGTAAAAAATCAGAAATAGTATATTGATATGTGTCATATTTTAAAGACTACATTCTTAGGTAAAATTTTATACTGATTCATCCTTTATAATCTTTGTTCTCCTAATCATGTAAGAAAGCACAAACTGAGGTTTGTTTTCTCTGTGAGATTTTGACATCAGAAAAAAAAAAGTGTTTTGATACAACATATTTCTTGTCTTGTAAACAATTTTCTATTCTTTCTCAATAGAAAATTTAATTCTTACTGCAGACAAGATTAATGTTTCTTCTTTTCCGAAGGATTTTCTTTGATTACATCTGATTACATTTTGGCAGCTTTCATAATGATAAAAGAAATAATTGAAATATGGATGTATTTTCCTGACTCAAGAAGAGAGTCTGTTATCCTACCATTTAACAGATACCAACTTGAAGATTTGAAGTGATACTCACAGTAACCATCTTACCATACGTGTCATGTTTTGTAGACAACACAGCTGGAATTGAAACCCGAAGAAATGGATACAGCCGCAGGCAGCAAGAGTTGTATTTCCTCCCCATAGTAATAGAAGACAGCAGTTATCCTGTCCAGAGCAGCACAAACACAATGACTATTCGAGTCTGTCGATGTGACTCTGATGGTACCATCCTGTCTTGTAACGTGGAAGCAATTTTTCTACCTGTAGGACTTAGCACTGGGGCTTTGATTGCAATCCTTCTTTGCATTGTTATACTCTTAGGTTGGTTTCAATATTAATCACGTATTCTCTTTCTCTCCCTTGTCTGTGTATCTCTCTCCTCATTTTACTATGTAAATCAGTGTTTATTCATTGAGCTGCTGCATATAGATAGAAGGAAGACTATCTATACTGAATTATAGTTTTATTAAAGTTAATTTTCTACTTCCTACCACATGGAAATATACTGATAGACATAAATATCACCCAAAGTATGTTCAAACCCTAGGGAATTTTCAAGTATGAACAAACAGTTTGTGGCACTTTGTGCAATGAACTTTTCTATCCCATTTGCAGCAGCAGTTTTAAATTCATTTTTTTACATCCTGGTAATTGTTGTATTGTAGAATCTTTAAAATGACACTAGACAAAGAGTAGTTGTCCAATACTGGTTCAATAAAGAATTAAAGAAAAGAGAAAGCACAGGAAAGAAGTAAAGACACCTCTGAATTTGTTTTTTTCTGTCTAAAGTGCTGGCCAGAAGCAATTCTTATTCCACTTTTCTCAGATCTCCTTACATCAAAACTCTCACCATTCCCACTAGGACAGAACAGAATACACTAAAATACCGAGAAGCACAGCAAAGGGAAAGGATTGAAGAAAATGTATTCTGTAACATCTCTGTGAGAATGAAAACCTACTTCAGGGGCTTCCCTCTTCCATCAACTTTGTTTAGCTGACTCTATTTCATTTATTCATCCTCTACTGGATTCACACACAAAAATATATTTTTTTAAATTTTTATTTTTCCTGTCATTCCTTTACATTAAAATTGCAACAGAGGTACAGTTGGGCTCTGTGGAATCAGCTTATATCTATGCATGTGTATTATTTAACCAAAATACTCTGACAAATGTACATACACACCTTTATCTCTGGGATAGAAAATAAAAATTTAAAGTACTTACTAGGATATATGGCTTGGACGGTAAAGAATCCACCTGCAATGAGGAAGCCCGGCTTTGATTCCTTGATCAGGAAGGTCTCCTGGAGGAGGGCATGGCAACCCACTCCAGTATTCTTGCCTGAAAAATCCCATAAACAGAGGAGGCTGGTGGGCTAAAGTCCATAGAAGAGTTGTACATGACTAAGGCAACTTAGCACACACATGCTAAGTATTTAGCAAGTGTCCACCTTGCACCTAGGTATGAATTGCTGGTACACAGCTATGAATGTTGACACTCAGTCTTGCCATGGGGTCTGCTTACAAATCCATCTATTTGATCTCTGTAGCCAATCTCAGATCTCTTTAGATCATCTTATTCTTAGCCATTTTATATATTTCCTAGGGTGAGTGAAAGCATGAGAATCTTGTGGTGCCCAGGAACTTCTATTTGACTCTCAAGGACATCTAATCAGTGTCTTTTTCAGTCATGGCAACTCTAAAGCCATTTTATACATATGCAGGTCTCTCTATGAGGTTTAAACTCTCTCACAAACACTTTGGATGAACAAACCATAGTGTTTTCAGTTCTGAGATCTGCATAAAGCCCAGAAGTGAAGAGTGCTGAACATCTCTTCAAAACCCATTGTACAGAAGCTCTACCTTTATCTCCTCTATCTTCCTCCTTAATTTTGGAAGAAAAGGAAATAAACTTGCTTTAATCATCATGTAGTCTCCTAATTTCTAATCCTGTGACAAAATCTTCCTTCCAAACACTGTTGTGTTAAATACATTTGGCTTTAAATCTATTGCCACTGCTATGGAGGAGAGGGGAGAATTATTCCAGGCAAAATTGAGCACTGACTTAATGGTATGAATCTGTGTTTATTCACTCATAAAAATATATATATATATATATATCGAAACAATGATGACCATAAGTTGATGGGGGAAAAAAGAGATAGTCAATGATAAGAGTCTATAAATTAAGTATTTTAAAGTATGATCTTGTTTAAAGAAGGCCAGGTGATTACTAGGTATTTAGTTTGGAGAATATCTCAATATGGTAAGACACAGAATTTAAATAATTTGTGGCCTTGCTTGACGTAATTTGGAAAGCTGACTCTTATATTGTATATTCTTTCTCTTTTTCTCTTGTTTAATGCTTTTAAAAGTGACTTTTCTGTGATTTGTGTTTATTTCATTAGAAATAAAGCAATGTTAACACAATGTAAATCTAGATAAGATAATATCTAAGTGTCAGTTATGGGCAACAAAATTCAAGTTTTACTGTGTGCTAAATCACTTCAGTCACGTCCAACTCTTTGCCACCCTATAGACTGTAGTCCTCCAGGCTCTTCTGTCCATGGAGTTCTCTAGCCAAAAATACTGGAGAGGGTTGCCATGCCCTCCTCTATGGGATCTTCCCAACCCATGGATTGAAATTGAGTCTCTTATGTCTCCTTCATGGGCAGGCAGGTTCTCTTCCACTAGAGCCACCTGGGAAGCCCCCCAAGTTCTACTGTGTGTGCTTAGTCACTCATTGAATCTGACTCTTTGTGACCCCATGGATTGTAGCTCGCCAGGCTTCTCTGTCCATGGGGATTCTCAAGGTAAGAATACTGGAGTGGGTTGCCATGCCCTCCTTCAGGGGATCTTCCCAACCCAGGGATCGAACCTGAGTCTCCTGCATTGCAGGCAGATTCTTTACTGTCTGAGCCACCAGGGATGCCCAAGAATGCAGGAGTGGGTAGCCTATCCCTTCTCCAGGAGATCTTCCTGATCCAGGATTCAAACTGGTGTCTCTTGAATTGCAGGCTGATTCTTTACCAGATGAGGTACCAGGGAAGACCCAAGTTTTATTACTTCAATGCTATACAGTTCTATGTATGATTGGACAAACCATTCTTTTCTTTATTTTTTTCTTTAAATTAATTATTTATTAGAGTATAGTTGATTTACAGTGGTATGTTAGTTTCAGTATATAGAAAAGTGAAGTGGCATTCATATACATATATCCACTTGTTTTTAGATTCTTTTCCCATCTGGGTCATTACAAGATATTGCCTACAGTCCCCCGTGCCACATCATAGGTTCTTATTCATTATCTATTTTATATATAGTAGTGTGTATATGTCAATTTCATCTCCCAATTTCTCTCTCCCGCCTTTCTCCCTTGGTAACCAAAAGTTTGTTTCCTACATCTGTGACTCTATTTCTATTTTGTAAATAGGTCTATTTATACCATTTTTTAAAAATTCAGCATATAAATTATGTTGAATTATTTGCCTTTCTCTGCTTTTTTTAATTTTGTAAAAAATTACCTGATACTGAGATATTTAAACATATGACAAATGTAAGACTACCGTTATTAGAATTTGTAAGTTTTGCAATGTTTTCACTTTAGTTACAATTTAAAAATGAAACTGAATTTAAACAATGGAAATCAGCATAGATAGGATCCATACAGATTACAATATGTGTACTTTGAAAATAATAGGATGTCATTAAAACCTCAGCCAGCCCTGATCAATTTAATTTCTTATGGAGAGATGAGGAGATATAGTCTCACTTTGCCATTTTTGTCTTGTTCTAGCCATAGTTGTGCTGTATGTAGCTCTGAGAAGGCAGAAGAAGAAAGACACCTTGATGACCTCTAAGGAAGACATCAGAGACAACGTTATCCATTATGATGATGAAGGAGGTGGGGAGGAGGACACCCAGGCTTTCGACATTGGTGCTCTGAGAAACCCAAAAGTGATTGAAGATAACAACATTCGCAGGGATATAAAACCAGACTCTCTCTGTTTACCTCGTCAGAGACCACCAGTGGAAGATAACACAGACATAAGGGATTTCATTAATCAAAGGCTACAAGAAAATGATGTGGACCCCACAGCCCCACCTTATGATTCACTGGCAACATATGCCTATGAAGGCAGCGGATCAGTAGCCGACTCTCTTAGCTCCATAGAGTCTCTGACCACAGAAG
Source organism: Bubalus kerabau (assembly GCF_029407905.1). Lineage (NCBI taxonomy): Eukaryota > Metazoa > Chordata > Mammalia > Artiodactyla > Bovidae > Bubalus > Bubalus kerabau. Next base: position 53,470,586 of record NC_073641.1, read on the forward strand.
CAGACCAGGACTACAACTACCTGACAGATTGGGGACCCCGCTTTAAAGTCTTGGCAGACATGTTTGGAGAAGAAGAGAGTTATAACCCTGATAAAGTCACTTAGAGGAGAGGCAAAGGTTAAAACACAGCCAACAGAAGAAATTTAAGGGAAAGGAACATAAATAGAAATCACGTGCGTGCACATGCACGCGTATACACACACACACACACACACACACACACACATACACACACGGCTTTCTAGGACAAGATTCCTTTGATTATCTGGTTTCTAGCAAGTTGCTGTATTTATCATATTGTCAGTTTTGGTTTATTCTGCCAACACAAGATAAATCCTCTAGTGTGTACTTGCTTGGTTTTGTTTTGTTCTTTTGGAAACACACTGAGACAAGCTCAGGCCTATTCAATACAATTTACCGACGTGACAACCTAGAACGAAGATAGCTATGTGGCATCACGGTGGAAGAGTGTTAGATTTTTCTTAATTCCACTAAAGTGCCTATTGAAACTCTTATCATTTAAAGCAGTGTAGACTACTCTCTGCTGTGATGGCATTGCAGGATTCAGACATAGAGGACATAAAACAAAGACACTGTCTTTATGTCAAGGAGCAATAGCAACATGCCGACTTCTCATTCCTTTTAAGGAAAGAAGAAGAAAACTTTCTGAACTCCATCTTCTTATAATTAAACTGCTCTTTTTTCTTTTTTTAAATGTATGCCAATATATATTTGTTTTTTCCTACCCTTTCATAAAATTGAAATAAATGCGATAATAACAAAGTCAATATGTAAGTCCCAAATTCTAAAAGCAATGTTTGATCTTAATATTAGTTCCTATTAAAAGTGTTCATGAAAATGTTAATTGTTTTCCAAAGAAATAAAATTTTTAAAAAGAAAATTAAAAAAAAAAAACCTCTTTATAAAAGAAGCCTCAGGCTGAAATTCAGATGAAAATAAATATTGGTTTTGTTTTAATATTGTGCCAGTGCATGAAAGGTTGGTTTTAACAAATCATCAGATCATTGCAGTCTTCAGTCATACCAAAAATTTAAGTTGTGTTATTATTAAACATTTTTGGGGAAAATTTCATTGATTTAAACAAGGGAAGAGAAATTTATATACAGTTTCTCAGAGTTTCTTACAAGCTAGTGATTCTTTGATGAGCCAGGAAGATAAAACAATTATCAAATAATGCAGAATGGATTTATAGAATTTCTAAAAATATTAATAATTACCAAACAAATGAAACATCAGGAACTTTGAAAAATTCAAACCAAATATAACACCTAAATGTACATTAATGCAAGATCTGGTAGTTGATTAATTTATTTTATTAACATGAATTTCAATTTGGAACATCATTCTATTGGAGCTCAGAGTTACTTCTTTACTCTATTATCTGCAATTCTAATATAAACAATATCATGACTCTCCTTTGTAAAAAACAACTTACTTTTTAGTTTGATGAAGTTTCTCAGAAATACTAGATTTTATAAGCAGACAAGTAAGCTGCACTCATATACTGATACATCACTTTTAAGTGAACTTTACAATATCTAGAAAGGCCCTTAACAAAACAGGTAACTACCTATAAAGTAAGAATATATTTTCTTAATATTATAACTATACAAGTGACTACTGAAATATTAAAACAATATATAGGAAAAATAAAAGTTACTTATGAACCCTTTCTGAAGACATCATCTATATCCAGCTGCGTTTCTGAAATATTTATACATATTTGTATTGCAAAGTGTGAAAGGAAACATGCACATATGGGGAAAATGGATAGATATAGAAGTCCTGTAGGCAGACTGTATTCAGTCCTATTCATTATTAAATGCTTGCTTCAGAAATAAATATCTGATAGTTATGTTGTGCCAATTTGGCCATTTGAATCTGCATTTCCCGTTGTTCTTTTGGTGTCTCATAACTGCAGACTCTACTTGCCTTCCTTATCAAGATCAATGGTTCTTCCCCACTTTGATGGCTATACCTTTGTCTCATTGCAGGGAACTGTATTCAGTCTTGATGGAGTGTAATAATTTGCAATATACTTTGCTTTGGGAAGTGTTCATGTAATTTTTTTAAAAAGCTGGTGATTCCATAACTATTTTGAAGGAAAAAAATATGTCAAAATATGTCAAGACCCACCAATTTCACGTGATGCTTAGTATCTCAGTCACGTGCCTTGAAATGACCTACTTCCCCTGTCTTCTTTGTGTCATCATTGCTTCTGACATATAAATACATGCAGAGGCAGATTTTCTAGCAAGGTGCAACAAGCATTCATTGTTGACAAGAATCAGCTGGAAGTGAATGCTTCTGGGTCTGCCCCAAGCTGGTGATTCCGTAACTATTCTGAAGGAAAAAAATGTCAACTTCTGGGTCCGCCCCAGCAACATGACTGGCTATGCCATGATGCAAGGTCCTTTGAAGAAGGTTACTATGCAAATCACTTCCAGCTGATTCTTGTCAACAATGAATGCTTGTTGCACCTTGCTAGAGAATCTGACTGCCTCTGCATGTATTTATATGTCAGAAGCAATGATGACACAAAGAAGACAGGGGAAGTAGGTCATTTCAAGGCATGTGACTGAGATACTAAGCAAGCACATGAAATTGGTGGGTCTTACTTGTACCAAATGAATAAGAAAATAATACCTTTTCTTAGTACCTCTATCTTTTATGTTTGCTAAACCACTGAATTCATTTGTTAGGGCTGCCATGACAAAGCAATGCAGACTGGGTGACTTGAACAACTCTTTCCCTGCAGTTCTGGAAGTTAGAAGTCTAAGCTCAAGGGGTCTGTAGAGTTGTTTTCTTCCCAGGGTCTCTTTCCTTGGCTTTTCCATAGTTGTCTTTTCTTCATTTCTCTGCAGGTTTTTGTCCCCCTCCCCCCAACCCTCGCCCAGGCTCATTCTCTTCTCTAAAGACAGCAGTCACACTGAGCCCACTCACATGACTTCTTTTTTTTTAATCTTCGTTAACTCATTAAAGGTCCTTTCTCCAAATATAGTCATATTCTAAGGTACTGATGGTTCAGTTCAGTTCAGTCACTCAGTCATGTCCGACTCTTTGTGACCCCATGAATCGCAGCACGCCAGGCCTCCCTGTCCATCACCATCTCCCAGAGTTCACTCAACTCACGACCATCGAGTCGATGTTGGTTAGGACTTCAAAATATGAATTTTATGGGGATGCATTTAGCCCATAAGAACCATACAGATGTTAACAGGAAAAAAAATAAAAAACATATTTGATTTACAACAAAGAGACAAACAAATTAAAGTGAAAAAAGGAAAAAAAAATCACAAAAGGAAATAAGTTCATGTACAATGGGAAACCGCAAAAGTGACAAGGTGAGCAGAGGTCTTTTGGTGCTCGTAAATTAGGAATATTATGGTACATCATTCACACTACTGAAAGCACTGGGCCTAATATTTCAATACTTGTAAATATCTAGAGATTCATTTTTATTTATAATATTGCAGTAAATAGCCTTCATTCAGGAGTTAAACAATATAAAAGTGCTTAAAATTTACATGGCAAGGGGTTGGCAATAATTATGCATAACTTTATAATTACATTGCATGTTTACCTTTACAGAAGTGTATGTGTACATATTCTATATAATATATGTATGTTACATATTTTGAAAAATGTAATCTTTGTGGTCAAAGAAGTATTAGATCAACACATGAGTGAAACAGTGGTATGATTCACTAGAAAAAAATTTAAAATTTATTTTGTACCAATTTTATCACTAACTGTAAAAGTCATTTGGGGTCAGAACCTTAAACTTCCTGTGATCTATCCTCTTTGGCAAAATGAATTTGTTGCTCTTGGCGTTATTTACGTTCCTCCAAAATTTCTTAACTCTTAAGTTCTAGTTGCATTTACATGAAGTCCATTAAATAGTTTACATATTTATTACATAAATCTATGAGAATCATAGAAATCTTTAAAACATAAGTCACAAGCTTCTTGAATTATGGATATGATTGGTCGTACATGGACTCACCATGTTCCATGTTAGAAGAGCTAGACAACTACTTCTTTTTTCTAATTTTATTTTTTAACTTTACAATATTGTATTGGTTTTGCCATATAAACTTCTTAAGTAATAGCTGTTAAAATTCTTCATCAAGATGGAATGACAGAGGTGTGCATATAAATAAAAGTTAAAATATAACCCTTATCTTGAGCCAAAGAGGAAGAACAAGTGTTTTGAAGAAAAGATTAGAAAGAATATGTTATTCCTTGTCTTTAAGAGGAGGACATTTTAAAAGTCCTTGGACAGGACTTCCCTGGTGGCTCAGTGATGAATATGCTGCCAATTCAGGAGACACGAGTTCAATCTCTGGTCTGGGAAGATCCCACGTGCCATGGAGCAACTAAACCTTTGTGCTCTACAACTACTGAACCTGTGCTCTAGAGCCTGGGAGCCATGACTGCTGAAGCCCGCACACCCTAGAGCCTGTACTCTGCAACAAGGGAAGCCAACACAATGAGAAGTTTGAGCATTCCAACTAGACAAGAACCTGTGTAAAAACAAAGACCCAGCACAGCCAAAAATAAATAAATAAAATTATAAAAATAATAATGAAATTCACTGGACAAGTTTTGGTAACTATTGTATTAAAATGAGAATTCCTGGATGTTCCATGGTAGTCCAGTGGTTAGGATGTTGTGTTATCATTGTGTCTGGGGTTCAGTCCCTGGCTGGGGAACTAAGATCCTCACAAGCTGTGCAGTGTGGCCATAAAAAAAAAATTGAAATAAAACAAAATAAGAATTTTAAAAAACAAATGCAAATATGCTAGCACTATATTTGAGGCAATTTCCAAGTATAGAGGGATCCAAAAAGAATTAATAAAATGTCAGCACGCTACATCAGTTTAGTTCCTAAGAGAAAAAGAATGAGAGTAGATAATTTTGTAAATCTCTCTCCATGTTTGAGAATTTCTGTTGACTCTTCTGTATGGAAAAAAAAAAAAAGAAAAAGTGAAAGTGTTAGTCACTCAGTTATGTCCAACTCTTTGGGTTTCTACGCAGTCTGTGGGAACCCAAAGAGTTGGACACAACTTAGCAACTAAACCACCACCACCAGCCAGCCATTCCCTTCTCCAGGGGATCTTCCTGAGCCAGGATTGAACTAGTGTCTCGTGTGTTGCAGGCAGATTCTTTATTGTGTGAGCCACCAAGGAAGACTCTCATCTAATGTACAGTTTAGCTAAGTACACAATTACAACTTGGAATTATTTTTCCAAGAATCTGAGTATTTCTTCCCTTATAACCATTGCTATAAAACAGTATACACACACATGCACATATATATTAATTAAATGATAATTGCAATTTGCAGTATGTTTTTGATTGCCTGTTAATCCTTTTATTCAAGTCCCTTATATTTAGCAGCGTAGTGGATTTTCACAGCTATCAGTCAGTGATTAAATTTCTCAAAAAGGAGTTAAACTTTATGAGGAATTTAATGCGTTTTTTGTTTGTTTGCTTTTATTGCCCAACTTTAAGATGAATAAATGGAAAATAGTGTGTTCAAACAACTTGCGCAGAACCAATAAATAATAAATGAATAGATGGCAAAGGCTTTCAATTGTGAAGAGTTTAAGTACATTTATTTTCAATTTCCATTCTGGGCTTCTCACTATATTCCACATTCTACACCGTTACATGTTACATCACAATGGCAAGTGTTATTAACACAAAATCCTGGGAATTCCTGGTCATACTACAAAATAATATTGTATTTTCTTAAGAAAAGGAAAAAAAAAACTTAAATGTCTTCGAATTTGAAATCAATATTACTCAATAATAATCATTATTGAGTAATCAATATTACTCAATAACCAGGATGTTAAGACACAGCAGTTGCCTACAATACAATTAAGAAATCAATTATACATGAAAGTACTGAACTCTATATTATTAAGAATCAGTGTATCTGATATGACATCAGTTTTCACTTTCTTTTAAATATTCATATTAACAATGTATTTACATGTGTACATATACATGCATACATATATATATATACATATATATGCATATACACATATATATATATTATCCTGACCTTAACTTTCTTGAATTTTCAATCCAATTTTTTCTATTTTCTTTTCCCATGTTTTTGTTGTTTAGTCACTATGTTGTGACTGACTCTTGCAACCCTATGGGCTGTAACCCACCAGACTCCTCTGTCCATGTGATTTTCCAGGCAAGAACACTGCAGTGGGTTGCCATTTTCTTCTCCAGAGGATCTCCCTGACCCAGGGATCGAACTCGCATCTCCTGCATTGGCAGGGAAACTCTTTACCCCTGAACCATCAGGGAAGCCCACTTTACTTCTAACCATCACTTAAATCTCCAACTTTTAAATTCAATTTATACCTCTCCCAGTCCATCATTCACTGACCATGATATTTGCCATGATTGAAAACTCCAGTATGTCATCACTGAAAATTACCTGAGAAAATCAGTAATTCTCCTTTTCTCCTCTTCTGTTCTGTCAACGTTTTAAAAAATGAGACAGCAATAATATTAATAAAGAGGTGGTCATCACTGCATATATACTTCACAAAAAATATACTACAAAAATTTAATGCTCACAATCTTTTATGAATTACATTATTGTTATATATATATATATATATATATATTTTTTTTTTTTTGTACAGGAATAAACTAGGCTGAGACACGTGAAGGAACTTGTTTACTTGGCAAAGGACCCTAGTAAAACTATGATATGTGCATTTCAGCCCTTATCCCATGAGATGCGGTATACCCAACTTTCACCTCACTCACGTATAACTGACCTTTTAACAATCTGAGGTCTGTTCTGTGTTCCTACTACACTTGCTTGAGGCTCAAAACCCCAATGATCCTTCCTTTCCCTTTTCAAAATATCTCTAGAGTTAAGCATATCATATCTCACTTTCAATTTTTACCTCCACCTTTCAACTCATTCACTTTTTGTTTCTTCTTTTAATGCTTCTCACACAGTCACATAAATAACCCTGTAGGGTCTTCCCATCTGTTCTCATTTCTTTTTGTCAACATTGGAAGATCTCCTGTTATAATCTTGTTTTTCATCCTTGCACAATTATTGAGTGAATCGTTAAATCTCTATTTATATGTTTGCTCTTTAAGTAAGATGAGGAAGTTTTAACTATATACACTTGCTACTTTCTGAACACATATGCCTGGCCAACTCATTGGCTTCAAATTCACTGGATACGAGTGTATTTCTTAATCTGTCAGAGTTAAGTATTTGTGTTGTTACTTGGGTTTGGAACTGTCCTTCTGCATCCTCTCTCTCTCTCTCTCTATATATATATATATATATAATATATATTAAATATGTATTTAAATATATTAAATATATATTAAATATAAATTATATATATTTAAATTCGTTAAATCAAGTATGAATGTTTCTTTTTATTTCTAGTTTACTGAGATCTTTAAAGTTATGAATGGCTGTTAAATTTTGTCAATATTTTCTGTTAAATGTTACAATCAAATGATTTTTCTTTGTTATCCTAATGATATGTTTGCTGACTTTATTTTTTTGGTCTCCAAAATCACTGCAGATGGTGACTGCAGCCATGAAATTAAAAGACGCCTACTCCTTAGAAGGAAAGTTATGACCAACCTAGACGGCATATTAAAAAGCAGAGACATTATGTTGCCAACAAAGGTCCATCCAGTCAAGGCTATAGTTTTTTTCAGTACTCATGTATGGATGTGAGTGTTGGACTATAAAGAAATCTGAGCACCAAAAAATTGATGCTTTTGAACTGTGGTGTTGGAAAAGATTCTTGAGAGTCCCTTGGATTGCAAGGAGATCCATCCAGTCCATCCTGAAGTAGATCAATCCTTAGTGTTCATTGGGAGGACAGATTTTGAAGCTGAAACTCCAATACTTTGGCCACGAGATGTGAAGAGCTGACTCATTTGAAAAGACCCTGATCGTGGGAAAGATTGAAGGCAGGAGGAGAAGGGGACGACAGAGGATGAGATGGTTGGATGGCATCACTGACTCAATGGACATGAGTTTGGGTAAACTCCGGGAGTTAGTGATAGACAGGGAAGCCTGGCGTGCTGCAGTCCATGGGGTGGGCAAAGAGTTGGACAGGACGGAGCAACTGAACTGAACTGAACATTGTTATTTAATTGCTAAGTCATGTCCAACTCTTTTGCAACCTCGTGGACTGTAGCCCATCAGGCTCCTCTGTCCATAGGATTCTCTAGGCAAGAATACTGGAGTGGGTTGTCATTCCCTTTTCTAGGGGATCTTCCTGATTCAGGGATCAAACCCGAAGTTTTTGCTTTGCTGGTAGATCCTTTACCACTGAGCCACTGGGGAATTGATATGATGGTTAAATAGCCTAACTTTGAATGAATCATATTTGTTTTCGTATACATATATCACGTGAATATCAAAACCAGAAAGGTCATTAAAAGAAGTGAAAGAGATAAAAATTCTCTATAATTAATAGTATACCAAATCCAATTACATTTAAAATATAGTAGTCTTTATTTTTCCCTTTTTTTACAGTCCTTTCTGGTTTTGATATTGGGGTACTGTTGATCTCATAAAATGAATTATTACTATTATTACTTCTCAGTGTATTTTCTGGAAAATATTGTGTACAATTATTATTATTTAACTGCCTGGTACAATTACCCGGAGATATAATTTAGGCCTATTACATTTCTTGCTAGATGTTTATTAATTATGAATTTATTTAATGGATTCAGTATTATCTAGTTTATTTATTTCTCTTTGTATGAGTTCTGGAGTTTGTTTCATTAAGGAATTAATCCACTTTAACTAACTTATCAAATTTGCGGGCATAGATTTGTTCACAGTGTTCATTTATTATCATGTTGAGATCTGTAGATCTATAATGATGACCTCCTTTCTTTCATTTCATACATTATTCATTTGTGTTTTCTCACCTTTTTTTTTTCCTGGTTAGACTGGTTGGAGTTTTATCAATTTAATTGATCTTTTCAAAGAACCAGGCTTTGTTTTTATCGAATTTTCTTTTTTTTTTAAATTGGAGGATAATTGCTTTACAATGTTGTGCTTGTTTCTGCAGTACAACAATGCAAATAAATAATAATTTTTATATATATATATATATATGTTGAAATAAGAATTAGAAAATTAAATACAGGGATGGGAGTGGGGAGGGATGTTCCAGAGGGAGGGAGTATATATGTATATCTGTATGTATATATATGCATGCATATACATATATATAGTATATTTTCTAATTTTATATGTATGTATTTATATATACATATATGTTTTAATTTTGTATTTTATTTGAAGAATTTTAAACTTAAATTGTTCTTCTTTTCACAGTTCTTCATGATAGAGCCTTAGATTATTTACTTTAGATCTTCTTTCTTTTCTGATATATACACTTAAGGCCATATATTTCCCTCTATACACTATTTTCATTGCATTTCTCAAATTCTAAAGAGTTGCATTTTCATTTTTGTTTAATCCAAAACATATTTTTAATTTATTTGGAAACTCCTGAAATCCATGTGTCATTTAAAAAGTGTTGCTTAATTTCTAAACATTTAATTTTTTTTTCAGTTTTGTTTCTGTTACTGATTCCTACTCTAATTCTGTTATGAGCTGAGAACATTTTGTGTGATTTTAAAATGTTATTAAGGTGTGTTTATAGCACAGAAAAAGATCTATCTTGGTAATTGTCCCATTTCACCTTGAGAAGAATGTTTCTTCTACTACCTCTGAATAGAATACTCTATAAATGTTCATTAGGAAATGTTACTGATAGAGCCATTCAGAGATGTCTGTCTTACTGATTTTTCTCCTCCTTTATCTATCAGCTACTGACAAAGAGTTGTTGAAGCATTCTATAAAGAGAATGGCTTTTTCTATTTCTCCTTTAATTTCTATCCATTTTTGCCTTACATATATATTTAAGATAATAAATCTTCTTGGGGAGTTGATTGCTTCTTTATGTCTGGTAAATTCCTTTTTTAAAAATCTCTAATAATTTCCTTTTGCTGTATTCTGAAGTCTGCTTTGTCTGAAATTCAATATAGTTACTCTAGCTTTCTTTTGATTATTATTAGCATGAATACCTTTATCTACTCCTATACTTTTTGCCTCATGGCATCTTTATGATTTACAGTCATTTTCATTTATATACAAAAATATTATTCTGTGTGTTTTTCATCTTTTCTGATAATTTCTGACTTTTAATTGATATTTTTAGAACATTATGCAGAAGTCCTTCTGTGTGGTGGGAAGATATTGAAAAGTGGAAGCATTCTATAGTCTTCATATTAAATCTCAATGTGTCAGTAAGACTGTATCTCAAGTGTATGACCTTTGAAAGTATTTGTTCAGTGTTACAGCATTTAAAAAAAAAAACAAAACCTTACCTTTACTCTCTTCAGTGTTTTCCAATCTATTTTCAAAAATTTTGGAATGAATTGCATGAGAAAATCCTCATTCTGTGCTAATATATGCACTCATATATCATTGCTATAATTTTCTTCATATAAAATATGTATTTAATATAAGGAACCAAATTTTCACTTAATCTAAATAAACTAGAATAAAATATAATAGAAGTCTTTACAAAAAAAGAATGAAATACATTAAACATTCCACTCTAGTGTTCTTTCATTATGATTCTAAATGTGATTCCTTGCATGTGTCTGTATATATTTGCACACACATATGTATTTATATAGACTTACATATATATATATATCATTTAAAATATTGCATGTGGTGGATCTATCATTTCTTAAATTTAGTAACATTATTAAGTGAGGGTAGAATTTGATATTTTATAGCTGCTAAATATACATTTTTTTAAATGAAACAAAGATGAATATTTTTAATGATAAAAGATACAATTCACAAAGAAGATGGACATCATAAATCGACACCTTAACAACAAAGAAACAAAAATAGCTAAAGCAAAATCAAAAGAAATATAAGGGAAAAGAAAAATATATAATCATAGTGAGACATGCTAACATTTCTCTGAGAATATTAGAGAAATACTAGAACACTATGGCACACCAAGTTCCTATGTTGGAAGGTAATGTGAGAAAAGTGATTCTTTCTTTTTTTTTTTTTTTTTTTTTTAAGCAAGTCGTTTAACTGATGGACACAAAAAAATGAGCAGAGCAAAATTCCAGCCTTTCCTCATTATAGTTTATAATGAGCATTTATTATAGCATCCCTTAAATTCTTGAAATTGTGAAAAGGTCATATGCAAAATCGGATGATAAAAATACTTTAGGTGCTGAGCATACGAATGTTCCCACTGTAGACACAGAAATGGAGGGAAATGTGATATAGATACCCTTAAAATCCAGGTTTATTATGGCATGTGTAAACTAGCTAGATAAAATCTCACTCAGAAAGCATATTACAGATGTACTTAAGTCTCTTGTTCTTACATGGCTGTTACTTTTTTGGGCTCAGAGCATTTTTGCTCTTAGGACTGATAGCTTGCATACATTCAAATAGTATCATAATATGAGTAGCTTTCTACGTTTGTCATTGTTTAGTCACTAAGTCCTGTCTGAGTCTTGTGCAACACCGTGAACTATAGCCCACCAGGGTCCATTGTCCATGAGATTTCCCAGGCAAGAAAACTGGAATGGACTGCCATTTCCTCCTCCAGGGAACCTTCCTGACCCAGACATCAAAGCCATGTCTCCTGGTTTGCAGGCAGACTCTTTACTGCTGAGCCATCAGGAAAGCCCTTACCAAGCTTAGGGAAACCTTATATAGAAACAATAGTATAACGTTCAATTAAGAAGGCACATCTAAGCATTAGTCCTCTATTTTCAGATACACAGGCATATCAATTTTAATACTGGAAGGTCTTAATAAGCATTTAATGATAATATATGTTTCAGTTAAAGTTATATGCTTTTCTATCTTTCATCTACACCATCCCTGTGAAAGTATTCTCAACCTGATTAAATGACATTCCTACAGTTACATTGCCTTTAATTGACAGTTTTGAGGAAAGAAATAAAACCAAGTAAAAACAGCAGCAACAGAAACAATGATAGCTACAAATTCATCTGACTTTTAGATCTTACAGAGAACTATTTATAAATAAATATATGTGATTTTATATCTGTTTGTTTCAATGTCAAAGATGCTTGGCTTGTGAAGTGGACCCCATTCTGTCAAAATAAGTCTAATCTTAAAGAAAATCAGTATATTGAAAAAGTAAACAGTTTTCTTAGTGCAACACACACATCATGTTTCACCTTGAAGTTCACTCAAAAGGTAAATTCATTTGCATCAGTTTCCTAGAAATAACATTTGAACTGTTAATGCTTTTCATGTGAAGACTGAGGCACTAGGAAGTTATATAATTTCCCATGGTCTCAAAGCTAATAATTTTCAGAACTTTGATATGGACATTTGTTAGACGAACTTCAGTGGTTAAGCTCTTTCCATATCATTTTTCTGTCTCCCCTTGACATACCTAAGCTTGATAATCTTTTGCTTATCTCTAGCCTATTTCTTTTTCTATTTTGTATGGAAGTTGTTTAAAATTATCTGCTAGATTAATTTCCAATCACTGCCATACATTACTCTTTCCTAAATATCTCAGCAGAAAATCAAGCTTCCAATATTATAGAGTATTTTATTTTATTGAAGCACTGTTGGTTTACAATATTACATTTGTTTCAGGTATACAAAATAATGAATCAATATTTTTGTAATATTTTTATTTAAAAATCAATATTTTTTATAATCAATATATATTACACTACATTTGAAGTTGTTACAAACTAATGGCTGTATTTCCCTGTGCTATAAAATATATCCTTGTTGCTAATTTATTTATAGAGTAACTTTATTATCTTTGTTTCACAAACTCTCACCCATTTTTATTCTCTTGTCTCTTATCTTTTGAGAAACATTTACACAATTTTCAGTAGTGTCAATTATATACCACCTCTACTGAAGCACAGTATTTGTTCCAAAGAATAGAAAAGAGAGATAAGGAAGACTTCCTCAGTGATCAATGCAAAGAAATAGAGGAAAACAATAGAATGGGAAAGACTAGAGATTTCTTCAAGAAAATTAGAGATACCAAAGGAATAGTTCATGCAAACATGGGCTCAATAAAGGATAGAAATGGTATGGACCTAACAGAAGCAGAAAATATTAAGAAGAGGTGGCAAGAATACACAGAAGAACTGTACAAAAAAGACCTTCATGACCCAGATAATCATGAAGGTGTGATCACTCACACTCAGCTAGAGCCAGACATCCTGGAATAAGAAGTCACATGGGCCTTAAGAAGCATCACTACAAAAAAAGCTAGTGGAGATAATGGAATTCCAGTTGAGTTATTTCAAATTCTAAAAGATGACGCTGTGAAAGTGCTGCACTCAATTTGCCAGCAAATTTGGAAAACTCAGCAGTGGTCACAAGACTGGAAAAGGTCATTTTTCATTCCAATCCCAAAGAAAAGTAATAGAAAAGAATGCTCAAACTGCCGTACTATTGCCTCATCTCACAAACTAGCAAAGTAATGCTCAAAATTCTCCAAGCCAGACTTCAGCAATATGTGAACCATGATGTCCAGATGTTCAAGCTGGTTTTAGAAAAGGCAGAGGAACCAGAGATCAAATTGCCAACATCTGCTGGATCACGGAAAAAGCAAGAGAGTTCCAGAAAAACATCTATTTCTGCTTTATTGACTATGCCAAAGCCTTTGACTGTGTGGATCACAATAAACTGTGGGAAATTCTGAAAGAGATGGGAATACCAGACCACCTGATCTGCCCCTTGAGAAACCTGTATACAGGTCAGGAAGCAACAGTTAGAACTGGACATGAAACAACAGACTGGTTCCAAATAGGAAAAGGAATACGTAAAGGCTGTATATTGTCACACTGCTTATATAACTTATATGCAGACTACATCATAAGAAACGCTGGGCTGGAGGAAGCACAAGCTAGAATCAAGATTGCCAGGAGAAATATCAATAACCTGAGATATGCAGATGACACCACCCTTATGGCAGAAAGTGAAGAAGAACCAAAGAGCCTGTTGATTAAAGTGAAAATGGAGAGTGAAAAAGTTGGCTTAAAGTTCAACCTTCAGAAAACTAAGATCATGGCATCTGGTCCCATCACTTCATGGTAAATAGATGGGTAAAACAGTGGAAACAGTGGCTGACTATTTTTCTGGGCTCCAAAATCACTGCAGATGGTGATTGCAGCCACGAAAGTAAAAGACGCTTACTCCTTGGAAGGAAAGGTATGATGACCAACCTCAGTTCAGTTCAGTTCAGTCGCTCAGTCGTGTCTGACTCTTTGTGACCCCATGAATTGCAGCACGCCAGGCCTCCCTGTCCATCACGAACTCCCAGAGTCCACCCAGACTCACATCCATTGAGTCAGTGATGCCATCCAGACATCTCATCCTCTGTCATCCCCTTCTCCTCCTGCCCCCAATCCCTCCCAGCATCAGAGTCTTTTCCAATGAGTCAACTCTTCGCATGAGGAGGCCAACGTACTGGAGTTTCAGCTTTAGCATCATTTCTTCCAAAGAAATCCCAGGGCTGATCTCCTTCAGAATGGACTGGTTGGATCTCCTTGCAGTCCAAGGGACTCTCAAGAGTCTTCTCCAACACCACAGTTCAAAAGCATCAATACTTTGGTGCTCAGCCTTCTTCACAGTCCAACTCTCACATCCATACATGACCACAGGAAAAACCATAGCCTTGACTAGATGGACCTTTGTTGGCAAAGTAATGTCTCTGCTTTTCAATACGCTATCTAGGTTGGTCATAACTTTCCTTCCAGGGAGTAAGCGTCTTTTAATTTCATGGCTGCAATCACCATCTGCAGTGATTTTGGAGCCCCAAAAAATAAAGTCTGACACTGTTTCCACTGTTTCCCCATCTATTTCCCTTGAGGTGATGGGACCAGATGCCATGATCTTCGTTTTCTGAATGTTGAGCTTGAAGGCAACTTTTTCACTCCCCTCTTTCACTTTCATCAAGAGGCTTTTGAGTTCCTCTTCACTTTCTGCCATAAGGCTGGTGTAATCTGCATATCTGAGGTTATTAATATTTCTCCTGGCAATCTTGATTCCAGCTTGTGCTTCTTCCAGTCCAGGGTTTCTCATGATGTACTCTGAATATAAGTTAAATAAGCAGCGTGACAATATACAGCCTTGGTGTACTCCTCCTATTTGGAACCAGTCTGTTGTTCCATGTCCAGTTCTAACTGTTGCTTCCTGACCTGCATACAGAATTCTCAGGAGGCAGGTCAGGTGGTATAGTATTCCCATCTCTTTCAGCATTTTCCACAGTTTATTGTGTTCCACACAGTCAAAGGTTTTGGCATAGTCAATAAAGCAGAAATACATGTTTGTCTGGAACTCTCTTACTTTTTCCATGATCCAGCAGATGCTGGCAATTTGATCTCTTGTTCCTCTGCCTTTTCTAAAACCAGCTTGAATATCAGGAAGTTCACGGTTCACATATTGCTGAAGCCTGGCTTGCAGAATTTTGAGCATTACTTTACTAGCATGTGAGATGAGAGCAATTGTGCAGTAGTTTGAGCATTCTTTGGCATTGCCTTTCTTTGGGATGGGAATGAAAACTGACCTTTTCCAGTCCTGTGGCCACTGCTGAGTTTTCCACATTTGCTGGCATATTGTGTGCAGCACTTTCACAGCATCACCTTTCAGAATTTGAAAAACTCAACTGGAATTCCATCACCTCCACTAGCTTTGTTTGTAGTGATGCTTTCTAAGGCCCACTTGACTTCACATTCCAGGATGTCTGGCTCTAGGTCAGTGATCACCCCATCGTGATTATCTGGGTCATGAAGATCTTTTTTGTACAGTTCTTCTGTATATTCTTGCCGCCTCTTCTTAATATCTTCTGCTTCTGTTAGGTCCATACCATTTCTGTCCTTTATCGAGCCCATCTTTGCATGAAATATTCCCTTGGTATCTCTAGTTTTCTTTAAGAGATCTCTAGTCTTTTCCATTCTGTCGTTTTCCTCTATTTCTTTGCATTGATCGCTGAGGAAGGCTTTCTTATTTCTTCTTACTATTCTTTGGAACTCTGAATTCAGATGCTTATATCTTTCCTTTTCTCCTTTGCTTTCCGCTTCTCTTCTTTTCACAGCTATTTGTAAGGCCTCCCCAGATAGCCATTTTGCTTTTTTGCATTTCTTTTCCATGGGGATGGTCTTGATCCCTGTCTCCTGTACAATGTCAGGAACCTCATTCCATAGTTCATCAGGCACTCTATCTATCAGATCTAGGCCCTTAAATCTATTTCTCACTTCCACTGTATAATCATAAGGGATTTGATTTAGGTCATACCTGAATGGTCTAGGGGTTTTCCCTACTTTCTTCAATTTAAGTGTGAATTTGGTAATAAGGAGTTCATGATCTGAGCCACAGTCAGCTCCTGATCTTGTTTTTGTTGACTGTATAGAGCTTCTCCATCTTTGGCTGCAAAGAGTATAATCAATCTGATTTCGGTGTTGACTATCTGCTGATGTCCATGTGTAGATTCTTCTCTTGTGTTGTTGGAAGAGGATGTTTGCTATGACCAGTGCATTTTCTTAGCAAAATTCTATTAGTCTTTGTCCTGCTTCATTCTGTATTCCAAGGCCAAATTTGCTTGTTAGTCCAGGTGTTTCTTGACTTCCTAATTTTGCATTCCTGTCCCCTATAATGAAAAGACCATCTTTTTTGGGTGTTAGTTCTAAAAGTTCTTGTAGGTCTTCATAGAACCATTCAGCTTCAGCTTCTTCAGCATCACTGGTTGGGGCATAGGCTTGGATCACCGTGATATTGAATGGTTTGCCTTGAAAAAGAACAGAGATCATTCTGTCATTTTTGAGATTGCATCCAAGTACTGCATTTCGGACTCTTTTGTTGACCATGATGGCTACTCCATTTCTTCTGAGGGATTCCTGCCCACAGTAGTAGTTAAAATGGTCATCTGAGTTAAATTCACCCATTCCAGTCCATTTTAGTTCGCTGATTCCTAGAATGTTGACATTCGCTCTTGCCATCTCCTGTTTGACCACTTCCAATTTGCCTTGATTCATGGACTTGACATTCCAGGTTCCTATGCAATATTGCTCTTTACAGCATCGGACCTTGCTTCTATCACCAGTCACATCCACAGCTGGGTATTGTTTTTGCTTTGGCTCCATCCCTTCATTCTTTCTGGAGTTATTTCTCCACTGATCTCCAGAACATATTGGGCACCTACTGACCTGGGGAGTTCCTCTTCAGTATCCTTTCATTTTTCCTTTTCATACTGTTCATGGGGTTCTCAAGGCAAGAATACTGAAGTGGTTTGCCATTCCCTTCTCCAGTGGACCACATTCTGTCAGATCTCTCCACCATGACTCGCCTGTCTTGGGTTGCCCCACGGGCATGGCTTAGTTTCATTGAATTAGACAAGGCTGTGGTCCTAATGTGATTAGATTGACTAGTTTTCTGTGAGTATGGTTTTAGTGTGCCTGCCCTCTGATGCCCTCTTGCAACACCTACCATCTTCCTTGGGTTTCTCTTATCTTGGGAGTGGGGTATCTCTTCATGGCTGCTCCAGCGAAGTGCAGCTGTTGCTCCTTACCTTGGATGAGGGGTATCTTCTCACCGCCACTCTTCCTGACCTTCAACGTGGGATAGCTCCTCTAGGCCCTCCTGTGCCAGTGCAGCCAGGGCTCCTTGGACGTGGGGTAGCTCCTCCCAGCCACCGCCCCTGGCCACGGATGCGGGTAACTCCTCCCAGCCACTGCCCCTGAACTCTGACTTGGGTAGCTCCTCTCGGCCGTTCCGGCACCATCGCAGCCTGGCAATCTTGGCCACTGCCCCTGACCTCAGATGTGGGGTAACTCCTCTTGGCCACCGCCCTAGATAGCATATTAAAAAGCAGAGACATTACTTTGCCAACAAAGGTCCGTCTAGTCAAGGCTATGGTTTTTCTAGTAGTCATGTATGGATGTGAGAGTTGGACTATAAAGAAAGCTGAGCACTGAAGGATTGATGCTTTGATCTGTAGTGTTGGAGAAGACTCTTGAGAGTCCCTTGGACTGAAAGGAGATCCAACCAGTCCATCCTAATGGAGATTAGTCCTGAGTGTTCATTGAAGAGACTGATGCTGAAGCTGAAACTCCAATACTTTGGCCACCTGATGCAGACAGCTGACTCATTGGAAAAGACCCTGATGCTGGGAAAGATTGAGGGAAGGAGGAGAAGGGGATGACAGAGGATGAGATGATTGGATGGTATCACTGACATAATGGACATGAGTTTGGGTGGACTCCGGGAGTTGGTGATGGACAGGGAGCCCTGGCGTGCTGTGGTTCATGGGTTTGCAAAGAGTCGTACACGACTGAGTGACTGAACTAAACTGAACTGAAATACTTGTGACCTAAATATGTTTTGGAGTTTGAAGGATGAACCTGCAAAGAGTGAAATCTTCAGATTACTATACTATTTATAATACTTTCCCTTTATACAAACTGATTTATTTATCTTTTGCTTTCTTTTGCTTATTATCAGGTTGTCAAGACTTTCTAGTAACTTTAAGCAATAAAAACACACGATTTTACTCTATTGGGTGCCTTCATTGTCATTCAATTATCATTTCAAGAAGTATTAATTGTGTATCATTTGCACTACTCAGTAAAAAAACAGGAAGAAATGGAAAAACTATATGGGAGAAATTTATGCTAATATTCTGTTTTATATAGATTTATATGAACAAGGGCAAATAGATTATAAAAAATTAAAAAATTGACTGTAGTTTTAGAAGTACTCACACTATCACTCAACACCTCTATAATTAATATATATTCAGTTCTATTTATTTAACTTAGCACAAAAGGGGAAATGTGTCATTAAAGCATGCTTTAATGTAATCCTCTTCCTTTTTCCACACAATCAGGGTCTCATCCCTTGATTACTTAATACATGTCATTAGAACATTTAAAAATAATTTTACTCTGAGATTCACAGTAAATTATTATCATTTGCATCAACAAAGTGACTTTTCACAGTAGTTGTATGAAATGAGGAGCTTGCTTATCTAATCTGATGCCAGGTTTGTTTTAAAAATGATCTACAGCAACACAATAATGTTACAATTTAATTATTTTATTTTTATAGATCTCAACATATTAAATGAGGTGACATCATTATTTTCCTTATTATTCAAAGTGTATTTAATCACAGGGCAAATATTTATAGGCTAGCTACTTTGTCTAGAAATCATGCTACACACTGAGGAAATAAAGGTCATTAAAACATTCACATTCCCTAGTTCCTGGGAAATTAAATCAAATATATTAATATACAATTAAATATATATATATATATATGTTTATATATATGTCAAATAAATATATAAAACTGGTACCACCTAAATTTGGAGTCTTCAGAGAAGAAGATTGCCAGTTTATGCTATATCTTAGGATTAATTGTGGGGAAGGAAATGGCAGCCCACTCCAGCAATCTTGCCTGGAGAATTCCATGGACAGAGGAGCCTGGTGGGCTACAATCCATGGGGTCACAAGGAGTCAGACATGACTGAATGATTAACACTCAGGATTAATTGATCAATTGTATGTTAGCTCCTGTGCATAGTATATTTCCTTAGAATCTATAAAAAGTATTGTAAGCATTGTGCAGCAAAATCATTATGCATAAATTATACAGTTGTACTATTTGTGAGCCTCTAAAAAGGGCAGTGCCAAGGACTGTTCCAACTATTGTCCAACTGTGCTTATTTCACATGCTAGCAAGGTTATGCTCAAAATCCTTCAAGCTAGACTTCAATGGTACATGAACCAACAAATTACAGATGTATAGCTAGGTTTAGAAAAAAAGGCAGAGTAACCAGAGACCAAATGGCCAAAGTCCATTGGATCAAAGAGAAAGCAAGGGAATAATAATTAAAAAAAAAAAACCTCTACTTTTGCTTCATTGATTACACTAATGCCTTTGAGTGTGTGGAAAATTCTTAAAGAGATAAAAATACCAGAACACCTTATCTGTCTCCTGAGAAACCTTATGCAGGTTAAGAAGCAACAGTTAGAACCTTACAGGGAACAATCTGTGATGTGCTTAGTCACTCAGTTGTGTCTGACTCTTGTGACCCTCTGGACTGTAGCCCACCAGGCTCCTCTGTCCATGGGGATTCTCCAGGCAAGGATACTGGATTGGGTTGCATGCCCTCCTCTAGGGGATCTTCCCAACCCAGGGATCGAGCTTAGGTCTCCCACATTGAAGGCAAATTCTTTACCATCTGAACCACAAGGGAAGCTCACATGGAAGAATGGACTGACTCAAAATTGGAAAAGGAATAAGACAATGGTGTATATTGGCATCCTATTTAATTAACTTATATGCTGAACTGGATGACTCACAAGAAAGAATCAAGATTGCCAGGAGAAATATCAACTTCAGATATACAGATAATACCACTCTAATGGCAGAAAGTGAGGAGAAACTAAAGAACGTCTTAATGAGGATGAGAGAGGAGACTGAAAAAGCTGGCTTAAAACTCAACATTCAGAAAACAAAGATCATAGCATCCAGTACCATCACCTCATGGCATATGCAAGGGGAAAAAAGTGGAAGCAATGGCGGATTTTCTTTTCTTGGGCTCTAAAATCACTGTGGACAATGACTGCAGCCATGAAATTAAAAGATGCTTGCTCCTCGGAAGAAAAGCAATGACAAACCTAGACAGCATTTTAAAAAGCAGAGACATCACTTTGACAACAAAGGTCCATCTAGTCAAGGCTATGGTTTTTTTAGAAGTCATATATGGGTGTGGGAGTTGGATCATAAAGAGAGCTGAGGACCAAAGAATTGATGCTTTTGAACCTTGGTGCTGGAGAAGAGATTTCCCTGGTGTGTTAGTTGGTAAAGAATCCATCTGCAATCTGGGAAACCTGGGTTCAATCCCTGGGTTGGGAAGATCCCCAGGAGAGGGGAACTGCTACCCACTCCAGTACTCACACCTGGAAAATTCCATGAACTGTACAGTCAAACTGCAATATTGGGCTTACCTGGTAGCTCAGCTTGTGAAGAATCCAACTGCAATGCAGGAGACCCTGGTTTGATTCCTGGGTCAGGAAGATCTGCTGGAGAAGGGATAGGCGACTCACTCCAGTATTCTTGGGCTTCCCTGGTGGCTCAGCTGGTAAAGAATCTGCCTTTAATGAGGGTGGAAGGGTTGGGAAGATCCCCTGGAGAAGGGAAAGGCTATCCACTTGAGAGAATACTCTTGAGAATTCCTTGCATAGCAAGGAGATGAAACCAGTCAGTCCTAAATGGAATCAACTCAATATTTATTGCAAGGACTGATACTGAAGCTGAAGCTCCAATATTTGGCCACCTGGTACGTAGGAGCCAACTCATTATAAAAACTTCTGATGCTGGGAAAGATTGAAGGAAAATGGTGGAGAGGGTAGCAGAGGATGAGATGGTTAGAGAGCTTCACCCACTCAGTGGACGTGAGTTTGACCAAACTCCAGGTTATAGTGAAGGACAGGGAAGCCTGCATGCTGCAGTTCATGGGGCAGCAAAGAATTGGAAGTGGATGGGCAACTGAATGTTTCCAACATACATTTCACAGGTTAGTTCTGTTTTCCCCCATATCTGAAAGCAGTTATTTCACATATTTTGTCTTGCTTATAGTAGGTAAGAATAGGAGAGCTAGTCTGGTACCAGTTATTTAACCATGGCTGAAATAGCAAGTCTCTGCAGTAGAGTTTTTGAACAAGTAACAAAGAATGGATCCTATGCATGGCTGAAGGTTTAGCCTTAAACAGGATCCAGAGAAGTTAACACAGGAACCCTAAACACTTACACAATTAATCATGTTGTCTTATAATCCTTCTTTGTCTTTTCATCTGGGAGGTAGGCCATACACAATTTCATACCAAGGAGCATTCTGACAGCAATGCTAAACTTCTACACTTTTATAATCTGTTGTCTTCCATTTCAAAGATGTATGGCAGAATCAATACAATATTACAAAGAAATTAGCTTCCAATTAAAATAAATAAATTTAAATTAAAAAATCCAATAACAGATTGTGTAGCTATCTATGTTCTTAATGTATCTGCATCTTCCTCTGCTTTCTATAGTAACTTTATATCCAAAGTCTCATTACAACTTGACAAAGCACATATGTTAAAATTTCAATTTATCATTTGATTTAATATTATATTAACAAAATATTTCTAGGACATATGACATTAAAACTACATATTAGTATGTTCAGCATGCCATAACAAAGTAGTACAAAAAGGGTTGTTTAAACAGAAGAAATCTGTTTACTTACTGGCATGGCAACCCATTCTAGTTTTCTTGCCTGGAGAATCCTAGGGACAGAGGTGCCTGGCAGGCCATAGTCCACAGAGTTGCACAGAGTCAGACAAGACTGAAGAAACTTAACACACACACACACACACACACACACACATACACACACACAGCTCTGGAGAATTAAGTCTAGCCAATTTAGTCTTTGTTGAGGGCTCACTTCCTGTCTTGTACCTCTGACCATGTCCTCACTCTTTCCTCGGTGCCTATGTTTGGATAGAGAGAAAGAAAATGAGAGAGTGGAAGGCAGTTTCTCTGGTGTGTCATCTAATAAGGAGTCTAATCCATCACATCAGGTCCCACCCTCAAAGTCTCATTTAAACTTAATTACTTCATCCTCAGTGTGTGTGTGTGCATGTGTGTGCTCAGTCATATCTGACTCTTTGCAACCTCATGGACTATAGTCTGCCAGGCTCCCCTGTCCATGGAATTTTCCAGCAAGAATACTGAAGTGGGTTCTCATTTCCTACTCCAGGGAATCTTTCCAACCAGAGATTGAACCTGTATCTATTGCATTCCCTGCATTGGCAGGCAGAGTCTTTACCACTGAACAACCTGGGAAGCCCTACTTCATCATAGTCCCATCTCCAAGTACAGCCAAACTGGGGGTTAGGGCTTCATTATATGAATTTTGCATGCTAAGTTGCTTCAGCCATGTTGAACTCTTTGTGATGCTATAGACTGTAACCCACCAGGCTCCTCTGTCCATGGGGATTCTCCAGGCAAGAATACTGGAGTACACTGCCATGGTATCCTCCAGGGGATCTCCTTGGCCCAGGGATCGAACTCGTGTCTCCTGTGGCTCCTGCATTAGCAGGCAGGTTCTTCACCACTAGAACTATCTGGAGATACAAATTTTAGTCCTTATTAGCATACCACTAAAGTTAAATTTGAAACAGCATTAAAAATATTAATTTAAAGGTAAATTTAAATAGTGACTTCAACAATATCTGTAAATGTGAAGAGCAAAGAGCAAACTTTATTCCAGTCTCATCTCTAATATGTATTTACTTTTGTCTTAATTGATTGGTGGCAGAGCAAATCATATCTTCTTATAGATTTAGAATAAAATGGTATACGTTTATTTTGCTAATTCACCTGTTAGACACACGCATACAAACAGATGTAAAGACACATAATATAGATATTGTTTGTCGCTCAGTCGTGTCTGACTCTTTGCGGCCCCATGCACTGGAGGCGTTCAGGCTCCTCTGTCCATGGGATTCTCCAGGCAAGAATACTGGAGTGGGTTGCCATTCCTATCTCCAGGGGATATTCCCGACCCAGCAATCAAACCCCAGACTCCTGCAATGCAGGCAGAATCTTTACCTTCTGAGTCACCAGGGAAACCCAGAAATTGTATACATACATGCATATACATGTATGGTAGCAAATATGCAAAATATGTCTCTACATAACCTGACCAGACAAACTAATTAGACTATAACTTTCAGATAACTCTGAGAGAGGTAGAAATTATATTATGTCCCCATGTTTACAAAGTAAAACCTTATAAACTGACATTAATGATTAGAATTATTTCTGCACATTTTCTGTTACCTGAGCTCTGTGATAGATTATGACTAACTCAATGTGATGGACTCCATCTGATTCACATATATGATTTATCATTGCCTAAAAATTCAAGGGCAAAGCAGATGAAAAGGTAGGAAATATGGCAATTAGGATGTGCTTATCTAGGTCTTAGTTTAGTTCCCTAAAGGGAAGATTTTTGAAAGCAGAGTAATATGTGATATATAGCAAGTTTTTCAATAAATAGTTACAAAATAGAGAAAGAAGAATATTAACAAACTTAGAGTAATAGCTTATGAAGTGCAATAAATTCTTATTAGTAAGAAATTATGAAACAAGAAAAATGTATAGAGATATTTTATTATTAATATTACCACTAAATTTTATGAAATTTATGTTAATTTCCATATAATAAATTAGGATAACATAAGAGCAGCTGAAGAGTTAAGAAAAAAAATCACAGTTAATCAAAATAATTTATCAAAGAAACAATAAATTCCACAGGTAAGTTTTCAATTTTTAAATTAAATTTCCATTTAGATAAATTATGACAATTATAAAATCACCTACCATCTAAGTATTAATAGATGATGATTTTCAGAAAATGGTAATAACATGATTTGACATGAGTAGGGGTTTTGATCCTAAATATATGCATTTTTTGAATGACATATACTATATAAATATATGTAGTTCAATGGCTATACATATGTTTTTGCCTCCTGAGAAATCTGTATGCAGGTCAAGAAGCAACAGTTAGAATCAGACACAGAAGAACAGTGGTAACTTCTCAGTCATGCCTGACTCTGCAACCCTATGGGCTGTAGCCTGCTAGGCTCCTCTGTCCATGGATTTCTCCAGGCAAGATTACTGGAGTAGGTTGTCATTTCCAGGGATCCTGTACTGCAGAAGAGTCTTTATCATCTGAACCACCAGGAAAGCCCACTATTAACAGACATTTCTAAGTATAAAGAGAGGTCAACTTAAAAAGTATCAGCAGATGCATGCTTGATTTTATCTTATATTCTGTAGACAGTACATTAGAATATGTAATGAATCCATACACATTTTCCAAAGGAATATCAGAGACAGAAGCAGCAAAAAGTTATAAATGACAATCATCAATCAGATGAAATAATTTAGATGAAGCTTTGCTCTCTTGAAGAGATAAGGACTGGGCAAGTGGTCCTGAAGGAAATACAATGTGCTTTTAACTTTGTATGAAAAATAATGTTCAGTTCCCCGTTGGTGAACATAGTTCTGCTTTTGCCAGATAAAGCTTCTACTTCAAGTTACTGTCCAAATGCTTTATTAAAACTCTTGCTTCTGGCCTTTGTTTTGGAATCTGCTACTTTTGTTGCCACATCCTGATTGCTGTCCTCTGAAGCTTCTACTTCTTTGGCGCTGTCCCCTGACACCTCAGTTCCCCTTGTGCTGTTCCCTGAAGCTTCGACTGCATTCCTCCATTGCTGTCCTCAGAAGTTGCGATATCCTTTCCAAGGAACTTTGGGCTCTGGTTGCTTTGCGGTTTCTCCATGGTCTGGAACAACAGACTGGTTCCAAATTGGGAAAGGAGTATGTCAAGGCTGTAAATTTAACTTATATGCAGAGTACACCATGTAAAACGCTGTGCTAGATAAGTACAAGCTCGAATCAAGATTGCCAGGAGAAATATCTATAACCTCAGATATGCAGATGACACAACCCTTATGGCAGAAAGTGAAGAGGAACTAAAAAGCCTCTTGATGAAAGTGAAAGAGGAGGTGAAAAAATTTAGCTTAAAACTCAACATTCATAAAACTAAGATCATGACATTCAGTCCCATCACTTCATGGCAAATAGAAAGGGAAACAATGGAAAGAGTGACAGACTTTATTTTCTTGGGTTCCAAAATCACTGCAGATGGTGTCTGCGGCCATGAAATTAAACAAGATTTGCTCCTTGAAAGAAAAACTGTGACCAACCTAGATAACATGTTAAAAAGCAGAGACATTACTTTGCCAACAAAGGTTCATCTAGTCAAGGCTATGGTTTTTCCTGTGGTCATGTATTGATGTGAGAGTTGGACTGTGAAGAAGGCTGAGCACCCAAGAATGGATGCTTTTGAACTGTAGTGTTGGAGAAGACTCTTGAGAGTCCCTTGCACTGCAAGGACATCCAACCAGTCCATTCTGAAGGAGATCAGCTCTGGGATTTCTTTGGAAGGAATGATGCTGGAAGATTTGGGAGAATGGCATTGAAACATGTAAAATATCATGTATGAAACGAGTTGCCAGTCCAGGTTCGATGCACGATACTGGATGCTTGGGGCTGGTGCACTGGGACGACCCAGAGGGATGGAATGGGGAGGGAGGAGGGAGGAGGGTTCAGGATGGGGAACACATGTATACCTGTGGTGGATTCATTTTGATACTTGGCAAAACTAATACAGTTATGTAAAGTTTAAAAATAAAATAAAATTAAAAAAAAAAAAAAGAAAGAGAAAAAAAAAAAAAGTCAAAAAAAAAAGTTGAAACTCCAGTACTTTGGCCACCTCATGCGAAGAGTTGACTCATTGGAAAAGACTCTGATGCTGGGAGGGATTGGGGGCGGGAGGAGAAGGGGACGACAGAGGATGAGATGGCTGGATGGCATCACTGACTCGATGGACGTGAGTCTCAGTGAATTCCAGGAGTTGGTGATGGACAGGGAGGCCTGGCATGCTGAGATTCATGGTGTCGCAAAGAGTCGGACATGACTGAGCGACTGATCTGATCTGATCTGATGCATGGATGTGAGAGTTGGTCGATAAAGAAAGCTGAGCGCCGAAGAATTGATGCTTTGAACTGTGGTGTTTGAGAAGACTCTTGTGAGTCCCTTGGACAGCAAGGAGATCCAACCAGTCAATCCTAAAGGAAATCAGTCCTGAACATTCATTGGAATGACTGATGCTGAAGCTGAAATACCAATACTTTGGCCACTTGATGCAAAGAACTGACTCATTGGAAAAGCCCCTAATTCTGGGAAAGATTCAAGGCAGGAGGAGAAAGGGACAACAGAGGATGAGATGGTTGGATGGCATCACCAACTCAATGGACATGAGTTTGAGCAGAGTCTGGGAACTGGTGATGGATAGGGGAGCCTGGCAGGCTGCAGTCCATGGGGTTGCAAAGAGTTAGTCATGACTGAGCGACTGAACTGAACTGATACATATATAATATAACTGCTAATGAATGCAGTTGATACAGATTAAAAGTGATTTTTGCACAAAATAATCTAATTACTTAGCTTTCATTTATTCTCTTTAAAATATTTATGAATTATTTAGTTTAGAGCATTGTATATATTTTAATATCTTATAAACAAATATTGTGTCAATATAGCATCTTTTTGAAATTAATTTTTATTGGAGTATAGTTGATTTAGAATGTTGTATTACTTTTTGCTATACAGCAGAATGAATCAGTTATACATAAACAGATATCCATTATTTTTTTTACTTTGATAATTGTTTCTAAATTATTGGTTACATTTTTCTTTTTATTCACAATCAGCTTATTTAAAAGCAAGTCAGGAGTAAAATATCTAATCAAATATCAGTACATCTGGAGAAATGATAGGGATTCATTAGGTAATAATTAGAGACTGAAACTTTTATTAAAATTCTAAATTTTGTTTAAGTACCTACATAAAACAAATTTAAATATTTTAATTTTCTAAATCAAAATTTAAATTCAAAATGAGTAGTTACAACACACAAAAAATGTATCATGTAGATATTTATTTGATAGGCCATTTTTTAATATGAGATAGAAACATTAATTATTTGTAGTTTTCCTCTGTCTTTTTCTGATATCAATTTGGTTATAAAGAATTGCTTCTTGTCACACATACGTTTCTGTCCACCAAAACTGCTACTGCTGCTAAGTCGCATCAGTCCTGTCCGACTGCCCGACCCCATAGATGGGAGCCTTGTGATTTAAGTCTAAATCTTAGTTTATAAAATTGATAATATATTTTAATTTTAGTTGCTATTATTCAAACTTGGAATATGTTTCCTGGTATTATTTTTGGTTCACTTATATGTAGATGCACACGTGTACATCTGCTTTAGTTCTTGATAAATCATATAAGGTAATCTCACATTAAGAATTATTGATTTTGAAAAAATAATAGCTATTTTCTATACACTAACCTATACACAGATTCTTTACTGTCTGAGCTACCAGGGAAGCCTATTCTATAACTTTACTTGCATAATATTTTCCAAAAAAATGTTTAATATTGAAGATTTTGTATGGTGGCTTTTCTTACCCCATGTTCATTTCTTCTTCTCAAGAATTTTCTAGGCTTTGCTTCTGACTACTGTGTCCACACTCTACTCACTGGTTGAAAGTGTTGCTGTGTTTACTTAGTCATGCCCAACTTTTGCAACCCCATGGACTCTACTCCACATGGCTCCTCTGTCCTTGGGATTTTCCAGGCAAAAATACTGGAGTGGGTTGCCATTTCCTACTCCAGGGTGTCTTCCCAAACTAGGCATCAAACATGTGTCTCTTGCATCTCCTGCACTGGCAGTTGGATTCTGTACCACTGCCCTACCTGGGAAGACCCAGGGTGCTGCTGACAGGGTCTCATCTCAGTGATGACCATGCCTTCCGGCTTCTTCCGAATGGGGAGATCACATTTTCATGACTATCGGTTGAAAAGCAAGAACAAGATGAAAAGTAAGAACAAGATGAAAGCCAAACAATTCTAAAACTCTTGTTAGAATATTCGAAAAAAAAGTTTATTCCTGTGTTTTATGTAGTATAAATCTGAAAGTAACCCCATGAGCACAATGAATCATGAACCAACTGATAGCTTACAGTCAAAGATGTCAGATTCGTGATCTCTGAAGATTTGGCTTCAGGATCAGGGGCCAGAGTTTGATCATTCAGAGTTTTTGTGTGGTAGAAGTTTTATTGCAGTGAAAAAAGACAAAGAAAGCTTCTGATATAGACATCAGAAGGGGGACAGAGAAAGCCCCTCTCTCTAGTCTTATAGAGACTTTATATACTTTTATCAGATCCACTCCAGCAACATACATCTTAAATTAACAAGATAGAACTAACAATAGAAAGGTCTTACCAGACCCGCTTCCTAAGATAACTAAAATAACAAGATTAGTCAGAAGGTTCTTGTTAAGAAAGA
Organism: Bubalus kerabau; assembly: GCF_029407905.1. Classification (NCBI taxonomy): domain Eukaryota; kingdom Metazoa; phylum Chordata; class Mammalia; order Artiodactyla; family Bovidae; genus Bubalus; species Bubalus kerabau. The sequence continues at coordinate 53,499,744 of NC_073641.1, forward strand.
GAAATATGGCCTCAAGCAAGATACATTGTTATTATATAATTATCAGTATAGACTTTAAGGAAAAACATACAATTGAGCAAGATGAATTGTTTTGTTGTGTAATCATTAGTTTTGGGCTTAAAGAAAATATGTGACTAAGACAAAGGAGTGGTATGTGACTAAGACAAAAGATTGTAGAAAAAGAAAAAAGTTTGCCCTTTTCTCCTCAAGAGCTCTGGACACCTTTTTCCTCAAGAGTCCAGGACTCTATCAACCTTACTAAGAATTAACTCTCTCACAACTTTGTTAGTACTCACAGAACCAGCAGTAAGAGCCAAGTAGAGAGATGGGGAAGTACAGTTGCCATTTTTTTGAGTCTCTAGGCATTCTGCGATTCATGGGGTTGCAAAGAGTTGGACACGACTGAGCGACTGAACTGAACTGAGACTCTTCAGAAGGAAGTAATACCTTTGGATAATTTATTTTCTTAAGAGCCTATGAATTTCCAATTATTCTTAAAGCAGTATAAATTGGGTTTTAGGACTTTTCTATGGATGAAGAAATTTTGGATTAGCCAAGGTAAATGATGAGTCCTTTGTCAAACTGGGAGACAGAGGTTACTATCAAAATTCAAGTGCCTTTTTAGAGCTTTCTCAGTTCATGATTCTAAATATTAGTTTTAACTGCTTTAATAGGTAAATATACAAGTGAGTGTTGACAGGAAATCTGTTAACTCTACAGTAAACTACTGATATAATCAAAAAGTTGTTTTATGAAATCTGGTATCATTTGTTTCTTTCTTTTTTTTTTTTGTCTTAAATGCTTAAATTGAAATTTTATGTGATTAAGAATAAAGTTACATGGAATCTGAATTTCACTGTATTATCATTATTAATGTACTACAAAATTTATTTTTTTGTCCTTTAAAGTTGTTCAACATTTTAATCAAATCAAAGAGCAAGAGAAAGTGTTCTTGTCACTGATGACAGCCGTTGTGACTTACTGGAATCACCTTGAGGTAAACCAGGTAAAATTTTTGGATTTCCATATGTATATATAAAATAAGAAACTGACCAGATTGCCTGCAGTAGAATTTGCAATTTTATTAATATTAAGATTAGAATTAAACCCAGCACGTTATTAATGACATGTGTACTTTTACAGTAAACTATTATTCTATGCCAGACCTCACAAATTTTGTTTGGTCTATGATATAGGGCTTTAATAAGTCTTTGCCAACATTTAGCAACTTGGGGTGTTAGTTCTAAAAGGTCTTGTAGGTCTTCATAGAACCATTCAACTTCAGCTTCTTCAGCATTACTGGTTGGGGCATAGGCTTGGATCACCGTGATATTGAATGGTTTGCCTTGGAAACCAGAACTGAACTGAACTGAGAAACTTGGGGAATTCATACAGAATTTTGAATTCTGTACTTCGTAACAAAACAAATAATAATATACAAAAGCGCAGATGATTTGGCTGCACTGGCTAGCATGATCATACGGGGGAAATTTATGGACTTTACATACCAAATATAGCATTTATTAAGGACGTGGCTTCCCTGGTGACTCAGTGGTAAAGAATCCTCTAGCCAACGTAGGAGATGTGAATTTGACCCCTGGTTCAGGAAAATCCCCTGTAGAAGGAAATGGCAACCCACTCCAATATTCTTGATTGGGAAACCCCATGGACAAAGGAGCCTGATGGTTTGCAGTTGCAAAAGAGTTGAACATAACTGAGTGACTAAACATCAACAACAATTTAGGACTTGCATTCAGAATCAAAGTTCTCACAAACTCATATTTATTTTTAATAAGTTATGACTAGTGGTCTTTTTTCTAACCTGAGGATTTTGCTAATTTACTTTATTCCACAGACTCTGGGACATTGGATATGTGATCCCTTAGAAATGCATTGATATAAATATGAATAGTGTTCTTCATGAACACAAGAGTCAGGCACTTGGTTGTAAAAGTATATTCCAAGTACTAGAGTTCAATTAATCTTCAATATTACTGAGGTGTGTATAATAGTATACACTGTGGCTGCAGAGTCAAATTATGTGATAGAAATAAATCACACTGGTATAAAGCTGTTTACACTTTAGAAAATTATATGTATTTGACAATAAGTGATGTGAAGATAAAGGCAAAGGATAAAAAGAAATATATACCCATGTGGATGCCGAGTTCCAAAGAATAGCAAGGAGAGATAAGCCTTCTGTGATTAATGAAAAGAAATAGAGGAAAACAGTAGAATGGGAAGCTAGAGATCTCTTCAAGAAAATTGTAGATAACCAGGAAAAATTTCAAGGAAAGATGGGCACAATAAATAATAAAAATGATATGGACATAACAGAAGCAGAAGATATTAAGAAGAGGTGGCAAGAATACACAGAACTATCAAAAAAGATCTTGATGACCCAGATAACCATGACAGTGTGATCACTCACCTATAGCCAGATATTCTGGAATGTGAAGTCAAGTGGGCTTTAGGAATTATCACTACAAACAAAGCTAGTGGAGGTGATGGAATTCCAGTTGAGCTATTTCAAATCCTAAAAGATGATGCTGTGAAAGGGCTGCACTCAATATGCCAGCAAATTTGGAAAACTCAGTAGAGGCCACAGGACTGGAAAAGTCAGTTTTCATTCCAATCCCAAAGAAATGCAATGCCAAAGAATGTTCAAACTACTGCACAATTGCACTCATCTCAAACACTAGCAAAGTAATGCTCAAAATTGTTCAAGTGAGGCTCCAACATTATGTGAACTGAGAACTTTCAGATATTAAAGCTGGATTTAGAAAAGACAGGGGAACCACAGATCAAATTGCCAACATCTGTTGGATCACTGAAAAAGCAAGAGAGTTCCAGAAAAACATCTACTTCTGCTTTATTGACTATGTCAAAACTTTTGACTGTGTAGATCACAACAAACTGTGGAAATTTCTTAAAGAGTTGGCAATACTAGACCACCTGACCTGCCTCTTGAGAAATCTGTATGTAGATGGTCAGGAAGCAACAGTTAGAACTGGACATGAAACAACAGACTGGTTCCAAATTGGGAAAAAAGTACATCAGGCTGTATAATGTCATCCTGCTTATTTAACTTATATGCAGAGTACATCATGTGATGCCAGACTGGATGAAGCACAAGTTCAAATCAAGACTTCTGGGAGAAACATCAATAACCACAGATATGCAGATGACATCTACCTTATGGCAGAAAGTGAAAAGAATTAAAGTGCCTCTTGATGAAAGTGAAAGAGGAGAGTGAAAAAGCTGACTTAAAATTGAACATTCAAAAATGAAGGTCATGGCATCTGGTCCCATCACTTCATGACAAATAGAAGGGGAAACAATGGAAAGAGTGATAGACTTTATTTTCTTAGGCTCCAAAATCACAGCAGATGGTTACTGCAGCCATGGCATTAAAAGACATTTGTTCCTTGGAAGAAAAATTATGACCAAGTTAAATAGCATATTAAAAAGCAGAGATATTACTTTGCCAACAAAGGTCCACGTAGTTAAAGCTATGGTTTTTCTAGTAGTCATGTATGGATGTGATAGTTGGACTGTAAAGACAGCTGAGTGCCGAAGAATTGATGTTTTTGAACTGTGGTGTTGAAGAAGACTCTTGAAAGTCCCTTGGACTGCAAGGAGATCAAACCAGTCCATCCTGAAGGAAATCAGTACTGAATATTCATTGGAAAGACTGATGCTAAAGCTGAAACTCCAATACTTTGGCCACCAGAAGCGAAAAACTGACTCATTGGAAAAGACCCTGAGGCTTGGAAAGATTGAAGGCAGGATGAGAAGTTGACAGTTGAAGACAGAGGATGAGATGCTTGGATGGCATAACCAACTCAGTGAACATGAGTTTGAGCAAGTTCCAGGTATTGATGATAGACAGGGAAGCCTGGTGTGCTGCAGTCCATGCGGTCTCAGTCAGATATGACTGAACGACTGAAATGACTGACTGACTGACTGACTGATGTGAACATAAAAATTCACTGATGTGAAAAAAAAATTTATGTGAACATAAAAAAAGTCATTATATTATATTGATATAAACTATAGGCAAATAATAACAAAAGACAACTTATTTGGCATAGAATATGGAGATTAAGCAGAACAAAAAATCATATGTATAATTTAATTACAGCTGTGTTTAAAGTATATACACCAGGACTATAGAAAAACCACAAAATCAAAGGATTTGCTTTGTTTAGATAACTGTATTTACTGCTTTAAAATATTTCATATGTTCTATATTTTATAATAAAAGTAATTAAAAAAGAATAGCTAAACAAATGATTGATTTGAGAACAGCCATATTTATATTTCTGAAGTAACATCAAAAAAATTTAATTTACTTGGCAGATATTTATTATAGACCCACCATGTCAAACACTTAACTAAACATTCATGTTTGTGTTTCAAAGAGAAATACAACACATTTTCAAATAAAATCAATAGCATGTATCAATATATAAATTATAAACGTGAATAAATGTTAATTCACATACTAAGTTTTCAGTTCAGTTCAGTTCAGTTATTCAGTCATGTCCGACTCTTTGCGACCCCATGAATCGCAGAACGCCAGGCCTCCTGTCCATTACCAACTCCCGGAGTTCACTCAGACTCATGTCCATTGAGTCGGGGATGCCATCCAGCTATCTCATCCTCTGTCATCCCCTTCTCCTCCTACCGCCAATCCCTCCCAGAATCAGAGTCTTTACCAATTAGTCAACTCTTCGCATGAGGTGGCCAAAGTACTGGAGTTTCAGCTTTAGGATCATTCCTTCCAAAGAACACCCAGGGCTGATCCTCCTTTAGGATGGACTGGTTGGATCTCCTTGCAGTCCAAGGGACTCTCAAGAGTCTTCTCCAGAACCACAGTTCAAAAGCATCAATTCTTCAGCGCTCAGCTTTCTTCACAGTCCAACTCTCACATCCATGTATAACCACTGGAAAAACCATAGCCTTGACTAGATGGAGCTTTGTTGGCAAAGTAATGTCTCTACTTTTAAATATGCTATCTAAGTTGTTCATAACTTTCATTCTAAGGAGTAAATGTCTTTTAATTTCATGGCTGCAATCACTATCTGCAGTGATTTTGGAGCCCCAAAAATAAAGTCTCACACTGTTTCCACTCTTTCCCCATCTATTTTCTATGAAGTGATGGGGCCAAATGCCATGATCTTAGTTTTCTGAATGTTGAGATTTAGGCCAACTTTTTCACTCTCCTCTTTCACTTTCATCAAGAGGCTTTTTAGTTCCTCCTCACTGTCTGCCATAAGGGTGGTGTCATCTGCATATCTGAGGTTATTGATATTTCTCCCGGCAATCTTGATTCCAGCCTGTACTTTTTCCAGCCCAGCGTTTCCCATGATGTACTCTGCATAGAAGTTAAATAAGCAGGGTGACAGTATACAGCCTTGTTTACAATATACAGGGTGACAATATACCTACTCCTTTTCCTATTTGGAACTAGTCTGTTGTTCTATGTCCAGTTCTAACTGTTGTTTCCTGACCTGCATATAGGTTTCTCAAGAGGCAGGTCAGGTGGTCCGGCATTTCTATCTCTTGAATTTTCCACAGTTTATTGTGATCCACACAGTCAAAGGCTTTGGCATAATCAATAAAGCAGAAATAGATGTTTTTCTGAAACTCTCTTGCTTTTTCGATGATCCAGCGGATGTTGGCAATTTGATCTCTGGTTCCTCTGCCTTTTCTAAAACCAGCTTGAACATCTGGGACATCACGGTTCATGTATTGCTGAAGCCTGGCATGGAGAATTTTGAGCATTACTTTACTAGCGTGTGAGATGACTGCAATTGTGTGGTAGTTTGAGCATTCTTTGGCATCGTCTTTCTTTGGGATTGGAATGAAAACTGACCTTTTCCAGTCCTGTGGCCACTGCTGAGTTTCCAAATTTGCTGGCATATTGAGTGCAGCACTTTAACAGTGTCATCTTTCAGGATTTGAAATAGCTCAAATGGAATTCCATCAGCTCTATTAGCTTTTTCGTAGTGATGCTTCTAAGGCCCACTTGACTTCACATTCCAGGATGTCTGGGTCTAGGTGAGAGATCACACCATCGTGATTATCTGAGTCGTGAAGATATTTTTTGTACAGTTCTGTGTATTCTTGCCTCCTCTTCTTAATATCTTCTGAATTAAGATATCTTAATATCTTAATGTACTTCTGTTAGGTCTATACCAATTTTGTCATCGAGCCCATCTTTGCCTGAAATGTTCCCTTGGTATCTCGAATTTTCTTTAAGTGATCTCTAGACTTTTCCATTCTCTTGTTTTCCTCTATTTCTTTGCATTGATCACTGAAGAAGGCTTTCTTATCTCTCCTTGCTATTCTTTGGAACTCTGCATTCAGATGCTTATATCTTTCCTTTTCTCCTTTGCTTTTCACTTCTTTTCTTAGCTATTTATAAGGCCTCCTCAGACAGTCATTTTGCTTTTTTGCATTTCTTTTCCATGGGGATGGTCTTGATCCCTGTCTCCTGTACAATGTCATGAACCTACATTCATAGTTCATCAGGCACTCTGTCTATCAGATCTAGTACCTTAAATCTTTCTCACTTCCACTGTATAATCATAAGGGATTTGATTTAGGTCATATCTGAATGATCTAGTTGTTTTCCCTACTTTCTTCAATTTCAGTCTGAATTTGGCAATGAGTTCATGATCATAGCCACAGTCTGCTCTTGGTCTTGTTTTTGTTGACTCTATAGAGCTTCTCCATCTTTGGCTGCAAAGAATATAATCAATCTGATTTCAGTGTTGACCACCTGGTGATGTCCATATGTAGAGTCCTCTGTTGTGTTTTTGGAAGAGGGTGTTTGCTATGACCTGTGTGTTCTTTTGGCAAAACTCTATTAGCCTTTGCCTTACTTCATTCTGTATTCCAAGGCCAAATTTGCCTGTTACTCCAGGTATTTCTTGACTTCCTACTTTTGCATTCCAGTCCCCTATAATTAAAAGGATATCTTTTTTGGGGTGTTAGTTCTAAAGGGTCTTGTAGGTCTTCACAGAACCATTCAACTTCAGCTTCTCCAATGTTACTGGTTGGGGCATAGGCTTGGATCACCATGATATTGAATGGTTTGCCTTGGAAATGAACAGAGATCATTCTGTCGTTTTTGAGATTGCATCCAAGTACTGCGTTTTGGACTCTTTTGTTGACCATGACAGCTAATGCATTCATTCTGAGGGATTCCTGCCCACAATAGTAGATATCATGGTCATCTGAGTTAAATGCACCCATTCCAGTCCATTTTAGTTTGCAGATTCCTAGAATGTCGACTTTCACCCTTGCCATCTTCTGCTTGACCACTTCCAATTTGCCTTGATTCATGGACCTGACATTCTAGGTTCCTATACAGTATTGCTCTTTACAGCATAGGACCTTGCTTCTATCACCAGTCACATCCACATGGGTAATGTTTTTGCTTTGGCTCTATCCCTTCATTCTTTCTGGAGTTTTTTCTCCACTGATCTCCAGTAGCATATTGGGCACCAACTCACTTGGGGAGTTCCTCCTTCAGTATCCTATCATTTTGCCTTTTCATACTGTTCATGGGGTTCTCAAGGCAAGAATACTGAAGTGGTTTCCCATTCCCTTCTCCAGTGGACCACAGTCTGTTAGACCTCTCCACAATGACCTGTCTGTCTTGGGTGGCCCCAGACTGTATGGTTTAGTTTCATTGAGTTAGACAAGGCTGTGGTCCATGTGATCAGTTTGACTAGTTTTCTGTGATTATGGTTTTAGTGTTTCTGCCCTCTGATGCCCTCTTGCAATACCTACCATCTCACTTGGTGTTAGTAATACTGTTAGTAAAACCTAATCTTTTCTTAAGGGTAAATTGCATATGAATAGAAAATCTGATATTTTTGTGGAGGTTTTACTTTTGTTTTTATTCACAGATTATTGTTTAATAATTCAGAGAATAAAAGGCACATACAAAGTTTAGAATCTGCTGAGAAAGGACATTATGGTTTCTTTTCTATTTTTGACTCAGGATAAAATATTTATTTTTTACATTCTTGGATAATTCTATCTGCATTAGCTTCACAGATTTTTCTCAATAAGATGTAGACACTGATAGACTTCTTTTAAAGGAAACTGCAAGATACATGGAGTGACTAATGTCTACAACTTGAAACTTGTAAATATTTATCAGAAAATTATATCCGTCTTTGGGAAGATCTCTGTTTGAATCTTGATGTAATATAATGTGATGCTCAACCAGGGAATGGCTGATATGAATACAGAAGAAGAGTTGCTCACTTTATTCAAGAATCAATGTAGCTATTTTATATAAAGTTTTCATACTAGTTTTGACATGTAGCATTGCAATACTAATTCTAGAATCCACAATTTAAAGAGAGGCTAGAGCACCTGAAAGTTATAACTTCTTAAGTGGCAGCAGTTAAATTGACTTGATACTAAGAAAATCAGCTTCCTGGATGGGCTTCTTGATGTCTCTTTACTGTATGTGCGTGCATGCTTAATCGCTCAGTAATGTCCAATTCTTTGTGACCCCATGGACTGTAGCCCAGCAAGCTCCTTTGTCCACGGGATTCTCCGGGGGGTGGGGGTGGGAAGCAACTATAGTGACTATATAGCCATTCCCTTCTCCAGAGGATCTTCCTAACCCAGGGACCAAACCCAGGTCTCGTGCATTGAAGGCAGATTCTTTACTGTTTTAGTCACCAGGGAAGCCCATTTGCCATTTATACCCTTATTTCCATTTCTCTCACTTCGTTAAAACTTCACTTCTCAAAGGAATGATTCATCCTTGGATTTTCTCATCATCATCCTCCTTTATTAGGACTCAGCTATTAATACATTTATATACCTTTTTTTTAGACAACTATTTGTTAACCTCAATTAGATTAACAAATTTATTTAATCTCTGGACATTTCCAACATTCTTTACAAATATCTGTCACAAAAAAATATATGCAAATACAGTATTCAATGGCATGTGCACTATTTTTGACCTCACGGACTGTAGCCTGCCAGCTTCCTCGGTCCATAGAATTCTACAGGCAAGACTACTGGAGTGGGTTGCTATTTCCTTCTCTAGGGTATCTTCCCAACCCAGGAATCAAATCCAGGTCCCCTACATTGCAGGCAGATTCTTTACTAATTGAGCTACAAGGGAAGCCCCACAATTGCTACACAGGGGTACAAATATAGAATCTAATTTTACCAGTTACACCTTGGTGTCATTCAGTTTTTCCTACGGAATGTCACTTTCTGCCATTAGAGTTAAATGATTTCTCTGAATGTACTTAGTAGTCTACTTAGTAGTCTGAAGAGAAGCATTACATTTTTAGATATGTTTCCTGAATATAACATAGAACAGTGAAAAGTATAGAATTATTTCTGAAAATAATAATTTCTTTCAGTTCATAGAGTACTCTAAAACTTTTACATTGATTAATTGAGGTAGAATTTTCAGAGACAATGTACCAAAGTGACATGTTCATCATTCAAAATTAATTTAATAATAATTTGGAATATATTATGGGAAGGAAATATGGAAACTGTTAAAAACCCCAGTTTCACAGATGCCTCTTATTCTGTATTTAATCATAACTTAGATAATTATTTTGTCTGTTCTGAATACTACCAACATTTTTTATTCCAGGAACAAATGATGTAAAATAAGGTATTAATACTTACAGCAAAGAAAGACATTTTGTTAGTTATTGAAAAACTGTGTAATACAACAATGTTGCAATATTAAAAAATATAGCATGTTTAAAAATGTAAATATCGGGATAAATAGGATTTGCAAGATAAATTAGTGGAATTTTTACAATTGATTCTTCAGGAAAATTGATGTATTAATTGTTGCCAATTTGCTTGATTTCCAATCTTATGAACTTGAGAAGGATTAAAATGCTTAAAATCTAAGCATAATTGATTATTGAATTCATAATCAATGAGCAGAGTTTTCCTTTGGATGCTTTTCAGTTAAGTCGTTCAGTTGTGTCCGACTCTGTGCGACCCCATGAATCACAGCAAGCCAGGCCTCCCTGTCCATCACCAACTCCCAGAGTTCACTCAGACTCACGTCCATCGAGTTGGTGATGCCATCCAGCCATCTCATCCTTTGTCTTCCCTTCTCCTACTGCCCCCAATCCCTCCCAGCATCAGAGTCTTTTCCAATCAGTCAAATCTTTGCATGAGGTGGCCAAAGTACTGGAGTTTCAGCTTTAGCATCATTCCTTCCAAAGAAATCCCAGGGCAGATCTCCTTCAGAATGGACTGGTTGGAACTCTTGCATTCCAAGGGACTCTCAAGAGTCTTCTCCAACACCACAGTTCAAAAGCATCAATGACTATAGTAAAGTTGCAGGATATAAAATCAACACACAGAAATCCCTTGCATTCCTATACACTAATAATGAGAAAACAGAAAGAGAAATTAAGGAAACAATTCCATTCACCATTGCAACGGAAAGAATAAAATACTTAGGAATATATCTACCTAAAGAATCTAAAGACCTATATATAGAAAACTATAAAACACTGGTGAAAGAAATCAAAGAGGACACTAACAGATGGAGAAATATACCATGTTCATGGATTGGAAGAATCAATGTAGTGAAAATGAGTATACTACCCAAAGCAATCTATAGATTCAATGCAATCCCTATCAAGTTACCAACAGCATTCTTCACAGAGCTAGAACAAATAATTTCACAATTTGTATGGAAAAACAAAAAACCTCGAATAGCCAAAGCGATCTTGAGAAAGAAGAATGGAACTGGAGGAATCAACCTACCTGACTTCAGGCTCTACTACAAAGCCACAGTTATCAAGACCGTATGGTACTGGCACAAAGACAGAAATATAGATCAATGGAACAAAATAGAAAGCCCAGAGATAAATTCACGCACATATGGACACCTTATCTTCGACAAAGGAGGCAAGAATATACAATGGATTAAAGACAATCTCTTTAACAAGTGGTGCTGGGAACTCTGGTCAACCACTTGTAAAAGAATGAAACTAGAACACTTTCTAACACCATACACAAAAATAAACTCAAAATGGATTAAAGATCTAAACGTAAGACCAGAAACTATAAAACTCCTAGAGGAGAACATAGGCAGAGGAGAACATAGGCAAAACACTCTCTGACATACATCACAGCAGGATCCTCTATGACCCACCTCCCAGAATATTGGAAATAAAAGCAAAAATAAACAAATGGGACCTAATTAACCTTAAAAGCTTCTGCACATCAAAGGAAACTATTAGCAAGGTGAAAAGACAGCCTTCAGAATGGGAGAAGATAATAGCAAATGAAGCAACTGACAAACAACTAATCTCGAGGATATACAAGCAACTCCTACAGCTCAACTCCAGAAAAATAAATGACCCAATCAAAAAATGGGCCAAAGAACTAAATAGACATTTCTCCAAAGAAGACATACAGATGGCTAACAAACACATGAAAAGATGCTCAACATCACTCATTATCAGAGAAATGCAAATCAAAACCACTATGAGGTACCATTTCACACCAGTCAGAATGGCTGCGATCCAAAAGTCTACAAGTAATAAATGCTGGAGAGGGTGTGGAGAAAAGGGAACCCTCTTACACTGTTGGTGGGAATGCAAACTAGTACAGCCACTATGGAAAACAGTGTGGAGATTCCTTAAAAAACTGGAAATAGACATGCCTTATGATCCAGCAATCCCACTGCTGGGCATACACACTGAGGAAACCAGAAGGGAAAGAGACACGAGTACCCCAATGTTCATCGCAGCACTGTTTATAATAGCCAGGACATGGAAGCAACCTAGATGTCCATCAGCAGATGAATGGATAAGAAAGCTGTGGTACATATACACAATGGAGTATTACTCAGCCATTAAAAAGAATACATTTGAATCAGTTCTAATGAGGTGGATGAAACTGGAGCCTATTATACAGAGTGAAGTAAGCCAGAAAGAAAAACACCAATACAGTATACTAACGCATATATATGGAATTTAGTAAGATGGTAACAATAAGCCTGTGTATGAGACAGCAAAAGAGACACTGATGTATAGAACAGTCTTATGGACTCTGTGGGAGAGGGAGAGGGTGGGAAGATTTGGGAGAATGGCATTGAAACATGTAAAATATCATGTATGAAATGAGTTGCCAGTCCAGGTTTGATGCACGATACTGGATGCTTGGGGCTGGTGCACTGGGACGACCCAGAGGGATGGAATGGGGAGGGAGGAGGGAGGAGGGTTCAGGATGGGGAACACATGTATACCTGTGGCGGATTCATTTTGATATTTGGCAAATCTAATACAGTTATGTTAAGTTTAAAAATAAAATAAAATTAAAAAAAAAAAAGATAAAAAAAAAAAACAAAAAAAAAAAAACAAAAGCATCAATTCTTCGATGCTCTGCTTTCTTCACAGTCCAACTCTCACATCCATAGATAACCACTGGAAAAACCATAGCCTTGACTAGATGGACCTTTTTTGGCAAAGTAATGTCTTTGCTTTTGAACGTGCTATCTAGGTTGGTCATAACTTTCCTTCCAAGGAGTAAGCGTCTTTTAATTTCATGGCTGCAGTCACCATCTGTAGTGATTTTGGAGCCCAGAAAAATAAAGTCTGACACTGCCTCCACTGTTTCCCCATCTATTTCCCATGAAGTGATGGGACCAGATGCCATGATCTTCGTTTTCTGAATGTTAAGTTTAAAGCCAACTTTTTCACTCTCCTCTTTCACTTTCATCAAGAGGCTTTTGAGTTCCTCTTCACTTTCTGCCATAAGGGTGGTGTCATCTGCATATCTGAGGTAATTGATATTTCTCCCGGCTATCTTGATTCCAGCTTGTGCTTCTTCCAGCCCAGCGCTTCTCATGATTTACTCTGCATAGAAGTTGAATAAACAGTGTGACAATATACAGCCTTGATGTACTCTTTTTCCTATTTGGAACCAGTCTGTTGTTCCATGTCCAGTTCTAACTGTTGCTTCCTGACCTGCATACAAATTTCTCAAGAGGCAGGTCAGGTCGTCTGGTATTCCCATCTCTTTCAGAATTTTCCACAGTTTATTGTGATCCACACATTCAAAGGTGTTGGCATAGTCAATAAAGCATAAATAGATGTTTTTCTGGAACTCTCTTGTTTTTTCGATGATCCAGCAGATGTTGGCAATTTGATCTCTGGTTCCTCTGCCTTTTCTAAAACCAGCTTGAACATCAGGAAGTTCACAGTTCACGTATTGCGGAATCCTGGCTTGGAGAATTTTGAGCATTACTTTACTAGTGTGTGCTGCTGCTGCTAAGTCGCTTCAGTCGTGTCCGACTAGGTGCAACCCCATAGACAGCAGCCCACCAGGCTCCCCTGTCCCTGGGATTCTCCAGGCAAGAACACTGGAATGGGTTGCCATTCCCTTCTTCAATGCATGAAAGTGAAAAGTGAAAGTGAAGTTGCTCCGATGTGTCTGACTCTTAGCGACCCCATGGACTGCAGCCCACCAGGCTCCTTGGTCCATGGTATTTTCTAAGCAAGAGTACTGGAGTGGGGTGCCATTGCCTTCTCCATACTAGTGTATGAGATGAGTGCAATTATGTAGTAGTTTGAGCGTTCTTTGGCATTGCCTTTCTTTGGGATCAGAATGAAAACTGACCTTTTCCAGTCCTGTGGCCACTGCTGAGTTTTCCAAATTTGCTGGCATATTGAGTGCAGCACTTTCACAGCATCATCTTTCAGGATTTGAAATAGCTCAAATGGAATTCCACCAGCTCCGTTAGCTTTGTTTATAGTGATGCTTTCTAAGGCCCACTTGACTTCACATTCCAGGATGTCTTGCTCTAGGTGACTAATCACACCATCGTGATTATCTGAGTCGTGAAGATCTTTTTTGTACAGTTCTTCTGTATATTCTTGCCACCTCTTCTTAATATCTTCTGCTTCTGTTAGGTCCATACCATTTCTGTCGTTTATCGAGCCCATCTTTGCATGAAGTGTTTGCTTGGTATCTCTAATTTTCTTGAAGAGATCTCTAGACTTGCCCTTTCTGTTGTTTTCCTCTATTTCTTTGCATTGATTGCTGAGGAAGGCTTTCTTATCTCTCCTTGCTATTCTTTGGAACTGTGTATTCAGATGCTTATATCTTTCCTTTTCTCCTTTGCTTTTCACTTCTCTTCTTTTCACAGCTATCTGTAAGGCCTCCTCAGACAGACATTTTGCTTTTTTGCATTTCTTTTCCATGGAGATGGTCTTGATCCCTGTCTCCTGTACAATGTAATGAACCTACATTCATAGTTCATCAGGCGCTCTATCAGATATAGTCCCTTAAATCTATTTCTCATTTCCACTGTGTAATCATTAGGGATTTGATTTAGGTCATACCTGAATGGTCTAGTGGTTTTCCCTACTTTCTTAAATTTCAGTCTGAATTTGGCAATAAGGAGTTCATGATCTGAGCCACAATCAGCTCCTGGTTTTGTTTTTGTTGACTGTATAGAGTTTCTCTGTCTTTGGCTGCAAAGAATATAATCAATCTGATTTCTGTGTTGACCATCTGGTGATGTCCATGTGTAGAGTCTTCTCTTGTGTTGTTGGAAGTGGGTGTATGCTATGACCAGTGCATTTTCTTGGAAAAACTCTAATCTTTGCCCTTCATTTTGTATTCCAAAGCTAAATTTGCCTGTTACTCCAGGTGTTTCTTGACTTCTTACTTTTGCATTCCAGTCCCCTATAATGAAAAGGATATCTTTTGGGGGTTTTAGTTCTAAAAACTCTTGTAGGTCTTCATAGAACCATTCAACTTCAGCTTCTTCAGCGTTACTGGTTGGGGCATAGACTTGGATTACTGTGATATTGAATGATTTGCCTTGGAAATGAACAGAGATCATTCTGTCGTTTTTGAGATTGCATCCAAGTACTGCATTTCAGACTCATTTTTTGACCATGATGGCTACTCCATTTCTTCTGAGGGATTCCTGCCCGTGGTAGTAGATATAATGGTCATCTGAGTTAAGTTCACCCATTCCAGTCCATTTTATTTGCTGATTCCTAGAATGTCGACGTTCACTCTTGCCATCTTCTGCTTGACCACTTCCAATTTGCCTTGATTCATGGACCTGACATTCCAGGTTCCTATGCAATATTGCTCTTTACAGTATCAGACATTACTTCTATCACCCGTCACATCCACAACTGGGTATTGTTTTTGCTTTGGCTCCATCCCTTCATTCTTTCTGGAGTTATTTTTCCACTGATCTCCTGTAGCATATTGGGCACCTACTGACCTGGGGAGTTCCTCTTTCAGTATCCTATCATTTTGCCTTTTCATACTGTTAATGGGATCCTCAAGGCAAGAATACTGAAGTGGTTTCCCATTCCCTTCTCCAGTGGACCACAATCTGTCAGACCTCTCCACCATGACCTGCTCATCTTGGGTTTCCCCACGGGCATGGCTTAGTTTCATTGAGTTAGACAAGGCTGTGGTCCTAGTATGATTAGATTGACTAGTTTTCTGTGATTACGGTCTCAGTGTTTCTGCCCTCTGATGCCCTCTTGCAACACCTACTGTCTTACTTGGGTCTCTCTTACCTTGGGCATGGGGTATCTCTTCACAGCTGCTCCAGCAAAGCACAGTTGCTGCTCCTTACCTTGGAAGAGGGGTATCTCCTCACCACTGCCCCTCCTGATCTTGATCATGAAATAGCTCCTCTAGGCCCCCCTGCGCCTTGGAAGCCACCGCTCCTTGGATGTGGGGTAGCTCCTCCCAGCTGCCACCCCTGACCTCGGAGGTGGGGTAGCTCCTCTCAGCCGTTCCTGCGCCGTTGCAGCCTGGCACTCTCTGCCGCTGCCCCTGACCTCGGAGGTGGAGGTACTCCTCTTGGCCGCCTGCCCCTCAGGCATGCGGTCTTCCCGGCTTCTGCCCCTGACCTGGGACCTGGGGTAGCTGCTCCTCTCGGCCGCGCTATGCACCATCGCAGCCGCCCGCACTATGAAGTTACATCAAAAAATCAAGTTCTAAGGAATGAAAATCAGAGAAGGTGGCTGAATTCTGGAAAGATGAACTATTTTCATTTTGAAGTCTGGGTCGAAGAAAACTTCCATTAGTGTACTAATTATGAGAATCCAGAATTTCTGAGACAGGGAGAAACTGAAGACTGATTTATTCTCCAGTGAAAGAGAATAGGTTGGTGATTCCTGAGAAAGGAAATAGGTCAACTGGAAGAAAGAAGGAAGGTTTAAAGTACAACTTCAGGAAAAAAGGCAAACTCTGAGATATTGAAAAGTTTAAGAAAGTTTGAATGTGAAGAACTATGCAAATGAAGATCCTCCAAAGGCATAAATTGTGAGGCTGACCTTCTTTTTCTTTTATGGTTGAACAGGATTTGTTAATTAGATATCATCTTAATTCCCAGTCCTCATATGCCATAATATTTGGAAAATTTAACCTTTCATTAATGATGTATTTAAGCCTCTATTAGATATATGTTCAGCCTGTTTATGAGTGTCATGGTGATGCAAAGGACAGGTCTAGAGCTTACTTTCTGATCCAGAGATGCCAGCCAAAGTAGGCCTGAGAAAGAAACTAGACTGGCTCTTAATAATCTTTGAGCCTGAGAGACTAGCAAACATATTCTCCCAAAACAAGAATCATATGCTTATTTCCACATTTAATATTCTAAAAATAATATAATTTGTGACTCTATAATTCTTAAGGAAATCATGCATGTGTGCTAAGTAGCTTCAATCATGTCTGATTCTTTGAAGTCCTATAGACTGTAGCCCACCAAGCTCCTCTGTCCATGGGATTCTCCAGTAAAAAATACTGGAATGGGTTGCCATGCCCTCCTCCAGAGGATCTTCTCAACCAAGGGATTTGTATTGCAGACAGGTTCTTTACCACTAGCGCCACCTGGGAAGCTAAGAAGAGCACCACAATAAAATAAATACCTACTTAATGCATAATTAATATACATATATAATACATCATTTGTAATAGTAACTTCTAAACAAACTCAATGTAAGGAGAATTTTGAAAATAAAGATACCTTACAAATTAACCCCTGATTTCTACTACAAAAAAAGTAAAACTCAAGGGTATTTTGTTTTCATTGCAGGAGAAGTGGGATTATAATAATTTGAGTGATTAAGTTATTCTAACTTGGATAGCTTCAACTTTCATAATCACCATGTAATTACTAAAATGAGGAATCCAGAATACAGAAATATAGTGAAAATATATATTAGAAAATTTTAATGGCCAAAACATGATCCTATAGATGGCATACTTTGAAAAGTATATCATATCATAACCTTCAATCAAATTAGTAAAATATCTATCCCACTATCATTGTCTGTGGCAAAGAACATATAAGAAAATCTTAAATTGAACTCTGAGAGATAGAAAACTATGGTTGTCCATGACCCTTTTTACCAGCATCCTCGAATATGGTACATAATACAAACTGAAAGTGTTAGTCGCTCAGTCATGTCCGACTCTTTGCATCATCGTGGTCTGTAGTCCACCAGACTCCTCTGTCCATAGAATTCACCAGGCAATCCACTGGAGTAGATTGCCATTCCCTTATCTAGGGGATCTTCCCTACCCTAAGATCTAACAAAGGTCTCCTGCTTTGCAGGTAGATTCTTTATCTGGGCCACCTGGGTGCCATTTAAACACAGGCAAAGGTCTATACTGTGTTTAGTTTTGCAAACCTTCTAAAGCACTTTTGTTTTATTTAAATGTTTAGAGTTTTTACTTTTATTATAATAAATATTTTGGAGTAGAATCTAATGTGAACATTATCACTTTTAGATGATAATACTCCTAAGTTTTCTTGCAAATTATGTTAAACTTGAATAGCTCCAATTTAGAAATTAACTTTGCTTATCATTTTCATAATTACTAAAACATTTTTAATGAATAGAGGTATTACATTTGAGTTGAGAAGATTTGGTAATAAAACAACTTTATAGCAAGGGCATTCTTATCTCTTCACATTAAAGGGAAGAAAATCCTATTAACCAAAATTGGATGTTTGTGATAAATACCAGAGTATGGATAAGTTTTGCATCAGTCTGATTAAATGGCCAGTCATATCCTCGGTTGAGCACAAAAGTGTTTACATTTTAGTTTACTTATCAGCATATAGGACAAACTTTTAACACAAGACCCGAATAAACAAAGTACTTATTTACATGGATGTATATGATAATATATATATTATGAGATCCTGATGCAGGGAAAGATTGAGGAAGTAGGAGAAGGGGATGACAAAGGATGAGATGGTTGGATGGCATCATCGACTCAGTGGACATGAGTTTGAGTAAGTTCCAGGAGACCGTGAAGTACAGGGAAGCATGGTATGCTGTCAGTGGGTTTGCAAGTAGTCGGACATGACTGAGTGACCAAACAACACTAAATTCAATGATATATCCTGAATAATATATAATTTATACATACTAATATTAATACTAATACTAAGCAAAATACTAACCAAATGTTGTTGTTGCTCAATCACTCAATCATGTCCGACTCTTTGTGATCCCATGGACTGTAGCATGCCAGACTTCCCTGCCCATCACTATCTTCCAGTTTGCTCAAACTCATGTGCACTGAGTTGGTGATCCTATCCAACCATCTGATCCTCTGTCACTCCTTCTCCTCCTGCCCTCAATCTTTCTAATTAACAGTCTTCCTTTAATTAGAGTTGAGTCTCTCCTCAAAGGGATACTTGTATTTCTGATTTGTACTTTTTTCTCAAAGAGAGAATTTCTTTCTCTGTTGTTGGCATCACCGTCATCACTGCAATTAGCTCTTGTCACTCTACTGGCTAAGGCTTGTTGGATAAAAGGAGGAAACAGCGGAGGAGAAAGGGCTAGAAAGAATGACAGAGTGATCTGAGTTCTCTCTTGAGAAAGCAACCATGCACAGGCAAACACATGTGCTCAAACAAATTAAAATATAATATTTCAAAACAGTATGTGTAGCCTGAATTTCTTTTTAAAATTATTTACTAGAATTTCTTGCAAGTGAAATGATTACAGCCTTTCCTTAGCTCTCCCCCATCATCATTTTCTAGTGAGATAATTTTCATCCAACCAAGAATCTTTTTTCAGTTTTTCCAGTTTTATATTATAATTTTAAACTTAACATTTATTTTTCTACTGTTTACAACAGATTGTTCTGCACTCAACAAACAATATTCAATAGAAGCCTACCAGGCCCCCCTGCTGACCAAAGAGTAAAATCATGAACTATTACATACTGGCCTGTGGGGAGAACCACTTAGATTTCTCATTGCTGCTGCTGCTGCTAAGTTGCTTCAGTCATGTCCGACTCTGTGCGACCCCATGGACTGCAGCCTACCATAGGCTTCTCCATCCATGGGATTCTCCAGGCAAGAACTCTGGGGTGGGCTGCCATTTCCTTCTCCAATAGATTTCTTATTAAGCTCCCTTAAATAACAATGTCAACAACAACAAACAAACACTGTGCCAAGTTTTAAGGTACACCAGGATGGCTGCTGTCTTTATTTCAAAGAAGAGAAAGAAAATTTTATGTGTGCAATTAAATATGTCAAGATTTTATCTAAAACTTTAATGTCATTGTACAATATATTATTGTCTATAATTCATTGAACTGCACAATAAAACATGTGAGAATTTTCTGAAACCTATATCTCAGTGAAACTGTGACAAAAAAGCTTGTCTCACTGGCTGAGTTCACAATATCCTGCATGTCTACAATGAGCAGAGAACACCTATGATGTGAGAATGGTTGCTTCCAATCCAGTTCCCAATGTGGATTCATCATTGACTATCTAGCTTAGATTCCAATAAGATATGAAAAGTACTTGAAGTGATTTTCACATCCTATTCACAAGACACTTTAAATTTTATATTCTGATACAAGACCAATAAGTGACCACATGTTTGAGCATATTAATCTTTAATGTCTTGGTTCCATTAGAAACTTCCATGAGAAGCCTGTCATTAAATTTAAAATAAGATTGGTGAGGACACTGCATGATTCCTAAATGCTCTTTACTTAAGGTAGGTTTATGAGAACTTCCTGGATTTCACACTCAGGAGAAGATTCGCTGTGCTCAGATTTGCTGTGCTCCCTGCTTTCTATTAGTTCACATTTTGTAGTTTTCTGTAGAAGGAGATGATGTAAAAGAGGGAATTCCTGGACACTGAGACTTCTCTAGCATTGCTGAGATTGGTAATAAATGGGTCTAGAATTAGTATGAGTGAGTGTCTGAGGCACAATGGAAAAATAAAATCAAGAGGATGGGGAAGGCAGTGAAAACTGCATAAAAGCAACAACAATGAGGCAAAGAACACCTTTCTCATTTCCTAACATAGATATACAAATAATGTGAGAGGACACTGGAGGTAGCAGGTTCCTAAGAGAAGATCCGAATTTTACTAGAAGCTGAAGAAACTGTTAATAGCATGAAATAAAGACACAGAGATGGAGAGGGTTTTACAGGTTCATAACCATGAATTCAAGAAGGCACAGTTTCAGTAGTGGATGAATGTGGGGTCTGGGGTTAGGAAGAGTAAGGTGCCAGGAGACATGGTGATTAGAATACTGGGATAATTCAAAGTTGAAACCCCACCCTTGCTCCAGGCAAAATAAAGATGTCTTCATAACTAAAATGAGTCTCTTAAATCTAACACATTTTTTTCTTTCTTTTTGTGTATCTTAACTCAAGATTCATGGCACTGATTTAATTTTGTTCATGTGTCCTTCAACAGCCTTTTAAATATGCAACTTTGATTGCATATTTGTATGGACTACTGCCATTCATTTAAAAACTTAAAAGCCCAATGCCTTTATTAGTCATCTCCCTAAGGGGGAATCATAAACATTTCTCTCAATTATTGAGACTCCTGCAGTTCTCTTAGATGCTATCTTCATTTAAAACACCCCAATCCCATTCATGGGCTTCCCTGGTGGGTCATATGGTAAAGAATCTGCCTGCAATGCAGGAGACTCAAGTTTGATCCCTGGATTGGGAAGATTCTCTGGAGGAGGACATGTCAACCAACTCCAGTATACTTGCCTGGAGAATCCTCATGGACAAAGGAGCCTGGCAGGCTGCAGTTCTTGGGGTTGCAAAGAGTTGGACAAGACAAAGCCACTAAGTACACATCCCATTCATGGAGAGAGAGAAACCAACTTCTCACTGACTGCTTCTTCCCAACTACATTTGCCATTCATCTGTGGTCTCATTCAGTTCAGTTCAGTTCAGTTCAGTCGCTCAGTCCTGTCCTATTCTTTGCAACCCTATGAATCGCAGCACGCCAGGCCTCCCTGTCCATCACCAACTCCTGGAGTTCACTCAGACTCACGTCCATCGAGTCAGTGATGCCATCCAGCCATCTCATCCTCTGTCATCCCCTTCTCCTCCTGCCCCCAATCCCTCCCAGCATCAGAGTCTTTTCCAATGAGTCAACTCTTCGCATGAGGTGGCCAAAGTACTGGAGTTTCAGCTTTAGCATCATTACTTCCAAAGAAAACCCAGGGCTGGTCTCATTAGGAATTCCTAAATTTGAAGGTGACTATTTTATCTGCTTCCACCTTCTTGATTCTCAAATAGCAGACTAAAGTGGGAAGCTACTTCTTGGGATCTCTGGATCCTGCATTTATTTATCAGTACAGAAGAGGTGAGGATAACTTGATTACATTCCATTCTGTATGCAGTCTAGACAATAATGGGCTAAGGTCTGGCATAAGGTAACATTTGCTACAAACAGATTTCCTATATTATCAATTAAGTGGTGTCTAAATACTCCATTGTCACAAAGTTCACAATTTTTTCAAAGGTCCACAGCCTTCCTTGGAACTTCCAGAATTTATGGTAATGTGTAAGAGGTACTGGTAATCTCAGTACTCACAGACCTCTGAGGCCAAATTTTAACAGGTTTTCAAATGCGAGTTTGCCATTGCCTTTACGACTTGCATCTGCAGTTGTTCAGCTTATTCTTTACATAGTTTATTACCAATAATTATGAATTTCCTTCTCTCTCCCAATTTCATCCTAATTAATGAGATTGAATGAAGTTGCTGAGTCATGTTCAACTCGGCGACCCCATGTACTGTAGCCTGCTAGGCTCCTCTGTCCATGGGATTCTCCACTCAAGAATTCTGGAATGGGTTGCCATTTCCTTCTCCAGGGGATCTTCCCAAGACCTGGGATAAAACCCAGGTTACCCAAACTGCAGGCAGACTCTTTACAGTCTGAGCCACTGGGGAATCCCAATAGTAGTGCTCTTGCATTGGCAGGGAAACAAAACCAGGGCCTCCCATGTGGTAGGTGAGACTTCTACCACTGAACCACCAGTGTTTGCAAATATTAATAGCTTAATTTGTGCCTCATGCTCTTTCTTCCATTATCTTTTCCTTTTGCAATTTTCTCTTAAAGCAAATGCCACAACTCTTTCCGGAAGATACTTGCTTTGCTCAGTTTCCTAATCAGGTGTTTGTATAAAATTCCAGCTCTACTCTCAGTCTACTTCTGCTTTATTGACTATGCCAACGCCTTTGACTGTGTGGATAACAATAAACTGTGGAAAATTCTGAAAGAGATGGGAATACCAGACCACCTCACCTGCCTCTTGAGAAACCTATATGTATGTCAGGAAGCAACAGCTAGAACTGGACATGGAACAACAGACTGGTTCCAAATAGGAAAAGGAGTACATCAAGGCTGTATACAGTCACCCTGCTTATTTAACTTATATGCAGGGTACATCATGAGAAACGCTGGGCTGGAAGAAGCACAAGCTGGAATCAAGATTGCTGGGAGAAATATCAATAACCTCAGATATGCAGATGACACCACCCTTATGGCAGAAAATGAAGAGGAACTAAAAAGCCTCTTGATGAAGGTGAAAGAGGAGAGTGAAAAAGTTGGCTTAAAGCTCAACATTCAGAAAACTAAGATCATGGCATCTGGTCCCATCACTTCATGAGAAATAGATGGGGAAACAGTGGAAACTGTGTTGGACTTTATTTGTTTGGGCTCCAAAATCACTGCAGATGGTGACTGCAGCCATGAAATTAAAAGACGGTTACTCCTTGGAAGGAAAGTTATAACCAACCTAGATAGCATATTGAAAAGCAGAGACATTACTTTGCCAACAAAGGTCCGTCTAGTCAAGGTTATGGTTTGTCCTGTGGTCATGTATGGATGTGAGAGTTGGACTGTGAAGAAGGCTGAGCGCCAAAGAATTGATGCGTTTGAACTGTGGTATTGGAGAAGACTCTTGAGAGTCCCTTGGACTGCAAGGAGATCCACCCAGTCCATTCTGAAGGAGATCAGCCCTGGGATTTCTTTGGAGGGAATGATGCTAAAGCTGAAACTCCAGTACTTTGGCCACCTCATGTGAAGAGTTGACTCATTGGGGAAGACTCTGATGCTGGGAGGGATTGGGGGCAGGAGGAAAAGGGGATGACAGAGGATGAGATGGCTGGATGGCATCACCGACTCGATGGACATGAGTCTGAGTGAACTCTGGGAGTTGATGATGGACAGGGAGGCCTGGCGTTCTGCGATTCATGGGGTCGCAAACAGTTGGGCACAACTGAGCGACTGAACTGAACTGAACTGAACTGAACTCTCAGTCTGAAATGTATTCACTCTGTTTTCTGATACATGCTCTATTTCCATCACAAAAATCTTGTCTGCTACCTGGATGTGTCTATCCTGGCTCCCTTCTTTGCCTACTTTGTTGGTTCCAATCTCTCTTTTCTGCGTACAATTAGTACCTGAGCAGCCTGGGGCAAGTGACAGATTGCCTCTGTCCAAAAACAATTCAGAGATCTTTAAGAATTCAGTTATATAAATGACCCTCTGTGAGTTCCTTCCTACAATAGATTATAGTAGAAATTTCCTGAAGGATTTGGTGTGAATAAAATTACAAAAAAAAAAAAAAAAAAAAGTCTTAACTTTCTAGTTAGATCAACTTTTCCTGATATGTATGTGTTGTTTCCTACTGGCTGCAGTGCTGTGATTCCAACTGTCTCTGTACACCAACATTATTTGTCTTTTTGAGCAAGTAATAATTTAAGCACCATTACTTCTTATGCTTTTAGCATCCTCAGCACCATTCCCTGTAGAGTTATTTGATTTAGAGGAAACTTTGTTTTACAAAGGGCTTTAATTTCAATATAACTGGCTATAGTTCTAAGGTTCAATATTCCCAGATATGAAGCCTCTTCTCCCAAAATTCCTTAATAAGGATATAATATGTAAGAAGATATTCAACTCTTGCAATACCAGAAATTTTACTATATATGAGATCAAGTATAAATATGTATAAGAAGACAATTACAATATTTTGTCCTGTTATTTCATAAAGCTCACTTCAGATGGTTCTCTGGCTACCTCCTCTTGCTTTGATCATTTTTCCAACTCTTTTTTCCCATGATTCTGCAGGTTCCCTTTGTTGTTCTTCTCCTCCTGACTCTGCCCACTTCTTTATCCTCTCTGCCTTTCTTTTTCAAATATTCTACTCTATGCCTCAGCTGTATCCTGGATAAGAAAATTGTTGGTCGTGTCTCAAGTCTCCATATAACCATTCAATATTGTTAAGGTCTCAAAGAAGGCAAAGTGTTGGGAAAGATAGGAAGGATAAAACTTCATTGTGTCACATATTCACTTTTCACTATGTTTTCTAACACTGAGAAAATTTGACAACACTGTAAAAATATTTATAGTTTTAAAAGTGTTTGTGAATGGCTAAAGAATTCAGTGTTTGTATGAAACAAATTCTTTAAATTGAGATTATAGCATATTAAAAATCAGAGACATCACTTTCCTGACAAAGGTCCTTGTAGTCAAAAATATCAGATAAGGAAATGGCAACCCACTCCAGTATTCTTCCCTAGAGAATTCTGTGGACAGAGGAGCCTGGTGGGGTGCTGACCATGGGGTCGCACAGAGTCAAACAGGACTGAAGCCACTTAGCATGCATGCATGCTCTGGAGAAAGAAATGGCAACACACTCCAGTATTCTTGCCTGAAGAATACCAGGGACGGAGGAGCCTGGTGGGCTGCCGTCTATGGGGTTGCATAGAGTTGGACACAACTGAAGCGACTTAGCAGCAGCAGCAGTCAAAAATATATATATATTTCCAGTAGTCGTGTACAGATGTGGGTAGTTAGACCATAAAGAAGGCTGAGGATGAAAGAATTGATGCTTTTGAATTGTGGTTCTGTAGAAGACCCTTGAGAGTTCATTGGACTGCAAGGAAATCAAACTAGTCAATCCTAAAGGAAATCAGCTCTGAATATTCATTTGAAAGACTGATGCTGAAGCTGAAGTTACCATACTTTGGCTACCAGATGCAAAGAGCCAACTCAGTGGAAAAGGCCCTGAAGCTGGGGGAGAGTGAAGGCAAAAGGAGAAGGGGGTTGCAGAGGATGAGATGGTTAGATAGGATGACCAACTCAGTGAACATGAATCTGAGCAAACACTGGGAGACAGTGAAGCACAGGGGAGCCTGGTGTGCTGGAGTCCATTGGGTCACAAAGAGTCAGACACAGCTTAGCAGTTGAACAATTATTTATAGAAGCCAAACATAAACATAAACTTTAAAAAAATTTTTTTAATAAAAGACCTGAAAAGTGTGTTTAGACTAAGATTCATAAGCGATTATTACTTTAGATATTCTTATGTAAAATTAGGAATTTTAATATGATATGCATTACTTTTCTTTTTATTTATCAAACTCTTTATTGACCATTTAATATGTAGGGTACACAGAAGAGTGGCCTCTGAATTTATATCACCTTAAAAAATAAACTACTGTGTTTTAAATTAGGTGAATATTTTTAAGTTAACATAATTTTGTATCAAAATTGTATTCATTTTAAAAGGCATTTTTTAAATGATTGTAACTTTGTATTAAGAACATAAAAACTTGTATTAAAAAAAAACTGATTGAAAACCAATTTTCAACAATGAGTTACAGCAAGTGTTTTATTTAAAAATTTGTCAGACTGGGACTTCCCTGGTAGCCTAGCTGGTAAAGAATCCGCCTTCAATGCAAGAGACCCTGGTTAATTTCTGAGTAAGGAAAATCCCCTGGAGAAAGGAATAGCTACCCACTACAGTATTCTTATCTGGAGAATTTCATGGACAAAGGAGCCTGGCAGTCTACAGTCCCTGGGGTGGCAAAGAGTGGGACACAACTGAGTAACTTTCACTTCACTTCACTTCACTTCAAAGACTAGAAATCCTTCCATTAAAAATCAGGAAAAAGAAGAGAGATTTATACTTTATTATAGTTGTTTGATAGTACTATATTATGATCTTTATTTTTGTCTTACTAGAAATACAAACTTTGTTCTTCTGATTTTTTAAAAAAGTGATTTATTTTTTTTCTTTTGGTTGTAGTACTGTGGGTTTCAGATTAAGTTGCAACTATTTGATGTGTTGTTAAATAAAAATTCAACTTCCAGTAGGTTAAAACAGAAAGGCACTGCCTGACTTCAGGCTGTCTGCCCAGTAATTGCAGAAAGAATTCTGTTAGGTCCATGTAGAATGAATGAATACAGGCTCTATGAAGTATTGTGCAGACAATCCACCCAGCTGAGAAAAGACTTTGAAGTTGATTGCCTTAGGAATTCCTGAGCACACAGGCTGAGGAAGTGACTCTAATTCAAAGAATGCAAACCTTCTGGATTTTTATGAAGATAACTGCTAGAAGCACCGGGGAGTAACTACTTCATTTGGGGCACAATTGGCATTTTAAAAACATTTTATCTGACTGAGATGCAAAGCCGGGTGAAATGGAAATTCCATTTTTTTGGAGTGAACTTACTTTTTTTGGAGTTTTATGAGTCCATGCTACTTTTACTTATTTTAAAATATTTATCCATTTGATTTTATTTATGTTGATGCACAGGGTCTTAGTTATGGCGTGTGGGATCCATTAATGGTTCCCTGACCAGGGATCAAACTTGGGCCTTCTGCATTGGAAGCATGGAATCCTAGCCATTGGACCACGAGAGAATTTCCATCCATGCCACAATTAAAAATATGAAATATAAGGATGCTGTACTGAACTGAAAGTTAAGTAATAAAATACTTTAAAGATGAAACTATGTGCCCAATGTTATTATTAGGTTGGTAAAAATGTAATTATGGCTTTAGACTGTGAATTTTAAATCATTATAACTAACTACCTCAAGTATATCTTCATTAACCAAAATAAGAACCATTACAATTAACACAGTTTTGCCAAAGAGAAATGTTTATTTACTCCTATAGCATAAAAATCCATACTTTGATATTAGACAAACTATTGGAAAGCATTTTCTGCATCCTGCTGTTTGTTAAAGCATTCTTGTAAAAAGTTGTTGAGATGCTTAAAGTGGTAGTCAGTTGGTGAGAGGTCAGGTGAATATGATGAATGAGGCAAAATGTCATAGCCCAATTCCTTCAACTTTTGAAACTTTGGTTGTGTGATGGACAGTCAGGCATGGTCATGAAGAAATATTGGACCTATTGTGTTGACCAATGCTGCCTGCAGATGTGGCAGTTTTGGGGCACCTCATTGATTTACTGAGTATACTTCTCAGATTTAATGGTTTCATTGAGATTCAGAAAGTCGTAGTGGTTCAGACTGGCAGCAGACCATGAAACAGTGACCATGATGTCTTTTTGCTGCAAGCTTGGCTTTGGGAAATAGTTTGGAGCTGCTTCTCAGTCCAGCCACTGAATTGGTCATCACCTGTTGTCATATGTTGTTGTTACTCAGTTGCTTAGTCGTGTCTGACTGTGTGTAACCCCATGAACCGCAGCACGTCAGGCTTCCCTGTCCTTCACAATCTCCCAGAGTTTGCTCAAGCTCATGTCCATTGAGTCAATGATGACATCCAACCATCTCATCCTCTGTCACCTTCTTCTCCTCCTGCCTTCAACCTTTCCCAGAATCAGGATATTTTCCAATGAGTTGGCTCTTCACATCAGGTGCCCAAAGTATTGGAGTTTCAGCTTTAGCATCAGTCTTTCTAATGAATATTCAGGGTTGATTCCCTTTAAGATAAAGGCTTCCCTGGTGGCTCAGATGGTAAAGAACCATCCTTTAGTTTCTTTAGGTAGATATATTCCTAAGTATTTTATTCTTTCCATTGCAATGGTGAATGGAATTGTTTCCTTAATTTCTCTTTCTGTTTTCTCATTATTAGTGTATAGGAATGCAAGGGATTTCTGTGTGTTGATTTTATATCCTGCAACTTTACTATAGTCATTGATTAGTTCTAGTAATTTTCTGGTGGAGTCTTTAGGGTTTTCTATGTAGAGGATTATGTCATCTGCAAACAGTGAGAGCTTTACTTCTTCTTTTCCAATTTGGATTCCTTTTATTCCTTTTTCGCTCTGATTGCTGTGGCCAAAACTTCCAAAACTATGTTGAATAGTAATGGTGAAAGTGGGCACCCTTGTCTTGTTCCTGACTTTAGAGGAAATGCTTTCAATTTTTCACCATTGAGGATAATGTTTGCTGTGGGTTTGTCATATATAGCTTTTATTATGTTGAGGTATGTTCCTTCTATTCCTGCTTTCTGGAGAGTTTTGATCATAACACACTGATGTATAGAACAGTCTTATGGACTCTGAGAGAGAGGGAGAGGGTGGGAAGATTTGGGAGAATGGCATTGAAACATGTAAAATATCATGTATGAAACGAGTTGCCAGTCCAGGTTTGATGCACGATACTGGATGCTTGGGGCTGGTGCACTGGGACGACCCAGAGGGATGGAATGGGGAGGGAGGAGGGAGGAGGGAGGAGGGAGGAGGGCTCAGGATGGGGAACACATGTATACCTGTGGCGGATTCATTTTGATATTTGGCAAAACTAATACAATTATGTAAAGTTTAAAAAAAAAAAAAAAAAAAAGAACATCCTGCAACAGAGGAGACCCACGTTTCATTCCCAGATAAGGAAAGGTAACCCAATCCTTATAGTTCAGTTAGTAAAGAATCTGCCTGCAATGCAGGAGACCCCAGTTCGATTCCTGGGTTGGGAAGATCCCCTGGAGAAGGAAATGGCAACCCACTCCAGTATTCTTGCCTGGAGAATCCCATGGACAGAGGAGTCTGGCAGGCTACAGTCCATTAGGTTGCAAGAGTCGGATGTGACTTAGCAACTACAGAGAGAGAGAGAACCCAGTCCAGTACTCTTGCTTGGAAAATTCCATGGACAGAGGAACCTGGAGGGCTGAAGTCCATAGGGTTGCAGAGTTGAATATGACTGAGCAACTAAGATTTTCACTTTTTCTCTTTTAGGATTGACTGGTTTGATCTCCTTGCAGTCCAAGTCTTCTCTAGCACCACAATTTGAAAGCATTAATTCTTCAGCACTCAGCCTTCTTTATGGTCCAATTCTCACATCCATACATGACTACTGGAAAAACCATAGCTTTGACTATACAGTCCTTTGTTGGCAAAGTGATGTCTCTGCTTCTTAATACACTGTCTAGACTGGTGATAACTTTTCTTCCATGGAGCAAGCATCTTTATAGTTCATGGCTGCAGTTACCATCTGCAGTAATTTTGGAGCCCAAGAAAATAAAGTCTGTCACCATTTCCATTTTTTCCACATTTACTTGCCATGAAGTGATGGGACCAACAACCATTATTCATTGCACACCACAATCCAGTCAAGAAATGGTTCCTTGTTGTTGCATAAAATAAAAGAAAAGAATACTTCAAAATAATGATTTTTTTTGAGGGGGTCAGCTCATGAGGCACTCACTTATTGAACTTTTTCATCTTTCCAATTTGCTTCAAATGCTGAATGACCATAGAACAGTTAACGTGGAATTCTTTGTCAACTTCTCATATAGTTGTAAGAGGATCAACTTTGATATCCTCTTCATTGGTTGTTGTCAACTTCCAATGGCTGGTCACTATGCTCATCTTCAATGCTCTTGTCTCCTTTGCAAAATTTCTTGCATGACCATTGCACTGTAAGTTCCTTTGCAGTTCCCGGGCCAAGTGCGTTATTGATGTTGCGGATTGTCTCAGTTGCTTTAAGGCTGATTTTGAACTAAAATAAGAAAATCACTGTAATTTGCCTTTTGTTTAACATCATTTCCATAGTCTACAATAAATATAAAATAAATAGAAAGTAATAAGTCTATCAAAAAACATAAATTGAGAAATGTGCATTAAAGAGATGTATAACATAACCACACTTATTTAGAATGTATTCCAATATCAAATGGCAAATTTAAGCAATGCAAAATCTGTCATTACTTTTGCACCATCCTAATAAGATGTGAAGCCTGGAATGCTGCAGTCCATGGGGTCACAGTCAGACAAGACTTAGCAAGTAAACAACAACAATAATATGATGTCTCTACATATCACAAATAAATCATATATTTTTTTTCAGTTTAGGTAAATAAAAAAGCAATAAAGGAGAAAACTTAAACAGTAAAGATGACAAGACCACAGTTTTACAGAAACTCATAGTTATGCCCAGTCTCCATTTTTTTCTTCTTCCTTATAGAAACTGTAATTATTTTGTGGAGGTGTGGCTCATATTGAGGTGTCAGGAGTTCTCATTTTTGACAGTCAATCATGTGGTTAAATTCTGGTCCAGGGAAGCTTCACAGAAGTGATGAGGAATGCTTGTTCTCAAAAGGAAGAGAGATTAATTTCTTTGTCCTTTTCTCTCCTCTTTCTAGGGGGAATGTAGACTTAATGGTTAAAGCTTAAAAGTGTTCCTGAAACTCCAAATGGGGGTTATATATAAAATTCAATGGAAAAAGAAATAAAAACAAAATGTCACACTCTGTCATCCCTAGATCACTTACTTCCAGACTGTTCTATGTGGCAGAAAAAATCCTATGTGTTTTAAATGTGAATATTTTGATTGTCACTCACAGGCAGACTTAATCCTAGTAATGCAGAATGTTGTATAAGATCATGCCCAGTGCATTTATTATATTTATCAATGAATTTTAGAGTGTTCATGTGTGTGTGTGTTAGTCGCTCTTTGCAACCCCATGGACTGTAGCCCACCAGCCTCCTCTGTCCATGGCATTCTCTAGGCAAGAATACTGAAGTGCTGCCATTCCCTTCTCCAGGGGATCTTCCTGACCCAGGGATTGAACCTGCACCTCCTGCACAGTAGGCAGATTCTTCAGTGTCCGTGCCACCAGGGAAGCCCTTAGAATAACAGGCTTTAATGGGAATGCAATTATATTATATCTTCTGTCTTCTATTGTCCCTATTTATGGACTCAATCTTTGACTGTGGTGAATAAGACCCTGTATGCATTCACTTTTCTAAATATTTCATTCAGGAAGGGGACACTAAGACTCTTAGTCAGAAAACTTAGGTTCAGCCCTAAGGAAAATTTTCTAACATATGGTGAGGCTTGAAATGTTAAACAAAATTATAGCTGCTACTTTGGTAGAGAAGAATATTTCACAATGTGATGTAACACTGAGTCTCCACATACTAACTGCTAAGAAAGAGCTAATCTGAGGGGAAGCCATTCATATGTTTTTCTTTCTCTTGAAATACTTAGTAGTCCATAACACTAATAAGAGACAGGAAGAAAATAAAACTAGAGAGTCAAAGTAAAAGTGAACATTCTTTGAGGTTATAGGTATTCTGGAGTTTTTATTTAAATCATTAAAATTCAAAAACTAAATGTTTATCTTATGGTTTGGTCATGACAAATTTCCTACACGGTAGTGGTTCTCAAACTGGAGTATGCAGCACATAGAGGGCTTGTAAAAGAACTGATGGCTGGACCCCAGCCCCAGATTTTCTGATTTAACAAGTCTATGTGGGGCCTAGGAATTAGACTAATTCCCAGGTGATGCCAATAAGCAGATCCAAGGATTGAATTTTTGGAAACTTTATGTGGAAAATGCTTGTTTTCCACAAAGTTCATATGTTGAAATTCTAATTGGAATGGTTAGGAGGTGGAGCCATTGACAGGTGATTAGGTCATGAGGGTAGAACCCTCATAACGGGATTAGGGAGTGCCCTTATACAAGAGACCCCCAGAGAGTTCCCTTGGGCTTCCCAGGTGGCACTGGTGGTAAAGAACCAGCCTGCCAAGGCATAAGACATAAGAGACATAGGTTCAATCCCTGCGTTGGGAAGATACCCTGAAGGAAAGCATGACAACCCACTCCAGTATTCTTGTTTGGAGAATCCTACACACAGAGGAGCCTAGCAGGCTACAAAGAGTTTCAAAGAGTCAAACATGACTGAAATGACTTAACATGCATGAGAGTTCCCTTATAGCTTCTGCCATGTGAGGACATAGTGAGGAGGTGGCTGTCTATAGACTAGAAAGTGAGCCCTCACCAGACACAGAATCTGCTGTCAACTTGATCTTCTTAGCCCACAGAACTGTGAGAAATAAAGTGCTATTGTTTATTTCATCCAATCTACTGTAGTTTATTATAGTAGTCTAAATATCTAACACAAAAACTCTACAAACAATAAATGCTGCAGTGGGTGTAGAGAAAAGAGAACCTTGCTATATTGTTATAAATTGGTACAATCATTATGGAGGATAGCATAGAGGTTCTTTAAAAAAAAAAAAAAAAAAAAAAAAAACTAAAAAATAGAGTTGGAAAAACTATTTACAATAGTCAGGACATGAAAGCAACTGAAATTTCCATCAATGGAGAAATGGATAAAGAAGATGTGGTACATATATATGATGGGATATTATTACTTAGCCATAAAAAAGAAAGAAAGAATGCCATTTGCAGCACCTAGAAATTACCATAATGGGTGAAGTCAGACAGACAAATATTACATGATATTGCTTATACATGGGATATTAAAAAATGGGACAGATGAATCTATGAAACAGAAATATAGTCACAGATGTAGAAAGCAAATCAATGATTACCAAAGGAGGAAAGGGGATAATTTGGGAGATTGAGATTGACAAACACATACTACAATATTTAAAATACATAACTATTTAGAACTTACTATATAGTACAAAGAAGTCTACTCAATACTCTGTAATGACTTATTTAGGAATAGAGTCTAAAAAAGAATGAATATATGTATACATTTAACTGATTCATTTTGCTGTATAGCAGAAACTACCACAACAATATATATCAACTGTACTTCAATAAAAATTAATTAAAAAGATAAGAAAACAGTGTAGGGAGAAAAAACATTATCTGTTAATACTGCCAATGATCATCCTATCATGTTTTTAAAAACTTATTGCAGCACTGGCCAAAATGGACTGAATAAAAGTAGACTCATTTGTACTCAAAACAGAAGCTGGAGTGTAGGTATTGACATCAGATTATGGTAATGTTAAGTTAATATAAAAAAGCATAAGGTAGGATGACAAAGATTTGAGATAAGACAGCCAAGGACGAGCCTCTGTGGCTAGCAACAAATAAGACTGGAAGTTGTGTCCATGTTGGCTATAGGCTGCCTGGCACTGAGCGGTGAGAGGCTGAGAGGAGATACTCCATGTCCAAGGTCAGGGGTGGTGGCTGCGCTTCACTGGACTGGCCGTGAGGTGATACCCCATGTCCAAGGGCAAAGGAGAAGCCCTAGCAAGATGGTAGGAGGGGCAAATTCACGTTTAGAATCAAACCCCATTCCCATCAGAGATGCTCAGAGGGCTCAAACAAACCTTGTGTGCACAAGGACCCAGGGACCCCACAGAGCCTGAGACAGAACTCAGTCTGTCCCCTGTGGACATGTAGGTCACCAGTGGACTGCCACAGGGACAGGGGCTTTGGGTACAGCAAACTTGGGTATGGCATAAGCCCTCTTGGAGGAGGTTGCCATTAACCTGACCATAGAGCTCCCACAACTTACACAGGACTGGAAAATAGACTCTTAGAGGGCACAAACAGAACCTTGTGCACCAGAACCCAGGAGAAAGGAGCAGTGATCTCATAAGAGACTAACCCAGACTTGTCTGTGAGTGTCCAAGAGTCTCCAGCAGAGGCGTGGGTCGCTGGTGGCCTGCTGCAGGGTTGGGGCCACTGAGTGTAGCAGTACATACATGGGATCTTTTGAAGGAGGTCACCATTATCTTCATTACCTCCACCATAGTTTGGCTCCAAGTAAGTAGCAGGGAACATAGCTCCAACCAACAACAGAATATTGGATTAAAAATTTATTGAGTATGGCCCCACCCATGAGAACAAGACCCAGTTCCCCCTCAGTCAGTCTCCCATCAGGAAGCTTCCATAAGTCTCTCATCCTTCTCCATCAGAGGGCAGAAGACTGAAAATCACAATCACAGAAAACTAACGAATCTCATCACATGGACCGCAGCCTTGTCTAATTCAATGAAACTATGAGCCATGCCATGTAGGGCTACCCAAGACAGATGGGTCATGTGGAGACCCATTGAGTGGGGAGTTCTGACAAAATGTGGTCCACTGGAGAAGGGAATGGCAAACCACTTCAGTATTCTTGTCTTGAGAACCCCATGAACAGTACAAAAAGGCAAAAAGATAGGACACTGAAAGATGAAATGCCCAGGTTGGTAGATGCCCAATATGCTACTGGAGATGAGTGGAGAAATAACTCCAGAAAGAATGAAGAGACAGAGTCAACGCAAACACAACATCCAGTTGTGAATGTGACTGGTGATAGAAGCAAGGTCCAATGCTGTAAAGAGCAATATTGCATAGGAACCTGGAATGTTAGGTCCATGAACCATGGACCTGTGTAATCACGGAAGTGGTCAAAAGTGAACTTTGACATTTTAGGAATCAGCAAACTAAAATGGACTTGAATGGGTGAATTTAACTGAGATGTCCATTATATCTACTACTGTGGGCAAGAATCCACTAGCAGAAATGAAGCAGCCATTATAGTCCACAAAAGAGTCCAAAATGCAGTACTTGTATGAAATCTCAAAAACGACAGAATGATCTGTTCATTTCCAAGGCAAAACATTCAGTATCACAGTAATCCAGTCAATGCCCCAGCCAGTAATACTGAAGAAACTGAAGTTGAATGGTTCTATGAAGACCTACCAGAGAAGGTAATGGCGATGCACTCCAGTACTCTTGCCTGGAAAATCCCATGGACAGCAGAGCCTGGTGGGCTGCCGTCTAAGGGGTCGCACAGAGTTGGACACAACTGAAGCGACTTAGCACCAGCAGCAGCAGCATGAAGACCTACAAGATTTTTTAGAACTAACACCCAAAAAAAGATGTCCTTTTCATTATAGGGGACTGAAATTTGAAAGTAGGAAGTCTAGAAACACCTGGAGTAACAGGCAAATTTGGCCTTGGGGTGCAAAATGAAGTAGAGCAAAAGCTAATAGAGTTTTGCCAAGAGAACGCACTGGTTATAGCAAACACTCTCTTTCAACAGCACAAGAGAAGACACTACACATGGACATCACCAGGTGGTCAACACCGAAATCAGATTGATTATATTCTTTGCAGCCAAAGATGGAGAAGCTCTATACAGTCAGCGAAAACAAGACCAGGAGCTGACTGTGGCTCACATCATGAACTCCTTATTGCCAAATTCAGACTGAAATTGAAGAAAGTAGGGAAAACCACTAGACCATTAAGGTATGACCTAAATCAAATCCCTTATGATTATACAGTGAAAGTGAGAACTATATTTAAGGGACTAGATCTGATAGAGTGTCTGATGAACGATGGATGGAGGTTCACGACATTGAACAGGAGGCAGTGATCAAGACCATCCCTAAGAAAAAGAAATGTGAAAAAGAAAAATGGCTGTCTGAAGAGGCCTTACAAATAGGTGTGAAAAGAAGAGAGGTGAAAAGCAAAGGAGAAAAGGAAAGATATACCCATTTGAATGCAGAGTTCCAAAGAATAGCAAGGAGAGATAAGACAGCCTTTCTCAGTGATCAGTGCAAAGAAATAGAGGAAAACAATAGAATGGGAAAGACTAGAGATCTCTTCAAGAAAATTTGAGATACCAAGGGAATATTTAATGCAAAGATGGGCTCAATAAAAGACAGAAATGGTATGGAACTAACAGAAGCAGAAGATATTAAGAAGAGGTGGCAAGAATACACAGAAGAACTGTATAAAAAATATTTTCACGACCCAGATAATCATGATGGTGTGCTCACTCATCTAGAGCCAGACATCCTGGAATGTTAAGTCAAGTGGGCCTTAGAAAGCATCACTATGAATAAAGCTAGTGCAACTGATGGAATTCCAGTTGAGCTATTTCAAATCCTAAAAGATGATGGTGTGAAAGTGCTGCACTCAATATGCCAGCAAATTTGGAAAACTGAACAATGGCTATAGGACTGGAAAAGGTCAGTTTCCATTCCAATCCCAAAGAAAGTCAATGCCAAATAATCCTCAAAGTACCACACAATTGCACTCATCTCACATGCTAGTAAAGTAATGCTCAAAATTCTCCAAGCCAGGCTTCAACAATATGTGAACCATGAACTTCCATATGTTCGAGCTGGTTTTAGAAAAGGCAGAGGAACAAGAGATCAATTTTCCAATATCCGCTGGATCATTGAAAAAGCAAGAGAGTTCCAGAAAAACATCTATTTCTGCTTTATTGACTATGCCAAAGCCTTTGACTGTGTGGACCACAATAAACTGGAAAATTCTGAAAGAGATGGGAATACCAGCACACCTGACCTGCCTCTTGAGAAATCTGTATGCAGGTCAGGAAGCAACTGTTAGAACTGGACATGGAACAATAGACTGTTTCCAAATAGGACAAGGAGTATGTCAAGGCTGTGTATTGTCAACCTGCTATTTAACTTATATGCAGAGTACATCACGAGAAACATTGGGCTGGAGGAAGCACAAGCTGGAATCTAGAGTGCCGGGAGAAATATCAATAACACCAGATATGCAGTTGACACCACCCTTATGGCAGAAAGTGAAGAAGAACTAAAGAGCCTCTTGATGAAAGTGAAAGAGAAGAGTGAAAAAGTTGGCTTAAAACTCAACATTCAGAAAACGAAGATCATGGCATCTGGTCCCATCACTTCATGGGAAATAGATAGGGAAACAGTGACAGACTTATTTTTTTGGGCTCCAAAATCACTGCAGATGGTGATGCAACCATGAGTTTAAAAGATACTTGTTCCTTGAAAGCAAAGTTATGACTAACCTAGACAGCATATTAAAAAGCAGAGACATTACTCTACCAACAAAGGTCCATCTAGGCAAGGCTATGGTTTTTCTAATAGTCATGTATGGATGTGAGAGTTGGAATTTTAAGTAAGCTGAGCACCTAATAATTAATGCTTTTGAACTGCAGTATTGGAGAAGACTCTTGTGAATCCCTTGGACTGCAAGGAGATCCAATCAGTCCATCCTAAAGGAAATCAGTCCTGAATATTCACTGGAAGGACTGATGTTGAAGCTGAAACTCCAATACTTTGACCATCTGATGTTAAGAACTGAATCATTGGAAAAGCCCCTGATGCTGGAAAAGATTGAAGGCAGGAGGAGAAGGGGATGGCAGAAGATGAGATGGTTGCATGGCATCACTGACTCGATGGACATGAGTTTGAGCAAGCTCCGGGAGTTGGTGATGGACAGGGAAGCCTGGCATGCTGCAGTCCTTGTGGTCGCAAAGAGTCAGACATGACTGAGCAACTGAACTGAACTGAACTGGCTATAGTGTATTTAGACTGAGATTTCTGTAGAGAAATAGATACCAAACTTAAGCATACATGGGAATCACATGGGATGATTTTAAAGAGTACAATTTCAAATCATCACCCAATCTTACAAGTGTGATCTCAGTTCATTTTTAAGCAAGAATTACAAGTGATTTTAATACAAATGTCCTATGGTCACTGTTAGGGAAACAATGCTATGAGAAAAACAGCTTTTAGAGGCAGCCCACATTCCTTGGCTCTCTGTCCCCTCCAGAAATGGAATCATTTAGACTACTGGTTTCTTCATCACTTCTCCTCTCACTGAGTTCCCTGCCTCTCTGATAAGAACCCTTATTATTAATTTGGATGTTACTGGATAATAAAAGGAAAACAAACCAAGTAAGAGAGGGCAAATATTTATGTGGATATTTCAACAAAGGTAACACCCATGTGTCTATTCCCAAGAAAAGATGTTCAACATCCTTAGTCATTAAGAAAATGCAAATTAAAACCAAAAGGAGATAGCACTACCATTTAGAAGAAAGCCTATAATCCAAAAACATGGTTAATACCAAGTGTTGGAAACCGAAACACCCATGTATCACTGATAGAAATACAAAAGGTACAGCCTCTTTGGAAAACATTTTGACAGTTTCTTTAAAGAGTTGAATATATACTTGCATATGATCCAGGGTTCTATTCCTAGGTACCTACTTAATGGTAAATTAAAAAACACATAACCATACAAAGACTTGTAATAATTATTTGTAGGAAGAAACTGAAAACATCTAAGCAGTCATCAACTTGTAAATTGATAAACAAAACAGACTGCATCAATATAATGGATTGCATCTAACACTTTGTGACCCCATGGATTACAGCACTCCAGGCTTCCCTGTCCTTCACTATCTCCTGGAGTTTTCTCAAACTCAAGTTCATTGATTCGGTGATGCCATCCAACCATCTCATCTTCTGACATCCCCTTCTCCTCCTGCCTTCAATCTTTCCCAGCATCAGGGGCTTTTCCAACTAGAAGACTCTTCGCATCAGGTGGTCAAAGCATTGGAGCTTCAGTTTCAGCATCTGTCCTTCCAATGAATATCCAGGTTTGATTTCCTTTAGGATTGACTAGTTTGATCTCCTTGCTGCCCAAGGGACTCTCAAGTGTCTTCTCCAACACCAGTTTGAAAGCATCAGTTCTTCAGTTCTCAGCCTTCTTTTACTCAGCAATAAAAAGGAACAAATAACAATACATCTAACAACCCTAATACATGGCTAAATCTCAGACACATGTTAGTGAAAAACTCAAATTGAAGTGATTCTATTATATTTTTCCATTTAAATAAAATTTTTATAAAAAATAAAGGGTATAGCATACACTTTTGTATGGGTATAGTATACACATATAAAATATGTATAGCATATATTAATATACACACACACTATATATATATACACATTCGTATACATATGATAAATATATATATCATATAAATAAGGATCAATAGATAAAACAATACCTGATTGCCTAACACTAGATATAGGAACTGAGATTGACTACAAACAAAAACGTCAGAAAATTTTAGGGATATAGAACAAAGAACAATCCATCACATACAAGATGAAATAAATTTTGATCAAATTAATCCAAAAATCCTACTAAACACTAAATTTAAAAATATAATTAAGGTGTGTAATTCACTCTTTCTCCCTCTTTCCTTCCTCTTTGCTTCCTATTTGAATGAATTTATCAAACAAAGTTGACCTAAGTAAGAAAGAATGATTCAATATTAAAATATTTTAAGTGATTTTGTTTTATTTAAAGTGTCTTAAATGACTTTAAAGGACAGATATTAAAAATTTAAGATTAAGGAAATGAAAACCCATTGTTACACATTAGAAGAACCTAAAGGAAACAATTTGAAGTAGGTTTCCCAGCTTCCAGCTTCCTTTTAAGAGAAGCTTTTTCAGGAAATACTTTAAGAAGCTTATATTTCTAATTCTTCAAAATTGACTGGGTGCTTGAAATCTGAAAATGCCACAAACCAGCAAATTGAAACTAGTCCTGTATAACACAAAAGCCATGGAGAGGAACCACAATTAAGCAAGTCAAAGATTTAGAAGCAAGGCTTAAGCATTTTAACAAGTGCTATCAAGTTACAAAATTACAATCCTGTCAGACAATG
Organism: Bubalus kerabau; assembly: GCF_029407905.1. NCBI lineage: Eukaryota > Metazoa > Chordata > Mammalia > Artiodactyla > Bovidae > Bubalus > Bubalus kerabau. The sequence continues at coordinate 53,539,556 of NC_073641.1, forward strand.
GGAATAGCCAAACCAAAAAAAAAAAAAAAGTCCTTAAGCCCTTGGGTCTCTTCACTTTTCTATTATAAAAATATGTATTGGAATGAATCATTTTTTTGCATTTTTTAAAATGTATTTTTAATTGGAAGATAATTGCTCTACAATGTTGCATTGGTTTCTGCTGTACAACAATGTGAATCTGCTGTAAGTATACATATATCCCCTCCCTCCTGAGCCTCTCTCTAACCTTGCCATCCCACCCTTCTAGGTTCACAGGGCACTGAACTGAGCGCCCAGTGTTATGCAGCAGCTTCCCACTTACAGGCCGTTTTACACATGTTAAACTATATATGTCAATGATGCTACTCTTCAGTTCTTCCCATCCTCTCCTTCTCTCCCATGTCCACAAATACATGCTCTACATCTGCGTCTCTATGCCTGTCTTGCAAATAAGTTCATCAGTAGCATTTTTTCTAGATTCCACATATATGCATTAATATATTTTTTTTTCCTCTCTCTCTCTGACTTACTTCACTCAGTATAACAGGCTGTAGGTTCATCCAACTTACTAGAGATGACTCAAATTCCATTGAGTAGAATTACATTGTATATATGTACCACAACTGTGTTAGCTATTCATCTGTTCATGGTTGTCAAAGTTGCTTCTATGTCTTGGCTATTGTAAATTGTGCTGTAATGAACATTGGGGTGCTTATGTCTTTTGGAATTATGGTTTTTCAGGGTATATGCCCAGTAATCGGATTGCTGGGTTATATGGTAGTTTTTTTTTAAGGAATCTCCATACTGTTTTTCATGGGCTTCCCTGGTGTCTCAGATGGTAAAGAATCTGCCTACAGTGCAGGAGACTGGTGTCTGATACCCTGGAGGAGGGAATGGCTACCCACTCCAATATTCTTACCTGGAGAATTCCATGGACAGAGTAGCCTGGCAGGCTATAGGCCATGGTGTTGCAAAGAGCTGGACACAACTGACAGACTAGCACTAATAGTCTTTTCCATAGTGGTTGTACCAATTTACATTCCCACCAATCCTACAAGAGGTTGCACTCTTTCCTCCACACCCACTCCAGCATTTATTTATTGTTTGTAGATTTTTTTGATGATAGCTATTCTGACTCGTGTGAGGTGATGCTTCATAGTGATCTTGATTGGCATTTCTTTAATATGCAGTTTAGCAAAAAAAATATATATATATATATATATTATGCTTCCTCTTAAGTACCTGTGTTTATTTCCAAACATCTGTGCTTTTACTTAGTTTGGAACCCTATGTCTGGGATTCAATTCAGATTCTGGTAAATTAATTAATGTGAGGCAAATAAAGAAATCCATAATACTCAATTTTCTCATTCCCTAAAGGGCACAATAACATTTCCCTTTGCACTATCTTTATTTTTAGGGGTTGAGATATATATTTATTTAATAGTTCTCCAAATAGAAAATGCTTAACATAAAATGTTCAGGCAAATTTCTAAAGATGAGTCCCACCTCCCAAGATTCCTGACACTTGTCTATTTACTCAAACATGAAACTAAGTGATCCTATAAAATGATCTGACAGATGTAAATAAAGATACCCTTTCATGGATCACAGCGTTGTTGTGACAAGAGGCTTGCTTAAATCAATGAAGCTATGATCCATGCCATGCAGGACCACTCAAGATGGATGGATCATAGTGGAGAGTTCTGACAAAATGTGATCCATTAGAGGAGGGAATAGCAAGCCATTCCCTTCTTGCCATAAGAACCCCATGAACAGTATGAAAAGGCAAAAGGATATGACACAGGAAGATGAGTACCCAGGTTGGAAAGTGTCCAATATGCTACTGCAGAAGAGTGGGAGACAATTATTAATTGCTCCAGAAAGAATGAAGGAACTGGGACAAAAAGGAAATGATCTTTTACTGTGGACATGTCTGGTGGTGAAAGTTAAAGTCTGATGCTGTAAAGTACAATATTGAATAAGAACTTGAAATACTGAAAGATCATGTTGTTAAAGTGATGCACTCAATATGTCAGCAAATTTGGAAAGCTTAGCAGTGGCCACAGGACTAGAAAAGTTCAGTTTTCTTTCCAGTCTTAAAGAAAGACAGTGCCAAAAAATGTTTCAATTACTGGACAATTGCACACATTTCACATGCTACTAAGGTTAAGTTCAAAATCCTTCAAGTTAGGATTCAAAAGTACGTGAACCAAGAACTTCCAGATGTTCAAGTTGGATTTAGAAAAGGCAGGGTAACCAGAGGTTAAATTGCCAACATCCATTGGATCATAAAGAAAGCAAAGGAATTCCAGAAAAAAAAAAAAAATCTGCTTCATTGACTATGTGAAAGCTTCTGACTGTGTGGATCGCAATAAACTGTGGAAAATTCTTAAACAGATGGGACTACCAGACGACCGTACCTGTCCCCTAAAAGAGCTGTATGTGGGTCAAGAAGTAACAGTTAGAACCTTCAGTCAGTTCAATTCAGTTGCTCAGTTGCATCCAATTCTTTGCAACCTCATGGACTGAAGCATGCCAGGCTTTCCTGTCAATCACCAACACCCAGAGCTTGCTCAAACTCATGTGCATTAAGTCAGTGATGCCATGCAACCATCTCATCTTCTGTCATCCCCTTCTCCTCCTGCCTTCAATCTTTCCCAGCATCAGGGTCTTTTCAAGTGAGTCAGTTCTTCGTATCAGGTGGCCAAAGTATTGGAGCTTCACCTTCAGCATCAGTCCTTCCAATGAATATTCAGGACTGATTTCCTTTAGGATTGACTAATTTGATCTCCTTGCAGTCCAAGGGACTCTCAGGAGAAAGTCTCTTAATATCTTGCATGTAACAATTGACTGGTCAAAATTGGGAAAGGAGTATGACAAGGCTGTATTTTGTCACCCTGTTTATTTAACTTATATGCAGAGCACATCATACAAAATGCTGAGTTGGACGAATTACAAGTTGGAATTAAGATTGCTAGGACAAATACCACCAATCTCAGATATGCAAATGATAGCACTCTAATGGCAGAAAATGAAGAGGAACTAAAGAGTATCTTAATGAGGATGAAAAAGAAGAGTGAAAAAGCTGGCCTAAAACTCAAATTTCAAAAAACTAAGATCATGGCATCTGGCCCCATCACATCATGTCAAATAGAGGGGGAAAAGTGGAAACAGTGACAGATTTTCTTTCCTTGGGCTCCAAAAATCACTGTGGACCCTGACTGCAGTTTTTCAATAAAAAGATGCTTGTTCCTTGTAAGGAAAGCTATGAAAAAAATAGACAGGGTATTAAAAAGCAAATATATCACTTTTCCAACAAAGGTCCATCTAGTCAAAGTTATGGTTGTTCTTGTAGTCATGTACTAATGTGAGTGTAGGACCATAAAGAAAGCTAAGAGCCAAAGAATTGATGCTTTTCAACTGTGATACTGGAAGACTTTCAAGAGTTCCTTGGTCTCCAAGGAGATCAAACCAGTCAATCTTAAAGGAAATCAACCATGAATATTCATTGGAAGAACTGATTCTGAAGCTGAAGGTGTACAATATTTTGGACACCTGATGTGAAGAGCCAGCTCATTGGAAAAGACCCTGATGCTGGGAAAGATTGAATACAAAAGGAGAAGGAGGTGGAAGAGGATGAGATGGTTACATAGCATCACTGACTCAATGGACATGAGTTTGAGCCAACTCTGGGAGATGATGAAAGACAGGAAAGCCTAGCATCAGGGTCTTTTCCATGCTAGTGGTGTTTGCTATTAGAAAATACTGGGAGCTTCTTTCTATAAGATTCTTTTAGCAGAATACATCTAGTCTATGCTTGGGAAATAGATGGGGAAAAAGTGTCAGACTTTATTTTTCTGGGCTCCAAAATCACTACAGATGGTGACTGCAGCCATGAAATTAAAAGACGGTTACTCCTTGGAAGGAAAGTTATGACCAACCTAGATAGCAAATTCAAAAGCAGAGACATTACTTTGTCAACAAAGGTTTATCTAGTCAAGGCTATGGTTTTTCCTGTGGTCATGTATGGATATGAGAGTTGGACTGTGAAGAAGGCTGAGCGCCAAAGAATTGATGCTTTTGAACTGTGGTGTTGGAGAAGACTCTTGAGAGTCCCTTGGACTGCAAGGAGATCCAACCAGTCCATTCTGAAAGAGATCAGCCCTGGGATTTCTTTGGAAGGAATGATGCTAAAGCTGAAACTCCAGTACTTTGGCCACCTCATGCAAAGAGTTGACTCATTGGAAAAGACTCTGATGCTGGGAGGGATTGGGGGCAAAAGGAGAAGGGGAGAAGGATGAGATGGCTGGATGGCATCACTGACTCGATGGACATGAGTCTGAGTGAACTCCGGGAGTTGGTGATGGACAGGGAGGCCTGGTGTGCTGCGATTCATAGGTCGCAAAGAGTCAGACATGACTGAGTGACTGATCTGATCTGATCTGATCTGATCTGATGCTTGTGTTCAGTCACTTCAGTCCTGTCTGACTAGGACCTTATGGACTGTAGCCTTCTAGGCTCCTCTGTTCATGGAATTCTCTAGGCAAGAATACTGGAGTGGGTTTCCATGTCCTCCTCCAGGGGATTTTCCTGTCTTAGGGACAGAATCTGCATCTCCTGCAGCTCCTGCATTGGCGTGGACTCTTTATCCCTGAGCCACTAGGGAAGCCCCTCTGTAGTCCATATATAATGTTTAGTGTAAACCTAGAAGTTATGGATTCATGAGGCATGACTGACTAGAGATTGGAGTGCAGTAATAAGCATGTTCTGTTTAATTAACAGAATGTATATAAAAGAAGTTTTGAAATCGAAATAGCTTTTTACCTGTGGCCCATTGCTCAAAAAGTTCTTCTATTAATAGGAAACCATAGCCTGTTTTGATGAGGCATAAGAGACATTCTTAGAAGTTTAATCAGACATCTTTAATTCCTCCAGAGAAAGAAAATTTCCTCTGTGTTTGCCTGTTCCATTTGAATCACTAGTGAAGTCTCATGTGAAAATGTCACTGAATCTCATTTGACAGTTAATCATTCTTTCAAAATAGGTAAATACCTGAACATTTTCAAAAATTTTGTTTCCACTTTTATCCACTGAGAATCAAGGCAGTGTTAGGTGTTATTTTACTACTATTGTTCAAATGATACATATAGACAAAAGTGAAGTGTCCTTTTAATTCTAACATAATCCTTCAATTGAAGAATTACTTTTATGCTGAGATTTCCTATTTAAATATTCATATAATATTTACATTTGACTCAATTGTTTTAGAATTTTTCTGATATTCCTTAATTCCATAAATTTTATCCAAGATAAAACTTAGCTTCACTGTATATCTAACATGTCCTTGACTTTTTATATGCATTGGCAGAAATAAATCTCTGAATACTCTGTGAAAGGAATGTCTAATTTAGTTTATTGGTGAAGCTAATGAAAAGTTAAGGAGAAAAAATTGTTTTTCTCAACAAATCTGAAATGTTTTCTGCCCTGGTGCTCTTTATTCTTTCATATTTTGTAATTGTTGGAAAACATTGCATATTAAGTGATAGAACTCCTGAGTTTTAGCCCATGATTTTGCTTTATTTCACTTCACCTTTTGACATGGTTAACTTCTTTCTCTACTTTCCAACTTCAAGAAATAGGTCTTGTTTTGTAGTCTACCCTTGTCCTACTCAGCTGAATCTTTAGAAATGTGTTGATTTTATCAAATAATCATTTGACATGTCTCTAAGGACAAAAAAGTAACTTCTAGGGAAATATATGCTGGCTTAACATGTAAGGTTTTATGAATAGCAACTACTCTTCCCTAATTTCTTTTGTATATATATCAAAATAGCTTAATTCTGTCACTGCAACAAACACCTAACAGACGTTAATCTGAAATATTTGATAGACAAGGCTATGGGCTTTTTCTCTCTCTTTTCTCACTTGGGGATACAGAGAACATTATTATTATTATTATTAGCTCTTAGAAAGTACTGATACTTTATGATCTCATTTATTTAATGATTTATCCATGTAATACATAGCCATATATTATGTGTTTATGAAGTACCAGCTAATCACCAGTATTTTGCTATGCATTCAGAATAAAAAGTATATTCTTTGGTGTGATAATTTGCTTTAAAATATTCTAATGAGTATAGCACCTCATACTTTTTTCTGTCAATGTGGGAGACATAAGAGACATAGGTTCAATTGCTGGGTCAGGAAGATCCTTGGAGGAGGGCAAGGCAACCCACTCCAATATTTTTGCCTGGAGACTCCCCACGGAGAGAGGAGCCTGGTGGGCTGTGGTCCATAGGGTCGCAAAGAGTATGGTCCATAGGGTCACAAAAAGATGGACATGAGTGAAGTAACTTGGCAAGCAGGAAAGCATATTCTTCTTTAGATAACAGATTAGCATTTTAAAAGTTGACTTCAATTTAGGAATAGTAAAATAAAAAGGAAAAATAGCAAATGGTTTTAAGACAGCAGTAGTAATTGCTCTCAGAGAAGGCAATGGCACCCCACTCCAGTACTCTTGCCTGGAAAATCCCATGGGCGGAGGAACCTGGTAGGCTGCAGTCCATGGGGTGGTGAAGAGTCGGACACAACTGAGAGACTTCACTTTCACTTTTCACTTTCATGCATTGGAGAAGGAAATGGCATCCCATGCCAGTGTTCTTGCCTGGCAAATCCGAGGGACGGGGGAGCCTGATGGGCTGCCGTCTATGGGGTTGCACAAAGTCGGACACGACTGAAGCGACTTAGCAGCGGCAGCAGCAGTAATTGCTCTACAATTCAAATATCCAGAATAAAATAATGATGTATTTTGATAAATTACAACACTTTCATGGAGCTTCACATAATTTAATAAGTTTTGGAAAACACAGCATTCTAACAGGGATGGATTCAACAGTGATATAATATTGGAAAATAATATTGACATAATATTAAAAATATTGAATTCTTGCCCAATTAATTCAATTATTTTAAAATTTTAGCTTTAATTGATAAGTATAGTGTTTATTATAGTGGCATATGTATGTATGCATATATGTATATAGGTGTATTTGAACATTTACATGAATACATAAATATGTGTGTGCTAAGTGATGTCTAATAATAAAAGACAGAATGAATAGATCCTGGTTTGACTTGTCTGCAAGTTATTAATGAAAATCATTCGTCAATAGAACAGTTTTGGAAGGCATTCAATCATTTACCTAGCCTGAGTGTTACATTACTGTGGAAATTATCTCATTCCTTCAAAGTTATTAAAAATTATAAGCATTAAATGTTTAAAAATAAAGCATTTAAAATTATGTGTTTAAAAATTAAATTAAAAATTAAAGGTTTCAAAAGACTGTTCTATACATCAGTATCCCTTTTGCTGTCTCGTATACAGGGTTATTGTTACCATCTTTCTAAATTCCATATATATGCGTTAGTATACTGTATTGGTGTTTTTCTTTCTGGCTTACTTCACTCTGTATAATAGGCTCCAGTTTCATCCAGCTTATTAGAACTGATTCAAATGCATTCTTTTTAATGGCAGGATGGGAAACACATGTATACCTGTGGCAGATTCATGTTGATATATGGCAAAACCAATACAAGATTGTAATGTTAAAAATAAATAAAATTAAAAATATATATATAAAATAAAATCTTGGATTTGTAAATAAATAAAGAAAGAAACGTTTCAGTAACCTTTCTGGGCATACAATTACAGACCAAGTAGTGAATTTGTAAAGAAACTGCCTGCCAACTGAGGAGAAACAAAAGACTCTAGTTCAATCCCTGGGTCAGGAAGATCACCTGGAGTAGGAAATGGAAACCTTCTCTAGTATTCTTGCCTAGAAAATTCCATGGACAGAGCAGCCTGGCAGGCTGCAGTCCATGGGGTTGCAAAGAGTCAAACATTACTGAGTGACTGAACACACACATACACATAATCAAAATAAAGATTCTTAATTTTTTTCAAAATTAATTTTAAAAGACTAGATATGACTTAAATCACATCAAATTAGTGTTGCATAAGATGACACTAAAAGGGAGATAAAGGCAAATGTCCATTGTCAGCTATTCCCATGGAGATAAAAGCAGTTCATACATTGAATAGTAAAGTGAGTAATTTGAGTCTCATCTACAGATTGAAATGATATATCATGCCTGATTTCATTTGGTGAACAATGTGGGAAGCTCGTTGAAATACACTGAAAATGGTAATTCTACCTTATTACTCGTTGTTGGAATTTTTGTAGTATGTGAAAAATAGAACTGCACAACTGATTTTGAAACCAGACACAAGAATGGCTAACTTTATGAAGCAGTGAGTTTACCAGGGTCTTTCTAAAAGCAGCTTTAAGACATTCTATCATAAAATTTTAGGACTATCTCTCTGTAAAAGATATAAGGGTATTGACATGAATCTATAGCTGGCAGATCAGAAATGAATTATTTATTGAACTCCTGTGTGTATGCATGCATGTTAAGTTTAGGCTAAGCATACATGCATGCTTCAGTCATGTCCCACTCTTTGCGACTCTATGGACTGTAGCCCACCAGGCTCCTCTGTCCAAGATATTTCCAGGCAAGAATACTTGAATGGGTTGCCCTGACCTCCTCCAGGGGATCTTCCAGACCCAGGGATCAAACTCCTGTCTCTTACGTCTCCTGCATTGATGGGCAGGTTCCTTTCCGCTAGCACCACCTGGGAAGCCGTTATGGAACTCAATCCCTTAAAAACTCATCGCAGCACTGTTTATAATAGCCAGGACATGGAAGCAGCCTAGATGTCCATCAGCAGATGAATGGATAAGAAAGCTGTGGTACATATACACAATGGAGTATTACTCAGCCATTAAAAAGAATACATTTGAATCAGTTCTAATGAGGTGGATGAAACTGGAGCCTATTATACAGAGTGAAGTAAACCAGAAAGAAAAACACCAATACAGTATACTAACGCATATATATGGAATTTAGAAAGATGGTAACAATAACCCTGTGTACGAGACAGCAAAAGAGACACTGATGTATAGAACAGTCTTATGGACTCTGTGAGAGAGGGAGAGGGTGGGAAGATTTGGGAGAATGGCATTGAAACATGTAAAATATCATGTATGAAACGAGTTGCCAGTCCAGGTTTGATGCACGATACTGGATACTTGGGGCTGGTGCACTGGGATGACCCAGAGGGATGGAATGGGGAGGGAGGAGGGAGGAGGGCTCAGGATGGGGAACACATGTATACCTGTGGCGGATTCATTTTGATATTTGGCAAAACTAATACAGTTATGTAAAGTTTAAAAATAAAATTAAATTAAAAAAAAATAATAAAAACAATGGGATCTGAATATTCTTCTTTTGCTTAGTAAGAATATAGGTTAACCAGAGAGAAATCGTCATATAAAACATTTTCATTTTTGCTGAAAATTTCCTTCTTTCTGAGTGTGGTATGCACTGTAATACACAGTCCTGTCCTTTGACTAGAGTGATCTAAGTAAAACGTTATCTTATTCTGTCAACAAAAGGATGCTTCCTTTTTCTGCTTTAAGTCCAGAGAAAGAGAGAGAAAGAGAAAAATGCTAAAAGACATACAGAGAAATATTCCAGTACCAAACCCTGAAAGAAGAGATGTGTTATTCTTTAAATTGAAATATTCATAACTAATGCATGAGAAGAGTTATAAGTATGCTTTGGCAAGCTCTGTGGTATCTCCAAAGCAAATTGTAGGCCTTCAGGATGAATACTGATTACATGTTAGATTTCAAAGTAGGTTGGGGGAATTTTAATCAAAGTTTTTCTTAAGATTCGGCTTGGAATAAGAAGATAGCACTAAGGTATTATTATCAAAATTTCAAAGTTATTGCTAGTAGCGAATATTCTATTTAATTTTAGAATGTTTTCTCTATAGGAATGATCTACATTTTGACATTTCCTATGCTCTCTATTTCAGTGATGTTTTTATTATTTAGAAAGCAGAAAATTCTTTGATATCTTTATCTCAGTTATGTCAGGCACACAGAATTAAGTGCATGAGGCCAAGATACTTACTTGGTCATATATGCACCTGGTTTAAGGAAAAGCCCACTGGAGAGAAAATACTGCTAATAATGATACATTTTGAACTATGGAGTGTTAAAAAATATTTCCCATTTTTCCAAAAGAATTTGTGGTGGACTGCAAAAATGAATCTAGTATAGGAACATAGAGTTGTCAGGATAGAAACAATAGAATTCTATTAATCAGTAAGGGCCTGAACACAGAAATGTGTGCAATAAATTGGGTACAGTTCTTATATTTGAAAGCAAAATTAGCTTGTAGCTTTCTGGTTGTGAAAGCCCAAAGAGAATTATGCTCAGCTACAACTTTCAGAACTTGTAACTGGTATGTTACTTACATGAACAAGTCTCAAAATTCATAACTTGTTTATAAAATTAATATACCAGTCCACAAAAAAATTCTAGCAGGGGAAATAGGGCAATTCTGGGCTTAAGTGAGGTGGAGATGCCAACAGAAGGAAAAACAACACCATTACCCAGAGAAAAACAAGACAGTATAGAATTCACAAGGTTTCTGTGAAAACCTATAAATAACTGAAATTACTTTCCCTTATAACTGAGTCTGTTTGCTTCAGGGAAAACTGCTCTTCTTGATAGTTTTCAGCAAATCAGCTTGCCAAGGGAGAGGAATATAGAACAACAAATTCTTCCACATTTCTCTTTTCATTGAGTTTCTCCACTTTTTGAAATTCATAAAACTTCCCTCTGCTGGAAGTCCATGTGTGGTTAATTTTTCTTATATAGAAGCAGTCTCAGTTGTATCTGTAAATTTAATTTTTTTTAAATAAGAATTTTATCTTTTATTAATACCTGAGACAGTTAATCCTGGATACACCCTTAATGAAATAAAATTCTTGTAATTTTATATAATATATTCAACAACATTCTTATAATAAATATAATCAAGTATCCTATGAATAGTTATAATATTGCTAATTGAGTTCAATTGCACTCCTGCAACATGTATTTCCAGAAAGCAGTTCTATGTAGGAACAAGCCACTTATGCTGCTCTGGGCAGGTCAGCATGACTTAACAGAAAGGCTTAAAATGTCTCTATTAATAGTTCTATGGAGGAGAAAATGGCAACCCACTCCAGTATTTTTGCCTGGAAAATTCCATGGACAGAGGAACCTGTTGGGCTACTATCCATGGAGTTGCACAGAGACACAACTGAGTATGCACTATACATATTAATAGTTCTCACATATTAATAGTTCTAAAGTTTTATGGTAAGGTAGATTCACTTGGACAGTTTTAAAAGTGAAGATTATTCTACAAATTCTAATCATAATTCTGATTATTGGGTTTGATTTGTAATCCAAAAATTGTCAACAAGTTACAAGAGAAGTCTAATGCACATGGCCTGAGATAGCACATTGGAAAACACTGGTTGGGGTTTTAAATAAAGTGCTTTGTAAATATCAAAGAAAGTGTCTGACAGGTTTTGCTTCTCTCAAATGAGCAATAACCATGTTACCAAACATTTCACTCATTTTCATACACAAAGCTGTACATGAATGTTCATAGCACCTTCACCTGTAATAGTCTCAAACTGAAAATAAACCAAATGTCTATCAACAGGTGAATGGATAAACAAAGTGTCATATAGCCACACAATAAAAGGCTACTCAGCGATAAGAAGGGATAAACTACTGCATCTATGCAACAACATGAACACATTTGAAAATTAATATGCTGTCAAAGAAGCTAACATGCAATTCTATTTACATAAAATGCTACAGAATTCAAACATATCTTTATTCATTCAAGTAGATCCAGATTTTCTGGAGCAGGCAAACTGGATGAGATGAACTGCAAAGATCTAAAAATGAATTTTTTTTTTCTGTTGGTTTTGTTTCACTTCTTGGTTGTGCTAATGATGTCATGGGTGTACACAAATGTCAAAATCCATTAAACTGTGCACTTTAAATAGATGAAGTTTGTTGTTCATAAGTATTTATCCCCAAAAGTAACCACCTTCCTTCATTTGAATAGTCTTTCTTATCTAGGAATGGCATACGTTTTCCAAATAATCTAGACAACAATGGTTTTAGAGGATATAAAATAAACAACCAAAGCCTTAGAATTCTACATTATACAAAACACTTTTCAAATGTTAATGGAATGTTTTTGAAGAAGATATTGTCATCTGGCTCTATTATACAAAATTATTAGGTATAGACTGGTTTTATACTCTTGACACATTACTTTCATAAATAAAAACCACTTATGTAGTTTGGTCAGAGAAACCTCTTCCTCAAGATAACTAAAATGAACTTAAGGATTTGTGGTAAAACTCAGTCATGTTTCTCAGTTTTAAAAATTTCACTCGACCAAGTTGTAGTCTCCCTCTGGGTAGACTTGACTAATAATCAAGCCCAGAGCCTGATTGTATGGATATGAAATTGTAATTTCATCAAATGTTCACTATTAAAAAGTCTCTTTGGCAAAGGAAACAGTACAAAAGTGGAAAGAGTAAAACCTTAAGATATAGGATTGGGATATTTAGCCACACATGACAGACTGAGAAATCTGAATAATCAAATTCTCCTGAAACTCCCTTGCTTTGGAGAAAGCTGAAGCCTTAGTTTCTGAGGTAATTAGCCTTCATATGCATTAAAAAAAAAAAAAGGCAAAAAATCTATTAGCTGAGACTTAAAATCCTTCTTCTTTTCAGGACCAATCCCCATAATTCCATATTACTTCTTGTCTTGTAAGAGCTCGACACACAACGTTCAGATGGAGAAGTAAGTCTTTTTTTGTGTGCATATACCTAGCTTCCCAGGTGGTGCTAGTGGTAAAGCACCCACCTGTCAATGCAGAAGATGTAAGAGACATGGGTTTGATTCCTGGGTTGGGAAGATACCCTGGAGAAGGAAATGACAACCCACTCCAGTATTCGTGCCTGAAGAACGCCTCGGACAGAAGAGCCTGTTGGCTACAATCCATAGGGTTTCAAAGAGTTGATCAGGACTGAAGCAACTTAGTGCATTGTTCCATAGTTTGTTTATACAATAAAACATAATTCAGGTTCTCCTTTTCATTTATTGGTAGAAGTCTGAGAATTCCTAGGTCAAGAAATAAAATTTAAAGCTGGATTAGGTCAAATAATATTATAGTTTTCATCATTCTAGATTGAGGGTTTCATGTGATGATCCACGGATCTGGAAGTATTGCTTGTAATCTGCTAGGCTTCCAGGTGATGATAGTGGTAAAGAATCCATGGGCCAACTCAGGAGACTGAGAGACCTGGGTTTGATGCCAGGCTTGGGAAAATCCCTTGGAGGAGGAAATGGCACCCCACTCCATTATTCTTGCATAGAAAATCACAAGGGTAGAGGAGCCTGGCAGGCTACAGTCCATGGAGCAGCAAAGATTCCAACATGCATGGGCAACTGAACACACACACACACAAAGGTTGACTAATTAAAGCCTGGACCTAAAAATGACTATTGGTTAAGTTGAAAGGCCAGAAATTCCTTGGCAAACTATGGTTTTCTGGCTTTGGGGATGATCATATAATAATGGATCATTTTTGTAAACTTGTCAGTCACTTCTTATCCATGGCACACAGGAAGAGTGGGAGTCTTTTCTTTAAGTAACACACTGTGCTTGCATGTGCTCAGTTGTGTCTGATGCTTTGAGACAGCATGAATTGTAGTCCTTTGGTTTTCTCTGTCCATGGAATTTTCCAGGCGAGAATACTGAAGTAGGTTCATGCCCTCTTCCAGGGGATCTTCTCAATCCAGGGATCAAACCTGTGTCTCTTGTCTTCCACATTGGCAGGTGAGTTTTTTACCACTAGTGCCTCTTGGGAAGCCCAAGTAAGACATCGAGAATGGATTAGTGAGGGGACACTGGTATCCATTAAATAATTTGTGGTGCTTGTCCTTTGTAGATTCAAGTTAATGGTGATGAATGCTGCAATTGTTTTCCCTGATTTTGTGGAAATAATGGGATTCAAGAGATGTAGAGTTAAAGTAGCAGTAATTAGCCATCAGGAAAAAATCCAGGTGTAATTATCACAGTAAACCACAGAAACAGACTTGTAACAAGAGTGTTTTATTATTCAAAGATCTGTAAATATATCCAGCTAATCACTGGGTAATAGAGAATGGTCATACTAAGATGATATAATGTGCTATGCTGTGCTCAGTTGCTTAGTTATGGCTCACTCTTTGCAACCCCATGGATTGCAGCTATCAATGGAATTTCTCAGGCAAAAATACTGAAACAGGATGCCATTTCCTCCCCCAAGGGATCTTCCCCATTCAGTGATTTAACTTGCTCCTCCTGTGTCTCCTACATTGGCAGGCAATACAGAGGAGAGAAATTCTATCTGGTAAGCAATTCACACTTTTTGAGGACACCTAAGCAACCTTTATGCAGGTCAGGAAGCAACAGTTAGAACTGGATGTGGAACAACAGACTGGTTCCAAGTAGGAAAAGGAGTACATCAAGGCTGTATATTGTCACCCTGTTTATTTAACTTATATCCAGAGTACATCATTAGAAATGCTGGGCTGGAAGAAGCACAAGCTGGAATCAAGATTGCCGGGAAAAATATCAATAACCTCAGATATGCAGATGACACCACCCTTATGGCAGAAAGTGAAGAGGAACTAAGAAGCCTCTTGATGAAAGTGAAAGAGGAGAGTAAAAAAGTTGGCTTAAAGCTCAACCTTCAGAAAACGAAGATCATGGCATCTGGTCCCATTGCTTCATGGCAAATAGATGGGGAAACAGTAGAAACAGCGTTAGACTTTATTTATTGGGGCTCCAAAATCATTGCAGATGGTGATTGCAGCCATGAAATTAAAAGACATTTATTCCTTAGAAGGAAAGTTATGACCAAACTAGATAGCATATTCAAAAGCAGAGACATTACTTTGCCAACAAAGGTCTGTCTAGTCAAGGCTATGGTTTTTCCAGTGGTCATGTATGGATGTGAGAGTTGGACTGTGAAGAAAGCTGAGTGCCGAAGAATTGATGCTTTTGAACTATGGTGCTGGAGAACTCTTGAGAGTCCCTTGGACTGCAAGGAGATCCAACCAGTCCATTCTAAAGGAGATCAGTCCTGGGTGTTCATTGGAAGGACTGATGTTGAAGCTGAAACTCCAATACTTTACCCACTTCATGTGAAGAGTTGACTCCTTGGAAAAGACCCTGATGCTGGGAGGGATTGAGGGCAGGAGGATAAGCGGACAACAGAGGATGAGATGGCTGGATGGCATCACTGACTTGATGGACATGAGTTTGTATGAACTCCGGAGTTGGTGATGGACAGGGAGGCCTGGTGTGCTGTGATTCATGGGGTCACAAAGAGTCAGACATGAGTGAGCAACTGAACTGAACTGAACTGAACTGAAGCAACCTTTGATGGCTAGATCTGAATTCCCAGCCCTAGCCAGGACCAACTTGTGTGCAATATTTGTGAGCCATCTTAAAACTTGTTCTTTATTTCTTTAATTTTTAAAAATTTTATATTGGAATATAGCTGATTATATAAAATCATGGAGTATAGAATGAAATTAAAAGATGCTTGCTCCTTGGAAGAAAAGCTGTGAACAACCTAGACAGCATATTAAAAATTAGAGATATTACTTTGCCAACAATGGTCCACCTAGTCAAAGCTATGGTTCTTCCAGTATTCATGTATGGATGTGAGAGTTGGACCATAAAGAAAGTTGAGTGTGGAAGAATTGATGATTTTGAACTGTGGTGTTGGAGAAGACTTTTGAGAGTCCCTTGGACAACAAGGAGATCAAACCAGTCAATCCTAAAGGCAATCAGCCCTGAATATTCATTGGAAGGACTGATGCTGAAGTTGAAACTCCGTATTTTGGCCACCTGATGTGAAGAACTGACTCATTGGAAATTATCCTGATTATAGGGAAAATTGAAGGCAGGAGGAGAAGGGGATGACAGAGGATGAGATGGTTGGATGGTATCACCAACTCATTGAACTTGAGTTTAAGCAAGTTCCCGGTGTTGGTGATGGACAGGGAAACCTGGAATGCTGCAGTCTATGGGGTCACAAAGATTCAGATGTGAATGAGTGACTGAACTGAACAGATAGCTGATTTACAATGTTGTGATAGTTTCAGGTGAACAATGAAGGGACTCAACCATACATACACATCTATCTATTTCCCCAAACTCCCCTCCCACCTAGACTGCTGCATAACATTGAACAGAGTTTACTGTGCTATACACTAGGGCCTTGATGGTTATGCATTTTAAATAAAGCAGTTTGTACATGTCCATCCCAAACTCCCTAACTATCCCTTCTCCCCCATCCTTCCCCCATGGTACAATGAACTTATGGTTAAAGTGGTTCCTTCTTCCCATACATAAGCCACTCCATCTCATTTCATGTGGGTTAGTGATAAGTCACTCATTTCACCCTTCGAATTTTGTCCAAATTCCTAAGTGAATTAGCTTACTTTTGCTACTTTAAGTCATTAGATTTTGAGTTGGCTTTTTATGCAATAATGAATTACTAGAATATGCATGCTGAGTTTTTCCTCTAAATTGAAAGATACATTGCTATACTTTGTACTACCCACTACAGAGTAATATGGCACAACCCTTAGTTAGCCTCTTTTAATATTACAGACAGCATATACCAAATAGGTCTACATTGCCCTGATCTATTTTAAAGGCAGTTCATGGCTTGATGCTAAGACATCAAAGGAACTAAAGTCTAATTCTTGAAAACCTAGAGATATTATGGCTTTAATTGCTCATCATGAACTTGTTAATATAGCATCTGCCACATTATAAATTTGGAATGTAAAGTAGAAATCTGTGTTTAAATAGAAAGGGTATAGATGAGCTTGATTGCCTACATCTCCTTCAATTCCTATCTGAAGTCTCATGGTGAAGTCTCAACAATCAGATAGTGGAAGAGAGAGGAAAAGCAAAAACATGCATCTGAAAGGTGGGTGGGTTGGACCAGTCTGCTGCACCATAGACATGTGAACGGTTACTTTTTCTGAACCCTACAGAGGTGTGACTGAAGACATGGGGTAAGTAAAATCCTCCGAGAAGATAGAAACACCTGCCTTTTGAATAGTATATTAGGTTTCTCACACTGTGTGCAAGAGAATGTGGTCTGAGGTTTGGATCTTAACACAAGTTCAGTGATTGATGGTACACATGACTGGGCAGGGCTTGAAAATAGCAAGATCGTTTAACTGGTAATGTGGATTCCTAGGGCTTCCCTGGTGGCTCAAACTAGGGAAATGGTCCAAAGGGGAAATGATTATGATTATTTTCCAGGAAGTTAAGTTGCTATTACAAAATGGAAACAAAGAAGATATTTCTGGAAATCAGGGCATTCAATGAAATAAATTTCCTCCAAGAGTTCTATTGAGAAAACTATAGAAATCCAAAAAAGAGAGGGTCCAAAGTTCTTAGAGCCTGGGAAAATGAAGATTAAAAAAGTGTCACTAGACTGAGGCACTAGAAGGAGATAAGGATGAAAGGAAATGGATAATGGAGGCAGAAATCTATACTGATGACTAGATAGAGATGTGGGACTCTATTTATAGAGTCTGTGAATGCAGTGCTTACTATTCTCCACCAGTTCCAGTTGGCTAGAGTCAAGATTTACAGTTGAACACACACACTGAAAGAGGCTTCATCAATAAATACCAAGCTTACTTAGTTTTATAAATCAAGACAGATGATATAATTGAAAATGACAGAATGAGGATCTTCAAAAATCCTCTCCTTCATAAACACAATGAAAACACTGACAAAGCTTTGGTTAGGGTCCATTTTTTTAGAACTCTGGAAATTAACTGAATCACTGCAGCAATTCAAGGAGGATTTTTTAAAAATGGCTGAATTCTGGTCCTTATTTTCATTCCCCATTCCCTTTCTACAGTAATCTTGAAAAGCAATGACCTGCAAACATGGTGAAAATCAGCAGCCTGGCAGCCACTGGAAGGAGAAAATAGGGTTGAAGCTGAGCTTCTTTATAAGACAATGGCCATTATTTGATGTATTTAGTGGTTTCCAGAACCCCACTTAATAAATGATCATCAAATTCAACTTAAAGCTTATCTAAGAAGAACCAACTTTTATGGGGGTGGGCTTTCAAAAATAATCAGAGACAACAGTTTAATACTGTGACTGCCTGAGGAGGTGAGTAATAGTTTGGGGCAACAAAAGGCTAAGGCAAAAGCTTTACAATGAAAGCTAAAAAAATATGCCTGTAGAGAACTTTGAAATATTTTTGACATGCATGCATGCTCAGTCACTCCACTGTGTTGGTCTCTTTGCAATGCATGGACTGTATCACCCCCTAGGCTTCTCTGTCCAAGAGATTCTCCAGGCAAGGATGCTGAAGTGGGTGGCCATTTCTTCTTCCAGGGCATCTGCCCAACCCAGGGATCAAACTCATGTCTCCAGGGCCTCCTGCCTTGGAAGGTGGATTCTAAAATACCACATGAACAGTTAGGCCTGTGCCCAAACCCAGACTTGTGTCCACCCACCGGGAAGAACTGAGAAGCCCTACCATGTTACGTACCTTTGCTTAACCTGGAAGCTTTGTGCAAGTATTAATAGAAGGTGAAGATTAAGGTGGAGTGGTACACTGCCCTATGACTGTTTAAAGTGTGTACCAACATTCATGCTGAATCACCCAGCAAATGCTGAGAGCCTTGTTGGAGTCAGGAATTTAAGAAAATCTGTGTTCAATCTGACCACTAAGCTAGACCAACAAGTTTGTTGAAGGTCACAAAAGATAAATAAAACACACATTAAATAATTATTTCAAAACAGAAACAACAACAATAACATGCAACAACAATGAAGAATCCCTGGTATGGGGTAGAATTTGATTTCCAGAGTTGCTATACTATTGAAAAATTTTACTTTCTAATAAAAAAAATTAAGATCAATACAAAGAAAGAGAAATATCTGGTCTAAACTCAGTGGGAAAAACAGTTAATGGACACCATCCTCAAGCTCATTCCAGCACTGTTTATAATAGCCAGGATATGGAAGCAACCTAGATGTCCATCATCAGACGAATGGATAAGAAAGCTGTGGTACCTATACACAATGGAGTATTACTCAGCCATTAAAAAGAATGCATTTGAGTCAGTTCTAACGAGGTGGATGAAACTGGAGCCTATTATACAGAGTGAGTAAGCCAGAAAGAAAAACACCAATACAGCATACTAACTCATATATATGAAATTTATAAAGATGGTAACAATAACCCTGTATACGAGACAGCAAAAGAGACAGTGATGTATAGAATAGTCTTTTGGACTCTGGGAGAGGGAGAGGGTGGGATGATTTGGGAGAATGACATTGAAACATGTATAACATCATATATGAAACGAGTCGCCAGTCCAGGTTCAATGCACGATACTGGATGCTTGGGCCTGGTGCACTGGGATGACCCAGAGGGATGGTATGGGGAGGGAGGTGGGAGGGGGGTTCAGAATGGGGAACACATGTATACCTGTGGTGGATTCATTTTGATATATGGCAAAACCATACAATATTGTAAAGTAAAAAAATAAAATTAAATTAAATTAAAAAAATAATAAAAAAAAGTTCAGAGACTGAACTGACTACACAAAATCAATAAATCAGCCATTAAATATGTCAAAAGAACTTAAGATCAATATATAAAGAGCTAAAGGAAAGTATAAGAAGAATTCTTCATCAAATAGAAATATATATATATATATATATATATATATATATATATATATATAAAGAAAAAACAAATAGAAATTCTATAGCTGGCAGTGCCCCATCCATGCAGCCATGCCCAACACTGCCACCATCTTAGATACATTGGCCATCATCCTAGGAATGTACCATGCTACACTAGACTTGCTGCTGCTAAGTCACTTCAGTCGTGTCCGACTCTGTGTGACCCCAGAGATGGCAGCCCACCAGGCTCCCCCATCCCTGGGATTCTCCAGGCAAGAACACTGGAGTGGGTTGCCATTTCCTTCTCCAATACATGAAAGTGAAAAGGGAAAGTGAAGTCGCTGAGTTGTGTCCGACCCTCGGCAACCCCATGGACCGCAGCCTTCCAGGCTCCTCCGTCCATGGGATTTTCCAGGCAAGAGTACTGGAGTGGGGTGCCATTGCCTTCTCCGACACTAGACTTAGGAAATTTTTTTTTTTTAAGTATACCCCCAAGCCATTGAGTCACAAGATTAATTTGCTTTCATGTGGGAGGAACAACAATAGAACTTTAGATTTCTTTCACAATGTTACCGGCACAGCCCCATAACATGTCATGGGACGGTAGCCCTAGACATGTCCCTGTTCCTCTTTCTCACACCAGGAAAATAGATTCATGGGAAATAGTCATGGCCCTGACTCTCACTGTGGATCAATGTCTTCTGCTATTGAGAAAGAACACCAATACACTTGGGAAAAGCATTATCTATTGGAATTTGTAATGAGATATTTCACTGGGATGGATGACTTACTTTGCATCCCTGGCTGAGGGAGAGCTACTCTGTCTCCACTGGGACCCCATTGTCCTGCTGCAGCTGAACTTGTTCAAACTCACCATAACTTCAGTGGGTCACACACCACTGAAAGAGGGGAAAAGGTGACAGTCCTGGTCAGGCATAACCTGCCCCAAGTCCCTCTCCTCACACCAGACAGTGCTGCCTCCTCAGGTCAGCCTGTATGCACCACCAGCTCAAGTTCTTAAAGCTGCCAACCCCTCTCTCCTAAAGCTTCCAACCTCCCTTTCCTCAAGGCCAGGTAGGTATGTTCTGTCTTCGTTGATGTGATCATTTGGCCACAGTCCTCTCCATTGACATGGAGGAGAATATAGCACACATAGAAGCCCTTCTTCATGACGTCTAGCAGGCCTTAGATGATAACCAGCAAAGCTTGTCCTTACTGAACAATAAAGTATCTCCAATGAGAAAAACTGTCCTCCAAAATAGGATGGACTTGGACTGTCCTCCAAAATAGGATGGACATTGCTTTCCAAGGGGGCACTTGTGCCAATATCCAGAGGGTTGTGTGTTCATATCCTGAGAGCCTGCTAATGTACGTATCATGTTCATTACATCACATGAGGACACAAATAACTGCCTCAGTGACTTGAGCTCATCCTAGGGGACTTAAGTGTCAGTGGTTCAGATACTTGGGCTTCCGGTGGAAAACTTCTTACTTATTTTTGGAATCACTGTCTCAATCTATGTTTTCTCTTGCATTGTTGCTGTGGCCTCTGTCTCTAAAGCAGTTAGACATCCAGTAAGTAAGCAACCTCGGTGCTGGTGAAACCCCTTGCTGACCACACTGAGAAGAGGGGATGTGTACGATCATAAGAACTGGTCAGCAGAGTGGGAGTGTTGGAGTAGGTCATCAAGAAGACATGACTGTCATGTGTCCTGCCTAAACCTGGGCAAGTAGAGGTTCCTCAGCCCCTACCAATCCTTTGAATGTGCATTCTTCTACCCTTGCCACCTCCCAGAAGCTACCTGAAAGGTGCAGCTTTGAGAAGGTAATGTGGTGATGATCATCTGGAATACGTGACTGAATCCAGTTCAGGACCATGCATCAGCTTTCAGAGTTCAGGAGGCTGGGTGTGGTAATCTATTCATCTTGCTGCCACCTAAGGTAAGCCGTGTATATCACATCCTTTCCCTATTAAACCTGACACCTACCCATCTGGAGTGGTCTGCCTCTTTCTTCATCTTTTCCTACCTTCAGCAAACCTGGGAAGATTGCAGATGACTCCCAGAAGTTTCAGAGGTTGTGAAGCAACAAGATAGAACTATATAAGGGCTAACATTATATTTTTGGTACACTATTGAACATAAACATTGCTATTGTTCAGTTGCTCACTTGTGTCTGATTCTTTGTGACTCCATGAACTATAGCATGGCAGGCTTCCTCGTCCATCACCATCTCCCAGAGCTTGCTCAAACTCAACTCCATTGAGGCAGTAATGCCATCCAACCATCTCATCCTTTGTTGTCCCCTTCTCCTTCTACCTTCAATCTTTCCCAGCATCAGGGTGTTTTCCAGTGAGTCAGTTCTTCACATCAGGAGGCTGAAGTATTGGAGTTTCAGCCTCAGCATCAGTCCCTCTCATTGGAGGAACTGATTTCTTTAGGATTGCCTGGTTTGATCTCCTTGCTGTCCAAGGGACTCTCAAGAGGCTTCTCCAACCCCAGAGTTCAAAAGCATCAGTTCTTCAGTGCTCAGCTTTCTTTACGGTCCAATTCTCACACCCATGCATGACTCCTGGACAAACCATAGCTTTGACTAAATGGACATTTGTCAGCAAAGTAATGTCTTTGCTTTTTAATATGCTGTCTAGGTTGGTCATAACTTTCCTTCCAAGCAGTAAGTGTCTTTTAATTTCATGGCTGCAGTCACCATCTACAGTGATTTTGGAGCCCAAGAAAATAAAGTTTCTCATTGTTTCCATTGTTTGCCTATCTATTTGCCATGACGTGATGGGATCAGATGCCATGATCTTCCTTTTTTTTTAAATGTTGAGCTTTAAGCCAGCTTTTTCACTCTCTTCTTTCACTTTCACCAAAAGGTTCTTTAGCTTCTCTTCGTTTTCTGCCATAACAGTGGTGTCATCTGCATATCTGAGGTTATTGATATTTCTCCAAGCAATCTTGATTCCAGCTTGTGCTTCATACAGCCTGGCATTTCACATGATGTACTCTGCATATAAATTAAATAAGCAGGGTGACAATACACAGCCTTAATATGCTCCTTTCCCAATTTATTATTTAAATTGAATAATTTATTGTTATTCAGTAGATAAGTCCTGTCCATCTCTTTGCAACCCCATGGATTGCAGCACACCAGGATTCCCTGTCCTTCATTCTCTCCTGGGGTGTGCTCAATTTCATGTTCCTTGAGTCAGTGATGCTATATAACTGTCGTCCTCTGCTGATCTCTTCTTTTGTTTTCAATCTTTCCCAACATCAGGGTCTTTTCCAATGGGTCAGTTTTTCACAACAGATGGCCAAAATATTGGAGCTTCAGCTTTATCATCAACCCTTCTAATGAATATTCAGGGTTTATTTCCTTTAGGATTGACTGGTTTACTTTCCCTTCTGTCCAAAGAACTCTTAAAAGTCTTCACCAGCACCATGATTCAAAGAATCAATTCTTTGGCACCAAGTCTGCTTTATGATCCAACTCTCACATTTGTACATGACTACATGAAAAACGATAGGTTTGACTACACAGATTTCTGGCAAAGTGATATCTTTGTATTTTAATACTCTGTCTAGGCTTGTCATAGCTTTCCTTCCAAGGAGTATGTGTCTTTTAATTGTGTGGCTGCAGTCACTGTCCACAGTGATTTTGGAGCCCAATAAAATAAATCTGTCACAGATTACTACGTTCTCCTCTTCTATTTGCCATGAAGTGATAGGACTGGATACCATGATCTTAGTTTTTTGAATGTTGAATTTAAGCCAGCTTTATTACTCTCCTCTTTCATCCTCATCAAGAAGCTCTTTAGTTCCTCTTTACTTTCAGCCATTAGAGTGATATCATCTGCATATCTGAGGTTGTTGATATTTCTCCCAGCAATCTTAATTCCAACCTGTGATTCATCAAGCCTGCTATTTCACATAATGTGAAATATGCAATTAAGTTACATAAGTAGGGTGTCAATATGCAGCTTTGTCATACTCCTTTCCCAACTTTGAACCAGTCCATTGTTCCATGTAAGGTTCTACTGTTGCTTCTTGACCAACATACAAGTTTCTCAGGAGGCAGACAAGGTGGTCTGGTATTCCCATCTTTTAGAATTTTCCACAATTTACTGTGATCCACACAGTCAAAGGCTTTAGTGTAGTTAATGAAGAGAAGTAGAAGTTTTTCTGGACTGCTTTTTCTATGCTCCAACAGATGTTGGCAATTTGATCTCTGGTCCCTCTACCTTTTCTAAATCCAGCTTGTACATCTGGAAGTTCTAGGTTCATGTATGCTGAAGCCTAGCTTGAAGGATTTTGAGCAAATCTTACTAGCATGTGAAATGAGTGGAATTTGCAGTTTGAACATTCTTTGGCACTGCCCTTCTTTGGGATTGGAATGACTGACATTTTTCAGTCCTGTGGCCACTACTGAGTTTTCCAAATTTGCTGATGTATTGAGTGCAACACTTTATCAGCATCATCTATTAGGATCTTAAATAGCCAACAGGAATTCCATCATCTCCATTAGCTTTGTTCTTAGTAATGCCTCCTAAGGCCCACTTGACTTCACACTTCAGGATCTTCCCAACCCAGGGATGAACCCGGGTCTCCTGCTTGCAGGCCGATTCTTTGCCATCTGAGCCACCAGGGAAGCCCAAATTAAATAATAAATTAATATTGTTCTAAAATGTGTGCTCAGCTGACTAGTCATTCTGACACTTTGTGACCCCATGTACTCTAGCCAACCAGTCTCCTCTGTCCATGGAATTTTTCAGGCAAGAATACTGGAGTGAGTTGCCATTTTCTACTCCAGTTTATTCTAAAATAGATAGCTAAAAATCAAGATGATATTGATATTCTCTAGGGCAATCACTATAGAAAGAATATATGTATGTAAATAGTCATTAATAAAGTGAAAATCATCATCACAATCACATATCACTTACCACATATAACACTGGGATGAATATAATAATAAATGAAAGATAATAACAAGTATTGAAGAGCATGTGTATAAATTGGAACCCTCATACATAGTGGTTGGGAACATAAAATGATGTAGTTACTTGGGAAAATAATTTGGTAATTAATCAAAATGTTGAATCTAGAGTTATCATTTGACCCAACAATTCCACTTTTGGGTACACACACCAAGAATATTTGAAAATATACACTCACACAACAACTCCTAGTAGCTTTATTCATAACAGTTAAAAGGTAGAAACATCCCAAATTACATTTGATTTATTATCTGAGTCCCTGGACAAGCTCATAGTGCTTTGAAGAGAAATTAGCTGAAGGATAAATGTGAAAATGCTGTTTTCATAGTTCATTTTATGAAGCATAGAGCACAGACTGTGCTCTATAATATCCAGGTGGAAAACTATGCCCCAGATTGGGAGACTTGACTATTCTCCCAATTTATTTTTCATAAACAGTCTTTTCTGGTCCTATTTGGACTCTGGTACACTTGTAGCTTTATGCAAGGATCAGGAACAGAGCAATGAACATGAGAAAGCTTTCCTCTGAGTACATCAGAAACACTGTATCCTGATGCTCAGAGATCACTTAGCAATAGCTTGCAGAGGATCCAGATAGAATTGTTCAGGAGTAGGGAGGACACTTAGATAAAATGTAGCTGATATTAAATGACACCATTTATACTGACTTGTGAATATGAAATGTATTTAAGATATGATTGAAAAAGTTAACTATTTATCTCCAATGTTGACCCCCTTTGTCAAAATAAAACTACACTGCCTGAAAGAGAGAATACATTATTTTTTCCTGTTGTTCAGTTTAGCAACATACTAGATCTCTCAAGAGAAAGTACTTTGGGAAGAAAAGTATTTCCATCCTTCTGAGTACTGAAGTAAGTCTCAGTGCCAAAAAGATTTTTATATATTATATTTCTAAGAAATAATATCTATCATATATACATTATCATGAAGTACATACTGTATAACAGAATAAGATTAAAATCTATGCATGCATTCATTGATAATAAAATTTTTTCCTCTTTAGGAAATTTCCCAAGTCTGGAATTAAACAAAAAGAAAAGAAAATAAACTTTCATCTGTAAAAGCAAATTCAACAGAGTTGCTAAAATATTCAATCATGATTAAAATTACTACTTTAAAGCTACTTTAGAGGTTTTCATTGAGACAGACACTAAGAGCTAAGCACTTTCCTCTTTTTCTTCTATAGAATCATGAACCCCTTATCATCACTTTATCAATTTATAATGATTTTCTGACAGTAAAACTAGAAAGGGAATAGCACTATACTACCCTAATAACAATGTTCAGACCCACAGAGAAATTTTAATAGTTATAAACCAAATTAAGGGCTTAAAGAGGTCAGAGAGATCAAGTTGCTTTATATTCTAGTTTATACTTCTCATTTCAAGAACTTTATGGAGTAAGAACTATATTTGAAGCCATTATCCAGTGAAAAATTTATCCAACCTTGAAGTTTTATTTTTAGCTTTCCAACTTTAAGCAAAATTTTTCTCTTCTTTATATTATTTCTTTGGCAAATTATGTAAAAAAAATTAAATTATAATCCATTTTCTCATTCACTGGTTGATTATTCATATATTTTTCTATAAATATTAAACATGTCTTAAAATTGAAAATATATTTTGCCATTAATACATTTAATATATTTTGAATATGAAACCTAATAAATACAAATAAAAGCTTTTAATTAAATTAAGTCTCAAGTGCCATTAATTTTTCTTGTAGTTTTAGTGGTCAGAGGTCCAAAAATCTGGTTGGTCTTATAGGACTGAAAATAAGATGTTGGCAGGGCTGAATTTCTGTTGGAGGCTCAAGGGGAGAATACATTTCCTTGCCTTTTCTAGGGGGCTTCCCTGGTGATCAGAAGGTAAAGAATCTGCCTGCTATGTGGAAGAACAATGTTCAGTCCCTGTGTTTGGAAGATACCCTGGAGAAGGAAATGGCTACCCACTCCAGTATTCCTACCTGGAGAATTCCATGAACAGAGGAACCTTTTCCAGCTTCTCAAGGTCACCTGTATTCCTTGGTTTCTGATTCCTTCACATTTTCAAAACCAGCAGTCTTTTCTCTTTGATCCCTGCCACTATCATCTCATCTCCTCTCTGATTCTCAAGTCTCTCTCTCCCTCTTAGATAATCCAAGATGATCTGCCCATCTAAAGTATTTTTAACTTAACCACATCTGCAAAACCACTGTTAAGTGTAAATAATATGTTAACAAATTTCAGAGATTAGCATGTGTATATTATTGGAGGTCATTATTCCACCTACCAATGCGCTAATAAAAATAGTTGGTGAAGTTGATATAATGATTAAGAGGTTTCAAGTAGAACCTCTAGTCATATCCTTTGTTATTGTTGTTGATGTTGTGGCTTTAATTTACTCACAGTTGTTTTCTATTGTTTGCAGTGAAGAGTCCTGATCAATTGAGCATTTCTTAGATTGAACATAAATCCCCTCTCTTTCCTCATGTGTGTGCAAAATGCTGTCATACACACCAACAGTGTGTTAGTGATACTTGAAAAATAACATTAAGCAGTGCTTTTTATACAGTTATTCATAGAAATAAATTTATGAAAATACAGCCAAGAAGAGTGACAGTAGACGCACAATTAAAATGGGAAGAAGGAAAAGAGGGATCTAGGAAGATGAAGATCAAGTACTTAAAACATGATTTCTTAAAAACATTTGGTAAGGAAGAGAATTTCCTTTAGAAATACTTGTGATCTAAATTTCATGCTATCTCTCTTTTATCTGTCTCAATTTGTTTTTCTATTAGTCTATCAATCACCTATCTATCTATCTAGCATCTGTGTCTCAGGTATACTTACACACATACTAAGGAGATATATCTTCCCATTCATAAATAATTATTGAAAACACTTGAACAGTCATTTTCTTGCAAAGTCTCTTAAATAAATACACACACGTGTATAAGAACACTTCTGTCTGAAAGGAAGTAATATAAAGTTGCTCTTTGAGACAGGGAAATGTGAAAATAGAAATATAAGCATTTGATAAAAATAATAATTCAAATTTAATTAAACAATGACTATAAAGCTATTCACCTGAACTTGGATTTTTTCTTTTTTACACCTACAGTGTGCTGTCAAGAAAACAGAATTTATAGTTAGGTAAATAAAAGCTTTTTATCACATTGAAGCACAAATCTCTTGTAATAAAAATTTGACCATGACTTTTTCTTCTGAATAGCAAATAAGTTTTAGCACTTATTTTTTCTTGCAATAAAGTGGAAAGGCAAATACCCTTGCTATAAAAATGTTTTTAATATAGATAGTTTTAACTACTAACATAATCATTTTTGTCAGTCTAGGTATCAATATTTGTGGAATATGACTTGGATAACAGGAGGAAAAAAACAAAGCTTGCCTAAGAATTAGTTATGATTGCTAATTACCTCAGATATAAATGAGCTTCCAAAAATATTACTATTGAATTTGTCATGGTTTTCCTGCCTTGTTTTTAAGGCTATGTAATATCACAATTCATGGTGTATTATTGCCTCATTTATGTGTTTTACTATTTAGATATTCATTTTGTTTCCCTTTTTTGAAAGTTTAACATAAGACCATAGCTATTATCTGTAAATAATAATCTATATTTGCATATGTCTTTGGTGATATTTTCTAGCAGAGATCAAATTTCCTGCGATTTGCTGAGGAAATACTTTTCAGGAGAAATCTACGACATTAAAGAAAATAAGATAGTTATAGGTAATGGGTATAAGACTATACAATATTATCTCAGATAAATCTGGCTTGACCTTACCCATAGGGAATCTGGAACATAAATCACATCAAAATGCCACCTTTACTTTGAGGTGATGTGTTTTGCCTTTTGTACTTCCAATATAATTCACTGAAGAAGGATGCCCCTGGCAGGAGAAAGTTCAGCTGCCTCAGGTTCTCCTGAGTAAGAAAGTTCTTTTCAGCCTAAAGACAATGGCCCTGGTAAAGAGGAGAGCCTTGGACCATTAGTACTCAACACTTAACAACCACCACCACTGAGGAATGCAGGATATGGTTCCAGCCAGCATACTACAACTCACCTGTTTTTCGACCTGCATTCCCTTCTTTCTAACGTTAACCTTACTGCATCCAGGCATAGATACTCCAGCATTCTGATCATCACAACTAGGAAGAGTTATAAGGGGAGGGTTGTTATTGTTGTTTAGTAACTAAGTCATGACCGACTCTTTGCAACCCTATGGACTTTAACCTGCCAGGTTCTTTTGTCTGTGAGATTTTTCAGGCAAGAATACTGGAGTGGGTTGCCATTCCATTCTCTAAGTGATATTCCCAGCCCAGGGATTGAACCTGTGCCTTCTGCCTTGGCAGTTGGATTCTTTACCATTGTACCACCTGTGAAACCCCAAATGACAGGACATAGAAGAAATTACACTCTGGTGGCAGTAAGCAATAGCATTCAGATATTGGTATTCAGATCATTCTCTAATGAAAAGGACCAAGACCCCCTGGGAGCAAAAGCTGATTCTAGACAAGGGATAGGAAATATACAAAATGAGCCTAGAGCATTTATGGTGCCAGAAAATTAGAAAGTGCTAAAAAAAATAAGCACACACATAAGCACATAATCATGGAGCTATCTCAAAGTGGAAGAGAAGCCAATTGTAAAACTTAGAAATCACCAAAGAATCTGAGCAAGAAAATAAAGAAGTATTAGATTGTATCTCAAATTATGAAATAATATAAACTATTCAATTTTATATTTTTACAGATGAACTATTGAATAAATACATTTTGAAGGAGAAGAGGCAAATCTTCCAGCAGAGGGCATACAAATATTTTATGTAGATACTCTGCTCTCAAGGAGGTGGAAGGTAATGCCCTATTCCATTAAGTTTGCCCTGCACATGTTGAATTCCTTCCAAAGTGTATAGATGGAAAGTGGGGGAACAAATGAGTAACTTTATAGTTAAGAGACCTAATAAACAATACTTCAGTACCATGATCAAGGTCAACAAAAACAGTGATAACTTTAAAAAAAATGAAATCCATTTTTTTTTTTAATGTTTGCTGACTTCTTTTAAGCCTCACCCATCTCTCCCTTTTTGTCCTCACACTTGGGAAAATTGATAAGAAAACCTTCAGAGTCCTTTATTTGGTCCATGAGGGAGATTCAAGCTATTTAACTTCTTTTCCTTGTGAAAATACTTATCCCAGCCTCAACTCCTAACCATAATTGAAAAAACAAAAAAACAAGCAAGCAAACAAACAAAAAAACATGCTAATGCTAGTCTGTATTTCCTGCTTTCAAAGGCTCTCTCCGATCATTGTGGGTAAGGGCTCCATCCTGCTTCTTCAGGGTGTCACAGCATGTTTCAGGTTGATAAAACACACACATACACAAAACAAAAATCAAAGCTCCTGACTCTAGTCTACTCTTGAGAAAAATGTATCATACAAATCCCAATTGAGGGACATTGTACAAAATATCTGATCTGTTTTCTTCAAAACAGTAAGGTTACAAAAACAGTGAAAATCTGAGAAAATGTCACAGCCAAGAGAAGCCTGGTTGACATTGTAACTAAATATAATATGATATTTTGGAACAGAAAAACAATAACAGGTAAAAATGAAGGAAATTTGGATAAAATATGAACTTTAATTACAATGTATCAATATTGGTGATTTGGTTGTATTAAGAATAGTCACTGGAACAAATGTACCATACTAATGTCAAATAATGTGTTTTCTGCATGGCTCAGTTGGTAAAGCATCTGCCTGCAGTGTGAGAGACTTGGGTTCAATTTCTGGGTTGGAAAGTTCCCCTGGAGAAGGAAGTGGAAACCCACTCCGGTATTCTTGCCTGGAGAATCCCATGGATAGAAGGGCCTGGCAGCCTACAGTTTACAGGATCAAAAGATTCAGACACAGCTTATCTCTATCTTTCTTTCTTTCAATGTCAAATAATAATTAAAGAAACTGGGTATGTGGTATATAGGAACTCTTGCATTATTCTGTTATCAGTCTCTAAATCTGAATCTGTGCTTAAGTGAAAAGTTCATTTAAAAATACTATTTACAATAGTCAGGACATGGAAGCAACCTAAATGTTCACCAACAGAGGAATGAATAAAGAAGATGTGGAATATAGTTGCTGTTCTTTAGTCTCCAAGTCGTATCTGACTCTTTGCAACCCCATGGACTGTAGCCAGCCAGGTTGCTCTATCCATGGGATTTCCCAGACAGGTATACTGAAGTCGGTTGCCTTGTCCTTATCCAGGGGGTTTTCTCAACCCAGGGATCAAACCCATGTCTCCTCCATTGGCAGGATACAATGGAATATTGCTCAGCCATAAAAGGAAGGAAATTGTGTCATTTGCAGAGCCATAGATGGACCTAGAGATTGTCATACAGAGTGAAGTCAGAAAGAGAAAAGCAAATATTGTATCTGAATGCATATGTGTGGAATATGCATTCCACATTCCATATGTGTGAAATTTAGAAAAAATGGTACGGATGAACCTGTTTGCAAATCAGATGTAGAGATACAGAAAACAAACATAAGGATACCAAAGAGGGGAGTGGGGAGCTAGATGAGATTGGGAGATCGGGATTGACATATATACCCTACTATATATAAAATAAATAACTAATGAGAGCCTACTGTACAACAGAGGGAACACTCTCAGTGCTCTGTGGTGACCTAAATGGGAAGAGAATCCAAAATAGTGCAGGTATGCATATCCATATGGCTGATTCCTTGTGGCTCAGACAGTAAAAATCTGCCTGCAATGGGGGAGACCCAGATTCAACCGCTGGATCTGGAAGATCCCCTTGAGAAGGAAATGGCAACCCAGTCCAGTATTCTTGCCTGGAAAATGGCATAGGCAGAGGAGCCTAGCAGCCTGAAGTCCATGAGGTCACAAAGAGTCGGTTGTGACTGAGCATCTAACATGGCTGATTCACTTTGCTGCACAGCAGGAACTAACACAACTTTGTAAAGCAGCTATACTCCAATAAAAACCAAAAACTAAAGAAAAAACAAAGCAAAATAAATGAGACTGCCTGAAAAAAACCCAGAACATTTCATGTGGCTTTTATGCTTAGAGCATTAATTTGACTCACACAAGTGATTAATACAAGTGTGTCTCATACTGATCCAGGGAAATATAGTTTTCAGCAGTGACGGAAGTTGAAGACATTGAGCAGCAGCAATAACCTGAGAAGATTTTTGGCTGGAGAAGAGAAGCAAGCTGAACAATGTGATACCATGGCCCACCTTCTAGCTTTCAAGTTCTAATACATGAGACAAAAGCTCTCAATTAGTAAGTATTCTTAATTGCGGAAACTCTGATAACAGATAACAAACTGTGTGGGTAGTAATATGCTTAATTTATAACTATAAAAATTGCATCTTATTCTCACAAGCTCTTTCATGTAAATTGATTTCCATGTAAGTTGGTAAATGTTTTTAAAATGGCATAACTCTTAAAATTCAATCAATTGCTTTTCCATGTAGAGGCAGTTTTTTTTTTTTTTTTATTTTGAACATACATTTAATTGGTTAACTTAAAAACAATTGGAAATGTACCAAAACCTAAAAATAAAAATGGCAAAAAAATGTAGGATCTGTTGGTTTACAAATTAACAAATGCAAATTTTCCATAAACATACATCAGTCTGTTGGTTTACAAATTAACAAATGCAAATTTTCCATAAACATACATCAGTCTGTCTATAAATTTCTGTTTTTAAATGTAAAACTAATGTATCTGTGGTTCATTGTTCCCATTAAAAGAATAGCAAGCCTGATAATTTCCAGTTGTAGACACTGCTCTGGAAAATAATCTCACACATTGTTGAAAGTTAAAAACACTGCACACTTCTAGAAGGTGTACTTTCCATATGTACCAAAGTCATCAAAATTATGCATGCTCTTTAACACGAAAATGTAAATTATAAGAATTTTTTGTCATTTTTAAAATTAATTATTAAAATATAATTTAATAACTTATTCAAACAAAGCTTATGCATAATGTATATATAAAGGATAATAACAACCTGTGTGTGTACTAAGTTGCTTCATATGTGTTTGCTACCCAATGGACTGTAGCCTGCCAGACTCCTCTGTGCATGAGGTTCCAGGAAAGAATACTGGAACTGGTTGCCTGTCCCTTCTTCAGGGCATCTTCCCGACCCAGGGATCGGACATAGATCTCCTGCATTGAAAGAAGACCCCTTACCATCTGAGCCACCAGGGAAGCCCTATGCCATACAGTAGGTTCTCATTAGTTGTCTATTTTATGCTTAGTATCAATAGTGTGTATACATCAGTCCTAATCTCTCAATTCAGACACCCCCCTTCCCCCTTGGTATACATATGTTTGTTCTCTACATCTGTTTCTTTATTTCTCCTTTGCAGTTGAGACCATCTATACCATTTTCAGATTATAAGAATTCATATTAAGAAAATTATTTGAAAAGTGATATTGGATATATATTTTCAAATTAAAAAAAAACTTTTGATATATATCCACTGAATATATTAATGAGAATGTTTAGTCATTAAAAATGAAGCATTCTTAGATTCAAGTGAAAAATATGATCTTTTGTGAATAGAAAAAATATGAACTTAAATAATGATGCTAATGATAGCATTTGCTGAGTACTGACTTTGTATCAAACACTTTTGTAAACACTTGACATGTCTTAAATCATATACTTCTCTCTCCCCGCACCCCCACACAGTAAGATAAGCATTTTAGAGGGGAAAAAACTGAAGCACATAAAGATTAAACACCTTTTCTAAGGATACATAGCTAAAAACTGTGGCCAAGATACTAATTCAAGCAGACAGGCTCTGAATGTCAAGGTCTGAATCACTATCACAATAACTCTAGATAGACTAAGCATGCAGAAAATGATTCAATTTGTATTTTAGAGTGAATCAACAAATACAATACATGTCATTTATGTCCAGGGAACAATTTGTCATAAAAAAATAAAAAGGCCATTCTGCATTGGGTATGGAAAAGGCTTTCTATCTCCTGTCCAAAGAGAAACTTCTTTTACTCACTAATAATGAAGGCTCTAAAGTCAACCAATGAGATGTGTTTTATAAGACAGAAGAGGCAATTTTTAGTTCCAATATATCATGCATCATATGATTTACTCTGATTTCTGCAATATTTATTCCATTTCCGGCTAAGAGGAAAATTTCATTTTGTCTACTGGTTGTCTAGGAACAGTATTTGATTTCTACCTGAACTTCTGCCAAATACTTTCCTTTACCAAAGGAGAAAAAAAAAATGTATGTTTGAAGAAATTGCTTTGTAGTTCAGCCAAGTGAGATTGTAGAGAATTCTTTTGAGCTAGGTTTAAAAACGTGTTTGGTTTAGTAACAGGGACTTTTGCCTCTGTTGACCACAAAAGCACTCTAACTAGACATAAGCATTTATAGAAATCAAAACTAAAATTGGTTTTACTTTGTGGAAGTGTTAACAGTTTTTTGCTTTTCTTCAAGTCTTCAAATTTGTACATTTATGTGATTTTGAGTATTCCTTGTAACATTTTGTTGAGATGCAACTGGATGAAATTCTAAGTAGAAAATTCAATTTATATCATAAGATAGGTAAAATGGTACTCTAGTTATCTTATTGTTCAGTCGCTAAGCTGTGTCTGACTCTATGTGACCCCATGGACTGTAGCATGTCAGGCCTCCCTGTCCTTCACTATCTCCCAGATTTTGCTCAGATTCATGTCTGTTGAGTTGGTGATGCTATCTAACCATCTCATCCTCACTACCGGAAAAACAAATTGGTAATTAACCTGTGGCGGATTCATTTTGATATTTGGCAAAACTAATACAATTATGTAAAGTTTAAAAATAAAATAAAAAAAATAAATGTAGCAACCTTTAAAAAAAAATAAATGATATTGTGTTGCTGCAGTTGAAGATTGTGTGTGTTAGGATTTTACCTGGGTGATTGTTCGGTTCCCTCTGGGGTAAACTAGAATTCTAGATAATGGTCAGCTGGCAGCATCTCTGGTCAGGAATGTCTAAGATGACCTGATGCATAAACTCAGGGTCTTTGCAGGATGACTAGAGGGGTGAGCTTATACTGCCACTCTCTGTGGTCAAAGCAGTCACTGGTCATTTTTCTATTCAAAGGAGAGAAAATATACCCTATTCTTAATGGGAAAAAAAAATATCAAAGAACTTGTAGAACTATCAATGCACCATAATGCAC
Source organism: Bubalus kerabau (assembly GCF_029407905.1). Lineage (NCBI taxonomy): Eukaryota > Metazoa > Chordata > Mammalia > Artiodactyla > Bovidae > Bubalus > Bubalus kerabau. Next base: position 53,574,523 of record NC_073641.1, read on the forward strand.
CATAAACAATGTTCCCTCTATAATTTTTAAAATACTTGCAGAATGTCAGAGAGTATGTTCCTGTTATTTTAATTGCTAAGTCATGCCCAACTCTTTTGTGACCCCATGGACTGTGGCCTACCAGACTCCTCTGTCCACGGGATTTCCCAGGCAAAAATACTGGAGTGGGTTACCGTTTCCTTCTCCAGGGGATCTTCCCAACCCAGGGTTTGAACCTACATCTCCTGCATTGTCAGGTGGATTCTTTACAACTGAGCCACCTGGGAAACCTGCCAGAAGGTGTACAGGATCTAAATTAGTTTGCTGTTATTTCTTAGATATGGTACTCTAGCATAGGCCTGGGAATACTTTGATCTATATGCATTTAAATTACACTTGCTTCCAGATTCAGCTTTGAGTATGGCCTGAAAAAAGAAGATTTTTATAATCAAGTTTTCACAGAAAAACAATGTCTCAAAAATAAATTAAATTATCATCAGGAGCAGCTGATAAACAACTCACAAAGCTCAAACCATAAACTAATGCTATCATTGAATTACCATTTTCAACACCAAGACTGAAATAGCAATCAATCTTTTGTAATGATTATTAAATCATATACCCAGTTGTACCAAACTGTTTCTCATTTCTCTTGGAATGTAAAATTCATATTATTAATTCTTCTTGGCAAGTAGGTAGTAAAAAGCACTATAATAACTATATCTGTTGTTAGAAATATTTGCATAATTAATTCACATGGTAAATTATATTTTATGCCCAGGAAGCTGTTATAACAACAGAACATATAATTAACTCTCCTGTAATTTATTTAATTTCAGCTTTATTGATTTATACATCACATATAAATTTGAAAGATATTTAAAGTGTACATTTTGGTGATTTGATATTTTATATTTATATATATATATATTTATACATGTATATAGTAAAAAGATCCCCCCTAATTCAGTTAATTGACACCTTCATCACCTCACATACTTATCTGTCTGCAGGTGTGTGAGAAAGCTTAAGTTCTATTCTCCTGCATGCATGTGTGGTAAGCCACTTCAGTCATGTTCAACTCTTTGCAACCTTATGGACTGTAGCCCCCCAAGCTCCTCTGTCCATGGGATTTTCCAGGCAAGAATATTGGAATGGGTTACCATGCCCTTCTCCAGTGGATCTTCCTGATCCAGGGATGGAACCAGAATCTCTTGTCTCCTGAATTGGCAGGTGGGTTCTTGACCACTAGCACCAGCTCTGAACCCCCTCTTGAACCGTAGCCAGATATTTTTAGAGGAAAAGAGGTCTACAATAAATCAACAGTTACAATCACAGAATTATTCAAATGGGCATGATCTTGGTCATTCTTTATTAGGGAATGCTTTCTATGGAAGCCCAGATGGTGAAGTGGAAAAGAATCTGCCTGCCAAAGCAGGAGCCACATGAGGCACAGGTTTGATCCTGGGGTTGGGAAGGTCTCCTAGAGAACAAAATGGCAACTCACTCCCATATTCTTGCCTGGAGAATTCATTCCATGGACAGAGGATCCTGGCAGGTTACATTCTATGGAGTCTTAAAGAGTTGGATGTGACTGAGCAACTAAGCACGTGAGCTTCCTATGCATAATTATCCATGATATGGCTTTCTTAATTCCATAATCTACCAAAATCACTACTGTTCCCCAACTGCTGATAATTTCAGTCATAGAAAAATCACATTAAGTCATTGTTGACAACTTTTCACTAGTTCCTCTAATCGTAGAACAGTGAAATCCAGTTGGATTCACAATTAACTTTGAATTTAATTTCTTCACAATGTATATGGAATTTAGGTAGAGAATCATATTTCCTGCTTTGTAAGTATAAGCACCATGATGTACATGAGAGAGTTGAGTAGTTCTGTAGACCTCTAGAGCAGTACTTGGAGAATGTGAAGAGTAAGGATCTGGGTGGTTGGTTTGAAAGCCATACACTGGAACACTTCAGCTGTTGATGCTCATTATTGTCGTTAAGATTTTATAGTATGATTGTTTCTGTCTTTGTTATTATAAACCATGCTAGAATGACAGGAACACACCGTTTTTGTTTCATTCTCCCCAAAATGTACTATTTTATTTTTAAGCCATTTTTAATTATAGTATAGATTGTAAGGAAATCAAATGCATTGATACTAAAGGAAATCAACCCTGAATATTCATTGGAAGGACTGATGCTGAAACTGAAGTTCCAATACTTTGGTCATTTGATGCAAAGGGCAAACTCATTGGAAAAGACCCTGAAGCTGGGAAAAATTGAAGGCAAAAGGAGAAGAGGGTGGCAGAGGATGAGATGGTTAGATAGCACCACTTACTCAATAGTCACAGATTTTAGCAAACTCCAGGTAATAGTGGAGGACAGAGGAGCCTGGGCTTCTGCTGTCCATGGGGTTGCATAGAGTCGGGTATGACATAGCAACTTAACAGCAACAACTAATAAATTTATACCAACATTCGTAGTGCTGTGCTGTGTTAAGTCGCTTCAGTTGTGTCTGACTCTTTATGACCCTATGGACTATAGCCTGCCAAGCCCCCTCTGTCCATAGCATTCTTCAGGCAAGAATACTGGAGTGGGTTGCCATGTCCTCCTCCAAACATTAGTAGGCCACAAACTTATTTGAAAAATCAAAAATAAATTCTAAAAACCTTTTGAAATTATTTTTCCCCTTGGGGTGGTGGACTAATACTCACATATTAAAAACATGTACAATCTCTCTTTTTTTTTTTTACTATGTTTGCACTTTAATAGGTTCAATTATTCACCTGTGGCTCAATGGCAATGCCATACCAAGTAAATGATATTGACTGCTTATTCATTTCCCATGATACTCAAAGTACAATACTGCATTTGGGTTGGAGGCTCATAAATCTTTGAGGCTGACTGTACCAAGATTCCTAAGTGCACTTTGTTCTGATAAAGTTGAAGATGAGATTTAAAGCTTTCCCATGCAGCATTATAGTTTATCTATAGTTGACTATTGCAAATGACAACCTCTTAGTCATCTAATCTATAATTTAAATTTATACATCCACAAGGGAAGAAATTTCTAAAGTAATACAACTGAGGTTTGAAGAAAAGAGTTTTGGAATTTCAGGGTAGTGGTTCATCCAAATTGAAGTGTTTTACTTGCAAATTCTCCCACAGTCATTAATGATTTAAAATCATGTACTGTCTTTCAGCAGTTTTTGCATTATTTATTTGCACCAAGATAGGAATAATTAACTTTGTTTTTTCCATTGCAGGTTGCAATTGAAGAAATGTATTTTATGGCATGTTAGGGCACATCATTGCTCTGGCACTCTCTAAATTTCTCACCTGACAGGAGTGTTGAAACTGTGGTTGTACAGTTAGCCATTCACCACTTTTGTTCAATCTATTTGTAATTTATAAACTAACATCCATTTATTTATTATTTGCACCAACTACTTCTAAACTCAGTTTCAAGTGAATTATTATCCAGGGTTACAAATTGTTAAGTTTCAAGGGAATAAGTAAAATATTAGGTAAACACACACATGTGACATTATAAATTCTCTTTACAAAATAATGAAAAGAAAAACTATTTTAGAATAATATTTAGTTTAATTTTCTGGTAGAATATTAGAAGCTTTGAGGTAATCACATGCCATGTATTTTACATTTAAAACAATTTTAACATAATGGAAAGTTTCCTAAGATCATATATATATAATGATCATGGGTCTATCAGAAATTTATTTGCATTTATTTAACTATTACAATCTGTGCATGTTTTTCAGATTGTGTTAACTCTTTTTATCCAAGACTAAAAATAGCAATTTTCCATATTAGTTAATGGAAAATTTATGAAGAAATAATCAGTTTGTGGATAGTAGGAGCATCATTTGAAAGCAATTCATGTGGTGGGAGAAATGAAACTTAATAATGTCTTTACTCATTTGGAAATATATACCTAAGGAGGTGTTCATGATTTAGAAAATTATTTTTTTTTCAGGTATATAATAATACATTTTCTCAGAAAAAAAGTTTGGTTTGTTGTTCTACCCAGTGGATCAGGAGTTATGTATAAACATCTAATACTTATATTTTTAAATGAATTTCAAAGATGAAGAGTAGGTGATTTATTGGAGTTAACTATTAAAACAGCAAGTAAGATTATTCTAGGTTTTATAAAATTTTAATGAAATGTAATATGCATGTAAGAAAATGCATATCTCTTAATCATAGTATTAAATTAATTCGGGCAAAATGAACAAACCACAAAATTGGGAACCCTGACAGAGAAAATGCATACTAAGCAGCTCAATGTCACTACCAGTCTAACTACTGTAACCATTCCTGACTTCACTTGAAAAATTAGTTTGTACTCAGTATACTTCGTGTACTTAAGAATCAAGAAAAAAAGCCTCAGATTTCTTTGGTTCAACATTATGCCTGTGAGATTCCTCTGTATTGTTGCATGCTATGTGAATCACTCATTATTGTTATATGTAAATTTTTATAGGCTGGTTTTAATTTTCATTAAGCTCAAAATATTTTCTAATTTACATTTTTTTTATTTGAGCTATGGGTTATTTGAAATAATGTTCTTTTGTTTCCAAATATTCAGGAAATTTTCCAGATATATTTCTGATATTTATTTCTAATATAATTACACTGTGGTCAGATAAAAATTGTGTTACTTGAATCTTCTAACATTTAGTAAGCCTTGTGATATGACCCAGAATATAGTTGATCTAATAAACGCCATTATTTCCTTTTTTTTTTTTGGAAAGAATGCTCATTATGCTGCTATTAAAGATTATTCTATAATAGTCAATTTGGTTGCTTGTTACTTTTCTTTGATTCTTCTATGCACTTAGTTTCTGTACCATCATTTTATTAAATATTTAGAAATAGGTATTAAAATCTTATACTATAATTGTGAATCTATTTCTTATTGAATTTCTATGAATTTTTTCATATGTTTTAATATTTTTTTGTTAGAACAGCCAATTCTTTATTCATGTGCTCTTTAGATTGTATTTCTCTTTTTTTTAATTTATTTTTAATTTCTTTTTTTAAACCATTTATCATTTATTTAATATTATTATTATTATTTTACTTTACAATATTGTATTGGTTTTGCCATACATGAAAGCATTTAAGATTGGTATTTATTCTTGATGAATTGACCACTTTTTCCTTATGAATGACCAACTTTATCCATGGTTATATTATCTCTCAGAAATATACTTTATCTGATATTAACAGTTTTATTTTGATTACTGAAAGCCTTGTGTAGTTTCTTGTCTTTCTTTATATTTAATGTGGGCTCATTGTAGGTAATATATAGTTGAATTTCACTCCTATACAAGGTAAGAATTAGTATAACTGATTTATATGAATAATAATCAATTTATGCTTAAAATTTTAGAAAATAATATAAGGTAATGCAGAATATATTGACTGATAAGTAGAAATATAAAAGAAAAATTATTGTTGAAACATTTAAAAAGTCACTTCATGTAGAAGGAACACAGATGGGCAATAAACTTATGAAAATATGCTCAATTTCATTATTAGTTTGAAAAACATAAAGTTAAAAATATGGAACAGAAGGAAATTTGGAAAATACAAAATATGTAACTATTGAAAAAATACACTCCTAAGTAATCATGTGAAGTAATTTTAATTATTTAATTGTTAAAAAACTTACCACAATTTATGGAGTACAGCTAAATCAATGCTTATAGAGAAATATAATATATAACTCTAAATGCATGCCTTTAAAAGTATCTCAAAGCAATAACCTCAGCTTTCATTCTTATTTTTTCAGACTCTGATAAAATGAGAGTGAATTAAACATGAAGTAGTTATAGGGAGGAAAGGATGAAAACTTAAAACAAATTAATGAAATGAAGAATAGAAAAACAATTAAAGAAAATCAAATCAAATATTGCTAGAAAAGATCAATAAAATTTGAAAGCTTTCAAAATTGAAAGATTTCGATGGGAAAAGAAGGAAGTTTGAATTATAAAAGTTAGAAATTAAAGACAAAATCACAACCTACTTTACAGAGATTAAAAAAAAAAAGGTAACAAAAAAATACTAAAAACAACTGTCTCCCACAAATTAGATAATTTTGAGAAAACACCAATTACCACAAGTACCTCAAGAAGAAATAAAGTAATTATAAACACAATAAACATGGTTAACACTATACTTAATGGAGTAAAACTGGGTACTTTCCTCCTACCATCTGGAATAAGACAAAATTCAGTCTCTTGCCACTTCTATAATCATTGTACTGGAAGTTTAAATTAGGATAATTAAGGAAAATGTAATAAAAAGCATTTTGCTAGGTATGCGGTAAAGTATTGTTCAGGGATCTTAGCTGAAGACATTGAAAATCCACTCTAGCTAAGTTAAACAGGAAGTAAATTATTAAACATATCAAATTACTGGAAGACCTACTGAAATAGTTTGTAAACTAAACTTTCAAGCATAATTCTTATCAGAGCCTGAAATAACTGCCCCAGTATAAACCTGCAGTTGCCAGTGATCCCAGAAACACATAGCTTCTGCTGCTATGTACAAGAAAAATGACTTTTTTGGGGAAAATAAGTTTCCTCCAAGAGAGTTTCCAAGGACATGTTTATCATTTTTGTGAACATGTAATATTGTATATTACAAACATAGGCTCCAAACAGAAAAATAAGGGCATAAAAAGGGAAACAAAAATGAAAGAATCAAGGTTTAGTTTGGCAGACAGAGACACAGGACACCCTCATGACCCCAGTTTCCTGCTGCTTGCTCCATTCTGTGATCTTCTCCGGTTGAGTGCCATCAAGGTAAGTGACTTGCCTCTAAACAGGAGAGGATAGTAAGTTCCATGTCATTTTTTATCTTGTTCAATATGAAACAAAAACCCCACAACTCTCTCTGATTTCCACAATGTTGTCACTTTAAGGTAACTGACGAGTTTTATTCTAATGTTTTTCATAATATTATCCATTTTTTGGTTAAGAATACCATTGCATCTTTTCAAATAGTACAAAATTTTAAGTTGTCACATTCAGTTCAGTTCAGTCACTCAGTTCCCTCTGACACTTTGCGACCCCATGGACTGCAGCACGCCAGGCTTCCCTGTCTATCACCAACTCCTGGAGCTTGTTCAGACTCATGTCCATCAAGTTGGTGATGCCATCCAACCATCTTATCCTTTCTTGTTCCCTTCTCCTCCTGCCTTAAATCTTTCCCAGCATTAGAGTCTTTTCCAATGAGTCAGTTCTTTGCACTAGGTGGCTAAAGTATTGGAGCTTCAGCATCAGCATCAGACCTTCCAATGAATATTGAGGACTGAGTCCATGGGGTCGCAAAGAGTCAGGCATGACTGAATGACTTCGCTTTCACTTTCCTTTAGGATTGACTGGTTTGATCTCCTTGCAGTCCAAGGGACTCTGAAGAATCTTCTCCAACACCACAGTTAAAAAACATCAACTTTTTGGTGCTCAGCTTTCTTATGATCCAACTCTTATATCCATACATGACTACTGGAGAAACTACAGCTTTGTCTATATGGACCTTTGTCAGCAATCAAATCGCCTATGATTATACAGTGGAAGTGACAAATAGATTCAAGGAATTAAATCTGATAGAATGCTCGAAGAACTGTAGACGGAGATTTGTAACATTGTACAGGAGGTCATGATCAAAACCATCCCCAAGAAAAAGAAATGCAAAAAGGCAAAATGGTTATCTGGGGAGGCCTTGCAAAGAGCTGAGAAAAGAAGTGAAAGGCAAAGGAGAAAAGGAAGTATCCATCTGAATGCAGAGTTCCAAAGAATAGCAAGGAGAGATAAGAAAGCCTTCCAAAGTGATTAAGGCAAAGAAATAGAGGAAAACAATAGAGTGAGAAAGACTAGACATACGTTCAAGAAAATTAGATACCAAGGGAACATTTCACGCAAAGATGGACAAGTATATCTTACTCATAGTTTATGCATCCATTTATATTGTGTGCCAAAATCAATCAATTGTGTCATACTTGCCGTATGGTCATTTTCTAATTTCAACTTTGATTTAAATTTATGATTTTCCCTTTAATTCTAAGAAAGAGTTCCCTTTTATCCTTATTCATTTATTTATTTTTGTATCATTATAAGTACATATAACCAATCTTAAGGAGCCTTGATTTCTTTTAGTGGTGAATGTAATCAGAGCCCAAGTTTTCTGTGCTAATTATGTTCCCAACTCTCACTTTTTCCAAAGACATAGTTAAAGTGAACACACACAGACACAGATTATAGTTGTTTTTCTCTATCTACTGAAAATCAGAAGTTCATACTTATACCTCTTATTCCGATTCTAATTCAATGTCAGATGCTATAATCTAGCTTCCTCCCTTTTCATTTCTGTATCCCCTGGCTGTAGGGTACTATAGTGGGATTCTCCAAAGTAATATTTTTTTTTTCTAAGACTCTTATTAATTTCCAAAAATTTGAGCTTTTTGAACTCCTGATGTGCATTAGTCACCTAAACAAGACTTAATTTGAAATTTCTTTATGGTTATCTGTCTCCTTGCTCACTTTTGGAATTTGATATCATTCAACCTAATATTTCAGCCAAAACTTAAATATTGGTTTCCTGTTACATATATACTTTGGTACTGAAACAGTTAAAAATTATGTGTATCCTATGCTTTATTTTGTTTTTAATAAAAGATTTTGGTAGAACATCTGAAAATTTTCAGTATAATAGTTCCTTAGTTTCTTACATTTTAAGAATTTAGCCTTAGAATGTGACTCTATAAATACTCTTAACTGCTTTAGTGGAGTGGCATCAGATTACTAATAATTGTTTTCACCTTTCCTGTCCTTACTGCATGACATCATCTTATATAATTCTATGATTTGGATTTAAATTGGATCTGAGTTACAATTTTAAACCTCTTAAACTAAATTGATAAGGGAAGCAGAGCTGAGAGTTATTTTTTACCTGAATAAAAGGTGCAGAATGCCAACTATGCAACCAAAGAATAAGCAATTCATGTCTAATATGTGGGAAAAATCCACAGCTGAATATGCTAATTTTGCCCTAAATCAATAAATGTGTAGGAAAATACCCCAAATAAAAATAGCTATTTTTGAATTCTAGATAATAAATAATAAAATGTCATGAAACAGTAATGTTTTACTTATGTTTTTTCTTTTTTAAATAACTGTCTATACTAATATTTTAAAATGTATTCATTATAAATTTCTTTGACACTTATTAACATATATGTTTCTTTGTTTTCCAAAGTTTCATACAGAAAATTGTTTTTTGCTGTAATTAATTAAAAGTAGACCTGTGCAGAAACATTCCTAGAAGATGCTTCTGAGGCAAATCATACTGTAATATCAAACTTTCAAAATAAAAATTGTTATAAAATTTTATTAAAGTCTATGTCATAGATTTAAAGTTCCAAAAAATTATTAATAAAAGAATATTTGAGAAAAATAGGATACAAGTGGTGTGTGTGTGTATATATATATATATATATATATATACACACATATACATTTGTATGGTGGACACTGACTTATTCTAACATTTTTATGTCTATCTTCCATTAAAAAATAAAAATAAATGTTAAGCAATTTTAATTAATTTTCTGCCTGCATTATTCTTGAGGTATTAGAAAATGAATATCAAACATTGCCTTTTGAATAACTGCAGGGTCCAAAAAGGCATAAAAATATCCAAGAGATAATTTACTATGATCTTTGGAAGTATTCACGGAGTGGTATAAATATGAGAAACAATAATTGAAGGATTTAGAATATGATATGATCTCTAAGACATTTTGCAATTCTAAGATTTTCCAATACTCTAACTAAAAAATTTGAAGTAGTGAATGTTTTAAATTTAAATCAAGTCATTTATTATTACCATATAGTGCAAATAAATAAATGTATAATGAAAGCTCTTTTTGTGTTTTGAATGTTGTATACTATTTGCCATAGTTAATTTACCAAGAAGTCTCATAGTGGGATCTTATCTTGGATCGGAATCTATCTTGCATTTTTAAAAGACTGCTCTGGTATTAACATCTTTTTTATAAATTAGACACCTATTAACCAGATGCACAGGAAAACCATAACTGAAATGATAGAGTTGTGTAAGTGATTGTTAATCTTCAAATTATTTATTGTTCAATACATCATGGATCCACCTGGGAGTCCCTCAGTGGCCAAGTGTATGTAAACAATTACCCTCGAGATGGAAAAAAGAAAAAAGATAACCACCTCATGAGAACTATGAAGTGGCCCTCTGGCTGGCTTATCTACGTAATATTTGTGATGTCCTTTCTCTGCTTTACTGATCCACACGTGTCTCAGTGCACAATCCACAAAGCTTCCTGAGAAACCTCACTCATGTGCTAACGCACTGATAACCCCCAAATTCAGGTGAACAAACTGTTAAAGCTCAAAAAACTGAATTCTCAAATGTCCAAGATAAGTATGATTCTGTGAATGAAAGAGCATCTCAACAATTTGTTATGTGTCTTCTTAGCTGGGATAACTGGCCCTGTTGAGGCTGCAGCCCAATGCAACTCATGTCGATGACCATGGAGTCACTTACTGCAGACACTTATTGTGACTATCTGATGGCTTTATTTCTGGGCATGCGCTTGGGTACCACCTACTCCAGGCAAGCTTGGAGGCTCATCAAATTAAGAACCCGAGTCACATAGGAACCATCCATCCAGAGAGATAGAGAAAGTTGGGTTTCTTGCCCCCAAGAGCATAATTCTGAGGTGCCTGCTACATCTCTCTGAGCTTGGCAGCATGAAAAGCCTCATTCACTGACAGCAATAAGCTGTCTAATAAGGCACACTTTATTGGCTTTCTTCCTATCTTATCTCATTTTCCACTCTTCCCTGTTTCTTTCCGATTCTTCTCAAATAAATGATTTGTACTCAAATCATTATCTCAGAATCTGCTACTGAGGGAAACCAACCTAAGAATCAAGGTCATCTCATAAATCCTTCTTAAATGGTACCACTGTTTTTTATTTATGCTATTTTTTCTTGAGAAATCCAAAACCTTATACCTGTAAGTTATAATCACGTCTCATTTATATCCACCTTTAATCATTATGCCCAAAATAGGCCATTTCCTCTAGCATTTAGAAAAGATTGTTTCATTCTTGTGTGCCTCAGGGGAGGAACTAATTGACTTTCATTGCAGAGATATATTATAAAAAAAGAAGTATCTTTAAAATCCGGGATCCCATTTAGCGTGGTGAAATGTTCAAACTTTCAAAACAAGGCAGACTGAGGGAACAAAATGTTTGAGCACCCTTCTCATATTCAGTTCATATAATCCTTTAGTGACTCTGGTAGGTTTATTCCCTGACTTTATTTCCTCCCTCCCTCATTTTAGTCCTACCGGTGGAACAAAATATTGCTTATCTGATTTGATCAAGCATCTAAAATTGAAGGACTTTTTTTTTGCAATAGTTTCTTTAACAGTAGGGGGAGCTTTTAGCTAGCATGGAACAGGATATCAGAGAAATGGTTCTTCCAAAATATGTTTTAGAAGAATTATGCATGAGTCCATTTTCATGGATGACATGGTACCTTTTAACTTGTTATAGTTAAACAACACCCTGGAAAAAAAGCTATTGCTTTTTGCTAACTTTACTGAGGTGATCTGGTCTCTATTGTGTTACTAAATGTGGCTTATATCTTGCCACAGTATGAGACTATTCTAGAGCTCTTGTAATTAGGTTACAATGGTCTGCTTTTCATTTCCTAAGGAAATAGATCTTTGGCGAACTGTTGTGAGGAATGTATACAACAATGAGATATATAATTTCAAAAATAAATAAATAAGAAAGTGTGAATTACCGTGATGGTCAAAGAATGAGGAAGATAGTGATATGCATACACATTTTTTTGTGTACATCCTGAATGCAAAAACATTCTGAATAATTAACCATAAGTGAAAAGACTTAAATTCTATATCAAATTTACCTCACATCTAAGATATTTTAGTGTAGAATGAGAATATAAATTGCTTTCACTTTCCAGTTAATTGATTATTTCATTAAGCATCTAGATGTGAAGTTTTGTATGAACACAGATCCCTTAAATCATACTCAATGACCTGATAGTACAAAAACGCAGAGTGAAGAGGGGAAAAAAATCGATATAGGAAAATTGTTTTCTTATAGGAAGCCATATACTTTCTTTGACTATTTTGTGATATAAAAGTACATGATCTTTGTTTAGAGTCCCTCTAACACAGCATTCCTTTCTGACACTGTTTATCGAGAGGAGTGAAAGTAGCACTGCTTTGCAGTGATAAAACCTAGGCTCAAGCAGGAAGGATATTAACATGTATTGAATATATACTATATCTCAGACTTTTTATTAGGTATGCTGCATTTATTATCCAGCTTAATTTAACCCTCAGAACAACATTATGATGCATCATAAATCTAGATACAAGTGTGCTTTAGAAATAGAATATCTGGGTTAGAATAAAAACTACCATTTCTGGGCTGTACAGTCTTGGGAAAGTCATTTAACTTCTCTGTGCTTCAGTTGTAAAACTAAAAAAAAGAAAAAACTGAAGATAGTAATGGCATAATTACATTATAGAGTTATTGCGAAGATTAAATATGTGCTTGTATCTAACGTTCTGAGTTTATTATCTAGCAAATAACAAGAACGAATGAGCATGGGTGCTTTAGTCCACCCAGTTTCATTTTAAAATGAAAAGCTTATTAGAAGGTTAATGGCAACTGTGTAGGATATTGTTCTAACGGCCAAATCTTACATTAGTCAAGATTTGCTTCTGGATCTGTTTAAATAGGTATCCCTTGCTTTTATATTGGGCTTCCTTGGTGGCTCAGATGGTAAAGAATCTGCCTGCAATGCAGGAGACCTGGGTTTGATCCCTGGGTAGGGAAGGCAACTGGGAGAAGGGAATGGCTAACCACTTCAGTATTCTTGCCTGGAGAATTCCATGGACAGAGGAGCCTGGCAGGCTCTTGTATTATAAAATCATGAGTCATGAAACTACCCAACATTCTAGGATAAAAAGAGGCAAAGGCAATTAGAGCTCAATGCCTGTGACAGAGAAGACTTTCAATGCATATTTGCATGGCAGATGAATGAATGCATAAGTTAATAATGTGACTTCTGACTCTTTCCATTACATCAGCTTGCTTCTAGCTCAGCCGCTATGCATATCAATTGAAGAAAAGCTTTTGATCTTCTTTGACAAGTCAGAGGAGTGTTATCATCTGTCCTGTCAACCACAACCCCATTATGGGTCTCTCAAATGATAAATCAGGTGGATTATGGACAAAGTATTTTAAAAACCTTAGCACATCATTTAGGGGCATGCTGTTATCTGACAGGCAATATTGCTGCTGCTGCTGCTGCTGCTAAGTTGCCTCAGGCGTGTCGGACTCTGTGAGACCCCATAGATGGCAGTCCACCAGGCTCCCCCGTCCCTGGGATTCTCCAAGCAAGAACACTGGAGTGGGTTGCCATTTCCTTCTCCGATGCATTAAAGTGAAAATTGAAAGTGAAGTCACTCAGTCGTGTCCCACTCTTTGCGACCCCATGGACTGCAGCCTACCAGGTTCCTCCGCCCATGGGATTTTCCAGGCAAGAGTACTGGAGTGGGTCGCCTTCTCTGGACAGGCAATACAGTGCATATTAAAAAATCAATCCTGGATTTGAAGCTTGTTAGGTTTGTGACTTTGTAATTACTTAACCATCATAAACTTTGGCCACCTGAACTGACTCATTTGAAAAGACCCTGATGCTGGGAAAGATTGACGGTGGGAGGAGAAGGGGATGACAGAGGATGAGATGGTTGGATGGCATCACCGACTCGATGGACATGAGCTTGAGCAAACTCCGGGAGTTGGTGATGGACAAGGAAGCCTGGTGTGCTGCAGTCCATGGGGTCTCAAAGAGTCAGAAATGACTGAGTGACTGAACTGAACAGAGCCTTTATAAACTTTAGATATCTCAAGGGTAAACCAGTAATAATTCCCAACTTATAAAGAGAAGTAACTGAGGTCAACACCGCATGTAAAGTACTTAGATTAATTCTAATAACAGTACTTTTCAGCACTGAATACAGGAAGTATTCAGTATCAGGAAGATGTTACTATCATAATAATATTGTTGCAATCATTATTGTTTTAGCAAGACATATTTATTGGAAGCATTTCTTCAGACAAATAGCAAACACCAGCCATATATGCTACTATATCCTATTCTATGATCAAGTCAGATTTTGATAATTTGCTATGATCTTTCTCTTCCTGCTGTACTAGGAACATCAAGAAATATTCAACAAGTGTGTCAAATGTGCACAACAAGTTAGCAATAGTCTCTTTGATGAATGGTTATGGGAAAATTGGACAGCCGCAAGCAAAAAAAAATTCATCTTTTATCTTATACCATACACAAATTCAGGTAAAAATTCATTAAAGACTCACACATAAGATGTAAAACTGTAACACTTCTAGAAGAAAACATAGGTGAAAATCTTCATAATATTGATCTTGACAATAATTTCTTGAACATGACCAAGCACAGACAACAAAAACAAAAACTAGATAAATGGAACTACATTAAACTAAAATTCTTCTGCCTAGCAAAGAAAATACTGTAACCAACAAACTGAAAAAGCAACCTGTAATATGAAAAAAATATTTTCAAACAATATATCTGACAAGGAGTTCATACCTGAAATATTAAAGAATTCTTACAATGCAATAGCAGAAACATCCAAATAATTTAATTATGAAGTGGGCAAAAGATTTGAATAGTTATTTCTTGCAGATTAAGAATGAACAGTTAGAACCAGATATGAAACAATGAACAGGTTCAAAAATGAGAAAGGAGTATATCAAGGATGTATATTGTCACCCTGCATATTTAACTTCTATGCAGAGCACATCATGAGAAATCCCAGGCTGGAAAAATCACAAGCTGGAATCAAGATTGCTGGGAGCAATATCAACAACTTCAGATATCCAGATAATACCACCCTTATGGTAGAAAGTGAACGTGAAGTGAAGTGAAGTGAAAGTCATTCAGTCGTGTCTGACTGTTTGCGACCCCATGGACTATATATTCCATGGAATGCTCTAGGCCAGAATACTGGAGTGGGTAGCCTTTCCCTTCTCCAGGGGATCTTCCCAACCCAGGGATCAAACCCAGGTCTCTCGCATTGCAGGCAGATACTTTACCAATTGAGCCACAAGGGAAGCCCGGAAAGTGAAGAGGAGCTAAAGAGCCTCTTGATGAAAGTGAAAGGGGAGAGTGAAAATGCTGGCTTAAAACTCAACATTCAAAAAATGAAGATCATGGCATCTAGTTCTGTCACTTCATGGAAAATAGCTGGGGAAACAATGAAAATAGTGACAGACTTTATTTTCTTGGACTCCAAAACCACTGTGGACTGGGACTGCAGCCACAAATTTAAAAGACACTTGCAGAAAAGTTATGACAAACCTAGATAGTGTATTAAAAAGCAGAGACATCAGTGTCTCTTTTGCTGTCTCATATACAGGGTTATTCTTACCATCTTTCTAAATTCCATATATATGTGTTATTATACTGTATTGGTGTTTTACTTTCTGGCTTACTTCACTCTGTATAATAGGCTCCAGTTTCATCCACCTCATTTGAACTGATTCAAATGTATTCTTTTTAAAACCAATACAGTATTGTAAAGTTAAAAAATTAAAAAAAAAAGCAGAGACATCAGTTTTCTGACAAAGGTCGGTCTAGTCATTTATGGATGTGAGAGTTGGACTATAAAGAAGGCTGATCATCAAAGAACTGATGTTTTTGAGCTGTGGTGTTGGAGAAGACTCTTGAGAGTCCCTTGGACTGCAAAGAGATCAAACCAGTCAATCCTAAAGGAAATCAGTCCTGAATATTCATTGGAAGGACTGATGCTGAAGCTCCAATACTTTGGCCACCTGATGCAAAGAGCTGAGTCATTAGAAAAGACCCTGATACTGGGAAAGATTGAGGGCAGGAGGAGAAGGAGGCAACAGAGGATAAGATGGTTGGATGGCATCACCAACTCAATGGACATGAGTTTGAGCAAATTCTGTAAGAGCGACAGATAGGAAATCCTGGAGTATTGCAATCCACGTGGTTGTAGAGAGTCAGACATGACTTAGCAATTGAACAACAACAACAATAGACAACAGGTATATTTCAACATCACAAGCCATTGGGAAATGCAAATAAAGACCACAATGAAGAATTACCTCACACCTAATAGTCTGGCTATCATTATTATTATTTTTAAAAGTGATAAGCGGTGAGGATATAAAGCTATAAGAACTCTTCCACAATGTTGCTGATTATACAAAATTGGTATAGCTATTGTGACAAACAGAATGGAGTTTCCTCAAAAAAAAAAAAAAAAGAAAATTAAAACATCATTTGATCCAGCAATATCATCTGGGTATATATCCAAAATATTTAAATCAAAGTCTCAAAAGGATTTCCCAACCCTCATATTTATAATCAGATCAGATCAGTCGCTCAGTCCTGTCCGACTCTTTGCGACCCCATGAATCGCAGCACTCCAGGCCTCCCTGTCCATCACCAACTCCCGGAGTTCACTCAGACTCACATCGATCGAGTCAGTGATGCCATCCAGCCATCTCATCCTCTGTCATCCCCTTCTCCTCCTGCCCCCAATCCCTCCCAGCATCAGGGTCTTTTCCAATGAATCAATTCTTCTCATGAGGTGGCCAAAGTACTGGAGTTTCAGCTTTAGCATCATTCCTTCCAAAGAAATCCCAGGGCTGATCTCCTTCAGAATGGACTGGTTGGATCTCCTTGCAGTCCAAGGGACTCTCAAGAGTCTTCTCCAACACCACAGTTCAAAAGCATCAATTCTTCGGCACTCAGCCTTCTTCACAGTCCAACTCTCACACCCATACATGACCACAGGAAAAACCATAGCCTTGACTAGACGAACCTTTGTTGGCAAAGTAATGTCTCTGCTTTTGAATATGCTATCTAGTTTGGTCATAACTTCCCTTCCAAGGAGTAAGCGTCTTTTAATTTCATGGCTGCAGTCACCATCTGCAGTGATTTTGGAGCCCAGCAAAATAAAGTCTGACACTGTTTCCACTGTTTCCCCATCTATTTCCCATGAAGTGGGATGCCATGATCTTAGTTTTCTGAATGTTGAGCTTTAAGCCAACGTTTTCACTCTCCTCTTTCACTTTCATCAAGAGGCGTTTTAGTTCCTCTTCACTTTCTGCCATAAGGGTGGTGTCATCTGCATATCTGAGGTTATTGATATTTCTCCCAGCAATCTTGATTCCAGCTTGTGTTTCTTCCAGTCCAGCATTTCTCGTGATGTACTCTGCATATAAGTTAAATAAGCAGGGTGACAGTATACAGCCTTGACAAACTCCTTTTCCTATTTGGAACCAGTCTGTTTTTCCATGTCCAGTTCTAACTGTTGCTTCCTGACCTGCATACAAATTTCTCAAGAGGCAGATCAGGTGGTCTCGGATTCCCATCTCTTGAAGAATTTTCCACAGTTTATTGTGATCCACACAGTCAAAGGCTTTGGCATAGTCAATAAAGCAGAAATAGATGTTTTTCTGGAACTCTCTTGCTTTTTCCATGATCCAGCGGATGTTGGCAATTTGATCTCTGGTTCCTCTGCCTTTTCTAAAACCAGCTTGAACATCAGGAAGTTCACAGTTGACATATTGTTGAAGCCTGGCTTGGAGAATTTTGAGCATTACTTTACTAGCGTGTGAGATGATTGCAATTGTGCAGTAGTTTGAGCATTCTTTTGCATTTCCTTTCTTTGGGATTGGAATGAAAACTGACCTTTTCCAGTCCTGTGGCCACTGCTAAGTTTTCCAAATGTGCTGGCATATGGAGTGCAGCACTTTCACAACATCATCTTTCAGGATTTGGAATATCTCAAGACACAAATTATATATATATATATATATATATATATATATATATATATATATATAAGTTGTTCAGTCACTCAGTTGTGTCTGACTCTGCAACCCCATGTACTGCAGCATGCCAGGTCTCCCTGTCCATCACCAACTCCCGGAGCTCATTCAAACTCATGTCCATTGAGTTGGTGATGCCATCCAACCATCTCTTCCTCTATCATCCCCTTCTCCTTCTGCCTTCAATCTTTCCTAGCATTGGGGTATTTTCTAACAAGTCAGCTCATTGCATCAGGTGGTCAAAGTATTGGAGCTTCAATATCAGTCCTTCCAATGAATATTCAGGACTGATCACAGGACTGATCTCCTTTAGGATGGACTGGTTGGATCTCCTTGCTGTCCAAGCGACTCTCAAGACTCTTCTGCAACACCACAGCTCAAAAGTACCAATTCTTTGCCACCCAGCTTTCTTTATAGTCCAACTCTCACATCTATACATGACTACCGGAAAAGCCATATATATATATATATACACACACACATACATATAAACAGTTGTTGTTCAGTTGCAAAATCATGTCCAACTCTTTGCGACCCCAAAGACTGCACCTCACCAGATTTCCTTGTCTTTGTCTATCTCCCAGATTTTGCTCAAATTCATGCCCATTGAGTCTGTGATGCATCTAACTGTCTCATCCTTTGCCTCCCTCTTCTCCTTTTGCTTTCAATCTCTCCCAGCATGAGGGTCTTTTCCAGTGAAACATCTCTTTGAATCAAGTGTATATAATATATATAAATGGAATATTATTCAGCCTTTAAAAAAAAAACAAGTCTATGTATGCATCACCATAGATGAACTTGGAAGATACCATGCTAAATAAAATAAGCTAGTCACATAAAGATAAATACTGCTTAATTTCAGTTGTATGAGGTATCTAAAATAGTCAAACTCACAGAAATAGAGAGTAGAATTGTTATTGCCACAGACTGGAGGGAGAGGGGAATAGGGAGTACCTGTTCAGTAAGTATGGAGCAGGCAATGGCACCCCACTCCAGTACTTTTGCCTAGAAAATCCCATGGATGGAGGAGCCTGGTAGGCTGCAGTCCATGGGGTCACTTCGAGTTGGATGCGACTGAGCAACTTCACTTTCACTTTTCACTTTCATGCATTGGAGAAGGAAATGGCAACCCACTCCAGTGTTCTTGCCTGGAGAATCCCAGGGACGGCAGAGCCTGGTGGGCTGCAGTCTATGGGGTCGCACAGAGTCAGACACGACTGAAGCGACTTAGCAGCAGCAGCAGCAGTTCAGTAAGTAAAGTTTAAGTTACTCTAGACAAAAAATATTCTAGAGATCTACTGTACAGCATTGTACCTATAGCTAACAATACTGTATATTTTACTCAAAAATTTAAGGTCAGACTCATGTTGTTTTCTTACTACAATAAAAAGTAGCATATATTAATTGACTTAAATAGTCATAGGTATTGTAAATAAGTTACCAATTTTGAAAATCACAATTTTTAAAATGTTTATGATTTCTTTAATAATCCTGAAGATACATTGTTAATGCAGAATTTTACCAGTACTGTTAGAAAGTGATGACTTTAAAATTATTTAATCCTCTGATATACCTGCAAATATTAGGTTTTTTGAGACTAGGAACCTGATGTTCAAAAAAGTAAGTAACAAATTCAAAGTCACACTGCAATTAAATATTAGAACAAGTGATCTGAGCCTCAAAACCAGTAAATCACAAAACAGGGAGTCTTTGTATAACTCTTGAATTCCCAAGAGATGAAGAAAGCCACATTTACTCACTAAGACTTGAAAATCCCATTCAAATATGATATCCTTGTCTATAGCCTTGTCTACATAGTTTGATTTTTTTTTACTCTGCATTCAACATTTCCTCATTTTAGCAATAATTTAGTAACTATTTTAATAAGTATTATGAATACTTAAGTCACAATCTAATAATGAGATAAAATTCATATTCTAATGATTATAATACAGGGACATGCCATAAATACATTTGACTAAGAATGCCATAAAAACATTCTAAAATAATTGAAAACCAAGAAAAGTCATTTCAACAAATCTGATCATAAATAGCTTTATATATAAAGTGTTATCAGCAGGGAGCTCAGATGTTGTTTAAGGCAGGAAAGAAAGAAGTATTATAAAACAATGGTGTGGACTTAGCTTTAATAAAATACTTAGATTCATACTGCAGAGTCATGGGAAAATAAAAGTATATTAACAGGTTAAGGATAGACTGGATACAGTTCAGAATTTCAGGCTTTGATTTTAGATTTTGTGGTTGTAGCTGATACTGTGCTGAGCAGTACAGACTCACCATTAGGAATGAGAATTATATTTTCATCTGCTGGGGGTGCTGGTGGCAGACAGCACTCATCCATCAAGTTCTTTTCCAGGGGCAGCACTGGTCCAGTGACTGGTGGGTTTGGCTATACAAATTTGGCTTCTTTACCTTATGGCAGAAAGTGAATAGGAATTAAAAAGCTTCTTGATGAAAGTGAAAGAGGAGAATGAAAAAGCTGGCTTAAAACTCAACATTCAAAAAATGAAGATCATGGCATCCCCTCTGATCACTTCATGAAAAATAGATGGGGACACAATGGAAACAGTGACAGACTTTATTTTCTTGGGCTCCAAAATCACTCCAGATTGTGACTTCAGCCATGAAATTAAAAGATGTTTGCTCCTTGGAAGAAAAACTATGACAAACCTAGACAGCATATTAAAAAGTAGAGATATTACTTTGCTGACAAAGGTCCATCTAATCAAAGCTATGGTTTTCCCAGTAGTCATGTATGGTTGTGAAAGCTGGACCATAAAGAAAACTGAGCACCAAGGAATTTATGCTTTTGAAATGTGGACTGCAAGGAGGTCAATGTAGTCAATCCTAAAGGAAATCAGTCTTGAACATTCATTGGAAGGACTGACGTAGAAGGTGAAACTCCAATACTTTGGCCACTTGATGTGATGAACTGACTCATTGGAAAAGACCTTGATGATGGCAAAGATTGAAGCCAGGAGCAGAAGGGGACTACAGACGATGATATTGTAGGATGGCATCACCAACTCCATGGACATGAGTTTGAGCAAGCTCCAGGAGCTGGTGATGGACAGGGAAGCCTGGAGTGCTACAGTGCATGAGGTCACAAAGAGTTGGACACAACTGAGCCCTGAACTGAACTTAAGCACAATCCAGGATAAAACTGATATGTTTAACTCAGCAGTTGTGACCGCATGGCGGTAACTTACTCTGTTTAGTCTTACATATGTCCCTTCTGCTGCAGATGTTTATTTGGGAGTGTGTGCGTGCACACACACATGCACAGTTTGCTTACACAAATAAAAGCCACCTCAGCTTAGTTTCTTAGTCCTAGTAGAATGGTTTAATTCTGACATATTTCTATATATTCATAAACAAGTAGGCACCGATACAGCTTTTGCTCAGATCTATTTTAGAAAAGGCAGAGGAACCAGAGATCAAATTGCCAACATCCGCTGGATCATGGAAAAAGCAAGAGAGTTCCAGAAAAACATCTACTTCTGCTTTACTGACTATGCCAAAGCCTTTGACTCTGTGGATCACAATAAACTGTGGAAAATTCTTCAAGAGATGGGAATCCAAGACCACCTGATCTGCCTCTTGAGAAATTTGTATGCAGGTCAGGAAGCAACAGTTAGAACTGGACATGGAAAAACAGACTGGTTCCAAATAGGAAAAGGAGTTTGTCAAGGCTGTATATTGTCACCCTGTTTATTTAACTTATATGCAGAGTACATCACGAGAAACGCTGGACTGGAAGAAACACAAGCTGGAATCAAGATTGCCGGGAGAAATATCAATAACCTCAGATATGCAGATGACACCACCCTTATGGCAGAAAGTGAAGAGGAACTAAAACGCCTCTTGATGAAAGTGAAAGAGGAGAGTGAAAACGTTGGCTTAAAGCTCAACATTCAGAAAACTAAGATCATGGCATCCCACTTCATGGGAAATAGATGGGGAAACAGTGGAAACAGTGTCAGACTTTATTTTGCTGGGCTCCAAAATCACTGCAGATGGTGACTGCAGCCATGAAATTAAAAGACGCTTACTCCTTGGAAGAAAAGTTATGACCAACTTAGATAGCATATTCAAAAGCAGAGACATTACTTTGCCAACAATAGTTCGTCTAGTCAAGGCTATGGTTTTTCCTGTGGTCATGTATGGATGTGAGAGTTGGACTGTGAAGAAGGCTGAGTGCCGAAGAATTGATGCTTTTGAACTGTGGTGTTGGAGAAGACTCTTGAGAGGCCCTTGGACTGCAAGGAGATCAGCCCTGGGATTTCTTTGGAAGGAATGATGCTAAAGCTGAAACTCTAGTACTTTGGCCACCTCATACAAAGAGTTGACTCATTGGAAAAGACTCTGATGCTGGGAGGGATTGAGGGCAGGAGGAGAAGGGGACGACAGAGGATGAGATGGCTGGTTGGCATCACTGACTCGATGGACGTGAGTCTGAGTGAACTCTGGGAGCTGATGATGGACAGGGAGGCCTGGCGTGCTGCGAATCATGGGGTCGCGAAGAGTCGGACACGACTGAGCGACTGATCTGATACACTTAATGCGTAGGTATCACATGCACATTGTAAACTAAAGGTAGAAGCTATGTCTTTTTAAAGTGACTTGTATGTGTGCTAAGTCACTTCAGACTCAGTGCGACCCTATGGACTGCAGCCTGCCAGGCACCTCTGTCCATGGGATTCTCCAGGCAAGAATACAGGATTGGTTGCCATCCTCTGCTCCAGGGGATCTTCTCAACTCAGGGGTCAAACCTGTATCTGTTATGTCTACCAGCATTGGCAGGTGGGTTCTTTAGCGTCACCTAGGAAGCCACATCTGCTTATTTCTCATTTATTCTAAGATAACTTGTCAAGTAACATGTTTTGTATTATCACTAGAGTAATTCATCCATTCACTCAAAAATCTGTGCTCTATTCTGTGCCAGACATTAAAGTGAGCATAAGAATTGAAAGTTAACAAACAGCTTGTGTGTTCATCAAAGAATGTGTGATCTGGTGTCACTGGTGGCCTGGTCCTCACAATAGTAACCTGACATGCTAGTTTTCAGGGATGAGTAGGGATCAGAAAGGAAAAAGTTAAAGCTTTTCCTTGCATAGTTTTAGGAGTTTTTCCTATACTTTCTCATATTGACCCTTTAGTAACCCCTACTATGTAGTGATAACTCATGGATAGCTGATGGTCAATGCATGGGAAGTCCCTTTATCAGAATTGGTACCAGGAAAAAAAAAATGTAAGAACTTTCTGTTTGACATTTTAATTTGAGATTAATGGCTAACACTTATGCTTACTTCCTTTTAGTTTAGAAAGTGTTGATCTCAGGGACATTCTTATTTTATTCTTTTTTTTGACCAATATGGGAAAAGGAATTTATTTTTTATTTATTAATTTTTTAATTTAATTTTATTTTATTTTACTTTACAATATTGTATTGGTTTTGCCATACATCAACATGCATCCACTTTTGGACTCTTACTGTATTCTTAACAGGAGGAAGAGAAAGTATCAACATAATTTGTTCCTGAATGAAACCTGTCTGCTTTATATTCAGTCTCTTTGGAAGCTCCAAAGAGCCCTCTGAGGTTAATATCTTATGCTAATATCTCATTAGAGAGGTCAGGTCATAGGGTCTAAATTTATCATGCGTTATTAATAAATTTGCACCTCTGCTCTCTACTGAATTTGTGAACTGTAAGTTTGTTTCTTCTTTTGTAAAATGTGATGGATAATAATAGCGCTGACTACAATGCACTGACCTGAACTGACAATGCATGGCTTTTAGTAATGAGAAAATTTATTTAAGGCCCTAGTTCATAGCCTAACATATATAAGCTCTCAAAATGTCAGTTTTGACACAATTCTTATTTTAAAATGAAAATGAACTTTGGAAGAATGAAGAGATTTATGAAATTAAAAAACTAGTATCACAGTCCAGTTGAATTTCAATGTCATCCTTTAGGTTTTGAATTTGCTTCCAAAGTTTTCTTTATTTATTGCTTAGCTGAGAGAAACTCTCATCTTTTTCTTTAATCAGATTTAATATTTTCAGATCATGATTTACTGTTTAAAGATAAACTGGTAAATAAAAGAATAATAGTCAGCAGGATATAATACAGCTCTACAATTCTGGGTATAATCAATCAATACTTGTAATCTTAGCATTTTGGATTAAAAGATGAAATTTATCCTATACACATGCAAAGTATTTAGACTCTTCTATGTGTTGGATTTTAAAGTCCTGAGAATGTGACTTATGTATTATCAAGGCCAGCATGAGCCATGGCATATATCAGAAACTCAATAAATATTGCAAAAATAAATTTGGACTCCAGATAATACATTAATTTGGGCAATACAATAATTTATGTCTATGGCTAGACCATCAATTTGATGATGGACATTAACAAGGTCATTATCACAGCTATAATTTACCAATTATCTTCTCTGCAATATTATAATGTCATCAAGTTTGAATTATTCTCAGATAAATTATTTTAGCTCTAAAATTACTGAAGGAAAAGATTTTCAGGAGAATGACTGATGTGAATAACTATCCAAATAAATAATGAGGAGAATTTTTTCCATATACTTGGATAGTTATCTATTTCAGGTTTATGTGATTTATGTGAGGAAGTAAATATGCAATCTTTTGCTGAGGTGGTGATTAGCATGAAGTAGAACATAATGTTACTATACTATAGATAGCATTGTGACATAAAATTGAGGTTTAATGCCTGTCCATTTTTTTCTTCAAAAATAGCCTTGATTTGACTATCATTTAACATGAAGAACATCAAATGATTCATATAGACTGATCCTTTTAATCATTTGTAATGATTTTTTTTAGCTAGTTAAGATTCTGATCATTTTAAGAATATCAGCAATCATATTTGATTTATAGTAAGACTTGTTTTCTTATCTTGATGTGATTTTAATGATCATATGTTGTATTTGAGATGGATTATTCAGTTTCTGGGCTTCCCTCATGGTTCAGATGGTAAAGAATCCACCTGTAGTGTGGGAGACCTGAGTTCAATCCCTGGGTCAGGAAGATCCCCTGGAGGAGGGTATGGCAACCCACTACAGTATTCTTGCCTGGCAAATCCCCATGGACAGAGAAGCCTGGTGGGCTACAGTCCATGGGGTTACAAGGAGTTGGGCATGACTAAGCAACAGCACATACTGTTTCTGCTTAAACAAGATTCTAGTTTATTTCTGACATAAAAACAAGAAAATACCTTACAGCAGCATAGCAGAATATGTAGTTTCATGGACAGGTAATGACAGATCTAGAATAATCGGGGTAGACAGACAGATCAGTCAAGATAATATCCTTTAAAAGTATGTAATATACTCAGTGACACAAGCCTGAACTGTATGAACGAGTTTGGCAATTTCTCCCTCTTTCACACTCTGCATCTGAATTTTCAGAGCACTTTGAGTTGTCTTCAAAATTTCTCTCCAATGCATCTGTGTTTATATTATTAAACTAGAACAGGCTAAAATGTCTCTTGGGTGAACAAACTCCATATCCACTCTTGTCTCTTTCTAGTATATTTCATGAATACAAAGTGATATTTTAAAATGGAAATATAAATATTTTGCATCAGGCTTTGTGCCTAAAAGCATTCAGCAACTTCCTATTGATCTTAGGTAAATGCACAAAATGTTTGCTGTGGTCTTTGAAACCTTCAATAATATGACCCCAACTCTCTTTATAATTCTTAGCCATATCATTCTCTCTCATCTCTCTTATGTATCTTTAAAGTTTCCTTCAAATAAACATGATTTCTGTCATCACAGAACATTGAAATATACTCCTTCATTTGCCTCAAATACTCCTCTCTGACACAACACATTTGGCTAGATAGAATAATACATAGTTCTCAGCTCAATTTTTGTTTCCTGTGTGAAGATCTCTTGAAATCTAGTAATAGTCTATCACATAACTTATATCACTTAGTATTTTCATTTAACAATATTTTTAAAATTATTCACATATAGGTGTGTTTGTGCAAGTGCTTTACTAGTGCCACTCATTGCACCACTGGGCTTTTGACTTCAAGAAGAAGAAATCATGTTTATTTTTCTCACTATTGTATCTTTAGTGCTTTATATTATACTAACCATATAATAGCTCTCAGTATATACCTGGTTTTTAGTGGGATGACTGAATGGATAGTTGAATAAGTGGGTAATTAAACTAATGCAGTAGAATTAAATATTATTTGCAAATTGTTCATATATCCTTTGTTATAAGATTGGCTTTGTCTAAGGAAATATTGCCCTAGAATGTGTATACAAATGCAGTAGACTTGAACTCAACCCACAGCTTAGAGTTGATTGACTGATCTGAGTTGAGCAGATTCAGCAGATGCAGCATTGTCCCCACACCTATATGAGTGAGAAATAGATTCTTTGCATAAGCAACTCTATGTTCAGGTCATTTTCAGTAGTAGCTGATTGATTGTTGTGCAATCATTCAGTCATGTCTGACTCTTAGTGACTGCATGGACTGAAACATGCCAGGCTTCCCTGTCCTTCACCAACTCCCAGAGCTTGCTCAAACTCATGTCCATCAAGTCGGTGATGCCATCCAACCATCTCATTCTCTGTTGTCCCCTTCTCCTCCTGCCTTCATTCTTTCCCAGTATCAAGGTCTTTTCCAATGAGTCAGTTCTTTGCATCACATGGCCAAAGTACTAAAACGTCAGCATCAGTCATTCCAATGAATACTCAGGACTGATTTCCTTTAGGATTGACTGGTTTGATCTTCTTGCAGTCGAAGGGACTCTCAAGAGTCTTCTCCAACACCACAGTTCGAAAACATCTCAGTGCTCAGCCTTCTTTATGGTTCAACTCTCACATCCATACTTGACTACTGGAAAAACCATAGCTTTGACTATATGGACCTTTATCAGCAAAATAATGTCTCTGATTCTTAATATGCTGTCTAGGTTCATCATAGCTTTTCTTCAAAGGAGTAAATGTCTTTTAATGTCATGGCTGCAGTCACCACCCCCAGTGATTTTGGAACTCAAGAAAATAAATCTGTCACTCTTTCCATTGTTTCCCTATCTATTTGCCATGAAGTGATGGGACTGGATACCGTGATCTTTGTCTTTTGAATGTGGAGTTCTAGACAGTTTTTTCAGATGATTGATAAATTCCTAATATATAAATATATTAGATTATAATTTATAAATGGTTCAGTTCAGTTCCATTTCTCAGTCATATCTGACTCTGAGACCCATGGACTGCAGCATGCCAGGCTTCCCTGTCCATGACCAACTCCTGGAGCTTGCTTAAACATGTCCATCGAGTTGGTGATGCTATCCAACAATCTTATCCTCTGTCTTCCCCTTCTCTTCCTGACTTCAATCTTTCCCAGCATCAGAGTATTTTCCAAGGAGTCAGTTCTTTGCATCAGGTAGTCAAAGTATTAGAGCTTCAGCTTCAGCATCAGTCCTTCCAATGAATGTTCAGGACTTATTACCTTTTGGATTTACTTGCTGGATCTCCTAGCAGTCCAAGGGACTCTCAAGAGTCTTCTCCAACACCACAATTCAAAAGTGTCAATTCTTTGGCACTCAGCTTTCTTTATAGTCCACCTTTGAAATCCGTACATGACTACTGGGAAAACCATAGCTTTGACTACACAGACCTTTGTCATTATAATTTATAACAAGGTCATTAATAAAATTAAGAAAATGCAATAATCTAATAATTTTATACTATATAAAGCATATGTAATTATACTATATAAATGTAACTATATATTGTCATATATAACATATATTTAAATTTGATCTTGATCTCTAAATAAAAAAAATATTCTGATACTCAGTAAAAGATTCACTCAAGTTTATAATGAGGAAATTTTGTTGAATTCTTTTTCACATATCAAGAAGATTGCCTTCCTTATTTTAACTCTACTTTTTCAAGTTACAGCCATACTACACTTAATATTGATATATTCTTTGTAGCTAAGTATATGCACTAAAAATTGTGTAGATTCCTTTAAGTTCTTGGTTTCATCTAAAAAACATCCTTTGTTTGGCAGAGAAATGCTTTGGAAACAGAAACTAAGTCCAGATTTTATTCTCACTAGTTCCCTTCTTAGAATTGAAGAGTATTGGAACAATAAGTTTATGTTCTATAGCACTCACTGTACTGCTTAAGCAAATTGCTGTTACTTCTCAGAAGAAGGCAGCTTGTACAGTGATAACCCACAGGGCATGTGTTTCTGATGAATTGCAAGTGTGGGATGCCTCAGTCATTAAAAACTCCAGGCAGAATCTATTCCTAGAAACACATGCTGAGACTCACAGGCAGTGGTGCATAATAGTAAGAAATGAATAGGAATTATCATTTTTTATAGCACATACATTTCAAGTTTTCCAGAAGGATGTATTTAAAGTTCACTGGTTTCTGAATGCTTTGTCATATCAACATCTAGGTTTTTTAGTCTCTTTGTGGACTTCAAACTTTGAGAAACATTAAAGATCATCTAAGCAAGTTTTCTAAAAGTTCTGAGGACTTAAAAATATCCTGGTGCCCAAACTTAACCTAGATAAATTCTGGTCATTAGACTCGGGCATAAATACTTTTCAAAAAAACTCCTAGGTTCATTTTAACATGCATTCAAGTTTAAGAATCTTGATTCTAAGTTTAAATCCTTTATGTAATAAGGGTGGGAATTAAGTTCAAAGAGGTAAAATGATTTACCCATGGTGGCTGAAGAAATTAGTAAAACTGTTAGTGGGACCCAGTCAGTTCCACAGCATAATATGTTTCTAACAGAAGAAGTAAAACCTCCTCTTAATTGGCATTCTTATAACTATAACTTTATTCGTTCATATTAGCAGATATCATGTTGAAGTTTAAATTCAAGCTCACAGTACTGCTAAAAATATGCTTTATTATTTTCCTTTTATATAGATATTTGTATTTGTAATTTAAGATAGAAAATGTTATCTCAGAAGTATTAAGGTCAAAATAAAAATCATTTCATATTTAAAGTAATATAATGACATAATATACCTGCCCTGCACTGTTTCCACTAGATACAGATCAGGACTTGATTTTTATACCTATTGAATAATTGAATATCCACATAATAGCTGAAAAAGTTCATAAGCAGGTCTCAACATTTCTTTTTTTTTTTTTTTTTTCCCTGTATGTGCATATGTGTGAGTTACTCAGTCATGTCCAACTCTGTGACCCTATGAACTGTAGCCTGCCAGGCTCCTCTGTCCATGGGTTTCTCCAGGAAGAATACTGGAGTAGGTTGCTATGACCTCCTCCAGGAGATCTTCCCAACCCAAGGATTGAACCTGGGTCTCCTACGTTGCCTTGTTATTTGCACTAAAAAAAAAAAAAAAAAAAAAAAAAAAAAAAAAAAAAAAACAAAAACCTAACACAAAAAACCGCAAGCAAAATCTATTTATAGACTAAACTGAAAATAACAATTGGCATCTAATAAAAATTATAATTTTATTAATGGCTTTCAAGATTGAATGATGTCAGAGAATTTCAGAAATGTCCCCTCTCTCCTGTCTCTACTCTTTGGCTGCTTCAAAAATAGGAGGGAAAGCAGAGTTAGGGACAGTAAAAGACATCACTTTTATGCATTATATGATGGTCAAAATGTCTCAGATCCATGTAGGCTTCAGTTTCTTCATTGTAAAATGGCAGTATATGGTATAAGAATTCACTTTATACCTTTGCTGGAAGAATTAGCTAATGCACGTCAAGCACTTGCCACAGTACATGGTAAGTAGTAAGTAGTTTTTATTATTGTATGAAAATTAAGTGATGTGTCTAAATCACAGGTGTGAGAAAATGCATGCCCTAAGTTGCTTGTATGCTGGTTGTGAAGATAACACAGAGAAATACAGTGAAGGAGGGCCCCAGACAGGGATGATGGCTCCGCCTGTGTGTACAAAGTCCTGTGTTATCATTATAACATGATGAAGAGTATGCAGAGGAGAAGTAAAAGAACAAAGAATTGCTTACAAATGTGAAGTGACAGTCAAACTTGTGTGATTCTTAGTGAAATGTATATATAGAAGTGTTTGTAGAAATGAATGTAAGTAAATAATGAGAGGGAATCCAAAATGAATACATATTGTCTTTGTAAACTAAACTTTTCTAGATTAACATAGTTATAATCAATGGTGAGTTAAAGCATTTTGAATAGATTTTACCAAATCCTGCTGTTGATAGAGTTATATTATAAATAAAGCAAACATCTTAAAATAAAAATAAAATAAAATTAAAAAAAATAAAAATTGATAAATGAAAAAAAAAAAAGAATAAAAAAAAATAAAATAAAGAAATGGCAACCCACTGCAGTATTCTTGCCTGGAGAATCCCATGGACAGAGGATCCTGGCGGGCTACAGTCCATGGGACTGTAAAGAGGTGGACATGACTGAGCAACTGCATATTTGACCTATGGAAACATAAAACAAAGAGGATTAAACACAAGAATCCACAATTACCATTTTCAAAACTTCTTTCTCTTTCAAAAGGAAAGAAAGAAAGTGAAGTCACTCAGTCTTGTCCGACTCTTTGCTACCCCATGGACGATAGCCTACGAGGCTCCTCCAACCATGGGATTTTTTTCCAGGCAAGAGTACTGGAGTGGGTTGTCATTTTCTTCTCCAGGGGATCTTCCCAACCCAGGGATCAAACCAGGGTCTCCCACATCGTATGCAGACGCTTTACCATCTGAGCCTCCAGGGAAGTCAACATATTGTAATTCTGCATAGTATCTTTCAGTATATCATATTATCATGCAGACTTGTATTTTCCACATATCCAACTCATGCACACATTTGTCACAAGGAGTAAAGACATTGACATCACAGGATAATGAATATCTCTGCTAATACTAAAATGCTCACTGGCGAAAAGTACCTATTTGTATCTTTGGCAAAATGAATCATGTTATTAAAAATGATAATGTTAATAACACCGTCAGCAGCTAATGTTATCTAAGTCATATGGCTTCTTTTTTTTTTTTTTTTTGCTGTGTTTCTAAATGTATCTCTGCAAAAGCCGAGGCTGCCTAATGCCCGTTTCTGGGAAACAAGGTCATTTTTAATGAACAAAAGTTAATTAGGCCCAAATCTATCTCTTTTCATGCAACTGGTGCTATCACAATTTGAAAAGTCTCAGACTGCTGGGCATAGGGAGGAAAAATTAGGAGTGTATTTCACTAACAATGTCAATCTAGTAGTTTTAATGAAAGAAATTCCACTGGGAGCTAAGGAAAAGAAATATGAAAGACCTAGAAATTATTTAAGGAGAAAGAGGACAGGAAATATGCAGAATGAGGATAAGCAAACTATAAACTAGAAATAGAACGTATAATAAAAACGGTTATGGAGGGTAATTGAATATAAATGTTAAGCACAGTTTCTACAGAATCACTAAGAGCAACTATATACTAATTAAATGTCTAACACACGCAGGCATGCACACACACAAATTCTGAAGTAGAAACGCTTTGACAGCCTCAGTTAATCCACATATCAGCACAACCTGAGTCTGATTCAACCAAGGATTTTTGGTTCACTTATTACTGCAACATGTTAGCAAGATTTCCTTTCCTATTTCTTCTAAATGTTGGTTATTTTTCAGTTGAAATATTTTTAGATTAACCTATCGGTTTCTTGCTATAGGAATATGATCATCCATTTTTAGAGAATAAACAGAATGAAAGTGGATTTTTACATGGTATAAAAGATGTGGAAAAATGAGTGAGTTTATTACCATAGGTTGAACCATGTAAAACTGTTCTTTTTATGTCAAAAATTTTCAATTATCAGCAATTCCATGTAATTCAGCCATGAGGGTTAACTGTATTTGAGAATGATAGAAATACACTGAAAAGCATCTAAATCATGATATTTAATTCAATAAGACAGACATATACTGTTTGCCAAAAATAATTTCATTTTAAATTTTCTTTCAAAGAAGTTTCAAGCAGCCTTTCTTATTCCAACTCTGTTGCCTGTAACTTATCAAATTTCAAGTATTCTCTAGATTTATTTGAAGCAGCATTTAGTACACTGCCTCTTCTTCCTCTGTCTGTGGTCCTCTATGGTCATTAAAAAGTAATTCTAGCAGCCTGTTCTCATGAAATGTCTGCCTACAAGCACAGACAAAAGGTTCACTCATTATTTCTCTGAGAAACTTCACCTATGAATTCTTGCATGCTGGTGTTTCTCCCATCCAAAGCAAAAGAGCCATTTTGAAGTCTACTTTCAAAACAGAGTAGAAACTTAGAGAAAAAAAAAATCAAAAGCACTCAATTGTAACATGTTTTCTTAGAAATGTGAACTTAGAGATTTGAAACAAGACTCATTTAAGACTCTAAATGAGAAGGAAATAGCAGCCCACTCCAGTACTCTTGCCTGGAAAAATCCCATGGATGGAGGAGCCTGGTAGGCTACAATTCATAGGGTTACAAAGAATCGGACACGACTGACTGACTTCACTTTCTTTCACTTTCTTTTCAATACCCTGGCTCATTTTACAGCCCTCTTTAGACTTGACATGAAAGATAAAGGTAAGGGTCGCAATAACATATGGAGAGTAGACTAGACAAAATAGATCAATTGATTATTCTTTTTTTAACATTTGAAGAAGAGGATATATATATATATATATATATATATATATATATATATATAGCAAGCAAGAAAGAAAGTGTTAGTCTCTCAGTTATGTCCGACTCTTTGTAACCTCATGGACTGTATCTCACCAGGCTCCTCTTTCCATGGAATTTTCCAGGCAAGAAAACTGGAATGAGTTGCCATTTTCTTCTCTAGGGGATCTTCCCAACCCAGGGATAGAACCTGAATCTCCTGTATGCAAGCAGATTATTTACAGTCTGAGCCAAGGGAAGCCCCCAAATATATATATTTGAAAATCAATATTTAGAACAAGAATGGAATTATACTTTTAAGAGAGAGCTAATTAAACAAATACGTCTAGGTATTTCCTTTATGTTTTCATTATTAGCAAATGAAAATAAATTGATAGAATGCTGCACAGTACAAAGTATATGAAACAGTAATGTAAGAGGGATTGAAATATTCACTAGCTTACACAAGTGATTTTTTACTTTCAATATCTATCTTTAAATAAATAATTACCCACAAAGTCTTAATGAGGATGTGATATCTAATTAGATACTGTTGCTCTGAACTGCACCAACAGCGAACTATTAGTTTTTACTAAGCTCTATCACTGTAAATATTTTAAAAGCATTCCATGTTATGATTCAGTGGAAATGAAAGGGAAAAAAAGTATTATCTGAGATGTTTTAAATAATTTCAGATTTGACTTAGAGTTTGGGAAAGTAGTAAGATATAATACTAGGTTACAGGATTGCATTTCTAAATCAGAATTTCTCTGCCCTTGTTGGTTTATGATGGTAAATTTGAACACAACACTTAACCTCTTAGTTACCAGTTTCCTCATGTGTATAGTGAATATGCCAAAAATCCAAGACTCTGTTACAGTTCATAAATGTTAACTACCATTCTAAGCTATTCAGACATATCTTGTTTTAGTGTTCTTTGCTTTATTGAGCTTCACAGTTTATTATTATTATTGCAAATTGAAGGTGTATGGCAACCCTGTACCGAGCAAGTCTATCAGCCCAATTTTGCCAACTGCCTTTGCTCATTTCCTGTCTTTGTCACATTTTGGTGATTCTCACAATATTTCAAATTTCCATTATTATTGTATTTTTTGTGGTGATCTAGGGTCTTCCATGTTGGCTCAGATAGTAAAGAATCAGCTGTAATATCAGAGACCTGGGTTTGATCCCTGGATTGGGAAGATCCCCTGGAGAAGGGAATGGCTACCCATTTCAGTATTTTTGCCTGGAGAATCTGGTGGACAGAAGAGCCTGGTGGAGGCAAAGAGTCAGACATGGCTGAATGACTAACACTTTAACACTATGGAGATCTATGATCAGTAATCTTATTGTTACTATTATAGAAAAATTACAATTCACAAGGCTCAGATGAGGGATAGCATTTTTTAAGCAATAAATGCTTTATAATTTAGGGCACATACATTGATTTTTTAGGGCTTCCCTTGTGGCTCAGCAGTAAAGAATACACTTGCCAGTGCAGATGATCCAGGTTTGATACCTGGGTTGAGAAGATTCCCTGGAGAAGGAAATGGCAACTCACTCCAGTATTCTTGCCTGGAGAACCCATGGACAATGGAGACTGGTGGGCCGTGGGGTCACCAAGCATCAGACAGGACTTGGTGGCTAAACAACAACAACAACATTGCTTTTTAGACATAATGCTATGGCACACTTAATAGACTATAGTATAGTGTAAGCATAACTTCTATATGCACAGAGAAATCAAAAAGTTCATGTGATTCACTTTCTTGTAATATTCATTTTTTGAGGAAGTCTGGAATCAAACCTTCAGTATCTCCAAAGTATGCCTGTAGAAGTAAGCTGTTTTCAATTATGCACTATTGTTCTTTTGATCAAGCCTATATTGAAAAAAATTATTGATATAAGTTTGTAAAGAAATTATAACAATATAAAATAAGGAACTTAATAATTTTCTATTGACCATTTAAAAGACAGTAACAAGTTGGGTTTATCAGAAAGACTCAATATTAATAGCACATCAGAAAGGAAAATAATCAGTGTAAATTTTATATGAAAGTTACTGTCTGTAGATATGTGATTATTTGTTTCTCTACAAAAGAACATGCTAATATTTATGGTTCCTAAATCAATCCAGTGTTAGAAATTATAATCTTCTTTTTAAATCCAGGTATAGAATAGCACTTAATTCTTAATGTATACTAAGGCTTTGATAAACTTCATCTGTTATTTATTTTCTATGTACAACAAGAGACAGAGTAGAGTGGTCAAATATCTTGGGTAGATTTTATAGCCTGTTTTAATTCATGTGAATCAATGTATTCTCAGCATTTTAATGGAAAAACCCTTATGTCTAAGACTCCATGCTTGGTACTTTGGTGGTATGACACACATCCTGTTTTTTTGTGATGGTGAGAGATACAAGAAATAAACAGTTATCTACCTTTATGGAGGTGGAAGGGATTGATTCCAGGACCTCCTCTGGATGCTAAAGTCCATGAACACTTAATTCCCATTTTTGGCTCTCCCGAGGTTCAGAACAGGTGACTCAACCCTTCTTTGCCCTCAACAAAGCCCACAATCCAGAGCTGAATTCCCTGATGTGAAACAGTGTATATTGATGGCCCACTGTAATTGCATTAGAGTTCTCACAAGGGACTATTAAAATGTAAAGAAAGAGAATGCCATGGGCAAAAGTAATAGGATCAGACTTCAGAAAGATTGCTGAACTTGGTCTTTAAGGACAAGAGTTGGTGATGGACAGGAAAGCCTGGGGTTTCAAAGAGTCACAGAAGACTGAGTGACTGAACTCAACTGGATGCATGTATAAGGGTTAGTGGGGAAGGGGTGCATGTAAATATAGTACACGCTATTGTGCTAAGTCACTTCAGTCATGTCCAGCTCTTTGCAACCCTATGGACTGTAGCCTGCTGGACTCCTCTATCTGGGGGATTCTCCAGCAAGAATACTGGAGTGGGCTGCCATGCCTCCTCCAGGTGATCTTCCCGATCCAGAGATTGAATCCATGTCTCATGTTTTCTGCATGGCCAGACGGGTTCAGTGCCCCCAGAGAAATCAGAAAAAAAAAAAAAAAAAAAAGGCAGTACATTGCCCGACAAATAAGCATTTAGAGAAAAAACCCTAAGAGGGAAGGCATCTGTCTATCAGTACAGACTTGACACAGGTATTGTTCAGTCACTCAGACCAAACCTTTGTGATCCCATGGACTGCAGCACGCCAGTTCTCCCTGTTCTTCACCATCTCCTGGACTTTGCTCAAACTCATGTCCAGTGAGTCGGTAATGCCATCCAACCATCTCATTCTCTGTTATTTCCTTCCCCTCCTGCCTTCAGTCTTTCAGCATTAGGGTCTTTTCCAATGAGTCAGTTCTTTACATCAGGCTGACAAAGTATTGGAGTTTCAGAATCAGCATCAGTCCTTCCAGTAAATATTCAGGGTTGATTTCCTTTAGGATTGACTGGTTTGATCCCCTTGCTGCCCAAGCGTCTCTCAAGAGTCTTCTCCAGCACCACACTTTGAAGGCATCAATTCTTTGGCTCTCAGGCTTGCTTATTGTCCAGCTCTCACATCTGTACACGACTACCAGAGAAACCATAGTTTTGACTATATGGACCTTTTTTGGCAAAGTAATATCTCTGCTTTTTAATATGCCATCTAGGTTTGTTATAGATTTTCTTCCAAGGAGCAAATGTATTTTAATTTCATGGCTGCAGTCACCATTCACAGTGATCTTGGAGCCCAAACAAATGAAGTCTATTACTGTTTCCATTGTTTTCCCATCTATTTACCATAAAGTGATGGGGCCAGATGCCCCATGACCTTAGCTTTTTGAATGTTGAGATTTAAGCCAGATTTTCACTCTCCTCCTTCATCTTCATCAGGAGGATCTTTAGTTTTTCTTTGCTTTCTGCCATAAGAGTGGTGTCATCTGAATATCTGAGGTTATTGATATTTCTCCCTGCAACCTTGATTTCAGCTGGCTTCAAATCTTCACTCTGATCTTAATGATGGTTAGATAGCATAACTGACTTAATGGACTTGAGTTTGAGCAAACTTTGGGAGACAGAGAGATAGTGATGGATGCAAGAGCCTGGAGTACTACAGTCCATGTGACTGCAAAGGGTTGAACATGACAGTGACTGAAAAACAGTTGATCATAATTATGGAATTGAGCAGGTTTTTAACTTAATATATTTCCTTTGCACAATGATGATGTAACACTGCTTACCTTGTGAATCTATTATGACAAATTTAATCAAACTATAAAATCAAGGTGATTAAATAGTCTGACACATATTAATTGCTATTAATTATCATAGGCATTTCATGGAGCACCTTAGGCGAGATTTGCTAGTGAAAATGTTGAACTCCTAAGCTAAAGGATTTGATACTTCATCAAAAGTGCCTATAAAATGAAATTTGGGGTTTCAAATAAATGCCTTAAATGGGACACATTGTTTGCTAACCTAAACAAGGAAGTACACTGAGGCAAGCACAAATGACCAGAAATTGAGTTTTTTCAGGAATAGCAGCAGAATTTAAATTCTCACAGCACATAGTATTGCCAGCTACACTCGAATCTGTTGATGTTTAGGGGCAGTCCAGATTTATGCACAAGGAGGGGAAGATACAGAAATTCAACCAGAGCCCAAGCAGTAAGTTGATTGGCTTGAGAATGAGGAAGGACTATCAGCAGATGCTCTTTGTCCAATAGATGAATCTCAGTCTTCTGTAAATTAGACATTATAGAAAATCAGTCTCTCAGATCTTAAGTTCCAGTCTTATGAAAGTACATGCATGAGATTTTTCATTTCATGTCCCATGGTCCCATTTTAGACTGACATCCTTTTCCAAGTTGAAAAACTCAGACTTTCAAAAGCTAGATTTGTACGCACAAACAATGGTGATATAACCTTGATGGGATAACGGGGATGCTGATTCTGTAGTTTTTGTCCAAGACTATTAATGCAGATTTTTTGGACACTTTTTTGGTGATTCTTACCCACCATGAGAATGGAAAACCACTGTGTCCTGTGAAGAGGGAAACCTCTCGACCTAAACTCCCTGTAATTCCATTCTGGGTTGACTGTTTCAGGAAAAATACCATCTTCCTCAAACTATGTATTGTGAGAATTACCAACGTAGGAGACAGAGACATGAAGTGAGGAGATGCTGTTGGAGAAATGGCACCAATAGACTTAGTACATTCAGGGTTGCCACAAATCTTCAGTTTGTAAAAAGCACACTATCTGTGAAGTGCAATAAAGCAAAGCAGGGTAAAAAGAAGTATGCTTGTGTAGACCTTATATGTTGATTAACTCTAGTTTTAAAAATAATAGTATTGCTGATTGCATTTCATATATAACTCAGTATCTGGCACATGGTGGATACTTAAGCCACGTATGTTGTTACACGGAGAAGTGTAAAAATTATGTGTTATTAGCTGCAAAGCATCTGGCATAAACTTGTAAATCAAACACATATGTAACCAAAGTAAACTTTTAAAAAGCACACTTTCTAATTTATGTTTCATGAAAATGTTTATACATGTAGGCGAAAATAGAGTGTTAAAAAAAATTAGCTAAACTTGTCTAAGTGCTGTGTAATCTACCTTTAATTCTACAATTCAAAGAAATTTAATTATAGTCACCCTTATATAATATTAACAAAATGTTATTTAATAATTAAGTCAAGGCAAAAAATCTTTGTGGAGTTTGTATCATATGAAGGAATAAATAAAGTGTCGTTTCTATGTTCAAGGCCCTTAGGCCATAGATGGTATCCAAAATTTTATAACACACCAAAGATAAATAGAGACACAAATTATACACATATAGATGTTTATATACTCATATAAATAAATGTATTTATTGGATTATCAAATCATATATACCATTATTCATTTCTTAATCTATCATCATACATGAGAGTGAAAGTCAAAGTTGCTCAGTCCTGTCCGACTCTTTGCGACCCCATGGACTATACAGTCCATGGAATTCTCTAGGTCATGCTACTGGCTTGGGTAGCCTTTCAGTTCTGCATGGGATCTCCCCAACCTAGGGATCAAACCCAGGCCTCCCACATTGCAAGCGGATTCTTTACCAGCTGAGCCAGAGGGAAGACCCATTATCATACATAGCATAATAGAATTTAATATTCCATGTTTGGTATTTTCCTATTTTCCTATCAGCACTTAGATTTGCTACTCTATAGGAAATAACCACTTCTGTTTTGCTTCTAATTGACACACTTCATAACTATTCACAAGGAGAAACATTTGGGTTATAAAATGATATGGAATTCATTATCATCATCATTTTATAATTTTAAGCAATCTTTGCTTCAACATTGCTAAAACCATTTTTAGAATTATGCTTTATGATGGAAGTCTTCAATGTTTTGAAAATTCCCTACTGGCTGAAAACAACTGAATCAACCTAGAAACATTTATATTACCTCAGGGCCTCTCCTCTCAGCCTCAATTCTAACCACCTAGAGGTTTATGATTTTGAAATGGCACTTTATTCAATTCAGATACTCTGATCTGTTTTTTTCTTTTCTTATTGACTGTTTAAAGATGTGTTTGTTTAGTGCCTTGCAACTGCTGTTTTGGTAGGTAATTGTGAGAGAAAACATTCATACAACATAAAGATAATATTCTGACTTTGTAGAGATTATATTATTAATATATTTTCAGTAAAACCACATATTTTAATGTCTTTTCTTGTAAAAAGGATGCTTTTGCAGCAAAATTTCAACACCTATATTAAGTGTGCATGCGTGCATGCACTCAGTTGTGTCCAAATCTTTGCGACCCCATGGACTGTAGCCCGGGAGGCTCCTTAATCCATGGGATTCTCCAGGCAAGAATACTGCAATGGGTTGCTCTTTCCTATACCAGGGGATCTTACCAACCCAGGGATTGAACCGATGTCTCCTGCATTACAAGCAGATTTTTTTTTTTACTACTGAGCCATCGGGGAAGCCCCAGGCAGATAAACAGAATAAAATTTAAAGCTTGTGTCTCTGAAGTATTGGGTTGGCAAAAAAGTTCTTTTGAGTTTTTCGGTAACATTGCATGAAAACCTGGAGGAACATTTTTGCCAATCCAATGCTTTTTTGGAGAAGGAAATGGCAACCCACTCCAGTCTTCTTGCCTGGAGAATCCCATGGACAGAGGAGCCTGGGGGACTACAATTCATGGGACTCGGCTTGGACAATTCAAAGACTTGGACATGACTGAGCCACTGAACCACCACCACCACCACTACCAACGCTTTCTTGGTCATTCAGTGGATCTGGCTACACACAGATGGAATCTCAGTTTGGACAGTGCCATCATCTTGTGACAGAATAATTTATTTAAGAACCATTTTCCCCAGTATGGCC
Source organism: Bubalus kerabau (assembly GCF_029407905.1). NCBI lineage: Eukaryota > Metazoa > Chordata > Mammalia > Artiodactyla > Bovidae > Bubalus > Bubalus kerabau. The sequence goes on from NC_073641.1 coordinate 53,614,647, forward strand.
TGTTTCTCATAGGTTTTGTATATCCTAAGGATGCTCCCAGTTTCCACTTCTCCATGTGTCAACAGTTCTTGAGCAAACATTTTACATGATATTTCATTTTATTGAGACTGTGTTGGAATAAAGATGGAGAAGGGCCAGCCAATTAGAAGATACTTGTAATTACCCAGGGACTTTCCGTGTGGTTCAAGAATCTGCCTGCTAATGCAAGAGACACAGAAGATGCAGGTTTGATCCCTGGGTTAGGAAGAGCCCATGGAGAAGGAAAAGGAAACCAACTCCAGTATTCTTGCCTGGAAAATCCCATGGACAGAGGAGACTGGTGGGCACAGTCCATGGTAGTCACAAAGAGTCAGACGTGACTGAGCACAGTACAATGATTATCCAGATAAGATATGGTTAAAAAAAAAAACAAAAACTGTTTTAAAACACTAGATTTGTATTTAGTAGAACTTATTGATGACCTCTGTGCTAAGCACAGTTCTAGGTTTTAGGGATGCTCGTGTTAAATACAAACAGGAAAAAAAAAATGGCATTGGCAGAGTGTGTGGTTTCTAGTAGATATTTATATACAAAACATGAATCAAGTGAGTTATGCAACATATTAGGAGATGATGAACGCTAGAGGGTAGAGAAATGAGGAGAAGCTTGTAATATTCAAAACTCTGATCAAGGAGAGTGACATTAGGAAGAAGTAAGAGGCGAGAGCAAGATAGACTCATTTGGAAAGAAAGTTGGCTGAAATGGCTGATGGACTCAGAGGAGAGGTGGTGAGAGATTAGTTCAGGGAATTGGGAGTGGAGAGTCAGATTATTCTGAGCTCTGTATCCTCTAATTCAAAGGATTTTAAATTAAACCTGAGTGAGAATCACTGAAGTCTTGTTTGAGGACTTGAAAGGCTGGCACTTATATGGTTAATTATATGTTAAAAAATTACAAAAAATACAAAAAAATTGACAAGGTTTTGGAAATCATTGAAGAGTGACCCTGAAAACCTATGTAGGCAAGATATCTTATTAACAGTGTAAAGAAAAAAAAAGCTTAGACTTCTTGTTTAATGCTTTATGAAATAGCAAAATGCAAAATATCTTGTTTCGTCAAGAAAGTACTTAATCTTCCTCCTATGGTGAAAAGCAAAAATATCTGGAAACTATATGGCAATAAAGTAAAATGCAATTCTTTCTCAGCAAATACCACTTTAAAAGTAATTGAAAATATTGCTGCAACTTTAAAGGGAAGAGCATTAGAACAAAATAGACTGTGTGGGAAGTTTGCTACACAGCAGATAAGAGAACAGATATTTCTAAGATGACTCAGCCTAAGTTAGTTACTGGATTCTCCTTCAATAATAAAACAAAATGAAGGGCCACTTTTTCTATAAGGCACTAAAAGAAAGATATATCATATGTGTGTGTGTGTGTATATATATATATATATATATATATATATATAAGCTCTACAGTAAATGACTTTTCAATAAAACTGTATTTTAGAAGAAAATTGTATACAGTGAACCACTGATGAAATGCCTACATGGTATGAATGTTTAAAAGGAAAGATACATTAAACACATATTGCATGGAATAAAAAATTATGACTTTCCTACTTAGTGCCAGAGACTGTCTATGCATTTTGAGTTGATATAAACAGATATAAATGGCTTTTTATTTAACAAGAGTCATGCTTTGGATAATCTCCTTTATTTAGCAGACATTAAATCCAAGTTTAACAAGGAACTCCTTTACGTTAACTGATGGATTTTACTTATTAGGCCATGCTTTATAACATGTAAAAATAATAGGTCTCTGGCCATGCCCTGAGGGTCAGTAATTATGACTCCATAGGACAAATTGAGGGATAGTATAATACAGCTAAGGTTACCCTATGGAATATTCTATATTCTCTGAGACACAACTGAAAACAGTAAAGATTTTGTGCTAAAAATGTAAAGGTATGTTTTAGACATGTAGTTAAAGATAATGTGTGACTACTTTTGAATGTTTTTAAAATCAGTTTCAAATCATGAAGAGGCTAAGAGGATCTAGTTCCTTTGCTAACTTTCAAACATAATAAAGTTACTATCCACACACATGTAAATAAATACACTTCGGAAGTGAAGTGAAGTTGCTCAGTTGTGTCCGACTCTTTGTGACCCCATGGACTGTAGCCTACCAGGCTCCTTAGCCCATGGAATTTTCCAGGCAAGAATACTGGAGTGGGCTGCCATTTCCTTCTCCAGAGGATCTTCCCAACCCAGGGATTGAACCCGGGTCTCCTGCGTTGCGGGCAGACGCTTTACCGTCTGAGCCAGCAGGGAAGTAACACATTGAAATGGTCATTCAAAATCCCCCTTTCAAGATAGTATTACATGAGCTATCCCAATATCTTATTTTTAACATTTTATCAGCAAACATGATTTTTTAAACTGTTATAATCTGAGCTTGACTTGCTTCCTTTGTTTCTTCCTCCTCCCTTTTTACTTTCCTTCCCATTCTCTTGCCTTTGTTCATTCCCTATCTGTCTTCTGGGTTTGTTGGTGTATCATCCAGAATTAAAAAAAAAAAAAAAAAAAAATCTAAAAAGATCTAATGGAAGGGACACATAGTTTTCCAGGGCAGGAGCCCACAGTGTCCACCTTTACCTGGCAAAGCAATAAAGCTATTTTTTTTTCTACTTCACCCGTAAAAATAAATAAAAAAATAAAAGATTCAATGGAAATTGTTGCAAAGAGTGGTAGGCTGAATTAAACTTACCTTTTCTCCTGCTCCAAAAAAGAAAACATGTGTGCCTGCTCAGTCATCTCCAACTCTTTGCGACCCCATGGGCTAAAGCCCTAGAGGCTCCACTGTCCATGGAATTTTCCAGGCAAGAATACTGGAGTGGGTTGCCATTTCCTCCTCCAGGAGATCTTCCCAACCCAAGGATCAAACCTGTGCCTCCTGTACTGGGAGACAGATTCTTTACCACTGAACCACTGGGGAAGCCTGCAAAAGAAAACCACCACCCCTGAAACCAGTTAATATGCTTACTTTAAATGCTAAAAAGGTCTTGGAAGATGTGATGAAGGTAGGGATCATGAGTTAGGTGGTTATCCTGCATGATCACCGTTGTCCCAATGTAGTCACAAGAGTTTGTGGAAGAGGTAGGTAAGAGGATCAAATCAGAGAGAAGGAGACCTGATTACAGAAGAGCTTAGTTAGATTAAGGAGGGAAGACACAGGACACAGAAGGCAGATGGTCTCTGGAAGCTGGAAAAGGCAAGGAAACATTCTCTCCTAAACCCTCCATTAGAAGCTCAGTACTTCAAAACTTTAATTTTAGGACATCTGACCTCCAGAAGGATTGCATGACACATATGTATTGTTTTAAACTATAAATTTGTGGTAATATTATAGCAGTAACTAAAAATGAATGCCCCATCACCTCATGGCAAATAGATGGGGAAGCAATGGAAATAGTGACAGACTTTATTTTTGGTGCTCCAAAATCACTGCAGATGGTGACTGCAGCCACAAAATTAAAAGACAATTGCTCCTTGGAAGAAAAGCTATGACCAACCTAGACAGCTTATTAAAACATAGAGACATTACTTTCCTGACAAAGGTCCGTCTAGTCTAGTCAAAGCTATGGTTTTTCCAGTAGTCATGTATGGATGTGAGATTTGGACTATAATGAAAGCTGAGCACCAAAGAACTGATGCTTTTGAACTGTGGTGTTAGAGAAGACTCCTGAGAGTCCCTTGGACTGCAAGGATATCCAACCAGTCCATCCTAAAGGAAATCAATCCTGAATATTCATTGGAAGGACTGATGCTGAAGCTGAAACTTCAATACTTTGAACACCTGACGTGAAGTACTGACTCATTGAAAAAGACCCTGATGCTGGGAAAAATTGAAGGCAGGGGGAGAAGGGGAAGACAGAGGATTAGATGGTTGGATGGCATCACTGACTCAATGAACATGAGTTTGAGTAAGCTCTGGGAGTTGGTGATGGACAGGGAAGCCTGGTGTGCTGCAGTTCATGGCATCGCAAAGAGTTGGACAGGACTGAGCCATTGAACTGAATTAAAAAACAAATGCAGAGAGTGACTTTTGCAAATGTATGAAAGTTTGAGAATTTAGTAGTAGCAAGACATGTTGAGAAATTCAGTAGAGCTAGAGCATTTGATACATGCAGAAAAATAACAAGTAATTAGGTGTAATTTGTACCTTTCTTTTTGGATTTGGCTAAGCACCGCTGCTTTGGGCTCACGTACACAATTTTCACAACTTATTTTATTTAACTGTGTACTTTTCTGTCTCTGATTTTCTGTAAACACAGTGTGGATGCAGATCAGTGCTGTTTTGCTCACTGTTTTATCCCCAGCATCTGGCACAAGGCATCAATTAAGATCACTTTAATGACAGAGATGACTTGTAATTAATTTGATGTTGGAGTGCAGTCAAAATATTTACAATTTATGTCAGAGGCACAAAGATGTGTGTTCTTTCCTATAACATATCTTTCCTCAGTGATAGTGAATCCATTAGATCTTGCAATGAAAAGTTTCTTTGCGATTTATTGTTCTTGTTGTTCAGTCTCTTAGTCGTTTCTGATTCTTTGCAGCCCCATAGACTGCAGCATGCTAGACTCCCCTGTCTTTTACTGTCTCCCAGAATTTGCTCAAATTCATGTCCATTGAGTTGGTGAAAGAAAGTGAAAGCGTTAGTCATTCAGTCATGTCTAAACCTTTGCAACCCCATGGACTGCAGCCCACCAGTCTCCTCTGCCTATGGGATTCTTCAGGCAAGAACACTGGAGTAGGTTGCCATTTCCAGGAGATCTTCAGGAAGTCTTCCTGATCCAGATATCAAACCCAGGTCTCCTGTATTGCAGGTAGATTCTTTACCATCTGAGCCTCCTGGGAACCCCTGGTGAGTAGGTAATGCTATCTAACCATTTCATCCTTTATCATCCCTTTCTCTTCCTCCCCTCAGTCTTTCCTAGCATCAGGGTTCTTCCAATGAGTTGGCTGGCCATCAGGTGGCCAAAGTATTGGAGCTTCAGCTTCAGTATCAGTCCTTCCAATGACTTCAGTGACTGTGAATACATTCAGTTCAGTTCAGTTCAGTCACTCAGTTGTGTCTGACTCTTTGTGACCTCATGAATTACAGCACACCAGGCCTCCCTGTCCTTGACCAACTCCTGGAGTTCACCCAAACTCATGTGAATCGAGTCAGTGATGCCTTCCAGCCATCTCATTCTCTGTCGTCCCCTTCTCCTCCTGCCCCCAATCCCTCCCAGCATCAGAGTCTTTTCCAATGAGTCAACTCTTCCCATGAGGTGGCCAAAGGATTGGAGTTTCAGCCTCAGCATCAGTCCTTCCAATGAACATCCAGGACTGGTCTCCTTTAGGATGGACTTGTTGGATCTCTTTGCACTCCAAGGGACTCACAGGAGTCTTCTCCAGCACTACAGTTCAAAAGCATCAATTTTTCGGCACTCAGCCTTCTTCACAGTCTAACTCTCACATCCACACATGACCACTGGAACACCATAGCCTTGACTAGATGGACCTTTGTTGGCAAAGTCATATCTCTGCTTTTTAATATGCGATGAAAATTTCTTCAATATACTTAATTTTAAAAAGTCAAAGTTACAGTGCTGTACAGCAAAGTGAATTAGTTATGTGTATACATATATCCCCTTCCTCTTGCCCAACTATACACTAATAAAAATAAAATGAAATGAAAACATAAAATGAATAAACACATTGTTTATGTGAAATATTTTACTAAAGTGAAAAGTCTACAGTATGATGCCTGCTAAGATTTTCCTTAGCACGTCATTATTTTTTCTTCAAAAAAATAAAAAGACAAAATTATAAATTACCCAACATTTTATGGTTTCTTACTTCTCAGGAGTCCTTCTCTTGTGATCCACCTTCCAAAATGGCACTGGAGATTCTGGATTTTCTCATAGCACTAAAATGTCACACTGTTTCACATTGTCCCAAAGCTCCTCTGTGATCACAGCAGAAGAGTTTGGCTCAGACAATAGGGAGTTTGTTTTCTCCTCCCACCTAAGGTCTAATGGTTTTCTTGTGGTGACTCTCTGGCTGCCATGAGTATGACTCTGCTTCTATGTGCTGTGCTGTGCTAAGTTGCTTCAGTCATGTCTGACTCTTTGCGACCCTAGGGGCTGTAGCCCACTGGCCTCCTTGGTCCATGGGGTTTTCCAGGCAAGAGTATTGGAGTAGGTGGCCATTTCCTACTCCACTGCTTCTATACCCTCCTTGTTTGTCCATACAGCTATTACTCATTCTTCTCCTTCTATTCAGCAGCCTCCACTTGATCATTTTTGCCTCCTGGGGGCACACTGGAAAGAACTATTGTGTATAGTCTGAGGAGAAGCAGGAGAACTACCTCAGACCCCACTATGTACGTACTTTCCTCAGCAGCTGCATTCTTACACTCAGGTATCACGTTAGACTTAATATTAGGGCAATGGCAGGATTCTCCGAGACACACAGAGCCTTGCAGCACTGCAGGGACAAAAAAGAAACATAAGACTCCTAGTCTCACAGCCAAGTACTTTTCAATCTAATTCTTGTCTAGATCCAAGACAAGATTCATATCTAAGCACTTGTCGTTTCTTTTCTAATTCGCCTCTCATCTTTTACAAAAAAGCATGATGCCCATTTACCTCTTCTCTCCCAATGTAACATTCTGTAATGTTCTATAATTTTCTAGTTGCCTTATAGACTTTTTTCAGCAATGACAAAACAAAAGAAATATCAACATCAAAATTCATTGATTTAAGACAACCAGGTTTGAATCTTAAGATATAAAAATTCCACATTCAGAATTATGATAAATCCGTTTCCTCTCTCCTCCAGGCAAAATGATCATAAAGAGCATTTGTTTTTAGCTTGTTCTCACCTGGAATTTTATTACAGAAATATCTTGATATTCATAGAAAAGAAAGCCTCATTATCAGCCAGTTCTGCCCTCTTTCTAAAGCAGGGAGCACCTTCACTTTATGGCTAAAGAAGCCTTAAATCAGGTAGGATCTAGAAATCATCTGGAACAACAACAACAACAACAAAAAGTCTTGATTGAAAATCTTCTACTATATACACTTTATTTTGAGTGTGGTTGAAAGTCATTGAAGGCTATTGAGCCAGGGAGTGATACAGTCACAACTGCTGGTTTGAAAGTCACTATCAGTGGTTTGCTTTATTGACTATGCCAAAGCCTTTGACTGTGTGGATCACAACAAACTGTGGAAAATTCTTCAAGAGATGGGAATACCAGACCACCTGACCTGCCTCTTGAGAAATCTGTATGCAGTTCAGGAAGTAACAGTTAGAACTGGACATGGAACAACAGCTGCTGCTGCTGCTGCTGCTAAGTCACTTCAGTTGTATTTGATTCTGTGCGACCCCATGGACAGCAGGCTCCTCTGTCCACGGAATTCTCTAGGCAAGAGTAGTGGAGTGGGTACCCATTGTCTTGTCCAAACAGACTGATTCCAAATAGGAAAAGGAGTATGTCAAGGCTGCATATTGTCACTCTGCTTATTTAAATTATATGCAGAGTACATCATGAGAAACGCTGGGCTGGAGGAAGCACAAGCTGGAATCAAGATTGCTGGGAGAAATATCAATAACCTCAGATATGCAGATGACACCACCCTTATGGCAGAAAGTGAAGAATTAAAGAGCCTCTTGATGAGAGTGAAAGAGGGGAGTGAAAAAGTTTGCTTAAAGCTCAACATTCAGAAAACTAAGATCATGGCATCTGGTCCCATCACTTCATGGAAATAGATGGGGAAACAGTGGACATAGTGGCTGACTTTATTTTTCTGGGCTCCAAAATCACTGCAGATAGTGATTGCAGCCATGAAATTAAAAGACGCTTACTCCTTGGAAGGAAAGTTATGACCAACCTCGACAGCATATTGAAAAGCAGAGACATTACTTTGCCAACAAAGGTCCATGTAGTCAAAGCTACGGTTTCTCCATAGTCATGTATGGATTTGAGAGTTGGACTATAAAGAAAACTGAGTGCCAAAGAACTCATGCTTTTGAACTATGGTGTTGGAGAAGACTCTTGAGAGTCCCTTGGATAGCAATGAGATCCAACCAGTCCATCCTAAAGGAGATCAGTCCTGGGTATTCATTGGAAGGACTGATGTTGAAGCTGAAACTCCAATACTTTGGCCCCCTGATGTGAAGAGTTGTCATTGGAAAGACCCTGATGCTGGGAAAGATTGAGGGCAGGAGGAGAAGGGGACAACAGAGGATGAGATGGTTGAATGACATCACTGACACAATGGACATGGGTTTGGGTGAACTCTGGGAGTTGGTGATGGACAGTGAGGCCTGGCGTGGTGTGGTTCATGGGGTTGCAAAGAGTCGAACATGACTGAGCGACTGAACTGAACTGTGACTTCTTGGATGTGGCAAGAAACAGAAGTGTCCTGGGCTTTACGTCATTTCTTGAAATAGAAAGTGGAGAAGGAAGAGCATATTCTAAGAAAGCTATCATCATCCAGTAGTCTTTCGAGATGCAGATTACCAATATGGGTATGGAAATCCTGATGTAGATTCAGAAATTGAAGTTCAAGCAGGAGATAAGAAACCTTAGAAAATGTAAACAAATGGAGAAAACAATTTAAATTTAAAGGAAAAATCCATAGGACAAACTGAGCTTTTATCAATTCTCTCTCTCTCTTTTTTTAATAGCATAAACACTAGTTCCTAAGTGGAAGAAGTCAGTGACGTAGACATGTTAGACATAAATTCTCTGCATATTGTAAAATAAATTATCATTTTATATGTGCCCAGGTCATTATGGGAACACTTATTTGTTCTTTGTATATATTTATTTTCCTTTGGATAATTATCATAGCTTTTCTATTCTCCACTGCATGTGTCTCCCTTCACTTTTCTCTTAAAAGTCCTAAGGGTCTATAATACAGGCTAGAGTAATTGTCATGTTAAAAAGTATTACAATTAAAAAGTATTACCCCCTCCCCCACCGCTTACTACCTTTACACTCATATACATTTCAGATTTGCTGATGAGGCTAGAAGTTATAAACTGTAAGGAAATTTGTGTGAAGGTTTTTTGTCTTGTTTTATCACTTTTTGTGTATGTAACCTGGACTTTATGTAATTACACTGGCTATCAAATCCAACATAAGAGACAATTTAAGGCCTTTTTGGAGAAGCACGTCTAAAAGTCTTGAAAAATGGACAAGTTTATTAAAAGTATTTGTACTTATTAATTACTGAACATTCATTAAGATGAATATATATGAAAGCAAGTGAGTGAAGTCAGTCAGTCATGTCTGATTCTTTTCGACCCCATGGACTGTAGCCTACCAGACTCCTCCATCTATGGGATTTTCCAGGCAAGAATACTAGACTGAGTTGCCATTTCCTTCTCCAGGAGATCTTCCTGATCCAGGAATTGAACCCTGGTCTCCCTCATTGTAGGCAGACGCTTTAGCGTCTGAGCCACCAGAGAAGTCCCACATTTTAAATATAGAGAAATTTGGCACAGGATTACTTCTTAATTTGATTCATACATTGAAAACCAAAAAGGGGATAGAAGGTAACTTCTTAGTTTTTAATATTTGTGGCATTAACTTTAACACTGAGCATGCTTGATCATTGTATATTGCAATTAATTTTAGTGTTAGTCAGTCAATTGTGTCTGATCCTTTGTGACCCCGTGAACTGTAGCCCATCAGGCTCCTCTGTCCATGGAATTCTCCAGGCAAGATTACTGGAGTGGATTGCCATTTCCTTCTTTAGGGTTCTTCCTGACCCTGAGATCGAACCCAGATCTCCTGCATTATAGGCAGATTCTTTACTGTCTGACCCACCAGGGAAGCTATATTGTAATTGGAAAAAGGAACATTATTATTCATTTCCCTGTAATACAATCAGTATAATTTCTGATAATACTTTAAATGAGTAATTTATAATAAGAATCAATGGGGGAAAAAAAAACAAGAAGCAGATCACATATACCTTACTAATGAAAAAAATGGAAGGACATTTTATACTTTAGCTTTAGAGGAAGCATAATTTGATGACATTTGTATGCTCCTTCTATTTAGGACTTTGTCATGAAAATTGCCCTTATTTCCTTTGCACATTAAATGTTCTTTCAGAAAAAGAAACAAAAAAACCATAAAATATTCCTGGATAAGTTGCCAGGTGCTGTTAAAATAAATCCTTTCTGCCTTGCAATTTGTACATCTTTCTCTCACATGGCATTATTTATATTATTGATGCATCCATTCATTTTCAGTTGTAGGTTTCCTGTCTTTATAAATTCTTTAGATGATCCTCTTTGTAATTATCCTTATGCTGAGCACTTTCATTGTTACTTGAAGAAAGTTTTATAAATTACATTATGCATACACAACAGCCTTGTGTTCTGTGTCTGCTCTGTGTCTGAGGCCTCATCTGAATGTTGAAAAGAGGATCAAGAAATGACCAGCAGCCAATTTATCTCCATATCTGTTCTCTCTGAAGGTGATATCAGAGAATCTTTTCTATCATGTTTAATAACCTCCCTGGAACAACCTCATTGCTTAGGGTCACATTCATCCCTGTCTAATTTGCCTTAAATATTGTGAATTAATCACCCAAAATAGTACACGGATATCATTGACATTTGCAGATCCACCATATCTGGAATAATGAGCTTCATGTGTGTATTATCCTCTCAGTTTAGCAGAGATTTTGTTCTATAACTTTTATAATCCGTTGAAATGCTCCCAGTTTAAAAAATCACAGGACTTGCAATTTATTGACCAATCTCACATATTTATTTAATGTCTATTAAATTTCTATTTTTATCCTATTTGAAGTTAAAAAAAAATACTTAGTTTGTGGTTCTGTGAGGCCCAGAATTCATCTCTTGGTATCTTTACAGTTCAGGTTACTATAGCTTAACATCTTTTATCCAGGATACTCCAGAAGGAAGCTCATTGTTGACTCACTCTCCTGGATGCTCAGGACATAAGCATGTAGAGACTTTAAAATGTGTTCCTTACCTTCTTTGAATATCTAATGAAAAACTAAAATAAAGAATAATTAAAACAAAGGAGGCTGTCCTGACTAACCTAATTCCATTATTTCAGCCATAATATTTTAGATTGGAAGTGATATTGACAAAATTGTGCTGAATATTATCTTAGGTATTCCAGCAGAAGATTGATTCTGCTAGGTATCATTAACAGAAGATAGAGGGAAAGAAGTCTTTCTTAGTGGAATATATCTCAAAGACTGTGGTACATACTCAAAAAAATATTTTTAAAAAATATTTTAAGAGTTTTAGATTCTTTAAAATGCTTAAATATATTAGGCTTTCTTGGTAAATGTGGCTCAAATGGTAAAGAATCTGCTTGCCAATGCAAGAGACCCAAATTCAACTCCTGAATTGAGAAAATCCCCCGGAGAAGGGACTCTCCAGTATTTTTGCCTGGAGAGTTTTTGTAACACATACATTAAGACATGTATGTGTGTGTATGTGTGTGTGTGTATATATATATATACACATTATATATACATTAATGTATATATATAATACATTATCAAGAGATAATTATCAAGAGATGTATGTGTATACGTGTATGTGTATATACATATATATATATATATATATATATCCAGTTTGTTACAAATGGTAGGATTTCCTTCTTTCTCACAGATGTATAACTCTATATTGGATCCATGTATACCACATCTTCTTCACCCATTCATTCACTGACAGACACATAGAAATTTAATATATTGGATATGACAAATAATGCTGCGATAAACATAGAAGAGCAGATATCTCCTCAAGATTACTATTTTATTTCCTTTGGATATATGCTCATAAGTATATATGCATTTTTAAACCATAATTCAGGATTTATTCATCTTAGTGTTTCTCAGAAGACCTGGAATAGTATTTAGAAATAGGAGATGGCCAATAAAGGTTGATAGAATTAATTAATGATATATAGGTTAGTCTCAATTTATGCTAAGATTTCTTCAAAAAAGAATTTTAAGCAATTAAAAGTAATTAACAAGGGGCAAAGTAAAATGAATAAGAAATTGTTAATGAAAGCAAGAAAATAAAAGAATGTGGATACCAAATTAGATCAAGAAATAAATGATCAAAGTGAATTCCAGAGGTTATTATAGTTATTAGTGATAATTAAGTACTAAAACATATATATATATATATATATCTCATTATGATATAGTTTGTCTATCAGGCAAGGATTCAGGGCAGGGTGGCATGGATAGGGATGGGGGAAGACTGGAGGTTTGACTGATGCAGAGTATTCAAGATAGTTCCAAGCAGAATTAGGCTGGTAAGAAGATGATTGAATCAAAACCAGAAGCTTTTGAAAATGTTTTCTGTTGGTTGTAGTTTTTTCAGCTTTTTTTTGTACACACATAAAGCAGACACACTAACTCATTGACACATACATGTATACACATCTTAGTAAGCATTCATTATAAGTGGTCTCATAAGTAGTATACCTCTTGATACCCAGAGTAAGCCTCTTAGATAAATACAAGTTAGAAATGGCAGAGAAAAGCTGAAATCTCTCAATATATTCTTGCATCTATCAACTTAATAGACAAAGAAACATGCAATAAAATAGCATACTTTAAGATGCACCAAAATAATAGATATTTTGTATCATTATATGAATTGTAATTTGCTACTTTATGAGCATAAACTAGTAAATTCTGCTTTTCCCAGGTGGTGCAGTGGTAAAGAATCTGCCTCCCAATGCAGGAGACCCAAGACATGAGCATTCAGTCTCTGGGTTGGAAAGATCCCCTGGAGTAGGAAATGGCAACCTGCTCCAGTGTTCCTGCCTGAAAAATTCCATGGACAGAGACCCTTGTGGACTACAGTCCGTGGGTCACAAAGAGTTGGACATGATTGAGTGAGCCCACATACTTTATGAGCATAAAATAATCTACACTTTATAAAATATATTTGTACACATTCAATTGCCACCTGAATAACATGTGCAAGTAAAAGAAACAAGAAAATAATTCACTTTGGGTAATCTGGTGTTAAAAGGAAAATTTAAAACCCTTTTAGGGGAACAAATGACTTAAGACACCAGAAAAGGTAAACAGGCAGATAATAGCTACAAATAAATCAAGTGATCTAATATTCACTGGTCTCCAGGAGTCACACCAGGGTATATAATTAGTAATTTGCAAAAAAAGAAACAAGAAATTTTCACTCGCTGAGGAAATTCTGATTATATTCAAACACATTCAGATGTGATGAAGTATAATCATTTGGATCATAAGGGACAAAACAAATATCTATAATTTTTTTCTCATAAGGAAACAAGCTTAACTATAGTTATTAAATCCGTGGGTTATTGTACCAGAGAGAGTATTGTCAGATGATTAGTTCTAGAAGTTCTAGTACATTTGTCACCAAGAGTCCACTTAATAGTGAGGGACTTGGTGTCTTATCCGCATGATAAACTGACATATCACAGTTGACCTTGGAATATGCTTGATAAATCTAATCAGCCTTAATATATGAGAAGTTTGTAGATTCAAAAAAGACAGAATACTAGCACTCAAAACATATCAGAAACCTTTAAAATACTATTATGAGAAAAAAGAATACATTTTTAAAAACTATTGGCAATAATTGATCTGTGATTTTTAAAAATTACTTAGATAAACTTCTAAGGTAATAAAACATAATGAACTGAAGCCACAGGCCTGATCCTTCAAAGCAGACAGAATCAAAGAGAAGTTAAAATATTATGCATGATCAATTTATCAGAATTTGAGAATAAGGAGGACAAAGATAAATGGAAGAAGTATAACATGCAACACAGCTGACCTTCAAAGAATAACCAAAAATAGAACTGTTTGTAGGCAGATAACCAAAGGAAGATCAAATATATTATTTAAAAAATTTCATGCTGCTTTGTGGCAAAACTCTTCTACTGCTCTAAACTTTCATTTTTTATTTGGCTTATATATTAATGCTTTGTGTCATGATAATGTTATAGTGGTAGTAGTAATAAAAGAGTGAAGGAAAAATTTGTCTTATCTAGGTCAGCTTGGGGCAGATAAAGAAGGACAGAAAGTGAGTATAACTACCTAGCTCTACTGGGATATATACAATTGTTTCAAAATATATATTATAAATACATGGCTGCATTTTCCCATGATAAAAAGTATCACTTTTCTGCAATGCTCTATGTCAACGAATGGCACAGCTCTCATCCTGTGTCAAAAGTTATGTTAGACTCTTCCCTTTTCCTTATGTGCATATCCAAAAGTCATACTTCTACATTTATATTTCCTCACATTTTGTTATATTTATGCTTCACTTCCCTGGTGGCTCAGATGGTAAAGTGTCTGCCTGCAATGCAGGAGACCCAGGTTTGATCCCTGGGTTGGGAAGATCCTCTGGAGAAGGAAATGGCAACCCATTCCAGTACCCTTGCGTGGAAAATGCCATGGATGGAGAAGCCTGGTAGGCTACAGTCCACGGGGTCGCAAAGAGTCAGACACGACTGAGCGACTTCACTTCACTGTACTTCACTCCTCTTAAATATTCCAGTTCTAATGAAATATTTTGTCGTATATGCATGGAATAATGAGATGAACTGACAAGACTGTTTTCACGTAGTCTTTTCAGATTCTTCCTGCACACTATGGCCAAATGATTGCTCCCAAATGGAACAACATCCAACATCCTCTTTGGCTTAGAACCTTCTAGAAATCAACCACTTACAACTGTACCCTTTATACTCCACTAGGGTATACTACTAGTAAAACGGGAAATGTTTATCCAGACAAAAGTTTTCATTTCTCTTTGGATTTTAGAATTAATTTAAATGATAAGTTTTCAGGTTTTGATTGTCACATTTTACATCATATGAATGATCAGTCAGTAAAAATGTAGAAATGGAGCAAATTCTTATGCATGGAACCCCTTATTTTCTCACTTGCTGCTGTCACAATTAATATCATGTGGATTTGTGCTTTTAGGGACTTTGTGGAAATATGCTCTGGACTAGAGTATAAATTTAGTTACTTAGAATGACACAAAAGACCCTAATCTTGCCTTTGGCTAAAAATCCAATTATATCTCCCTTTACTCATAACCTTATAATTTATGTTTTATTAATGAAAAATGTTTTTAATTCTCTGCAAAAAAAATGCTATCTCATGAACTCTTGACTTCTTCTTCTGTCCCTTTTGTCTTACTAGACTAGCTCAATACTAATTAAACTTTCTGCAAGGAAATGTTTGATATCTGCCCAGTCATGGTGATCATGAGCTACATATGGCTATTGATTGAGCCCATGGAGAGTGGATGATTATCTCCTGGACTGAGATTTGAATTGTTTTTAAATGATTACTTAATATAAATTAAAATAGTCCCATATGGCTGGTGTTCTTAGTAGGCAGTGCACTTCAAGTTGTTTCATTTTGCTGCTTTTGGTGATAAACTTTTCCTGACCACCTCCACCAGCTTCCACGTTGGAGATGACCTTTCTTTCTTCTCTTTTCTCTTTCTTCGGTGTGTCTGAGCACTTCCTTCAGCATTTGTTTTAAACCTTCAGCCTCTGTCATTACTGTTTTTTTTTCAATTGAAATTCTTCCCACTTTTGAAAAAGGTTTTACTCCTCAGCCTTCTTAAGCCTTAGGTGCTTCAGATTTTGGCTCAATGAAAATGGAGCTCCTATTTTGCCCAGAATCTGCTGACTTTGACTTTGGAGGGAGTAGTCAGGGGTGGGGTGCAAATATGGCCAGTGCTGCACACCTGTTCAGTGGTCACAAGGGCTAATTTCCTTACTTGTGAATGTGAGAGAAGTATTTTAACTTCTACTCTCAAAGCCACCCCAATAACAACAAACTATTTTTCCTATACAATGTGCCCAAGTTTCATCTTGACATTCTTATTTTTAAAAACACCCTGGAATTATTATGATTTGTAGCACTTGATGCTTCAGTAGCTTAACACTCTTTATATGAGTCAGTTCATTTATTCTAGAAGCTCTGTCTTAGTATAGAGGAGAGCTGGCACATTTTGGTGCTTCAATTCCTTGTTGAAAGAAGGATGTGTGAACAATAGACCCAGTGCTTAAGAGGGAGGGTCTCTAAGTTCCTTCCATTAGAAATAAATGCAATTCTACTCTATAAAGAAATGCAATTTGATGCAAAATAGTGATTGGAATTGAAGTCAAATGGCAACCAAGTTTCTGGAGGCAAAATAAAAGGATATTTAATTCCTAAACCCATGGTGAAAATAAGAAAATATATGTGACCATGATAATAATTTATGGGCTGAAAGCAAAGAGAGAAAAATAGTTTCTAAATGGTTATTTAACATCATACACAAATGACACTTTGCAATATTTGAAATATCAGTTTTTATTTGTTTTCTTGTTTATTGTTTTCTTTGAAAAAGTATTAGAATAAGCACCATGAAGGCATTTTTTTCTTTTTAGTGTCTGTATAACCTAGGCTTATAATACTATTTTACCCTATAAATGAAGAGTAAGTTTTCATCTTCTGTTAAGAAAAATATTAATATTTTTTATGAGTGAGTACCTCCTAGAACTAAGTGATTTAAAAAAAAAAAAACACTCAAACTTGACTAACTTATAACAATTAGCAGAACTGACAGAAGTATAGGCTTCAGGGTATATTTTAATCTAAAGGTAAATTTCTTGATGTTAAAAATAAATCATACAAATACAACAAATTTAAAGATATTGTATTTTGATACATACAGGGGGAAAAACTATGCTTGAATATGATGAAACTGAAGAAAATGGAATAAAATTACATAGAAGAAAACCATTGTACAATGGCTCAGTAACTGCACTTTAGCTCCAATGGCAAAAATGGAAATATTCTTAATGCGGAAAGAAAATTGAAGGTGGGGAAAGAAAATTGAAGGCAGGATCTATGTTCAAATACCTGTGAACTGAAGGTATATAAAAGGACTGAAGCAAAATAAATGCTTTTTCAATGACTTTTGGGCTCTCCAGGTGGCACTAGTGGTAAAGAACCTGCTTGCTAATGTAGGAGACATAAGAGGCACGTTTGATCCCTGGGTTGGGAATATCTCCTGGAGAAGGGCATGGCAACCCACTCCAGTGTTCTTGCCTGGAGAATCCCAGGGACAGAGGAGCCTGGCGGGCTACAGTCCATGGGTCGCAGAGGGAGCCTGAGAAACGGCTACCACATCCAAGGAAGGCAACAGGTGCGCAAATTACCCACTCCTGACCCGGGGAGGTAGTGATAAAAATAAGAGCCAACTACAACTGAAGTGAGTTAGTATGCACACAAAATGACTTTTAAGCCAGCAAAAGAAATAATGATTGAGAACTAGATTTAGAGCCAGAAAACAGGAGTTCTTTCCCAAATGTGCTGTCAAATGGTGGCATGATCTGGGTTAATCACTCTATTATACTTCTTTATAATAAAACAACTTACTTGCCTCTTTTAAAAATATCAGTGATTCACTGTATTGGTGTGCTGTTTTGTTTTGGTTCACTCTCCTGAGAAGTGACAAAGTGGGAAGTCACTTTACTGTTATGAAAACTTGCTCAGCTTCTGACCAGAAGCTCTGAATTTCAACTTCACTTCTGCTACTATATGACCTTAAAAGTTTTTTAATCATTTCCAAAGTTTCCTTTCATTTAGAATTTTAATCGCTATCTTTCTCACACTTAACATCAGTAATGCATAGGCAACAATCTGAAACAGAAGCACAGAGTTTGTGTAACATCTTCTGATAAAACTTTACTCTTGGTAGTAGAACATTCAAAGAAATAAGTAACGCAGAACACTGATATGCACACTATTCAATGATCCATAAAATTATTTTGCTGCTTCATTGTCTTATGAAGGCAACACATCACAAAGTATTTAGTAAAAGGAATCTGATATTGAGCAATTTCAGCTCTTCCAAAGGGTATATATTTTCCAAGAATATCCTTACGATGGTGGTCATTTACTTCATCAAACTCTACTGGACCTTAGTCAGGAATTTATAGCAGCTGAAAACTGCAATGTTCTGATATTGCTTGTTATCTGAAAGCTTCATGTCTATTCACTAGAGTTTCAGAAGATTAAGTCTTAATGATATGAATTTTATTAAGTTCTTAAAAGGATATGAAATTTTGAAGAGTAATTTCAGTGTCAACTTAATTACTCTTTCAAATCTCATGCATTACCAGGCAATTAAATTTAATTTTTAAAGATCTGTTTCCTTGGTCAATTTATATGTAATATAAGTTTTTATTCTAAATTAAATTTAAAGTTGAGTCTTATTTTTAAACAAAACTGTTAAGAAATAGTTTATTCTGAGAGTAAACAAACTAGAAAATGAAATATATTTTCTTAGCATTTCTACCTGACATATTTACTGTAAAATGAAGAAACTGTATGCATATTTATTGAAGATAGAAAAACTGTTTTTGTTTTATCTTTTACTCCATAAAATATTATGATGGTCATATATCTTTGCCTAGTCTTAAAATAAGAGTATAACCATAGAATATCATTCCTATAATTTTCTGGGCATCTTTATAACCTCATTTTTAAATTCTATCTGCTCAAGTGGTCAATGCCATTGAAAAATACAGCAATTACTAGTGTGTCATTAATTATTACTTGCTGTCTTAAGAATGGAAACTATGAACCTGAAGGTTCTCGGCTTAGGTTAAAAACTTTAGGGACTGATTTAGTCTGCTGTCTTACAAAATAAACTGCTATACTGGTAAAAGATACTAGAAAAAAAGTTAGTAGTGAAAGAGTAGGCTAAGCCAGCTTCATGACTATTAAATACACATTGACCAATATAAAAGGTAGACAAAATCTTTGAATTGTATGTATATGCATATGGATATGTGTATGTACACACACACAGATCAGATTTTTCAATATTTATAATTGCATTCTTGTATTGATTTTCATTTCATGAAACTGGAGCCATCATGTTGGCAACTTCCAAGCAATAGTGTAGAAGACACAAAAATGCGTCTCAGCAGTGCTGTTAGAAATTTTCAGGGTTAATTGTTATGTAATAGTTCAGTTTTTGACCCTTTGATCACATGCCACTCCTCAACTCAGAATGGGAAATGTATGTTTTATTATAATTGGCCTTTATGTCAAATAAAAATCAGGATTGCCATATGGAGGAAAAGGCCATGGAAAAGACAGCTAGCAGACTCTGCATGGAATCTTATATTGTTATTTAAATTTGCCATTTTTTTACAGTCATTTCAACAATTTGTGAGATAACCTTTACATGATATTAGGGGGCTGTAAAAGGGCTTGCCTCTCTTGGCTTTGCACTTTTTAAAATTTATTTTTCTTCTATAACTTTTACTCATCATGTTGCCTGCTTTCTTGTGATAGTTCATGTGTCTGACCTCAAAGATAAGAGGAATATTAAATAAGTGCTCTTGATTATTCAGGTGGAAGATAAATATTAAAGGTAGATGTGTTATAAGAAATTAATTCTCTGAATGGAGATGAAAATTTTTGACCAGTTCTTTGCTGATGTGATAAGTGTTTATTCTGCATATTTTAATTTAAGTTGTAAAGAAACCAGAGGTAAATAAAAGAGGATTATATTGCAAAAGGAGAATATGCATGGCTTCCTTTCAGTGATCACTTTGTCTGTAGAGTGGGACATTTGGAATTAAAAAGAGATGGTCAATGGATCTCAGAGATCCTTCAGATAATTTTATTGCTCATTTTCTCAATTTACATACTATGACAGGCAGATCCAGAGGTTCTATTTTCCTTTAGCAGACTCAATGTCTTAATTTTGCGAAAACTCACATTATTGATCATTTTCTAGTCTTAAATATCAAAATTTTCTCTTTGGTAAGAAAATCATTATTTTCATATGTCCTTTTCATAAATGTTTCCTTGTCTTAAAAAAATAGATTAGCAATATCAAAGAAGAAAGCAATTCCATTAAATTATGGAATACCATAAAAAGGGAGTATTACCTTGTCAGTTTCAGCATTGTATATGCATTTCTAGGAGCTTTAGAATTTTTTTCTGTTTCAGTTATGTTTCCTTTATTGCACTTTTTTACACTAGAGCACATTGCAGGGTTAACAGTTTTTAAAGTGACTCATAATTTTGTGCCCATCCCTGCCATATTATTACAGTCTGCATTCTGTTTAAGGTTTAATTTTAAAAATAATTGCCTCTTATTAAAATACCCCACATTACATTATTGCTGGTCATGCAGAAAATTACTTTGCTGCAGGAAACAAAACCATCCAATATAATCTTTTCTCCTTATAACAGAGGAGATAATTGGATTAATCATAAGTCAAAATCTTGGAAGTAGAATACTTTGTTAGCTAAACTGAGCCATGCTTGTCATTTAGAGATGATAGATGATCACTTCTGTGATGCTACATAATCAATGGCAACTAATCACCATAAGAATGAATATTTTAATAATATTAAAATACATTAATTAGCCATTGAATATGAGGAGAAGCTGGTTTAGCCCCATGAGGAACTAGTGCCTTGTTAAAGACATCATCATATAACCATGCCCACTAAGGTAAATTTCTCCTCAGCTCACTTGATACTATTTGGTAAATTTTAAGACACCTAATACAGTAGAAAAAGGTCTTATATGGTGAATCTTTTAATGGTTAAATCTACTGCATGGCTTTGGGTATAACATTAGATCCTCATACTGCCCAGGGGCTTGATTCCTCAGTAGTTCTCTTCCTACTCAGTAGGGTTCATTATTTTAAAATTTATATTTCCAGAGCAAGTTTCTTTATTCATTTTCAGGAATGCAATTTAAAAAATGAGAATTTAACAAGGAGTTTGGGAATCTTTAGGCATGTGTTTTTATCATGAAATTTTGGATATAAGAGTAACTTCCTTTCATAGATTGTGAAATGACAGTCTAAAATGGTGGAGCAGAAGGATGTGCACTCTTCTTCTCTTGAAAGAACTCCAAAAGTGCAGCTCACTTCTGAACAACCATCAACAGGACAATGTTGGATCCCACCAAAAAAAGATAACCCATGTCCAAGGGCAAAGGAAAAGCCCCAACAAATGATAGGAAGGGTGGAAATTGCATTTAGAATCAAACCCCGTATCCACGCCAGAGATGCTTGGAGGGCTCAAACAAAACCTTTTGTAGACCAGGACCCAGAGACACCACAGAGACTGTACCAGACCATACTTTCAGTGTTTGAGTGTCTCCTGCAGAGGCACAGGTCAGCCACGTCCTGCTGCAGTGACAGGGATTCTGGCTGCAACAGACTTGCAAGGCACTGCCTGTGTCATAAGTCCTTTTGGAGGAGTTCACTATTAGCCCCATCATAAAGTCACCAAATGAGCAGACTACCCGCAAACTTGAGAATAATTATATCAAAGAAGTTCTTGCACTGTGACAAAAGTTCTAGGACCCTCAGTACATTTCCCATCATGGGGATCCAGGAAAGGGACTGAGAACCCCCAGAGAATTTGACTTTGGAGGCCAGTGGGATTTGATTACAGATCCTCCACAGGACTGGGGAAACATACTCTTTGAGGGCACAAACAACGCATTGTGTGCACCAGGGCCCAGGAGAAATGAGAAGTGACCCCACAAGAGACTTGCCCGAGTGGCCAGGAGTCTCTGGAGGAAGCCTGGGTCGACAGTGGCCTATCATGGAATCAGGGGCCCTGAATACAGCAGTGCTGGCATAAGTCCTTTTGAAGGAGGTTGCCATTACTGCCATCACCCCTACCATAGATTGGCCTCAGGCCAAAAAACCAAAGAAACACAGCCCAACCCATCAACAGAAAATTGAATTAAAAATTTACTAAGCATAGCCCCGCCCATCAAAACCAACTCAGATTCTCCCACAGCCAATCTCTCTCATCAAGAAGCTTCTATAAGCCTCTTTTTATCCATAAGAAAGCAGACAGAATAACTAACCAAAGTGATCACAAGGATCACAGCTTTGTCTAACTCAATGAAACTACGAACCATGCCATGTAGGGTCACCAAGATGGACTGTTCATGGTAGAGAGTTTGATCAAAAAGTGGTCCACTGGAGAAGGAAATGGCAAACCATTTCAGCATCTTGCCTTGAGAACCCCATGAACAGAATGAAAAGGCAAAAAGATAAGATACTGAAAGATGAATTCCCCAGGTCAGTAGGTGCCCTATATGCTACTAGAGAAGAGAGGAGAAATTACTCCAGAAAGAATGAAGAGACCAAATCAAAGAGAAAAAAAATGCCCAGTTGTGGATGTGACTGGTGATGGAAGTAAAGTCTGATGCTGTCAAGAACAATATTGCATAGGAACCTGGAATGTTAGGTCCATGAATCAAGGTAAATTTGAAGTGGTCAAACAGGGGATAGCAAGAGTGAACATTGACATTTTAAGAATTAATGAAATAAAATGGACCAGAAAGGGTGAATTTAATTCAGATGACCATCATCTACTACTGTCGGCAGGAATCCCTTAGAAGAAATGGAGTAGCCCACATAGTAAATAAAAGAGTCCAAAATGGAGTACTTGGGCGTGATCTCAAAAAGAACTGAATGATTTCTGTTCTTTTATAAGGCAAACAATTTAATATGAGAGTAATCTAAGTCTATGCCCCAACCACTAATGCTGAAGAAGCTGAAGTTGAATGGCTCTATTATGACCTACAGGACCTTTTAGAACTAACGTCAAAAAAAGATGTCCTTTTCATCATAGGGGACTGGAATGCAAAAGTAGGAAGTCAAGAGATTTGGCCTTGGAGTACAAAATAAAGGAGGGGAAAGGTTAGCATAGATTTGCCAAGAGAACACACTGGTCATAGCAAACACCCTCTTCCAAAAACACAAAAGATGACTGTACGCATGGCCATCACCAGATGGTCAATACCGAAATCAGATTGATTATGCTCTTTGCAGTCAAAGATGGAGAAGCTCTATACAGTCAGCAAAAACAAGACCGCGAGCTGACTGTGGCTCAGACCATGAACTCCTTTTTGCAAAATGGAGACTTAAACTGAAGAAAGTAGGTAAAAGCATGAGACCATTCAGGTATGACCTAAATCATGCCCATTATGACTATGCAGCAGAAGTGACATATAGATTCAAGGGATTAGATCTGATACACAGAGTGCCTGAAGAACTATGGACAGAGGTTCATGACATTGTACAGGAGGCATTTATCAAGACCATCCCAAGGAAAAGAATACAAAAAGGCAAAATGGTTGTCTGAGGAGGCCTTAAAAATAGCTTAGAAAAGAAGAGAACCAAAAGGCAAAGGAGAAAATGAAAGAAATATCTATTTGAATGCAGAGTTACAAAGAATAACAAGGAGAGATAAGAAAGCCTTCCTCAGTGATCAGTGCAAAGAAATAGAGGAAAACAATAGAATGGGAAGGAGTAGAGATCTTTTTCGGAGAAGGCAATGGCACCTCACTCCAGTACTCTTGCCTGGAAAATTCTATGGACGGAGCAGCCTGGTAGGCTGCAGTCCATGGGGTTGCTAAGAGTTGGACACGACTGAGCGACTTCACTTTCACTTTTCACTTTCATGCATTGGAGAAGGAAATGGCAACCCACTCCAGTGTTCTTGCCTGGAGAATCCCAGGGATGGGGGAGCCTGGTGGGCTGCTGTCTATGGGGTTGCACAGAGTTGGACACTACTGAAGCAACTTAGCAGCAGCAGCAGCAGAGACCTTTTTAAGAAAATTAGAGATATCAAGGGAAAATTTCATGCAAAGATGGGCACAATAAAGGACAGAAACAGTATGGATCTAACAGAAGCAGAAGAAATTAAGAAGAGATGGCAAAAAAGCACAGAAGAACTATTAAAAAAATCTTAATGACACAGATTACCACGATGGTAATGGTGATCACTCTCCTACAGCCAGACATCCTGGAATGCAAAGTCAAGTGGGCCTTAGGAAGCATCACTATGAGCAAAACTAGTGGAAGTGATGGAATTCTAGTTGAGCTATTTCAAATTCTAAATGATGATGCTGTGAAAGTGCTACACTCAATATGCCAGCAGATTTGGAAAACTCAGCAGTGGCCACAGGACGGGAAAAGGTCAGTTTTCATTCCAATCCCCAAGAAAGACCATGACAAAGAATGTTCAAACTACCACACATTTGCAATCATTTCACATGCTAGGAGAGTGATTCTCAAAATTCTCCAAGCCTGGCTTTAACAGCATGTGAACTGAGAACTTCCAGATGTTCAAGCAGAATTTTAAAAAGGCAGAGGAATTCCAGAAAAAGAAAATCTACTTCTGCTTTATTGACTATACCAAATCCTTTGACTGTGTGATCACAGCAAACTGTTGAAAATTCTTCAAGGGATAAGAATGCCACACCAGCTTATCTGCCTCCTGAGAAATCTGTATGCAGGTCAAGAAGCAACAGTTAGAACTGGAGATGGAACAACAGATTGTTTTCAAATTGTGAAAGGTGTACATCAAGGCTGTATATTATCATTCTGCTTATTCAGAGTATATCATGGGAAATGCCAGACTGGATGAAGCACAAGCTGGAATCAAGGTTGCTTGGAGAAATATCAATAACATGATATGCAGATGATACCGCCCTTATGACAGAAAGTGAAGAGGAATTAAAGAGCCTCTTGATGAAAGTGAAAGAGGAGAGTGAAAAAGCTGGCTTAAGACTCAGCATTAAAAACTAAGACCATGGCATCTAGTTCCATCACGTCATGGCAAATAAATGGGGACACAATGGAAACAGTAATAGACTTTATATTCTTGGGCTCCAAAATCACTGCAGATGGTGACTGCAGCCGTGACATTAAAATACACTTGCTCCTTGGAAGAAAAGCTATGACCAACCTAGACAGCATATTAAAAAGCAGAGACATTACTCTACCAACAATGGTCCATATATTCAAATCTATGGTTTTTTTCGGTAGTCGTGTTTGGGTGTGAGAATTGGACCATAAAGAAAGCTGAGCATGGAAGAATTGATGCTTTTGAACTGTGGTGTTGTAGAAAACTCTTGAGAGTCCCTTTGACAGCAAGGAGATCAAATCAGTCAATCCTAATGGATATCAGTCCTGAATATTCATTGGAAGGACCGATGGTGAAGCTCCAATATTTTGGCCACCTGATGCGAAAAACTGACTCCTTAGAAAAGAGCCTGATGCTGGGAAAGATTGAAGACAGGAGTAATTGCTGGAAAGATTGAAGGCAAGAGGAAAAGGAAGCAACAGAGGATGAGATGGTTGGATGGCATCACCCACTCAGTGGACCTGAATTTGAATTTGAGCAAGCCATGGGAGTTGGTGATGGACAGGGAAGCCTGGCGAGCTGCAATCCATGGGGTCGCAAGGAGTCAGCCATGACTCAGAAACTGAATTGAACTGGACTCATTTCATATTATAGATGAAAAATCAGATGTGGAAATGTTACACTGCTTATAAAGGCATTTAGCGTCATTGCAAGTGTTATAATGAGAATTCATATCAATCATACTTGATAAAACACTCATAGCAGTACTTAATGCCATCTAGGAAAATCCTGAAATGAATCACTTAGTACATTTAAGCAATTATAGGAGGGTTTTTTTTAAAAAGTCTAACTTTAGTACAGGTTTTAAAAATCACAAATCTAAAGTGTACAATACAAAATGACCACAAAATTTTAGCTACCAACCTATATCAAAGTTCTGAATCTCACCAGTCCTTCAAAAACCTTTCTTGTCTCCTCCTGTTCACTAACCCTTCTCTCCAAAGGAAATGACTGTCTTAACTTCCAAATTCAGAATATAATTAAATATATGTGATATATATTATATGCATGATATATATTATATAGATGACATGTATTCTTTATGCCTTGTATAATTTATTCAAAATTATGTTTGTTGGATTCCTTAATGTTCAAATATGTAGCTATAGTTCATCCAATTTCAGAATAACAAATTATCATTTAAATTTGCTACAAAATATCCAGTCTACTAGTGATAGGTTGGGGCCTCCCTGATGGTTCAGTGGTAAAGAATCTGCCTGCCAATGCAGGAGACAGTGGTTCAATTCCTGGTTCAGTAAGATCACATGGAGAAGGAAATGACCCCCCACTCCAGTATTCTTGCCTGAGAAATCCTGTGGATAGAGAAGCCTGCTGGGTTACAGTCCATGAGGTCAGCAAAGAGTTGGGCACAACTTAGTGACTTGTTCAGTTACTCAATCGTGTCTGACTCTTTGTGACCCCATGGACTGCCCCAACACTTTCATTGCTATACTGGCTAAAATCTTCAATCCAATGCTTAAACTAATTAAAAGGAAAAGTAGGAAATATCTGAAAATAATTAAATTTAAAGCTTTGATATTTGTGGAGTGCAGGCAAAGGAGTGGTTCATAGAAAACCCACAACCATAAATGCTAACAGTAGAAAAGAAGAAAAGGAATTGAAGATCAATCATTACAGTGTGTACTACAAAAAGTTAGGAAGAATGTACATACTAAACAAAAGATGAGAGAAAAAAGATTAGAACAAGCATCCCTAGGAGAAAAAATAAATAAATAATATAGGAAATTGATAAACCTGAAAGCCAAAATTGTTAAATTTATTTTAAAAATAGCTAAGCTGAGAGATAAGAGATAAGCCTCTTGATGAAAGTGAAAGTAGAGAGTGAAAAAGTTGGCTTAAAGCTCAACATTCAGAAGACGAAGATCATGGCATCCGGTCCCAACACTTCATGGGAAATAGATTGGGAAACAGTGAAAACAGTGTCGGACTTTATTTTTGGGGGCTCCAAAATCACTGCAGATGGTGACTGCAGCCATGAAATTAAAAGACCCTTTAAAATAAATACATTAAAAAAAAAAGATGCTTACTCCTTGGAAGAAAAGTTATGGCCAACTTAGATGGCATATTGAAAATCAGAGACGTTACTTTGCCAACAAAGGTCCTTCTAGTCAAGGCTATGATTTTTCCAGTGGTCATGTATGGATGTGAGAGTTGGACTGTGAAGAAAGCTGAGTGCCGAAGAATTGATGCTTTTGAACTGTGGTGTTGGAGAAGACTCTTGAGAGTCCCTTGGACTACAAGAAGATCCAACCAGTCCATTCTGAAGGAGATCAGCCTTGGGATTTCTTTGGAAGGACTGATGCTAAAGCTGAAACTCCAGTACTTTGGCCACCTCATGCGAAGAGTTGATTAATTGGAAATGACTCTGATGCTGGGAGGGACTGGGGGCAGGAGGAGAAGAGGACGACAGGATGAGATGGCTGGATGGCATCACCAACTCGATGGACATGAGTTTGAGTGAACTCCGGGAGTTGGTGATGGACAGGGAGGCCTGGCATGCTGCAATTCATGGGGTTGCAAAGAGTCGGACACGACTGAGCAACTGAACTGACTGACTGACTGACTGAAGCTGAGCTAAGGAGAAGCTTCTTCTATATATTTAATAAGAAGTGAATATTATTGAACAATCTTATGCTACCAAGAATAAACACTACAATGAAATGGGTAATTTCTTGAAAAGTATGGATGATCAAAACTGATTTAAAAAATATAAAACTTGAATCATCCTATTTCTAGTAAAGGGACACATATTTTTATTAAAAATATTCCATAAAGAAATCTTCAAATCTATGTGGATGCCCTGGTAAATTCAATTATAAATACAAGAAATGAATAATACAAGGAAATAAAAGAACAAACCATTCTTGCATCCCTGAACTAAATCCCACTTGACCATGGTGTATGGTCTTTTTGATGTATTTTTGAATTCAATTTGCTACTATTTTGCTAAAGATTTTTGCACCTATGTTCATCAGCATTCATACTCAATCATGTTCAAAGTCATGTTCAACTCTTTGTGACCCTATGGACTATAGGCCACCAGGCTCCTCTGCCCATGGGATTTTCCAGGCAAGAATACTGGTGTGGGTTGTCATTTCCTTATCCAGGGATCTTCACCTAATTTGAGACTGAATCTGAGTTTCCTTTATCTTTTGCATTGGTATTTGAATTCTTTACCATTGAGCCACCTGTTTAAGTGCCATAAGAGATATTCACCTATAATTTTCATTTTTGTGCTTTGTCTTTGGTATCATCCTTTTGGTGATGTTGGTCCCACTAAATGAGTGAGTAAGTGTTTTATTTTCTTCAGTGTTTTGCAATAGTTTGAGAAAAACAAATATTGAATCCTCTTTGAATTTTTGGTAAAATCATCTGTGACACAGGCTTCCCTGTAGCTCAGCTGGTAAAGAATCCGCCTGCAATGCAGGAGACCCTGATTTGGTTCCTGGGTTGGGAAGATCCCCTGGAGAAGGCATAGGCTACCTACTCCAGTAGTCTTGGGCTTCCCTGGTGGCTCAGATGGTAAATAATCCACCAGAATGCAAGAGACCTGGGTTCAATCTTCGGGTTGGGAAGATCCCCTGGAGGAGGACATGGCAACCCACTCCAGTATTCTTCCCAGAGAATCCCCATGGACAGAGGAGCCTGGGGGCTACAGTCCATAGGGTAGCAAAGAGCTGGACACGACTAAGTGACCAAACATAGCACAGCATCTGTGAAACTGCCTAGCCCTGGACTTCTGTTTTTTGAAAGGTTTTTGATTATCATTTCAATCTTTGTTCTATTGATTGGCCTATTCAGATATTCTATTTCCTCCTTATTCAGTCTTGGAAAGTTTGAGTGTTCCTCAGAATTTATATATTTTGTTTCAGTTTGTCTTATTAATTGGTACATAGCTGTTTATGAGCATGGCGACCCACTCCAATATTCCTGCCTGAAGAATCCTGTAGTCAGAGGAGCCTGGCAGGCTACAGTCTGTAGTGTTGTGAAGAGTCGGACACAACTGGAGCAACTTAGCATGCACACACACACTATTCTGCAATAAACGTTTACCTTTATTTCCTTGGATTCTAATGATTATCTGGTGATACTTTAGGGGCAGTGTTTCTCCAAATCAAGTCAAAATCCATCTAGGAACTGTAGTTTTCTTTATGTCACTTTGGACATGAATATCCCAGTCCACAATGAAGGAATCAATAGTAATTGGGACTATTTCACAAAATTACTTATAATGGTGATAGCTGGTGTGATTATCTGAAAATTGATCTAAATCAGGTAATGTTAATATTTTTATTTCCAATTATGACAATCTTGAAGATTGAAATATGTTTATCATCCTTATATTCTTTTCAAAGACTCATAAGAAGTAGCAGCACACTGGCACTTCAAAGCATTCATTATTTGCTAGCATGTATTTGCATAGTGAGCGTTTTTGCGGGTGAATATTTACTGCTAAATGTGTTAAAGAAATCTATATAGAGTCCCTCTCTCCCTACCCCCACTTATTTTCACTAATGACAATCTGTACCTAATTTGTGGGCAATGCACCATTCATAAAGTCAGTTTCCTGTTCATCAGTCGATGAATACATATAGACTGATTTTCCTTCTACGTCAGTGTAAATCAGAGGCGATGCATGTGAGGGATAACATTTCCCTGTTTAGCTAGAATAGCACATTCATAACTGTATTTCCAAATATTGAGATAAGTAAATTGCAGTTGGAGTCTCATGGTTTATGCATCTTCTTGTCCCATAAATCCATCAGTTTTTCTTTAAGATTTACGTTGTTATGTGTAAAAAACATTTTTTTCCATTCTGATGTTTATCAATTATCTTTAAACAGTGAAGAGAGATAGTAACGTAGATGTCACAGAATCAACAAAGCATAAATCTCTCTGTGTAACATAATGTGGAAAAGATACCAAGTACTATTTCAAAATCCACTTTGCTGGATTGAAATTCAACATCAACAGGTTGGAGAAAGTCCTGTCTCATTTTCTAAATTTAATTCATGCTGAATTTTTGTGGTTACTTTCTACAAGAATATAAATCTCAGTAGTATTTATAGTGACTTGTTTAAAGTTAAGAAGCTTTTTAAATTTTTTATTTTCCTAAGAGAATTTTCATGTAAATGTCAAGAACTCATATGCACATTTTTAATTGCTTGCTGAGATTTAATTAAACTTACATTTTGCAATAAGATAATGATAAGGAAAATCTATATGATTGAAAAAAGCTATTTGGACAAATATTTTACATCTTAAAAAGGAGTTACTTTTCCACTTATTAGCATTTGATACATTTTGTTATGTGAATAAAAGCATATGCAAGAATTCATAGGAAAAAATAGAAAAAATGTGGTAAAATGTTAATGATAACTTTTTAAGTAAACTTACCTTAAGAATTTAGGATAATGTCTTCCAAAAAACTAAGTTTCACATTTCATTTCGGTGTACTATTTTATTTATATATTTCCTTGTTCTACAAATATGTTGTAAGGTGCTTTCTATCATAAAATAATGTTAATAACAGCCAAATAACACAATAATAATCAATTCTTATTGCAAAGTATTAAAACATATCTTCCAATAACACTTCTTTTTTATTTACTATTTCAGCCCCACAATAAACAAATGATGTATTTAGTATAATTATTCATCCTCTCTGAAGGACCCATAGCTGGATAGTGAACCAAGTATTAGGAAGCTGAACTTCAAAGCCTCACTTTAAATGGAATATCCACAACTTTATCATCATGGAAGGCAGAAGTGACATGAGTATATATTAATTTTATAGCACCTAATCTGCCTGCAATATGGTGACCTGCATTTGATCCCTGGGTTAGAAAAAGCCCCTGGAAGAGGGTATGGAAACCTACTCCAGGAATCCTGTCTAGAGAATCCCCATGGACAGAGGAGCCTGGTGGGCTACAGTCTGTGGGATGGCAAAGAGATGGACACAACTAAGCAACTAAGCACAATATCTAGGTTAGACTCAAAAGACATTTTAGCAGAGGCTTTCCAAGTGGCACTAGTGGTAAAGAACACACCTATCAATGCAGGAGATAGAAAGGACAAAGGTTCAATCCCTGGGTCATGAAGATCCCCTGGAGAAGGAAATGACAACCCACTCCAGTATTCTTGCCTTGAGAATCTCATAAACAGAGGAGCCTGGCAGGCTACAGTCCATAAGGTGACAAAGAGCCAGAAATGACTGAAGGGACTTCACAGGCATGTATGTGAGATGGACTCTTTTATTTTTTTATTTTATTTTTTTTAATTTTATTTTATTTTTAAACTTTACATAACTGTATTAGTTTTGCCAAATATCAAAATGAATCCACCACAAGTATACATGTGTTCCCCATCCTGAACCCTCCTCCCTCCTCCCTCCCCCATTCCATCCCTCTGAGTCATCCCAGTGCACCAGCCCCAAGCATCCAGTATCTTTTAGAATCTATACTGGAAAATGGAAGATAAAGGGTTAAAAAGGTCAGTTAGCTCACAGGCTAAGTTATATCTTCCAATTTAGCATTGCTATATTATGTGTTAATTGCTCAGTTGTGAATGACTTTGTGACTCTATGGACTGTAGCCTGCCAGGCTCCTCTGTCTGTGGAATTCTCCAGGCAAGAATACAGAAGTAGGTTGCCATTTCCCATCCAGGGATCAAACCTGGGTCTCCTGCATTGCAGGGAGATTCTTTACTGTCTTATCCACCAATGAATCCAGTTTAGCATTAAAGAAGAACTTTTTCTCATAGGTTTCTTCACAGACTTAGGGGATGGAACAATTTTGAATAGTTTATCCTGGTTCCTAGTTAGGTCTGTAGGAAATTGTTCTAGGCAGATAACATCTAGATTGCTCCAGATCCCTTTCCTCTTTTGTGTTCTGAACTGCCTTCAAGAGCTTACTCTTCCACATTCTGTTAATCATTGTGTTTATCATTTTCCAGGTAAAGTGAGTTTGTTCTTTACAGCGCTCAGTGAGAGAAGGTGAGGGTGGGATAATTTGAGAGAATAGCATTAAAACATGTACATTACCATATACAAAATAGATGACCAGTGCAAGTCTGATGTATGAAGCAGGGCACCCAAGGCTGGTCCTCTGGGACAACCCAGAGGGATATGATGGGAAGGGAGGTGGGAGGGGTGTTCAGGGTGGGGGAGACACATATATGTCTGTGGCCAATTCATGTTGATGTACGCCAAAAAAAATCACAATATTGTAAAATAATTATCCTCTATTTAAAATAAATTAATTAAGTAAAAAAAAAAAAAGTGAGTTTGCTGTTTTGCTGTAATAGCATTTTTGAGCTACTTATCAGGAAACACTTTCCCTCCCGCCCCTCTACACACCTTTTGCTTTGGGTTTTGCTATAATTCTGTCCTGATCCTGGTATGGCCTTTCTGTTTTTAGGGCTAGCCACATGGTATGATGAATTTATTCTGCCTCATTTTTTTTTTTTTCTTTTTGGCCAAGAGAAACTTGAGAATTTTCTTTCCTGCTTTGAAAATGAACTTATACATAAACATACCCTGCATTATCTTTCCTGTGTAAAAATGTTAGTTACGCTTGGCCGGCACTGTTCAGGGGATTTCAACTTTAGATGTTTTCTTCCCAGGATGTTATATTTATAATTTCCTTTCCAGACCTTGGCAGAAATTTACATTTCATGATAAACTAATATTGAGCATATTCAGAGTCTGATTCCCAGCTCATTTCCTGTCTCCAGAATTCGTCTAAGTACAATAAAGTGCTCCAGAGAGGTCTTGTTCCATAGCAGCAACACAGACTCAGGAGGAATGAAGCATGCGTACCATCAGATATTATTTATGTTCTAGGAAGTTTTAGTTCCATCAAGTCAGTGATGTCATCCAACCATTTCATCCTGTCATTCCCTTCTCCTCCAGCCTTCAATCTTTCCCAGCATCAGAGTCTTTTCAAATGAGTCGGTTCTTCACATCATGTGGCCAAAGTATTGGAGTTTCAGCTTCAGCATGAGTCCTTCCAATGAATATTCAGGACTGACTTCCTTTAGGATTAACTGGTTGGATCTCCTTGCAGTCCAAAGGACTCTCAAGAGTCTTCTCCAACACCACAGTTCAAAAGCATCAATTCGGTGCTCAGCTTTCTTTCTATAATCCAACTCTCACATCTATACATGACTAGGAAAAAACATAGCTTTGACTAGATGGGCCTTTGTTGGCAAAGTAATGTCTCTGCTTTTTAATATGCTGTCTAGGTTGGTCATAGCTTTTCTTCCAAGGAGCAAGCATCTTTTAATTTCATGGCTGCAGTCACCATCTACAATGATTTTGGAGCCCCCCAAAATAAAGTCTGTCACTCTTTCTATTGTTTCTCCATCTATTTGCCATGAAGTGATGGGACTAGATGCCATGATCTTAGTTATTGAATGTTGAATTTTAAGCCAACTTTTTCACTCTCCTCTTTCACTTTCATCAAGAGGCTCTTTAGTTCTTCACTTTCTGCCATAAGCGTGATGTCATCTGTGTATCTGAGGTATGCTGCGTATCTCAGCATCACAGCCCCTTACCCCGCTTAACTTTCCCACTTACCAAACAGAATGGCTGATTTTTATGCAAGGATTCCATCTCTGTTACTTTGGCAGCTCAAACTCATACAAAATGCATAATGTTTAGATTGAAGTTTCTGCCTGCATCACAAGATAGTTCAGCTTTAACCAAAGAATACACTCACATGCTCTTTTTTTTTTTTCCACCTGCTTCTTTGTCTACAAACTTTTGTTTTTAATGGAATATAATTGCTTTACAATTCTGTGTTAATTTGTTGCTGTACAACAACATGAATCAGCTGTATGTATAAATATATTCCCTCCTTAGTGGACCTCCCTCCCACCCTCCCCCACTCCACCCCACCCATCTAGGTCATCACAGAGCACTGAGTTAAGTTTCTGGTGTTTTGTTTTTTTTTTTTTTTTAATCAAATTCTCACTAGCTATCTAATTTACACATGGTAAAATTCATGGGGATTCTTCAGGCAAGAATACTGGAGTGGGTTGCCATACCCTCCTCCAGAGGATCTTCACAACCGAGGGATTGAACCCAGGTCTCCGGTCTTGCAGGTGAGTTCTTTACTGTCTGAGCCACCAGGGAAGCCCAAGAATACTGGAGTGGATAGCCCATCACTTCTCTAACGGATCTTCAGGCCCAGAAGTCGAACCAGGGTCTCCTGCTTTGCAGGTGGATTTTTTTTACCACCTGAGCTACTGGGGAAGCCCATGGTGATTATAATACTATCATCATTAGGTTATTTCATTTGGGGAATAAGAAATTTCTTTGACATGAGCATTGCACTACTTTGTTTTGTTCCAGTGTAATTCTGAGGTTGTCAGATCTGCAACAAATGTAATTTATGGGCTGTTTTGTGTAATTTATACAAGCCACTGGAGGTCGTTCTCTAACTGTAACCTCAATAGTTTATGTTCTTTTCAAGAGAAAATTCAGATTTTGAGTCCCATTGCTGCAGAAATTGATTTGCACAAGCAATATGAGACTGTACAAAAACAACAACAACAACAAAAAAAAAAAAAAACAAAGGCAATACAAAAATACAACTCCCACTCTGTGTTTCTATATTTCTTTTTTATTCCCCTCAGAATTGCATTTGCCTAATTTCCTGGCTGGATGCCAGTCCTATCCTAACGCTCTTTAAAATGCTCTTGACAATGCTGTTCATTCATTATAGGAATATAAAAACAGTGAGCAAAAGAAGTTTGAAACTTAGCTCAGCGATAATTGCTCTTTTATTTTCCTGAAAGTTTCTTTGCAAGTACAACCAAATTTAGCATCCCAGATTCTCTTTGGCTGGTTAGAGACAAAGCCTTCCCTGAACAGTCTCTTTCTACCTTGGACATAGAACATGTCGACTCTACCAATTAAATCTCATCTTTTTATCATCACTGGACATTTTAGTCTTGATGTTTTTGTTGTGATTTTGATTCTCAGCTTATGAAATCAAATCTTTCCATCATTTTCCATAGAACTGATGAATCTTTGTAGAAAACATTTTCCTAGAGCAAACTTTGCTCTGCCAGTTTAATTCTTTTATCAATTTTTTTGTGCATTGTATTTAAAAAATATTTATTTTTCATGTTCAAATTTTATATATACCTATTTTATCAGGATATTGGAAAATTTACAATAGTTGTTTGACTCCTTTGTTTTACTCCACATGAGATTTGACAATTATATATAAAGTAGAGTGGGTTTCCTATTCTAACGTTATCTCTACTGTTGAAAAACAATAATTAGTACCAAGGCAACAAAGAATAAAGAGCTCTATTTAGAGTCTTAAGAATAGCAATTCAGGAAACACAGATTCAGGTAAAATGTAAAAAGAGTTCTGAGAAAGGGAATGAGTTAAGAGCTTATACAGGACACAACGTTGTTAAAGTTTTCTTACAAGAATCATGGTTGGCTCTGATGCAAAAAGGAAATATTTGTTCATAAGGGATAGGCTGTAGCCAGTTATTTAGAATAAGTTTCTGGTAATATCTCGAATTTCTGGATATTGTGTGGAATTTCTGCATGACTACATTAAGACTAAAAGTGGTCACAAGTGTAGATCCCATCAGGCTGAGACCTACATAAGTCCCACTTTCTCAATGGATTCTGGCTCCCTATTAAAAAGCTCTTTTAGCAATACTGATGCCATTTTGACTTTTGTTTCACAATACTGAAGCTAATTGCTGCAGGCAAAACCACTGTCAAATTTATAGCTTGCCAAAGTTATTTTATTCTATCATTAGTTTTAGATAATATGATTTTTTTCAAATGAAATTTAAAAAATTTAAATAATATTTGCTTTTATTCTCCTGGTGAATCACATATATTTTCCCAGATATCCACCCCGGTTTTATTATGTTGCTGCTGCAGCTGATGCTGCTAAGTCGCTTGTCGTGTCCGACTCTGTGCGACCCCATAGACGGCAGCCCACCAGGCTCTGCTGTCCCTGGGATTCTACAAACTGAATTTTTTAAATATTATTTTCTCTACTTATCTGTAGCATTTGTATAATTTATTTTTATATTTTCAAGCTAAGTGGGCTTTCTCAATTAGTTTATTGTAGTCATGGTTAGTAACTGTGTGTGTATTTTAGAAATTGATAACATTGCTTTTGGTAATGTGGTCCAGAGGAACTTTGTGCTATGAAATAGATAAATGAAGATAAGCTATTATTTTGTAACTATTACCTCAGAAATAGTTTAGCTTTTTTCCATAAGATGGTCTATACTTTGTATTTATTATTATTATTATTTACTAATTTCAGTGCCCATCTAAGTCCTCAATATAATTGTGATTGAGCCTCCCTGGTGCTCAATGGTAAAGAACTCACTTGCCAAGGCAGATGACTAGGTTCAATCCCTGAGTTGGGAAGATTCCCTGCAAAGGGAAATGGCAACTGACTCCAGTATTCTTCCCTGGGAAATCCTTTGGACAGAGGAGGGTAGTGGGCTAGAGGCCATGAGGTCACAAAGACTTGGAGATGACTTAGTGACTGTGCATGCACATAATTGTGATTATTTTGCATAGTTTATTTTAATGCTCCATATAATTAGCAGAAGAAAGATAAAATTGTTAGTATCAAATAATACTGTCTAAATGTCTTTTGGGCCATAATATGGAAGTTAAGATATTATTTGGAACCTAAAGTTATGAAAGCTGCAGGATTTTTTTTTTTTTTACTGACAATGGAAGTTGTTATGAATTTTAGTAAGGATATTTAAATCAAATGTATGTCTTAAAAGACATTTTATATATTTTTAAAATTTGACAGAAATGCTATGTTTAAGTCTCATATCTATCTGAAAAAAAAACTACTCATGGATTTTTATTCAACAAATTTTTAATGCAACTATGAATTAACAGGGCTTAGAGACTTTTAGGACATGCTTAGAAAATAATATTATTTTTAGTCCAAGAGTCTCAGAGAATTGGCCGTATTATAATTCTCCCCTTTTCTAGGAAAAATGGCGTGAAACTTGGCATTTTTCCTAACACAACATATCTTGAAATGTCTCTAGATGCTTAAACCATGAAAATATTTTGCACATTTTTCAATAATTTATTCTAATCAGAAATAATCATATTTGCTATTTTTAAATTCTTTTCCCCTAGTTTTATTGACATGTAATTGGTATATACATTATGTAATTTTAAAGTGTACAATGTATTGATTTGACGCGCTTACACGTTGCAAAATCAGCCCCATTATAGTGTTAGCTAACTCCTCGATCAGGTCACATAATTGCCATTTTTTGTGTGTGATGAGAACATTTAACATCTACTCTTTTAGCAATGCCAAGTATATAATACAGTATGATAAACTATAATCACCATGCTGTATGTTAGATCCCCAAATTTATTCCTCTTATTTGTTATTTTCACATTTCTAGGTTTTAATATGAAAAACATTTCTCAGTGACTTCAACAAAGAAAATATGTTGTAATTATATACCATCACTGTTCATAACTGTCCCTGAGTGGAAGTGATTAAAAATAGAATATCTCTTTCCTTTGAAGTTGTCATCACGTACAGTTTCCCTGGCTGGAGGGTTTCTTTTATTTGGATATCTCTATTCAGTTCTAATGGTATATGGTGTTCTTGTGTCTACCAGTCCTATATTCCTAATTTTTACAGTCTTCTTTTTAAAACTTACCCCTCATTATTCCCATTCCTTGTTTTAGTTCAACTTTTTTATATAAAACTCTTCCTGTGTAAATTATCCTGTGGTTTTTCTCTCCTCATTGGACTTCTATTGACAGAGTAGAACATTATGACTTATTAAAAGAAATAACTAGAATAAATAACAATAGTGGCAAGTAGTATTTGATCCTAAGTGGTGTTCTTTTGAAGGAATGATGCTAAAACTTAAACTCCAGTACTTTGGCCACCTCATGCGAAAGTTGACTCATTGGAAAAGACTCTGATGCTGGGAGGGATTGGGGGCAAGAAGAAAAGGGGACAACAGAGGATGAGATGGCTGGATGGCATCACTGACTCGATGGACACGAGTTTGAGTGAACGCCGGGAGATGGTGATGGACAGGGAGGCCTGGCATGCTGGGATTCATGGGGTCGCAAAGAGTCGGACACGACTGAGCAACTGAACTGAACTGAATCCTCACTTATGGCTCCCACAGTTACCTCCCAATGTGTTTGGGCATGCCAATCCTCATATAAGAGATGAATCTATTCATACACTTCTTGACTTTGGACCAGACTATATTCTTAATTTGACAGATGAAATGGGGCAGAAGAGACATGCTGTTGTAGAATCGAGTAGCTGTGCTGAACTGAAGCCAGGCTAGACTGCTGAATGATTAAAGACTATGTGGAGGGTACAGTGAGAATGACATAATATATCTCAAATCATGTTTCAGCTTAACACAGCCTTGTAAGAGACTCCAAATGAGACCAGAAGAACTGCAGAACAGAGCATGAGAAAACTCACAGAATCATGAGAAATGAATAAGTTATTATTTTTTGGAACTAAAGTCATGTCATGCAGACATAGTTGGCTATTAACAAATTAACATGCTATTACACTGTTGTATTGTGGGCCCCTAGTTCTATAAGACTGATGTACTTATGAAGACAGAAATATAGGAAGATTGCTATGTGAGGACCAAGGATTAGAGTGTTGGCTGTACCAACCAGGTAACACCAAAGGTTGCTGACAAACCACCATAAGCCTGGAAAGACTTCCCTTATAGGTTTCAGATGGATCATGTCCCTGTAGACAGCATGACTTTGGACTTCTAATACCCAAAACTGTGAGACAACAAATTTTTGCAATTTAAAGACAAGAGTTTGTGGTATGTTGTTAAGGCAGCCCTAGGAAATAATACAAAGGTCATCTGCTGCCAGTCAACAAGTCTATACACACATACACACACACACACAACACAACACAAGCACACACACACTTACACACATATACCCTACCTAACAAGCACCACAGCAACAACAAAAGCAATAAAGCTGGAATTGCCTCAAAACTCCTCATTACATTTATCCCTATGTCTGTTCTTTCAGATGAATCACTTGTAAAAATCTCTTGGTGGCAAGTATAAATGCGATGCTGAAATCCAAATGTTTCTGACAATGTGCTGTTGTGGGCATGCATGCTCAGTCACTTCAGTCATGTCTGACTCTTTGCGACTCCATGGACTGTAACCTGCCAGGCTCCTCCATTCATGGGATTCTCCATGCAAGAATACTGAAGTGGGTTGCAGTGCCCTCTTCCAGGGGATCTTCCCAACTCAGGGACTGAACTCACATCTTCTGCATCACAGAATGATTCTTTACCTCTGAACCAGGCAAGTTTCTTCTGACAAACACTGGCATTCAAAAATTAGGGAGCTTTGACTATTTCTCCAGACGTTCATATCAGTTTATAAAATTGCTTATATGATAAGAAGAACCTTTACAAGGTGATGGATATGTTTAAGACATAGATTGTGATGGTGGTTTTAGGGGTAGGTATCTATGTATGTTAAGACCCTGATGCTGAGAAAGATTGAAGGCAGGAGGAAAAGGGGATGACAGAGGACAAGTTGGTTGGATGGCATCACTGACTCAATGGACATGAGTTTGAACAAGCTGCAAGAGATGATGAAGGACAAGGAAGCCTGGAGTGCTACAGTCTGTGGGGTTGCAAAGAATTGGACATGACTGAGTGACTGAACAACAACAACTTATCTCCAAACTCATCAGTTGTATACATTAAATATATTTGGCTTTTTTGTATGTAAACCATACCTCAGTACTGTGTTTTTTAAAGCAAATAATATTAATAAAATACACATGAAAAATTTAGATAATTAAAAATAGTTTTAAAAAAACTAGGAAGCTTTGGAAACAGAGATTATTTCCATGATTGGGGATATTGAAGAGATAATTTTCAGTGGCAGAGTTTTACTAAGTTTCTAAGTTGGAACATAGAGAACCAAAGTGATTTTCTGTACAGATTCTGAAAGTGAAAGTCACTCAGTGTTGTCCACCTCTTTACGATCCCATAGACTATACAGTCCTTGGAATTCTCCAGGCCAGCATCCTGGAGTGGGTAGCCTTTCCCTAATCCAGGATATCTTTCCAACCGAGGGATCGGATCCAGGTCTCCTGCATTGCAGGTGGATTCTTACCACAAGGGAAGCCCAAGAATACTGGAGTGGGTAGCCTATCCCTTCTCCAGTGGGTCTTCGTGACCCAGGAATTGAACCAGGGTCTCCTGCATTGCAAGTGGATTCTTTACCATCTGAGCTATCAGGGAAGCCCTGGTCATTCTTTAAACTGAGAGTAGGATTGATTTATTGTGATTTTAGGGAAAAATAAAAGTATTTTCACTTGAAAGGATGAAGAAAAACAGTGTAACGATGTCTTCCTTGAAAATGCAAATGACTGTTCCCATAGACCTCCTCCCCCAATAAAGTCGTAAATATAAAATCATAGTTGCCATATTTTCAAGGGGATAAATAGAGCTTTATTTTTAAAGCAGAAATTAGAGGAGTAGGTTGTACCCAATAGCAACACTCTTCTAATTATGATCTCAATTTAGCTGGTACAGAAATTAAATACATTTTGGATATTATTTATAGAATACAATTGGAATTATGCATAGATTAATACAAGGTAGCCACAATTAGATGAGAACTGTGACTCTCCATATTTTCACATTGTAAGGTGATTCTTAGTCACTCTTGATTCATATGCAGTCATTGATTTGGCTTATGTGATCTTTGGAGTCACTGTTAGTGCTGGATAGCAAGAGCAATTTGCTTTTTTCTTGCAGTGCTAGTAATTTGATTTACTGTTTGTCTACCACCTGGGGATTTAAATTATCTAGCATGATACCATAATTCAGGAAGGTAGGCTTTAAATAAGTGGCCTAAATCTAATTCAAATGCTAAAGTTACTCATTATACTGATGCCATATTAGCTAAAAGTAATTGTGAAATAATTGTATTTGAGGCTTTATCTTTCTTTATTGATTTTATTGCAGAAATGGATCGGATATTAGATAGAAAGTTAGTGGTCATTCCAGACAATATAGCCCCAGTAATGTGGGGCAAATATGCCCAAGACTAGATAAAAACTTTCATGCTTAAGTCATTTTAAACAAAAAATAGTACCTAGGAAAAAATCTGCTTATTCTGCTTCTGGAAATGTTATACCTCATTTTTAATCCAATTGTTCCTTGACATCATATCATCATATTAATGTATCAAAAGAAATACAAATTCTGAGCAACATTGTGTCTTGAAACCCAAGCATGTCTCCCATCTTCTGGTTTCATGTATTCACTCATTCGACAAGTATAAAGCCCTTCCGTTCAGTCAGTTCAGTTCAGTCTCTCAGTCAAGCCTGCCTCTTTGGGACACCATGAACTGCAGCATGCCAAGCTTCCCTGTCCATCAACAACTCCCAGAGGTGCTCAAAATCATGCCCATGCAGTCAGTGATGCCATCCAACCATCTCGTTCTCTGCCATTCCCCTTCTCCACTCACCTTCAATCTTTCTCAGCATCAGGGTCTTTTCCAGGGAGTCAGTTCTTTGCATCAGGTGGCCAAAGTACTGGAGTTTCAGCTTCAGCATCAGTCCTTCCCATGAATATTCAGGACTGATTTCCTTTAGGATTGACTGGTTTGACCTCCTTGTTGTCAAAAGGCCTCTCAAGAGGCTTCTCCAACACCATAGTTCAAAAGCAACAATTCTTTGATGCTCAGCCTTCTTTATGGTCCAACTCTCACATCCACCCATGACTAATAGAAAAACCATAGCTTTGACTGTACAGACCTTTGTTGACAAAGTAATATCTCTGATTTTTAATATGCTGTCTAGGTTGGTCATAACTTTCCTTCCAAGGAGCAAGCGTCTTTTAATTTCATGGCTGCAGTCACCATCTGCAGTGATTTTGGAGCCCAAGAAAATAAAATTGGTCACTTTTCCATTGTATCCCCATCTATTTGCCATGAAGTGATGGGACTGGATGCCATGATCTTTGGTTTTTTGAATGTTGAGTTTTAAGCCAGCTTTTTCATTCTCCTCTTTCACTTTCATCAAGAGACCCTTTAGTTCCTCTTCACTTTCTGCCATAAGCGTGGTGTCATTTGCATATCTGAGGTTATTGATTTTTCTATTGGCAATCTTATTTCCAGGTTGTGGTTCAAACAACCCTGCATTTTGCATGATGTACTCTGCATAAAAGTTAAATAAGCAGGGTGACAGTATACAGCCTTGAAATGCTCCTTTCCCAACTTTGAACTAGTCTGTTGTTCCATGTCCAGTTCTAAATGTTGCTTCTTGACTTGCATACTGATTTCTCTTGTGCAAAGTCACTTCAGTTGTCTGACTCTTTGTGACCTTATAGACTGCAGTCCTCCAGGATCCTCTTTTCATGGGATTCTCCAGGCAAGAATTCTGGAGTGGGTTGCAATACTCTCCTCCAGGGGATTTTCCTGACCCAGGATTCAAACTCACTTCTTTATGTCTCCTGCATTGGTTCTTTACAACTAGAGTCCCTTGGGAAGCCCATTTTGTCTATAATTTACCTTAATCTAGGTCAAACTAAGTCCAGAGAATGTTAATCTTGTTCATCAATGTACAGATTCAGTTCAGTTAAGTTCAGTTCAGTCACTCAGTCGTATCCGACTCTTTGCGACCCCATGAATCGCAGCACGCCAGGCCTCCCTGTCCATCACCAACATCTGGAGTTCACTCAGACTCACGTCCATCGAGTCAGTGATGCCATCCAGCCATCTCATCCTCTGTCGTCCCCTTCTCCTCCTGCCCCCAATCCCTCCCAGCATCAGAGTCTTTTCCAATGAGTCAACTCTTCGCATGAGGTGGCCAAAGTACTGGAGTTTCAGCTTTAGCATCATTCCTTCCAAAGAAATCCCAGGGCTGATCTCCTTCAGAATGGACTGGTTGGATCTCCTTGCAGTCCAAGGGACTCTCAAGACTCTTCTGCAACACCACAGTTCAAAAGCATCAATTCTTTGGCGCTTAGCCTTCTTCACAGTCCAACTCTCACATCCATACATGACTACAGGAAAAACCATAGCCTTGACTAGACGAACCTTTGTTGGCAAAGTAATGTCTCTGCTTTTGAATATGCTATCTAGGTTGGTCATAACTTTCCTTCCAAGGAGTAAGCGTCTTTTAATTTCATGGCTACAGTCACCATCTGTAGTGATTTTGGAGCCCAGAAAAATAAAGTCTGACACTGTTTCCACTGTTTCCCCATCTATTTCCCATGAAGTGATGGGACCAGATACCATGATCTTCGTCTGGGTAATCATTAACTCAGAAAAAACTTAGTGCATCTCTTACTATTTCACTAAAAATATGAAAAATAGACTCCATCTGTTTTTACAATACAGAAATAATTGGGGGAAAGATGTTCTAGGAAACTTTGACACTGACTTTAGCTTAAAGAGATTTGAATTTTCAAATGCATTTTACAAATTTATTCATCGCTTGGAGAGCAAGGAGATCAAACCCATTAATCCTAAAGGAAATCAACCCTTAATATTCATTGGAAGGATTGAAGCTGAAGCTGAAGCTCTAATACTTTGGCCACCTGATGTGAAGAGTCAGCTCATTGGAAAAGGCCCTGACGCTGTGAAAGACTGAAGGCAGGAGGGAAAGGGGATGACAGAGGATTAGATGGTTGGATGGCATCATCGACTCAATGGAGATGAGTTTGAGCAAGCTCCGGGAGATGGTGAAGGACAAGGAAGCCTGGAATGCTGCAGTCCCTGGGGTTGCAGATTCGGATACGACTGAGTGACTGAGCAACAACTTTTGTATTATTTATTACTGGTGTAGAGTTGGTTTACAATGTTGTGTTAGTTTCTGCTGCACAGTAAAGCAAATCAGTTACACATATACATATATCCACTCTTTATTTTTTCTTTTTAATTTGCTTTCCATTTGGGTCATCACAGGGCACTGAGTGGACTTCCTGGGCTATGCAGTAGGTTCTCATTATCAGACATGGATTATCATCTGACAAGTGGCTTGAGTTTTTTTGTGCTTGTGTGGAGTGTGTATCTGTGTGTGTGTGTCTGTGTATGTGACCTTATATATGTGAAGACTATGTACAATATAAAATACAGATATGGATTTCAAAGGCCTTGACTGACATTTTAGCAGCTATGATTATTGGGGGAAAATGGCTAAGTAGTATCCAAAGGGTTTATACTTCAAACCTGGAGAAAAAAGTAATATTTACACAGCACTTTCATTGGATTTTGGAAAGCTTACTAAGTTTTACCAATTTAAAGGATAGGCAAATAAAAAGCATTCAGTTCAAAAATGCATCCTTCATAAAGTCTTACCTTCTAAAGTGCATTGCTTTGTATAATTTTTCCATGACTTCATTATAATTTCTTGGCAGAAAAGCTTTAAATTTTCTAATCTGATCATTGCCCTGAAATCTAATAATATATTTCTTATTTAAATTATATGCAGAGTACATCATGCAAAATGCCAGGCTGGATGAAGCACAAGCTGGAATCAAGTTTGCAGGGAGGAATATCAATAACCTCAGATATGCAGATGACACCACCATTATCACAGAAAGTGAAGAGGAACTAAAGAGCCTCTTGATGAAAGTAAACGAGAGTGAAAAAGCTGGCTTAAAACTCAACATTCAAAAACTAAGATCATGGCATCCATTCCCATCATTTCATGGCAAGTAGATAGGGAAACAATGAAAACATTGTTTCCAAGACTATTTTCTTGGGCTCCAAAATCACTGCAGATGGTGACTGCAGCCATGAAGTTAAAAGACACTTAATCCTTGGAAGAAAAGCTATGACCAAGCTAGATGGCATAATAAAAAACAGGGACATTACACTGCAAAAAAAGGTCCATCTAGTCAAAGGCATGGTTTTTCCAGTAGTCATGTATGGATGTGAGAGTTGGACCATAAAGAAGGCTGAGCATCAAAGAATTGATGCTTTTGAACTGTGGTGTTGAAGAAGACTCTTGAGAGTCCCTGGGA
The DNA here is from genome assembly GCF_029407905.1 of Bubalus kerabau. NCBI lineage: Eukaryota > Metazoa > Chordata > Mammalia > Artiodactyla > Bovidae > Bubalus > Bubalus kerabau. The sequence goes on from NC_073641.1 coordinate 53,659,562, forward strand.
TGCAAGGAAATCAAACCAGTCATTTCTAGTGGAAATCAGTCCTGAATTTTCTTGGAAGGACTGATGCTGAGGCCCCAATACATTAACCACCTGATACGAAGAACTGACTCATTAGAAAAGACCTGAATCTGGAGAAGATTGAAGGCAGGAGGAGAAGGGGATGACAGAGGATGAGATGGTTGGGTGGCATCACTGACTCAGTGGAGATGAGTTCAACCAAGCTCTGGGAGATGGTGAAGGACAGGGTAGCCTGGCGTGCCGCAGTCCATGGAGTCACAAAGAGTCAGAGATGACTGAGCAATTGAACAACAACAAATTCATCTTTTAAAACAGAGTGAATTTTTCTGCCTTGAACCCAAAATCAATATACCTAAAAATGATAAATTAAGTTTTCAAATTTGCCTCAAATTGTTTCACTAGATTCAATATTTGCATTCTCTTTGTAGAAAAATTAATTTTGTAGTGAATTGTTTTCTTTAGTGTTTAAAAGATATTTGTAAGAGGATAATAATGACATTATAAAGCATTTAGCTTTCATTTATTAGGATAATTAACATGTCATAATAATTATTTTCAGATGCTGTTTGTAGAAAACATACTTTCAGGGAGCAGGTTTTTAATTGCTCTCTATTTTGATATTTTAATAAAGAAAATGATTTTTAAATCACAGCTGCAATTTTCAACTTCAGTTCTGAAAAGCAGTCTTTTGGAATCTGTTTTTCCAAGCTATATATGTGAGACATAATCTCAATTTCAATTTTAATTTGGTCTACTTACTAAGTATAAGAAGCTTGCTTTATGAACTCTCCTAGAGGTTCACTGGTTAAGATTCTGAGCTTCCATTGCAAGAGGCACATGTTTGATGAGCTTTGCACCTACATTTTAGCTGTGGTCAAGTATGTGACAGTTCATAAGAAACGACAGGATTTCAAATTTTCAAGATATTCATTCTGAATTGTTTCAGTGGATGAAAGGGGACAGGAAGCTTATTTCATTAAGTAAGATTTGTTTTCTTCCAGTGCCAAGAACATGGAGAGATAAGAAAATAATTGTATGTTGATTTTGTGCTTTAAATTTTTCAGGGTTGTAAACAGAGCCAAAAATAGAAACTACTGTAATTATAGTTCAAAGGGAGGTGATATCTTGCCTTGTTGGGAGGGAATTAGAAAGATTATTTTGAAGGAAATAAATGTATATCTATAGAGAAGATTCAATAGTTACAAATAAGTGAAAGAACAGATCTAAAAAACAATGTTCGCAAAGAAAATAAGATATTCAAAAAGAAGCAACCAGTATGTGACATAAGGTAGGAGCCAAATTCATATCAAGCTTGTGTTCATCCTAAGTCAACTTCAGTTGTGTGTGACTCTTTGAGACCCTATGGGCCATAGCTCACCAGGCTCCTCTCTCCATGGGATTCTCCAGGCAAGAATATTGGAGTGGATGGCCATTCCCTCCTTCAGGGAATCTTCCCCACCTGGGGATCAAATCCACATCTCTTACCACTCCTGTATTGGCAGTCCGGTTTTTTTTTTTTTTTTTTTTTTTTTTTTTTTATTACTAGCACTACCTGAGAAGCCCCATATGAAGGTTACAGACTGACAAATCCTTATCAAGTCCCTTTTTTTTTTTTAATTTAATTTTATTTTTTAAACTTTACATAATTGTATTAGTTTTGCCAAATATCAAAATGAATCCGCCACAGGTATACATGTGTTCCCCATCCTGAACCCTCCTCCCTCCTCCCTCCCCACACCATCCCTCTGGGTCGTCCCAGTGCACCAGCCCCAAGCATCCAGTATCGTGCATCGAACCTGGACTGGCAACTCATTTCATACATGATATTTTACATGTTTCAATGCCATTCTCCCAAATCTTCCCACCCTCTCCCTCTCTCTCAGAGTCCATAAGACTGTTCTATACATCAGTGTCTCTTTTGCTGTCTCGTACACAGGGTTATTGTTACCATCTTTCTAAATTCCATATATACGCGTTAGTGTACTGTATTGGTGTTTTTCTTTCTGGCTTACTTCACTCTGTATAATAGGCTCCAGTTTCATCCACCTCATTAGAACTGATTCAAATGTATTCTTTTTAATGGCTGAGTAATACTCCATTGTGTATATGTACCACAGCTTTCTTATCCATTCATCTGCTGATGGACATCTAGGTTGCTTCCATATCCTGGCTATTATAAACAGTGCTGCGATGAACATTGGGGTACACGCGTCTCTTTTTATGACCCTTGTAGTTAACTCAGCCTTTGGCATATGTGTCCTTCTTCGGCTTTCTTTTCATTCTCATAACAAATGCTTCTTCACAATTCATGAAAAAACAACAACAACAACCAAAAAAATGACCATCAAGAAATACTTCCTTCAGCTTCTTAGTTCCCTATATAGTTATCAGTAATCCTACTTCATTTTAAATACTCTGACAAATATTATTTTCTAATTGACAGATCCAATATATATGAATCTTCTTTCACTTACCAAATGTCTCTAATTTTCAGAACTTGACTTTTCCTTTCTGGAAGTGTTCTGCTCTCTTGAATTCTCTGTCCTCACACTCTATTTTTTTTCTTTTAAGTTTTTAACAACTTCTTTTCAATGTTTTTCCAGACATTTGCTTGTACAAGAAGGAATTCACCAGAATTCTAATTTTGAGGCTCATCTCTTCTTGCACTAAATATTCTTTGCTAAATTGCTACATGTAACTGATGACACCAACTGACCCTAAAATTCAACATATCAAAATTCAAATCTCACCACACATTTTGCAGTTCTTTGGAGTTCTATATCTAGGTATAGAATATCCAACTTGAATCCCTCCCCCAAGGTTCTAGTGACAACCTAACTCATAATTTGGGAACCATTTTTTAAATTAAGTCTTGTTAATATGACCACAGTCTAAAAATATTGCTACTTTATTTCTTTGTAGTACAATAAAAAACAAGCAAACTTGCTATTGGGTATTAACATTTGATATTATTATGGTGCTAATTCCTAGAGTAGGGAACAATTTTTGACCCATTACATTATGAAAAGTAGTATAATATATCACCTCATATTAAACACAGTATTCCCTGAATGTGGTATAGTGAGAGAAAAAGAATTTGAAAAGCTTCTTGTCAATTTCACAATCAATTCCTCTAAAGAATATAAAAAAAATATGTTTTGTTTTCACATGACCCAACTTTAGTGGCCTCTAGTTGAAATGGTAGTTGGAAGCTTATCAGTTTCAAGGAGAGAAGAGAGAACACACACACACACAAAGAATTTCCCTTGTATGCCTCTGACATTATATATCTTATGAGCTATTCAACTGTAATACTATTTAATCATGTAAAAGTTCAGTTCGGTTCAGTCACTCAGTCGTGTCCCACTCTTTGTGACCCATGAATCGCAGCACGACAGGGCTCCCTATCCATCTCCAACTCCCAAAGTTCACTCAAACTCACATCCATCAAGTCGGTGATGCCATCCAGCCATCTCATCCTCTGACATGGCCTTCTCCTCCTGCCCCCAATCCCTCCCAGCATCAGAGTCTTTTCCAATGAGTCAACTCTTCACATGAGGTGGCCAAAGTATTGGAGTTTCAGCTTTAGCATCAGTCCTTCCAATGAATACCTAGGACTGATCTCCTTTAGGATGGACTGGTTGGATCTCCTTGCAGTCCAAGGGACTCTCAAGAGAGTCTTCTCCAACACTACAGTTCAAAAGCATAAATTCTTTGGTGCTCAGCTTTCTTTACAGTCTAATTCTCACATCCATACATGATGACTGGAAAAACCATAGCCTGGACCAGACGGACCTTTGTTGGCAAAGTAATAGCTCTGCTTTTTAATATGCTATCTAGGTTGGTCATAACTTTCCTTCCAGGGAATAAGTGTATTTTAATTTCATGGCTGCATTCACCATCTGCAGTGATTTTGGAGCCCCCAAAAAATAAAGTCTCACACTGTTTCCACTGTTTCTCCATCTATTTCCCATGAAGTGATGGGACCAGATGCCATGGTCTTAGTTTTCTGAATAATGAGCTTTAAGCCAATTTTTTCAGTCTCCTCTTTCACTTTCATCAAGAGGCTTTTTAGTTCCTCTTCACTTTCTGCCATAAGGGTGGTGTCATCTGCATATATGAGGTTCTTGATATTTCTCCCAGCAATCTTGATTCCAGCCTATGCTTCTTCCAGCCCAGTGTTTCTCATGATGTACTCTGCATATAAGTTAAATAAGCAGGGTGACACTATATAGCCTTGACGTACTTCTTTTCCTATTTGGAACCAGTCTGTTGTTCCATGTTCAGTTCTAATTGTTGCTTCCTGACCTGCAGACAGGTTTCTCAAGAGGCAGGTCAGGTGGTCTAGTATCCCCATCTCTTTCAGAATTTTCCACAGTTTACTGTGATCCACACAGTCAAAGGCTTTGGCATAGTCAAGAAAGCAGAAATAGATGTTTTCCCAGAACTCTCTTGTTTTTTCCATGATCCAGTGAATGTTGGCAATATGATCTTTAGTTCCTCTGTCTCTTTCTTCTAAAACCAGCTTTAATATCTGGAAGTTCATGGTTCACGTATTGCTGAAACCTGGCTTGGAGAACTTTGAGAATACTAGCGTGTGAGATGAGTGCAATTGCGCAGTAGTTTGAGCATTCTTTGGCATTGCCTTTCTTTGGGATTGGAATGAAAACTGATCTTTTCCAGTCCTGTGCCACTGCTGAATTTTCCAAATTTGCTGGCATATTGAGTGCAGCACCTTCACAGAAGCATCCTTCAGGATTTGAAATAGCTCAACTGGAATTCCATCACCTCCACAAGCTTTGTTTGTAGTGATGCTTTCTAAGGCCCACTTGACTTTACATTCCAGGATGTCTGGCTCTAGGTGAATGATCACACAATCGTGATTATCTGAGTCATGAAGATCTTTTTTGTACAGTTCTTCTGTGTATTCTTGCCACCTCTTCTTAATATCTTGTGCTTCTGTTAGGTCCATACCATTTCTGTCCTTTATTGAGCCCATCTTTGCATTAAATGTTCCCTTGGTATCTCTAAGTTTCTTGAAGAGATCTCTAGTCTTTCCCATTCTGTTATTTCCCTCTATTTGCATTGATCACTGAGGAAGGCTTTCTTATCTCTCCTTGCTATTTTTTGGAACTCTGCATTCAGATGCTTATATCTTTTCTTTTCTCCTTTGCTTTGTACTTCTCTTCTTTCACAGCTATTTGTAAGGCTTCCCTAGACAGCTATTTTGCTTTTTTGCATTTCTTTTCCATGGGGATGGTCTTGATCCCTGTCTCCTGTACAATGTTATGAATCTCTGTCCATAGTTTATCAGACACTCTGTATATCAGATCTAGTCCCTTAAATCTATTTCTCACTTCCAGTGTATAATCATAAGGGATTTGATTTAGTTCATACCTGAATGATCTAGTGGTTTTCCCTACTTTCTTCAATTTAAGTCTGAATTTGGCAATAAGGAGTTCATGATCTGAGCCACAATCAGCTCCTGGTCTTGTTTCTGCTGACTGTATAGAGCTTCTCCATCTTTGGCTGCAAAGAATATAATAAATCTGATATCAGAGTTGACTATCTGGCGATGTCCGTGTGTAGAGTCTTCTCTTGTGTTGTTGGAAGAGGGTATTTGCCATGACCAGTGTGTTCTCTTGACAAAACTCTATTAGCCTTTGTCCTGCTTCATTCTGTATTGCAAGGCCAAATTTGCCTATTTTCCCAGGTGTTTCTTGACTTCCTATTTTTGCATTCCAGTCCCCTATAAAGAAAAGGAGATCTTTTTTGGGTGTTAGTTCTAAAAGGTCTTGTAGATCTTCATAGAACCGTTCAACTTCAGTTTCTTCAGCGTTACTGGTTGGGGCATAGGCTTGGATTACAGTGATATTGAATGGTTTGCCTTGGAAATGAACAGAGATCATCCTGTCATTTTTGAGATTGCATATAAGTACTGTATTTTGGATTCTTTTGTTGACAATGATGGCTACTCCATTTCTTCTAAGGGTTTCCTGCCCACAGTAGTAGATATAATGGTCATCTGAGTTAAATTCACCCATTCCAGTCCATTTTATTTCACTGATTCCTGGAATGTTGATGTTCACTCTGGCCATCTCCTGTTTGACCACTTCCACTTTGCCTTGATTCATGGACCTGATATTCCAGGTTCCTATGTAAAATATAGAGAAACATAAATATGTAAGTTTGTAGTTAATGCACATAATTAAGGATTATTGATAGTGACATAAAAATAAATACTTCATTTGGTCATCTTTATCTTAAAAATGTTAATATATTAATAGTATACATTGGGTATTTAATCAATATATCTTGACCAAATACATTCTGAAGCCCAACATCAGATTATATAATATATATATAAGTGCTTCATAGGCATTCTGTTCCACAGTTTCACCTTACCATTCTTAAAAGTTCTCATATGACAGTCATCAATCTGAATCTGTGCAGTTAGAAATTAAAAAAAAGAAGTTTGTTGCTGACCTGGTGGTATATGTTCTCTCACTTTGTGTGTCTATTAAAGTTTGAAACCTTGCTGAGTTTGATGGCACTGTTTGATGTCACTACTGGGAAAAGCAGAGTTGGGCAATTGGGTGGTTTATACAGATAGAACTAAAAATAAAGTGAAATATTTCCCTCCCTTGAGTTCAGAGACTGCATGGGTGAAGATTACCAATTTTATTGACTCAAGTTTCTCACCCAAAGATTGCCCTCCCTTTCTAATTTGATGTAGTAGGACCCCTTAGAAAGGAAAAAAGAGAAGTTTCAAAAGTAGAGACAGTGATATTATAAATTGACTTACTGGAATCTAGCTGGCACACAAACTGGTTTCCTCACCTATAGGAAATTGGATTAACTTTTTGTAGGCCCTTGGTGGCTGGACTTCTATTTCAGTTGCAACAATAAATCTGCTAAATATTCTGAGATTCTTCACTTTAAAAATACCTTGTTTTATATGATATTTAAAAAACTGAAGGGCACCTAAATTTAGGAACACTTCAAACAATGCTATATTCAACATGTGTTTGATTGAAATAGGAATTCACCTGCTTTGATAGTCTCTAAATTCAAAGAAATAATTTATTTTTAAAAATGTGATTGACTTAATGACTAAGTATAAACCCATGGGCAAAGCTCAGTTTTATTTCTTTATATGTTCAAGAAGGATTGTACTAAAATCTATTCTTTTGCTAAAATATTATATAAGTCTGTGAAATCTTGAGTTATTTTGATCTTCTGTTCTCTTTAAGGGCTTGAAATAAATTTATGATTTAGCATTTCCCCCCCTAAGGTAAATTCTCAAAGCATGCATTATCTTTGCACTTATGTGAAATAAAAATATTTATTACAAAATATACTAGTAGAATTTTATTACTAAATATATTCATTATTATTTCAGTTCCCAAATCTCTGAAACTTATCAGACTTCCTTAAATTAGATTGTAATTAAGCTCTCAAAGTCACATGGAATCTCTACTTTTATTGTCCTGACTTTAATTCATGAAATAAAGCAACAAAACATAAAATATATTAAACAGTTTGCTTTATCTTTACAGTGTAGAAAAATATTTTCTTGCTTATTGTTTTCATAAAATCTATATGAAATATATTACATTAGTGATTGAGGGATATACAAATTATTCTAGGGCTTCCCAGGTGACACAATGGTAAAGAATCCACCTGCAATGCAGGAGACATAAGAGATGTGTGTTCAATCCCTGGAGTAGAACGATTTCCCTGGAGGAGGTCACGGCAACCCACTTCAGTATTCTTACCTAAAAATTCCATCGACAGAGGAGTCCATAGCGTTTCAAAGAGTTGGACACTACTGAAGTGACTTAGCACATGTGCATACATGAAGGACTCTTTTGAGGAAGAACAGTAGATGATGCTTCGAAGGCTCTGGGAGTGGTTTCAAACTTTCAGTCCAGCCCTCAATATGGTAGTGAGGAAGAATGTTCTAGTGCCACTTCAAGATCAATGGGAGCCAATAGTACCACTAGAAGCATAGTTATAGGAACATCCAGCTCCAAAACAAGCATCCTGGACATGCATAGCCCAAGATATGATGCACTATTACATGAGATCTGGGAAACTCAGGCCAGACTAGAGGAATCCTTTGAGACCCAAAAGGAGCATTATCAGAGGGACTATTCATTAATAATGCATGCCTTACAGGAGGAGTGATATAGATGTGAAACATCAGAAAAAAACCTAAATGACCTAACAGAGCTCCACCAGGATGAAATCTGGAAGCAGGAATTGATCAGCATGGAAGAGACAATTGCTTATCAGTCCTTTGAAAGGGCTCAGGACATCCAGGTATAAGCACTCCGAAATCATATCACAAAAGTAAGGATGAGAATAGACAGTAAGGAGTATTGGAGCAATGTAATTCAATTGTTTTAACCCCCTTTGTCTTTTAATGCCAAAAGTCAATAGGAATCCATCGGCAAGAATTATTTTTTGTTGCAATTTGGTGATAAATGACTTTTGTTTATTTTTATACGTTTCCATTTCTCATAAAAAAAAGTTAAACACATTAAAAATAAAATAAATAAATAAATGACCTTCTGTACTTTTTCAAGCTACGTAGAGAAGATGCTTTGCTATTCAAGATTCTCTATTCGGTGAGGAGAGCGGGAGTAGCAAAGAGTGCATGTATGTGCATGCTAAGGTGCTACAGTTGTGTCTGACTCTGTGTGACCCTATGGACTGTAGCCTGCTAGGCTTCTCTTTCCATGGGGATTCTCCAGGGTCTAAGAATATTGGAGTGTATCCCGGCCCAGGGATAGAACCCACCATGGCACTTGCATTGGTGGCCCTGTTCAAAATACTTCCACCCAGAAATTTAGTAGGTTTTAAAGTTACAGCTTTACAGGTGAGGAAACAAAGATTCTGAAATATTAAATAATCTTACCCATGGTGACACTTCGTGAAGGGCAACTGTTAGTCAGAATACTGGGACTAATTCCTATGAAGTTACAATTTTTCCATACCAGCTAGTGTCTTCATTATTTTTGAATATCTCTTCTTCTTTCTACTTATTACTTTTCAATTCAATCCATGTCAAGAAAATATTTTCAAAAAAAAAAAAAAAAAAGAAAATATTTTCAATCAGACTTAAAAAAAAAGTAAAACCAATTGCAAAGTGGTACAGTTATTTTGGAAGACAGCTGGCAATTTCTTACAAAGCTAAATATATTCTGAACATACTGTCCAACAATTGTGCTCCTTAGTATAAAGTCATTGATCAGATGACTTTAAAACTTATGTTTGGACAAAAATCAGCACACAAGTATTTAGAGCAGATTTCATCATAATTTCCAAGACCTGGAAGCAGTCAAAATTTCTTTCAGGGAATGAATGGATAATCACATTATGGGTAATTTATACAGTGGAATATTATTCAGTCAAAAAAAGACAAAAGAAAAACATATGAGCACTCAACCATAAAAAATATATATATTTCAAAGTGAAAAAAAAATCAATCTGAAAAGACTACAAAATGAAATCCTGTATGATTTCAGTATACTACTTTCTGGAAGAAACAGCAAAAGATGTGGTTGCTAGGAATTTTTGGATAAAGGCAGGGAGAATGAATAGATTGAGCACTGGGGAATTTTAGAGTGATGAAACTTTTTTATGAATCTGGAATGGTAAATATACATTACTCTACATTTGTCAAAATATGTAGACTAGATGTATAGATAGATAGAGCTATATGGATACAAATATAAATATAGATACATAGAATTAACTACATATAGACATATCCTTAAATAGAGTATACCTCCTATCAGTTTAGAGATAAAGGAAAATAGTGTAAAAGTTGAAAGTTTCAAATTAATCAACATCATTTCTTAGATCAAGTTTGCTAGATAAAATACAGGCTGCCCACTTAAATTAAAATTTCAGATAAAAAAACAAATGAATTTTCTAAATATAAGTATGGACAAAGTATCACATAAGGCATACTTATACAAAATGATCATCCTATTATATGCTAAGTCATTCAGTTATGTCTGACTCTGCAACCCCATGGACTGTAACCTGCCAGGCTCCCCTGTCCATGGGATTTCCCAAGCAAGAATACTGGAGTGGGATACTATTTCCTACTCCAGTACAAAATGATTATTTGCTGCTTAATACGGGGCAACCAGAATTTTGCTAAGTCTTGCAACTCTAACTTGAACAACAGTTTATATAACTGTCTTGGAGATGCTAAAAGTCCATTAAAACATTGTAGTATCTAAACAAATATTAAGATTCTGTTAATGACTTTGGTTCTAATAGAACTGCAAATCTAGCAAAACTGAATCCTTTCAATTGCTGAATTGATTGTTGCATTTATGCAGACACATATTCTCTATTGCTTGTGTAATACATCATTTGGACAGACTTTAAAAGAAAAATATATCACTCCTATCAAAGTTGGATCAGCACAACATATTCTGAAATGCCTACATTTTATTTTTTAAGGGCTCAAAGTATTTTGAAAAATAGACTTCAAAGACATGTTATGGTTATAAATTTAAGCAAAACAATCATTGCCAATGTTAAAAGAATTAAAGATACTTCAGAAGGTAAATGTATTAATCACATGCAACTTTAGGAACCACTTGTTTAAAAAGTACAGCCATGGAATAAGCATGCAATTAACTACAGGCTTTAAAGCTGATTTAGCATAATAAATACCAACAGAAGTCAACATTCTGCCCAAAGTTTCTGGGAAATCAAATATTTTCCCAGTTATTTATAATAAGAGGAAACCAGAGAAGAATATATATTTACAGGTTGGTTGGAAAGTTTAAATTAAATCTTACTTAATCAAAATCGTTAACCATAGATTAGTAAAATAAATGAGATATTTGATACAATTCATGCCGATGGTTAATTTTAACACTTCTTTAGTTTTTCACTAGTACAGTTAAGATATTGCACAGCAATTGCACACTTATAAACACACACACACCACATACTTTATATACTTTATTAAATATTAAATACAATGAAAATTACATAGTAGAATATCTGATCTTGAAACTTAACCATTTATATATCAAAACTCAAAAATGATATTCTGTTGCCCTTTAAAGACCTAACAATAATCCTCCAATAATATTCTATCACCTAAAACACTAATATCAATGAATATATACTTATATATAATATATAATAAATACATTAAGGGCAAATATTTTAAATGTGTCATTTGAAATCATAAATGCTTATGAAATCAGCTGGAAAAGTGGGCTAGTAGCTTAAGAAGTGAAACTTAGAGAACATCAGTATTTAATAAAAATGAGCATTTTTTAAATTGAATGTCAGGCATAAGCTGTTTTTAATATGCAATTTTGCTGGCAGCATTAGTTATTGACAATAAAATGTAAAATATTAATCTTAAATGCCGACATCTTTTTTAGAGAAAACCAATACCTAACATCCCTGATTTAATAGAAACACTTCTTCTTGAGAAATAAAAGTACTTATTATTATTGTATTTCATCAAAATTTAATTAAATTAAACACATGAATAATAAATTAAATTCTTCCAGTATGTTTGCTATATGATGCTCTCAACTAAAGATTATTTTTCCAAATATTAGATTTTAATAGGTGTATAGGTGTATATTAAGCAAAAACTTTGTTTACAGCTCCATCAAACTGTAGTCAGAAGATAAAGGTCTTTAAGGATTGATTTAATGGCAATGGCAGAGTGATCTGTTTTTCCATCAAAGTTTATTGGGCAGCCAAAGAATAATAAGATATACTCTAAGTGCATCCAGTAAACATGCCAAGCCTTCAATGCTTCATACTTCAAACACAGAGATAGAGAAGAGTTTATTTTTAGCAACTGCCAATCTCACATATATAATCTCTCTAATCTTAATAATTAATTTGAATGAAAACTGAAGTTATACATGACAGGCTTAAGTATCTCTGCTGAGTTAAATTCATCACAAATTAAAAATATCTTAACATATTTGAAAGTGAAAGAAAAGTGAAAGTGTTAGTCACTCAGTCATGTACAACTCTTTGTGACCCCATAGACTGGGGCTCACCAGGCTCCTGTGTCTATGGAATTCTCCATGCAGGAATAATGGAGTTGGTTGTCATTTCCTTCTCCTTTAACATGTTTTGGACATAATATCTCTTATTTTGATCTAGAGAACCATTCTTTTAACTCCTAAATATGTTGGAATTGTAAAAAATCCTTTTTCTATAGTTTCTGAATCAAAATATTGCCATATTAACTCTTTTTAATGTAACCATTTGTCTTAGAAATTCATAACGTTTCAATTATCCCTTATTAATTTGGTTTGTGTTCAAGTGATGCTATTTACCAACCTTATTTGTATGATTTAATAAGCTTTATTACATTTTGATACAAACTATTAGTGGCACAATCTCAAGTTTCGTCCCTGATTGTACTATGAATCTGCTTCACTGGAACTGTAATTAAGCCATCATAATCTGCTGAAATCACTCCTCAAACTCCGAACTTTGAGTTAGCTCAGTACTTGCCTTTATTGTCAAAGAAATAGAAGTTTAAATTACCAATTTCTGGTATATGAATGGAAAGAGTAACCTCATGAAATGATCTTGTTAGGGACTAAACACCCATGACACTATCTTATAGTCATGACTCCAGTACTATTTCATAAAACACACACCCTCCTAGGTTTTAAGGCCTAGATTTTCTTGCTTTAATATTAGAGATTATTACAACTTAGATTCGCTACAAAGCAAATCTTGAGTCAGAGGCCTTTTCTGTTAACACTTTATTAGGGAGAACAAAATCTGTTCGCATGAGTGAAAATAAGAGGAGTGGTTAAGGGAACAATATCTACTATAAAAGTGCTCAGCATCATTAATCATTAGGGAAATGCAAATCCACAGCACAATGAGATATTACCTTACATCTTTCAGGATGGCTATTAGGAAAAAAGATGGGAGACAAAAAGTGTCAATGAGCTTCTGGAGAAAAGAGAATCCTTCTACACTTTGTGGAAATGTAAATTGATACAAATATGGAAAATATTACAGAGTTGCCTCAATAATTTAAAACTAGCTGTAAAAATAGAACTATGTGTTCCATTAATCTCCCTTCTAAGCATCTACCCAATGGTAATGAAATCAAGACCTTGAAGAGTTATCTGCTCCCGTGTTAACCGCAACATTACTCACAATAGCCACAATAGCCAATATGAAAATTTGGAAAAATTGTCCGCCTACAGATGAATGAGTAAGATGTGACATATATCTATCTTAAAGGTTTTTATTGCAAAAAAGAAACAGTAATTATATGAGGTGACAATAGTAGGAGCTAAACTACTGTGGTAATTATTTCACAATATATAAATAATGTATCAAATCATGATGTTATGTAACTTACCTTAATAAATCTTGATAAAGCTGAAAAAATTATTTTTGATTTTTCCATTAAATAGCTATCTTATGTAAATATGATATAAAACACAGGCTTTAAGTTGAAATACATATGTGATCTATAAAAAATATATGTATAGTGTTAGGGAAAATTAATTAATTTAGAAGATTCAACATATACAGTCAAACTTAGAAAAAAGCTATTGTAAAATAATTGTAGAAATTAATTACAATAAGGAAAATGAATAGCAAATTTAATAAATCATTGTTTAAAAAATTTCAAGATTTTATCCAATAAAAAATAAAAATCTGAAAAAGAAAAATAATAAAGTATCAATAGATATACCAATGATCATATAGAATTTTAAAGGACAATAAAGAATAATATGCTTTACATTGGCTAAATGTTTTAAAAATGGAGATAAAATTAAACATTATTTAGAAGAATGTAAATTTTCTAAGAAATTGTATGGGCCTAAGGAAAATGGTATTGACATAACAGAAATGGTATAGACCTAACAGAAGCAGAAGATATTAAGAAGAGGTGGCAAGAATACACAGAAGAACTATATAAAAAAGATCTTCATGACCCAGATAACCATGATCACTCACTTAGAGCCAGACATCCTGGAATGTGAGGTCAAGTGGGCCTTAGGAAGCATCACTATGAACCAAGCTAGTGGAAGTGATGGAATTCCAGTTGAGCTATTTCAAATCCTAAAAAATGATGCTGTGAAAGTGCTACACTCGGTATGCCAGCAAATTTGGAAAACACAACAGTGGTCACAAGACTGGAAAAGGACAGTTTTCATTCCAATTCCAAAGAAGGACAATGCCAAAGAATGTTCAAACCACTGCACAATTGCACTCATCTCACACACTAGCAAAGAAATGCTCAAAATTCTTCAAGCCAGGTTTCAACAGTACATGAACCATGACCTTCCAGATGTTCAAACTGGATTTAGAAAAGGCACAGGAACCAGAGACCAAATTGCCAACATTCTTTGGATCATTGAAAAAGCAACAGAATTCCAGAAAAACATGTGCTTTATTGATTATGCCAAAGTCTTTGACTGTGTACATCACAACAAACTGTGGAATATTCTTCAAGAGCTGGGATTACCAGACCACCTTACAGGCTTCCTGAGAAATATGTATGCAGGTCAAGGAGCAACAGTTAGAATGGGACATGGAGCAAAAAACTGTTGGGAAAGGAGTACATCAAGTCTGTATATTGTCACCCTGATTATTTAACTTTTATGCAGAGTACATCATGTGAAATGCCAGGCTGGATGAAGCACAAGCTGAAATCAAGATTCCCTGGAGAAATATCAATAACCTCAGATATGCAGATGACAGCACCGTTATGGCAAAAAAATGAAGAGGAACAGAAGAGACTCTTGATGAAAGTGAAAGAGGAGAATGAAAAACCTGGCTTAAAACTCAACATTCAAAAAATGAAGAGCATGGCATCCAGTCCCATCACTTCATGGCAAATAGATGGGGAAACAATGGAAACAGTGAGAGACTTTATTTTCTTGGGCTCCAAAATCACTTCTGATAGTGACTGCAGCCATGAAAATTAAAAGATGCTTGCTCCTTGAAAGCAAAGCTATGACCAACCTAGACAGCATATTGAAAAGCAGAGACATTGCCAAAAAAAGTGCATCTAGTCAAAGCTATGTCTTTTCCATTAGCTGTGTACAGATGTGAAAGCTGGACTATAAAGAAATTGAGTTCTGAAGAACTGATGCTTTTGAACTATGGTGTTGGAGAAGACTCTTAAGAGTCCCTTGGACTACAAGGAGATAAAACCCATCAATCCTAATGAAAATCAGCCCTGAATATTCATTGGAAAGACTGATGTTGAAGCTGAAACTCCAATACCTTGGCCACCTGATGTGAAGAGCTGACTCATTGGAAAAGACACTGATGCTGGGAAAGATTGAAGGCAGGAGGAGAAGCAAAGACAGAGAACTAGATCGCTGGGTTGCATCATCGACTCAATGGAGATGAGTTTGAGCAGGCTCCAGGAGTTGGTGATGCACAGGGAAACCTGGAATGCTGCAATCCATGGGGTCGCAAAGAGTCAGACAACACGGAATGACTGAACTGAACTGAAATTTTCTGACAAAAAAGACACTGAGATATCAATGAGAAAATTCTGAAAGTGAAAAACTAGCTTTAAAAGTGTTAGAAAGTCAAAGAGCTTTAGAGTCCAGAGATACAATTTATATACATTTATATATTATTATATGTACTTATTTAGCATTAGTGTTATTAGCTACTGGTACTTTCCCAATAGCTAGGTGGTAAAGGCCTGGCGTGCTGTGATTCATGGGGTTGCAAAGAGTCAGACATGACTGAGCAACTGAACTGACTGAACTGAAAGAATCTGCACGCAATGCAGGAGCTGCAAGAGACTCTGTTTCAATCCCTGGGTCTGGAAAATCCCCTAGAGATGGAAATTGTAACCCTCTCAAATAATCTTTCCCAGAAAGTCCCATGGACAAAGGAGCCTGCCTAGCTACGGAAACAGTGTCAGACTATTTTTGGGGGCTCCAAAATCGCTGCAGATGGTGATTGCAGTCGTGAAATTAAAAGACACTTACTCCTTGGAAGAAAAGTTATGACCAACCTAGATAGGATATTAAAAAGCAGAGATATTAATTTGCCAACAAAGGTCTGTCTAGTCAAAGCTGTGGTTTTTCCAGTGGTCATGTATGGATGTGAGAGTTGGACTGTGAAGAAAGCTGAACACCGAAGAACTGATGCTTTTGAACTGTGGTGTTGGAGAAGACTCTTGAGAGTCCCTTGGACTGCAAGGAAATCCAATCAGTCCATCCTAAAGGAGACCAGTCCTGGGTGTTTATTGGAAGGACTGATGCTGAGGCTGAAACTCCAATACTTTGGCCACATCATGCGAAGAGTTGACTCATTGGAAAAAACCCTGATGCTGGGAGGGATTGGGGGCAGGAGGAGAAGGGGACGACAGAGGATGAGATGGCTGGATGGCATCACCAACTCAATGCACATGAGTTTGGGTGAACTCCAGGAGTTGGTGATGGACAGGGAGGCCTGGCATGCTGCAATTCATGGGGTCTCAAAGAGTCGGACCTGACTGAGTGACTGAACTGAACTGAACAGAATTGATGCAATTTATATTCTATATATTGATATACTATGAATATCACATCATTATAAATAATTGAATAGCTGATCAAATACTTTCCATATTATTTAATCTGGAATCACCTAAATTAATGACATGACCAAAATTTAATAAAGCTAGTGCAATATAGGGTATCTCAGATTAATCATTTTTATAGATATAGATGTGAAACTCCTGAACAAAAATTGAAGGATCTTAAATGTATCTTTTTATGAAAAATACTAAAATGCGATCAGTTTTTTGAGGAAATGCAGGGTTTTAAAAATTCTTTTGCAATTCATTATATCACACTCTTCTGTGTTGAAACTTTTGAAAGGACAAATGAAAGGATAATTTTTCTTGAAAAGTGAAAATTACCAAAACCCAGAAATCAAGATTGGATTTACTAAGTCTCAATGCTTTCATCATGTAGTTTTCTTAAGTTATGCAGAAGGGTAGATACCTTGCAAACATATAGTATCTACTTGCAGACAACAGGATGAAGTAATACAGAACTAAAGAAGTATGACTTGTATAACAGAAAACATTTTTTTCAAATTAGTGTGCATGAGACAAAGGTATTTTAAATATTGTTTATCTCAATTAATTTTACAATGTATTTCAATTCTTTCAACTGGCAGTCAGTTTTTATTACATATTTCTTTTATCCACATAGATTCCAATTATGAGGGGAAAAAAGCACAATCACATATGTTCTGTTATGTTTTATGCTATTTCTCTTCCTACATTTATGAATAAAATCATGCTTTTCTAGTATCCAAAGTAAATTGACTTTAAAAATATATAATCTATTCTAATGTTTATGGAAATAAAAGTTGCTCAGTCGTGTCCGACTCTTTGCTACCCCATGGACAATACAGTACATGGAATTCTCCAGGCCAGAATACTGGAGAGGTAGCCTTTCCCTTCTCCAGGGCATCTTCCCAACCCAGGAATCGAACCCAGTCTCCCACATTGCAGGTGGATTCTTTAACAGCTGAGCCACAAGTGAAGCCATCTCATGTGTATCAGGTCAGTTCAGTTCAGTTCAGTCACCCAGTCCTGTCCAACTCTTTGCGACCCATGAATCACAGCACGTCAGGCCTCCCTGACCTCCATCACCAACTCCCGGAGTCTACCCAAACTCATGTGCATCGAGTCGGTGATGCCATCCAGCCGTCTCATCCTCTGTCGTCCCCTTCTCCTCCTGCCCCCAATCCCTCTCAGCATCAGAGTCTTTTCCAATGAGTCAACTCTTAGCATGAGGTGGACAAAGTATCGGAGTTTCAGCCTCAGTATCAGTCCTTCCAAAGAACACCCAGGGCTGATCTCCTTTAGGATGGATTGATTGGACCTCCTTGCAATCCAAGAGACTTGCAAGAGTCTTCAACATCACAGTTCAAAAGCATCAATTCCTTGGCACTCAGCTTTCTTCACAGTCGAACTCTTACATCCATACATGACCACTGGAAAAACCATAGCCTGGACTAGACAGACCTTTGTTGACAAAGTAATCTCTGCTTTTGAATATGCTATCTAGGTCCGTCATAACTTTCCTTCCAAGGACTAAGCGTCTTTTAATTTCATGGCTGCAATCACCATCTGTATTGATTTTGGAGCCCAAGAAAATAAAGTCTGACACTTTCCCCATCTATTTCCCATGAAGTGATGGGACCAGATGCCATGATCTTAGTTTTCTGAAGGTTGAGCTTTAAGCCAACTTTTTCACTCTCTTCTTTCACTTTCTTCAAGAGGCTTTTTAGTTCCTCCACACTTGCTGCCATAAGGGTGGTATCATCTGCATATCTGAGGTTATTGATATTTCTCCTGGAAATCTTGATTCCAGCTTGTGCTTCTTTCAGCCCAGAGTTTCTCAATGAAGTACTCTGCATATAAGTTAAATAAGCAGGGTGACAATATACAGCCTTGATGTACTCCTTTTCCTCTTTGGAACCAGTCTGTTGTTCCATGTCCAGTTCTAACTGTTGCTTCCTGACCTGCGTATAGGTTTCTCAAGAGGCAGGTCAGGTGGTCTGGTATTCCTATCTCTTTCAGAATTTTTTTTTTTTTACACAATTTATTGTGATCTACACAGTAAAAGGCTTTTGCATAGTCAATAAAGCAGAAATAGATGTTTTTCTGAAACTCTCTTGCTTTTTTGATGATCCAGCAAACGTTGGCAATTTGATCTCTGGTTCCTCTGCCTTTTCTAAAACCAGCTTGAAGATCTGGAAGTTGGCATTTCATGTATTGCTAAAGCCTGGCTTGGAGACTTTTGAGCATTACTTTACTACTATGTGAGATGAGTGCAATTGTGCAGTAGTTCGAGCATTCTTTGACATTGCCTTTCTTTAGGATTGTAATGAAAACTGACCTTTTCCAGTCCTGTGGCCACTGCTGAGTTTTCCAAATTTGCTGGCATTTTGAGTGCAGCACTTTCATAGCATCATCTTCCAGGATTTTAACTAGCTTAACTGGAATTCCATCACCTCCACTAGCTTTGTGCATAGTGATGATTTATAAGGCCCATTTGACTTCACATTCCAGGATGTCTGTCTCTAGGTGAGTGATCACACCGTCGTGATTATCTGGGTCATGAAGATCTTTTTTGTACGGTTCTTCTATGTATTCTTGCATTTAAATCTATTTTCTTGGCATTTACTTTATTTGGTTCATGAGAAAAATGACATATAAATATTCATTTTAAATATCCTTAGGAATAGTTAAGATGAATAGATATTCTATCAATCTTTGTGTTTTAACAAATTATATTCTTTGAAATCCTATGCACTTTACTGCCTACTAATACATGCTTTCCATGCTTACTTTTTAACAGACAACCGCTGGCTATGAATACTCGTCCTTTTTAATTCTTGAAGGACAGTGCTAACAATGATCACCATTCACTGATTACATACTATTATCCAGGCATTATGGAATGTGGGTTGTCATGTATAATTTGATAACTCTTATGAAGCCTGAGAAATAGAAAAATACTACTGTCTCTATATTGCAGATGGGAAAGCTGAGACTTAGAGATACTGTAGGACTTACCAATGGTTCTAGGACTCCTGAGCTACAAGACAGCTTTATTTCCAGGCTCCCTGACCCCAATGTCCCCAGGCTTAATGATCTTACCATTTGCCTCAACTTGTGCAAATCTCACCTTGTTTTCTGAAATATTGGTACATTTTTTTCATTTTTGATCACAGTTTTGAATTAATAAAAGTTTCAACCTTGACTGTAACATGTGCTTTTGCAGAGCTCAGAGCTCCCGGAGTATTATTATTCAATCTTTTTCAGTCTTAAACAGAATACCATCTTAGTAGATTCCATGCATTGTCTGTTAATGGAATTTCAAACCACCTCCAGAGATTTGATTCATTATGTATATACACATATACACACACACACACACATATATATATATATACAAATATACATATATATAACTAATTTTTCAGTTCAAACTTTCTTTCACTTCATTTATTTTTAAACACCATTTTGTATTGAGATAAAGCAGATTAACAGTATTGTGACAGTCTCAGGTGAACAGAGAAGGGACCCAGCCACACATATACATGTATCCAATGTTCCCCAATGCCCCCTCCTATGTTATACCAACTAGAATTTATTGAAAAGCCTGGAGTGATGTCCTTTATAGAGACTAATGTGTACTACCAAAAGAGTGAAAATCTAAGAGCAAAATGCCAGGCAGTATGTAGTCATCAGTAGCTTTTAGTAACCAATCAATACTTAAAGGAAAGCAGTTTTATAAAAATCATCACTGTGATTGATTAGAATATACCAGATTAGACTGAGATTCAGTCATCCACTTGGAGGATCATTAAATAAATGATCAAATGTGCTGCCTGAACCTCAATTTACTTCTGGGTAGAACTTGTTAGAACTATAAAGATGAAAAGTTCAGAGACATACTGAAATGTATAAGGAATTCCAACTTCCATTCCAGATACCTAGTGATGTACAGAAAACACACTGGCAATTAACCCAGTTTGCTTTCAGCTTTTAAAGGATAATTGTCAACAGTGAAATATATCCCCATACTCTTTTCATATTACTCTTAACACTGTAATAATCTTTCAACTTATATTTCTCATTTCATTATGATAATTTTCAGAGAAAATTTGATAGATTTTTTACAGTGAATGTCCATAAATCTGTTATCTAGATATTAGCGCTGACATTTTCCTATATTGGCTTTGTCTAGCCCTCTTTCTACCCATCAATGGGCAATTCTTAACTTGGGATGCCATTCAATGTAAATTTTGCCATCAACACATGTAATTCCCTCTAAATACTTCAATATAATCATTTATTTTTATGTGAAAAAATAGAAAATACTATTTTGTTTACTTCTTCTTTAGGGGAAGAGTATTTTTTTAAATTAGGCAGTTTTGGTAGCATTATCTACTCATCCCTTCAAATTAATGCAGCTATGCTGCTGTCATGATTTATAAGTAATAAGACTTGTAAAAAGGAAATGACTGTTGTTGTTTCTGGCCATGCATAACATGTCTAAATTAAAAACATGGTTGTAAACTGGAGCTGCCGTCACCTTAGCTGCAGCTCAGCGGGTAAATTTAATTCATAAATCCTTCAGCGGTGCACACTCAGACCTCATCTCTAAGCAGGCACATCCTTGTCATAGAAACCTTTTAATTACCTTCTTCAACAGCGAGTGAGATGTTTATAGCCACAGACAGGAGTATAAGTCAGAGGTCTGCCATGTCATTGGGGTGACCTTTTGGGGAACAACAGAGCAGACATTACTGCTGAGGATCTCAGGCACTTCAGATTTTCATCAAAAGAACTCTACTGGAGGCAGTTAAATAAAACATTAGTGAACATAACAAATTAAAATGATTCTTGCCTAAAAGAAACTTAAGTTGAATTAATATTTATGACGATGCTTTCTTATGGAGTCTTGAGATTTTGTTTTGAGAAAACTAATTTTTGTTTGGATTTCTCACTGCTCCATTTCATCAGCTTCCAATTCTATAAATTGTTGTTGATTAATCCCTAAGTTTCGTTCAACTCCTTTGTGACCCCAGAGACAGTAGCCCACTAGGCTCCTCTGTCCCAGGAAAGAATACTGGAGTGGGTTGTTATTGTCATCTCCAGGGAATCTTCCCAACCCAGGGATCAAATTTGTGTTTCCTGCACTGGCAGGTGGATCCTTTACCACTGAACCACCAGGGAAGCCCCAACCCTATGGATGTACTCTTGCTTTTAGCTGGCCAAAAATGTTATCATCCATTTACTCATTTAATGAAATCCGTAAGAGATTACTAGCCCTTTGTGCAAATCAACATGAGGACCACTGTTAAAAACAATTTGCTTTTGAGGGGTTTATAGATTTCACCACAAACACAAACACTATTTATTTTCTATATAAAATCTTCATTTAGAATTTACCCTTAGAGTAATTAGCAATTAAGCATTGTAAGTAAAAACCAATCTCTGTGCATAGAAACAATTTTATTTTTCTTGATTAGATAGGATGATTTTTTCAATGCCATATTTATATTTGAAAGACAATAAAATGTGTCTCAAATTTCTCTTTTTTTCAGACTTTCCCATTGTTTAAATAATGATATGAAATAAATGAAAAGAATGATCACAAGATAATGTATGTGATTCAGTCATACTCAGTTTTGTCCAACTCTTTGTGACCCACATGGACTGTAGCCCCCCTAGGTTTCTCTGTCCATGGGATTTCCCAGGCAACAATATTGGAGTGGGTTGCCGTTTCCAACTCTGGGAATTCTTCCCTACCCAGAGATTGAACTCCTATCTCCTGCATCTCCTGCTTGGCAGGCAGATTCCTTACTGCTGAGCAACCTATAACTAGAGACAAAATTATAAGTAGGATAGTGGCTTAGGACATGTAGCTTGATATGTAGTGAGAAATTTATTAGTGTCAGTTTCTATCAGGTGACTCGTGGTAAAGAACCCACCTGCCGATGCAGGAGACATAAGAGACATGGGTTTGATCTCTAGGTCGGGATGATCCCCTGGTGGAGGAAATGGCAACCTGCTCCTGTATTCTTGTCTGGAGAATTCCATGAACAGAGGAGTCTGGTGGGCTACAGTCCATGGGGTCACAAAGAGTTGGACATGACTGAGTGACTGAGCACACACACACACTGCTAATGTAGCTAATACTATTACTTTCACTCTTTTCTTCTCATGTTAGTGATAATAAAACAGTAAAAATGAGTTCAGGTGGGATTTTGTAGATTAGAATAAGGAAGGTGATGTACACCTCAGAGATGTAGACCTCTTATTTTATTCTGGGGTTCCTGGGTGGTTATGGAAAACGGGAGATGATTTGTAGCATGATTTTTCAACACTCATAACATAAAATCTGTTTTGGTAAATAAGAGATACAATTACTCTTATTACAGAATCATCAAAATATATCTCCCAGAAGTTTTCAAAAAATAAATGGTGTTAAGTATTAAATAATAATTAGTTTAACAATAAGTAAACAATAAAGCCAACAACATTTCATAAATAAGTACAAGAGTCATGGATCTATTCTTTTAACATCCTTCAAATTTGACCATTGGCATGGCACTAATTATAGCTTAAGTAAAATAATTCTGTGTTGTGCCAAACAATGTAATGTGATTGAAGTTGATAGTTTGTGATTATCCAGATAAGTCCAAATATATATTTTGAGCATCTAATTAAATGGATAAACTGCATGTTCTTCATTAAATTGTCAAATTGTCTGTAGTTTAAATGAAATCCAAGGTCATATATAGCTCGTTATCACTATGGTGTTACATTAATAGAAAGTTAAGTCCAAAAAACAAAAGAGATGAAAAATGTCTATATCTCCCAAACAAACTTAAAATCAGAGAAATTTGTAGCAGTCCTACTTTTTAAAGTCTTTTTTTGCCCTGGTGTATGCCGAACTAAAGTATTCTAGAAATTCTTGGTCTCCAGCCCTCATCATTTTCCCCTCTACCTTAACATTCTTGCATAGATCAAAAAGCATCACCAGTCGCAGTCTGTCAAAGACTTTAGAACCACCAAGATCCATCCCACCTAGGGTAGAAGCTGCTCAACATTGATGTATTTCTATAACGTAGCTATGATAATATCCTTTGTCACAATCCCTGATATTATTTGTCTATACATTTTGGCATCTGATCCCATCACTTCATGGCAAATAGATAGGGCAACAGTGGAAATAGTGGCTGACTTTATTTTTCTGGGCTCCAAAATCACTGCAGATGGTGATTGCAGCCATGAAATTAAAAGACGCTTACTCCTTGGAAGGAAAGTTATGACCAACCTAGACAGCATATGAAAAAGCAGAGACATTACTTTGTCAACAAAGGTCCATCTAGTCAAGGCTGTGGTTTTTCCAGTGGTCATGTATGGATGTGAGAGTTGGACTATAAAGAGAGCTTAGCACTGAAGAAGTGATGCTTTTGAACTGTAATGTTGGAGAAGACTCTTGAGAGTCCCTTGGACTGCAAGGAGATCCAAGCAGTCTATCTTAAAGGAGATCAGTCCTGGGTGTTCATTGGAAGGACTGATGTTGAAGCTGAAACTGCAATACTTTGGTCACCTGATGCAAAGAGCTGACTCATTGGAAAAGATCCTGATGCTGGGAAAGATTGAGGGCAGGAGGAAAAGGGGACAACAGAGGACAAGATGTTTGGGTGGCATCACCGACTCAATGGACATGGGTTTGGGTGGACTCTGGGAGTTGGTGATGGACAGGGAGGCCTGGCGTGCTGCGGTTCGTGGGGTCGCAAAAAGTTGGACATGACTGAGTGACTGAACTGAACTTTTTCAAGATGACAGTAATAATTAGCCTTTACCCAGACAAATCTTATGAAATCTGAGTAAACAAAATCCTCACTACTAAATTCACTTCTAAGAAAATCTGGTCTCCACTTCATGGACAATTCAGGAGCCTTGGCTTACTACTACCATCATTTAATGGCACAGATGATATTTGCTAATAATATCTTCCTCCTGGTAGTGATAGGACCATCAGATTGTTCTGGAGAAGTATCCATTCAGAGTTAAGGCTTGGTTAGCTAAATCAATAATCGTGTATAACTCCCTTTACCAATGTGTTTGTTACAGTGACAGACAAATATTAATAAAATGTTTGCTGACCTCTGGAAAAGGCAAAAGTTATGGCCAGATGTGAACTCCACAGTCTCCACACAGGCACTTTGTGGGACACATATAGATATATAAAGGAATGAATACTTAATACACACACACACACCGCTTAGGTGGTGGGAAAAGTCCATGGAAATTCTGACTCCAATTTGAAGTCATGAGAGTTTTCAGACTTCCTAATTCACTAACCTCATATAAGACCACTAAGGTCTGATTCTTCACTTGAAACACCAATTATAATGTGCATATTATCTGTCAAAATGTAGTTTCTATATCAATATGTTTCTTTAATGGCACATTGACTTTGTAGTTGATTTCAAGAACGCCAACATCACGTAAGTAATCTTTCCTTAAGTCTTAAAATTTCGGTGCAATTTTCAGTCTGTTATACTGAAAATTTACTCTTTGCTCAGGTCAAAGATGATGATGACTCTTTTTTTTTTTTCTTTAATCAAAAAAACAATAGAGCATTCTTAAGGTTCACCTTAAAATCTTAGAGAGTGAACTACAAAGTGAATTTCTTATAAACTTTCATTGAAAGTAATAAGCCAGTGAGATAATATAGATTGCAGTGTTTACTTGCATTTATTTAATTTATTGAAACTCAGCTTGGTTGGGTCTCTTGTCAGACTTCCTAGGTGCCATATTCAGCAGATGAGGCTATGAATTCATTTCTCTGCCCTGGCAGGACGGCAGGGTGAATCCAGGACCTGTACAGCTCATTGGTTTATAATGTTTAACCATACTTCTGCAGGGCTTCCCAGGTGGCTCAGTGAATAATAATCCACCTGCAATGCAAGAGTTGCAGGTTCAATCCCTTGGTAGGGAAGATCCCCTGTAGAGGTGAATGGCTACACACTCCAGTATTCTTGCCTGGATAATTCCAAGGACAGAGGAGAGTTACATTCCATGGGGTTGCAAAGAGTTGGTCACAACTGAGTATGATTATGAGATACATACTTCTGTAACAATGTTTTCCTCTGAATTCTTTGCCTTCATGGAGTCAATCCATCCTCACACCTAGGCTTTCTGTTCTTCATTATACCTACAGATAACAAACAAAAGTGACAGTCACTCAGTTGTATCCGATTCTTTGTGACACCATGGACTGTAGCCCATGAGGCTCTTCTGTTCATGGAAATTTCCAGGCAAGAATACTGGAGTGGGTTGCCATTTCCTTCTCCAGGGTATCTTCCCAACACAGGGATAGAACCCAGTTCTCTTGTGTTTCAGGAAGATTCTGTACCATCTGTGCCACCAGGGAAGCATAACAAACAAAAGCAAAAATCAAAGGCATACGACAAATTCACCCTCTTGGCCCTCTTTTGGGGATGGAAGGACAGGGAAGGGTATGCCAGTGTCCCCATGTCTATGGCAATTTCCTTTACTCTAAATACATTTCCTCTCAGATTTTCTGTGTTGTAACATTCTTAACTTCCCAATTATCATTTGTCATCACTTGGCTTTTAAAGTTATTGAGAAACAGTGAATAATGTTCCTGTCAAATACTTAGAATATTTTAGATACACTGTTTTTGAATAGCTGCAGAATAATATTGGCTTAGCTGTGAAATAAAACAAGCAGAATATCTCTGATAAAACTTAAGAAATGATTCAAGCTCTTAATAGTTCACTCAGATATTAATACTGAATATATTAGCTACATTTGTATGGATACATAAAAGTAAACATATGACCCCATGGACTGTAGCCTACCAGGTTCTTCTGTCCATGGAATTCTCTGGGCAAGGATACTGGATTGGGCAGCCATTCTCTTCTCCAGGGAATCTTCCCAACCCAGGGATCAAATCCAGGTCTCCTTCATTGCAAACAGATTCTTTACCATCTGAGGTACCATGGAAGACCAGGTATGTATGTACATCACTGTAACTACTATATCCATTATCAGTTAACATTTAAAAAGTAATTTAGTTACATAGAGGACATCTGAGCAGAATAACATCAAATGTTGTCCCAGTATAGTTAAGAAGTAGGTTTGATGGGGAAATACCTCCTGAATGGGTTTATTCAATTCAGGTAAATGTGTATCAATAAAATTTGTTTGAACAACAGATAATTTTACAATCTCTGAAATTGCTGACTGAGGAAAATTTAGATAAATGAATGGTTAAGCCAGGGAGAAAATGAAAAGTATAGGGAAAGAAAGCTTCTAACTAACTAAACTAAATTAAACAAATGATATCAACTCTATTTACGTATGTCAGAGAGTGATAGGGACTGCATTAAACCCATTAAATTGTACCACTTGGACTGAGTTGCCCTCAAGGACAAGAGAAGCACTGGAAGATAGAGATGGAAGAATGATGTAACAAAGAGAAAATTATAGCAAAGAAAATAAAGTAAAATGAAACAGACTCAAAAGCTAGAGTATTAAAATCTGAGGAAAGACAATATTTGACCAAAAAGTCCTGGGCTTGGTCTTCATCTGACCCAGTGACATCAAAAATAATATCAAATAGCGAGAGTCCTGAAGCTCTTTCTCCAACTGATATGAAGTTGAGGTGATGGAGAATATTTCCTGAGAAGGCTCATGTCATAAGAGAAACATATTTGTGTCCTAGAAATGAAAATGAGTGCTTACAAATGAGTTCTGAAGCTGACACCAGTGAGCACCCATAATTAATTAAGTACTGGAACATTTTAACTGAGAAACACAAAGAAAACCTGAAAATTGAGAGTTGAGATACATAAATAGAAAAGGAAGTCTTCTCAAGTGACTACTATGGCCAGTTTCTCAAGTTTGTAAGAAAACTGACATTTCTCAGTTGCTGTTTTTAAGACATCACCCTTTGAGATGAACCTTCAGCTGTGGTCATAATAGTTCCACTCTGCAATGGAAAATTCAACTAATGGACTCTTGAAACAGTAGAGGTGGAATGCCACCCTGGTAAATGTATGACCACGATTTTCTCCATCTGTCCTTTTCCCATCAACTGTTACTGAACATCAGCTATCCTCTTGGTACCTCTAGGTCGTCAATCCTGAGAAAGCTTGAAGTGACTGCTTTTACTTGGCATTTGGCTGTTTTCTAAATTTGGTTGATGTAGGCACCTTGTTACACTTTTGTATATCCTATCATTACTTTAGACTCTTTAAAAAATGAAACACTGAAGAGCCTTGACACTGAAAGAACAGAACTCTTGGCACCCAATGAACATCACAGCTACTTCATTGAAGAACAATTCAGGTTCTTTGAAAGAAACAAGTCCACTTAGAAACTGAGGCACACTCCCCCCACACCAGCTTAGACTAACCAGACTAAAACTCTGAGGATTAATTTTGGAAATTACTTTTTTTGACTTTTATTTAATTTACAAGGCAAACATTCCATTTTGGACTTTGATTTCTGTATATTATTATTTAAGTATATTGATTTTTATCTCTTTTGGATTTTTAACCCACAAGATGGATTGTATATTTGATTTCTGCTTGATAATTTGATGATAGGAGGAAATTTATAATCAAATTCAGAATATCTGAATGTTGGCCTTTTATTATTAAACTATTTAAATGTTGACATTTGATCTCACTGTAGATCTTAAAGCTAAACTGGATAAAATAGCTCAAAATAATTCATGATGAGGATAGACTATGAAATACTTGTACCTGACTACAGAGTAGCATTAAAATGAATTTAACCATTACACATTTCTTACTCATTTTACAGTTTCTGTCATAAAACCAGAAAACTACAATACCCCCTGCCTCTAATAGCATCAACTCTGAAAGCCTGTGTGTGTGTTTGTGCACGCATGTATATGTTTGTGTGTGTATTGTGTTATCACATTAACACTTCTGTGGTATGAAGCTATTTAGAGTTATGTGGTTTTAGGAAGATTACTAGTTTGAGAGATCACAGAGACTTGCAACTGTAGATTAATTTAATTTCCTTTGAAAAACTACCCCACATTGTAAAGCAACTTTAGTCTGATAAAAATTAATAATAACAATAATAAAAACTACCTTGCCTAAAGTTAAAGTATGAACTTGGGTGATTATATGTCACTGAGGTACATTCATTGTAAAAAAAAAAAAAAAAAGAAATGTACCATTTCTGTGGAGAAGGTAATGGCAACCCACTCCAGTACTCTCGCCTGGAAAATCCCATGGATGGAGGAGCCTGGTGGGCTGCCATCTATGGGATCGCACAGAGTTGGACACAACTGAACTGACTTAGCAGCAGCAGCAGCACCATTTCTGTGGGGGATATTGATGATTTGGAGGAAAGAAAGGGGGGTGGAAAATTTTTATAACTTCCTTTCAATTTAAATAAAAAACTGTCTTTAAAAAAGCTATCCCCAAATTTCACTAGTCTCCCACAACAAAATATAAATTGTATGCTCAAAAACTTTAGGTGCCTCCCAGGACAACTGTCTTCCAGGTAGTAATTCCATGACCCAGTGATTCACACTGTTTGGATTTTGTGGCTACATCATCTCTACAACAGCAAATAATTTTCTACAATGACCACAGCATTAGGAGAGAAATCCAGGTCTTTCATCACAAGTTAACTTTGCTCCTGTTATGAAACAAATCACTTCTAGCCACAACTTATTCATAAAAACTACTCATTTCATTTTACTCAAAACCTAAGTATTATCCTCTTGTCTTTTAAAGGAGAGAATGACAAGATATCAATGAGCACATGAAGTTCTATCCTCACCCAATCAGTAAAATGACCATTTTCTCTTTCACAGAAAGAAGCTCAGTTAACCTCTGCTGTCTGAATGATATTTAATAAACATGAAACTGCAGTTGTCTGGTGATTGCACTCTTTAAGCATCTTTACTCCAGTATTTGATGAAATAAATAGTGTGTAAGCCCCTTTGTATACATCAAGGCTGTATACTGTCACCCTGCTTATTTAACTTATATACAGAGTACATCATGAGAAATGCTGGGCTGGAAGAAGCACAAGCTGGAATCAAAATTTCCAGGAGAAATATCAATAACCTCAGATATGCAGATGACACCACCCTTATGGCAGAAAGTGTGGAGGAACTAAAGAGCCTCTTGATGAAAGTGAAAGAAGAGAGTGAAAAAGTTTGCTTAAAGTGCAACATTCAGAAAACTAAGATCATGGCATCTGGTCCCATCACTTCATGGGAAATAGATGGGGAAACAGTGGAAACAGTGTCAGACTTTATTTTTTGGGGCTCCAAAATCACTGCAGATGGTGACTGCAGCCATGAAAATAAAAGACACTTACTCCTTGGAAGAAAAGTTATGACCAACGTAGATAGCATATTGAAAAGCAGAGACTACTTTGCAACAAATGTCCGTCTAGTCAAGGCTATTTTTTTGTCTGTGGTTAGGTATGGAGGTGAGAGTTGGACTGTGAAGAAAGCTGAGTGCTAGAGAATTGATGCATTTGAACTGTGGTGTTGGAGAAGACTCTTGAGAGACCCTTGGATTGCAAGGAGATCCAACCAGTCCATTCCAAAGGAGATCAACCCTGGGTGTTCTTTGAAAGGAATGATGCTAAAGCTGAAACTCCAGTACTTTGGCCACCTCATGCGAAGAGTTGACTCATTGGAAAAGACTCTGATGCCGGGAGGGATTGGGGGCAGGAGGAGAAGGGGACGACAGAGGATGAGATGGCTGGATGGCATCACTGACTCGATGGACGTGAGTCTGGGTGAACTCCGGGAGTTGGTGATGGACAGGGAGGCCTGGCGTGCTGCGATTCATGGGGTCGCAAAGAGTTGGACACGATTGAGTGACTGAACTGAACTGAACTGAAGCCCTTTGATTTACATTCAAAATTGTTTATCTATACTCTTAAGCCTGGACAACTTTCGTTCTTCTTACAATGTCATGTATCACTCAAAGTCATCGATCCATGAATCATTTAGGAAATCCTTCATTAGTTTTGAGGTGATTGTCATGCAGAGATGTTCTAAATTTTATCCTGCTGCACAAGAAAATAAGTGGAGTTTGTATTTGGTAGTAAATACTTGGTAAGCAAGTCTTCAAAACATCTTTAGATGCATAGTGCCTCCTTTAAAAAAAAAACTATTTAAATATAAAACACATGAGAAGAATCAATTAATAATGTATTTGTAAGCACATCTGAACCATGATCTAACATCTACCTTAAATATTTCAGTGGACTACATTTATTTCAGCTTGCAAATGTTCGCCCCAGCCATATTCTCCCAGCTATTCTCTTTGCCTAAGAAGATTGGATATCAGCTTACCAGGTTCTTTCTTTTTGTTGGAACTTTACCTTTTAAATGTGACAGGTAATATTCCCTGATTTCATTTGCACACTTCTGATCTCCCCTACTCTGCTGTACATTTTTTCTTTCCTATAATACTTATCTTTTCCTAGTATGCCAGATAATTCTTGCCTTCATGCTCAGTCTTGTTCAACCCTTTTTGATCCCATGGACTATAGCCCACCAGACTCCTCTGTCCATGGAATTTTCTGGGCAAGAATACTGGAGTGGATTACCATTTCCTCCTCCAGGGGGTCTTCCCAACCCAGGGACTGAACTCATGTTTCCTGCATATTTACTTATTATTTTTAATGATTATTTTATATTTTCCCATAAATGCAAGCTTCATGAGAACACAGATCTCTGTCTTCTCTAAATTTTTCTGGTATAAACCTAGAGGAACACAAAGCAAGTATTCAAAAAATATTTGCCAAATGAATGAAGGATGTAGGTCTTTGCTTGCTGGACAGAAACATTAAATAAATATTCTTTATCTTTCTGATAAAGAAACATTTATCATCTGATTAATCTCTAATTCTCCATATGCATCTGACTTCAATCTTCCAAAATAATTCAGTGTCCTATCCACATAAAATCCATAAAATGGATACAAAAAATGCCTTCTCACTCCAACTTCAGTGAGACTGATGGTAATTGGAGCATTTTTCTTTTAAACTATTTTGGGCCACAAAGTTAGCTGTCACTTAGATCAGGTCTCCCATTAATCAATCAATAAAGTTCTCCTTTGTTTAAATTTCACATCCTCTATGAAGAAGTATCTACATTTTCTTATATTCACAGGAAGAATTTGGTGATTTTTCGTTAATGCTGTGTGCTTCTTTTATTTTTGCATTTTTCATATTACTGCTTTGTCTCCAAACTAGACTGTGCATTCTTTGAAGACAAGAATTTTCACATTATTTTGGTGTTCTCCATACCAGTGGAGACCATGACACATAGAAAGTATCCTTTACATATTTATACAATTTATGAAAGATGCATTCAGGTGAACTCTTCATTCCTCTCAAATAGTAATATCTATGAATTTTAAAATATAAGTTTCCAATATCACTTCTATCCACAAAAGTGTTTTAACACTTTATATAATTTTTCTATTTTCCTTCAACACATTTTTAAAAACTAACATTTTCTTCTCCTATATGATTTCAGTTTAAATCATGACCATTATATCAAGTTAAATAGCCCAATTCTTTCCCATTTGTGAAGCGGATGATCTATGCATAACCAGGATATAAATGACAAGTGGATAAGCTCTGGTCTGATATTTTACAAACCTTATTTAATTTTTTCCTTTTTGTATCATCAATATGTATAGTTAAAAATGTGGTTCTTGTCATAGACAAGTGGAAAGAGAAGGAACTGCTAAAATTATGTACAAAACAGGGTCTGATGCTGTCAGTTGATTTGATCTAAGGTGAAGTTAAATGAGAAAAAAAAATATATTTAGTGCATATTGTAAGAAAAATTCTAGAAATGATAGAATTAGAATAAGTGAAAATATATGTTTAAGGCTATAAAATATGTTTTAAAGGAACTAAATTTTCATGATAATGATGATTGAAATATTAAGACTTCATTTTGGAAGAAACAGAAAGTGGTAAAGGAATTAACCCCTGTACTGCACATATTGGGCTTCTCCAGTGGCTCAGTGGCAAAGAATCCACCTGCAATGTGGGAGATGCAGGTTTGATCTCTGTGTGGTGAAGATACCCTAGAGGGGGACATGGCAACCCATCCCAGTATTCATGCCTGGAGAATCCCACGGACATAAGAACCTGGAGGGTTATGGTCCACTGGGTCACAAAGAGTCATACATGACTGTAGCCACTGAGCATGCATGCTTGCACTGCACATATTATTAGCACTTTATTATGTTTGCAAACATTTCTCCATTCATTTACATTCTAAACTATCAATGCTTAAAGATACTGATACTGAAAGAATAATTGTTTAAATTTCATATATCCTATCTTCACGAGGTGAGATAAATCTAATAGCAATCTATTGAACATAAATACAAAAAAATAATATCCAGCTTTCATTATTATTTAGTTTAAGGTTTTATCTATCTATGGGGATAAAGGATATTTTACTTATTTTTATTATTATAATGTATATCAAATGAATAATTCTGATTAGATAAATACAAAATAATCATAGTTACTAATATTTGAATCTATTCACAAAAATAGAGCAAGCCCACAACAATAGCATGATCTAAACGACAAACTTTTCAACAAAACTAGGTAGGATGGTATCCTCACAAACTCCAAAAGAGATGTTGGTGGGAACAAACTTTCAACAACCAAAATAATCAGCACAGTATAGGACTCTGTGTGGAAAAAGTATGGAAAGTACTGGATTAGCTGACAAACCTAAGAACAAGAGACCCCAAAGTAGCCATCTGGTATTCACTAGAGAGCCACAGGGCAAATTAGGACTAGCAATTGAATTGGAGGAGGTTTTATACCTTCTAAAAGAAGTTGAAGACAAGTGGCCAATGGCAGTTTGGAGGGACTGGAGTGGACTAGCACTTATGAATCCTAGAAAGTGAGTTCCCAGAGATCCAGAGATACCCTCAATTACAGGGTCTTAAACTGAAAAGACATTTCTGGGAGTAGACTAGAAATATGAGGAATAGTAGAAAGGACAGAAAGAGAAGGTCCACATAAAAGTGATAGAAGGAAACATTACCACAACATCCCAGAAATCTAGCTCTCATATTAAATCACTAAACACACACATGCATGCACAAACACACAATCACACTTAAAAGACTGTGAGCTTTACGAATTTATGAAGAATATTTATAATTCTTCAAATTCTTCAAAATTCTACAAATTCTTCAAAAAGTTCAGGTAAACTAATTCAATATAATAATGATCAGCAGAAAAGTTGATATAAGGGGGAAAAAAAGACAAAAATAAGCTGAATGACATGTCTAGAGAAATTAAAAACTTGCCATAGTTATGTCTATAGAACAGATAAATCGACTTTTCTATTTAATGCAAATGACTTAAGAAATTACTTAAGAAATTATTACCTAGCACAAAAGAACAATATAAATCCAAATTTTAAAAACTCAGAAATAAATCGACAATATCCGAGAAATAACAATACAAGAAAAATTAAATTCAGATAGGAACATTGAACTAGAAGGGATAAAAGAGTGAATGAATGCAATAGATATATATATAGTCAATGAAAAACATTTAAAAAAAAGAGTTTTAAAAACTCAAAGAATTGCAATAACTACTGGCAATAAGCAAAGATTTATGTGCTTTGTCGCTCAGTCATGTCTGACCCTTTGCTACCCAATGGACTGTAGCTCACCAGGCTCCTCTGTCCATGGGGATTCTCCAGGCAAGATTACTGGAGTATGTTGTCATGCCCTTCTCCAGAGGATCTTCCCATCCTAGGGATCGAACCCAGGTCTCCCAACTGCAGGCAGATTCTTTAACATCTGAGCCACCAGGGAAGCCCAGGAAAAGATTTAACATCCAGTTAAATATAATATTTCTGTTATTATTAATACATTTTTAAAATCAGTTTCTTGAATTAGAAATTTTGGTGTGTATTCTGCAATCTCATTTACAATGTATGAACAGTTACTATCACACATAAAAAATAGAGAGGAAGAAATAAAGATATTTTTCCCCAATGAAATCACACACTGTGTATAATGTTACTGAAAAAAAAAATAAAAAAATTAGAGTCTTATCAAGACTTTGGCTCCAGCTGTTGGCTTGTAAGAAATATCAAGGGCAGAAGAACATACAAATTTCATCATGAATATGCAATCAACAAAATCTAATGAAAAAGTGAAAGTGTTAATGGCTCAGTCATGTCTGACTCTTTGTGACCCACGAATTGTAGTCCATCAGGTTTCTTTGTCCATGGGACTCTCCAGGCAAGAATACTGGAGTAGGTAGTCATTCCCTTCTCCAGGAGATCTTCCTGACCCAGGGATCAAACCTGAGTCTCTTGCATTGAAAACTCTAACCCACAGAAAAAAATCTACCAGATAGCCTTGTTTTTTCAAAAAATAAAATTAGAAATGGACCATTCCAACCTAGAAATTGCCATTCTGAGTGAAATAAGTCAGACAGAGAAAGAGAAATGTGGAATATGGCATGGCATATGCAGAATCTAAGATGAAATGACACAAATGAACTTATTTTTGAAACAGACTCACAGACTTAGAGAATGAACATATGGTTGCTAAGGGGAAGGATGGGGGAAAGTGATAATTAGGGATTTGGGGATGGACGTGTACACACTGTTATATTTAAAATGGATAACCAACAAGATCTACTGCATAACACATGGAACTTTGCTCAATATTATGTGATAGGGTGGATGGGAGGGGAGTTTGGGGGATAATGGGTACATGTACATGTATTACTGAATCCCTTTGCTGGTCACCTGAAACTATCACAATATTGCTATAGCCCAATACAAAATAGAAAGTTTACAAAATAAAAAATGGGCCATTCCAGATTGTTACTTTGTGGATATGAACAACATGATTCTAAAATTTATATGGAGAGGAAAATGTCCTAGAATACCCAAAACAATATTGAAAGAGAAAAATAAAATAAGAATTTACATTTTCCAATTTTAAGACTTAAGTATAGTAATCAAGACAGTGTGTATTAGCAAAAGAATAGATAAATAGATCAATGCAACAGAAAGAAAGCCCAGAAATAAACCCCCATAAATATAGTCAGTATAACCTTGATAAAGAAGCAAAAGCAAAACAATGAGACAAAGTTAATTTCTTCAACAAATGGTGCTGGAATAATTGGGCAGTTCAATTCAGTTCAGTTGCTCAGTCATATCCGACTCTTGTGACCCCATGCACTGCCGCATGCCAGGCTTCCCTGTCCTTCACCAATTCTTGGAGCTTGCTCAAATTCATGTCCATTGAGTTGGTGATGCCATCCAACCATCTCATCCGCTGCCATCCCCTTCTCCTCCTAACTTCGATCTTTCCCAGCATCAGGGTCTTTTCAAATGAGTCAGCTCTTCACACCAGGTGGCCAAACTATTGGAGCTGCAGATTAAGCATCAATCCTTCCAATTAATATTCAGGACTGATTCCCTTTAGGACTGATTGGTTTGATCTCCTTGCAGTCCAAGGGACTCTCAAGAGTCTTCTCCAACACCACAGTTCAAAACCATCAATTATTTAGCGCTCAGCTTTCTTTATAGTCCAACTCTCACATCCATACATGACTACTGGAAAAACCATAGCTTTGACCAGATGGATCTTTGCAAAATAATGCCATGATCTTAGTTTTCTGAATGTTGAGTTTTAAGCCAGCTTTTTCACTCTCCTTTTTCACTTTCATCAGGAGGCTCTTCAGTTCATCTTTACTTTCTGCCACAGGGTAGTGTCATCTGCGTATCTGAGGTTATTAATATTTATCTCAGGTTATTGATATTTCTCTTGATTCCAGCTTGTGCTTCTTCCCGCCCAGCATTTCTCATGATGTACTCTGCATATAAGTTAAATAAGCAGGGAGACTATATACAGCCTTGACATATGTCAAGGAGTACATCAAGGAATAACTGGACACCCAAATGCAAATCAATCTAGCAGAGGCCTACTTCATTCACAACAATTAAATCAAAATGGATCATAGACCTAAATGTAAAACACAGAGTTATCAAATTTCTAGAACATAACATAGGAAAAATATCTAGATATCCCCAGGTATGGCAATGACTCTTTAGATACAACATCAAAGGCATGATTCATGAAAGCAAAAAATTGATTAACTGTATTCCATTAAAAGTTTAAGAAGAAAACAACAACAATAACTTCTCTGGTTAGCATAACTGATGCCAGTGGATACTAGGGTTTCTCCTATTCTTCTACTGCCCACACCCAGGATTGTACTATGCAATAAATCACTTTTCTGTTGTCAAGGTCTTTGCAGTTAATAGATGTTTTTAAAATAATCATTAGGATGAGGTGACCTCTATGTTCTGTTAGTTCCCAAAGAATCCAACACCTATGAGATTAGTTACTCATTCTTGAATCTTGACTTAGGAATGGCCTTCCTGTTTTCAAGACATACTTCCATACCATGGTTCTACTATAAAATTTTCGCAGTGGCCCATCACTGATGCAGAATGCAGCTGCAAGTATTTCCGGATCATTGTCTAAATCTGATCACTCCCTTTAAGAAAGATCCATTAATTATGTGGATCTATCTGCCTCACTTTTTGGTCTCAAGATGCCTTCTCAGTTCAGTATGCTTTTTCTGTTCCCTCCATCATCTACCATCTAGGAAAGACAATGTCAAAAGTATGAGAATACAAGCCATAGACTTGGAATCAGTTCAGTTCAGTCACTCAGTTGTGTCCGACTCTTTGCGACCCCGTGAACTGCAGCACGCCAGGCCTCCCTGTCCATCACCAACTCCCGGAGTCCACCCAAATCCATATCCATTGTGTCGGTGATGCCATCCAACCATCTCATCCTCTGCCATTCCCTTTTCCTCCTGCCCTCAATCTTTCCCAGCATCAGGGCCTTTTCAAATGGGTCATCTCTCTGCATCAGGTGGCCAAAGTACTGGAGTTTCAGCTTCAGCATCAGTCCTTCCAATGAACACCCAGGACTGATCTCCTTTAGGGTGAACTGGTTGGATCTGCTTACAGTCCATGGAACTCTCAAGAGTCTTCTCCAACACCACAGTTCAAAAGCATCAATCCTTTGGTGCTCAGCTTTCTTTATAGTCTAACTCTCACATCCATACATGATTACTGGAAAAACCATAGCCTTGACTAGATGGACCTTTGTTGGAAAAGTAACGGACTCTGTGGGAGAGGGAGAGGGTGGGAAGATTTGGGAGAATGGCATTGAAACATGTAAAATATCATGTATGAAACGAGTTGCCAGTCCAGGTTCGATGCACGATACTGGATGCTTGGGGCTGGTGCACTGGGACGACCCAGAGGGATGGGGAACACATGTATACCTGTGGCAGATTCATTTTGATATTTGGCAAAACTAATACAATTATGTAAAATTTTAAAATAAAATAAAATTTAAAAAAATATGAAAAAAAAAGAAAAGTAGCGTCTCTGCTTTTTAACATGCTGTCTAGGTTGGTCATAACTTTCCTTCCAAGGAGTAAGCTTGTTTTAATTTCATGGCTGCAATCACCATCTGCAGTGATTTTGAGCCCAGAAAAATACAGTCAGCCACTGTTTCTACTGTTTCCCCATCTATTTGCCATGAAGTGATGGGACCGGATGCCATGATTTTAGTTTTCTGAATGTTGAGTTTTAAGCCAACTTCTTCACTCTCTTCTTTCACTTTCATCCAGAGGCTCTTTAGTTCTTCACTTTCTGCCATAAGGGTGATGTCATCTGCATATCTGAGGTTATTGATATTTCTCCCGGCAATCTTGTGCTTCCTCCAGCCCAGTGTTTCTCATGATGTACTCTGCATATAAGTTAAATAAGTAGGGTGACAATGTACAACCTTGACATACTCCTTTTTACATATTTGCAAAAGACACATCAGGTAAAAGACTATACTCCAAAATATACAAAAAAAAAAAAAAAAAACCTCAAAATTCAACAGTAAGAAAACAAATGACCCAATTAAAAAAGACAGCCAAAGGCTTTTTACAAATACATCACCAAAGAAGATACACAGATGGTTAATGAGCATATGAAAAGATATTCCACATTATATGTCATCAGAGAAATGCAAGTTAAAACAATGAGTTTGCCACAGCATACCTATGAGAAAGACAAAATATGAAACACTAACATTACTGAGTGCTGGTAAGGATGCGAAGCAATAGGAATTAAGTGAATCAATAAACTGTGCTACCTCTAGACAATGAGATATTCTTCACTAAAATTAAAGAGTTATCAAGCATGAAGAGACATGTAGGAAACTTAAATACATATTAAGAAGTGAAAGAATATTGATTGCAACTATCACACACTGTGAAAATGTACAAATCATGGAGACAGTAGAATGTTTAGAAATTGTGATGGGTATTGAGGATACTATGAATAAGAGTAGCATAAATTATTCTTAAAGTGAAATTATTGCAGATGATACTATAATGATGGATACATGTACTTATATTTGCCCACACCCATAGAACATAAAACACAAAAATGAACCCTAATGTAAACTATGGACCTAGGGTGGTTATGATGTGCCATTACAGGATCATCAGTTGTAACAAATGTGCTACTATGGTGGAGGATGTTGATAATGGCAGACATTATACATGTGTGGACATTGGGGGAATTTGGGAAATCTTTGTACATTCCCTTCAACTTTACTGTGAGCGTAAAACTACTCTAAATATTACAAATATCTGAAAATAAATTTAAGTTAATTAAATAAATGGCTGAAACTAAAATGCTTGGGCATAGTCATTTGTGAAATAAAACTATAAAGAAGTGCAAGCAATTTATTATAAAAGTTAGGTATATTAATCATTCTGGAGGGAAGAACAGAGTTGAGA
Source organism: Bubalus kerabau (assembly GCF_029407905.1). Taxonomy (NCBI): domain Eukaryota; kingdom Metazoa; phylum Chordata; class Mammalia; order Artiodactyla; family Bovidae; genus Bubalus; species Bubalus kerabau. The sequence goes on from NC_073641.1 coordinate 53,699,073, forward strand.
TGGGGTCAGGGTTGGGTTAGAAGCTTCAGGTGTGGCTGGCAAAGATCAGTTTTCTTGGGACCACTAGTGGTACAGAGCATGTGCATTATAGTAATTAATTAATATGTAACTTTGAGCTTCCTAGGTGGTACTAGTGGTAAAGAAACTGCCTGCCAATGCAGAAGACAAAAGAGATGCGGGTTTGTCCCTGGGGTCGGGAAGATACACTGGAGGAGGGCATGGCAACCTACTCCAGTACTCTTGCCAAGAGCATCCCATGGACAGAAGAGACTGGAGAACTACAGTCCACAGTGTCACAAAGAGTTGGACACAACTGAAGTGACTTAGCTTGCACGCATGGTATATATCTTTAAGCATGAAGAACAGCAGAAAATGAATAATTTTACTTAGTATTTTTTCTCTTAACTTCTACCATCAATGACCTTGTAGAAATAGTAGTGGTAATTGCTCAGTTGTGTCCGACTCTTTGTGACCCTGTAGAATGTAGCCCTCCAGGCTCCTCTGTCTGTGGGATTCTCTTGGCAAGAATACTGGAGTGAATAGTCATTTCCTTCTGCAGGGGATCTTCTTAACCCAGGAATATAACCCATGTCTCCTGGTTTGCCAGCAGATTCTTTACTGTCTAAGCCATCTTGGAAGCCCATGATTTTCTTAAAATGGATGGTAGGAAGAATTAGATGGACTGAGAGAAAAAAGAGAACTTTAGAGGTTATAAAGTGAAAGTGAAGTCACTCAGTCATGTCCGACTCTTTGTAACTACATAGACTGTAGCCTGCTAGCCTCCTCTGTCCATGGGATTTTCCATGTACTAGTACTGGAGTGGATTGCCATTTCCTTCTCCTGGGGATCTTCCCAACCCAGGGCTGGAAACCGGGTCTCCCACACTGTAGACATACAGACACTTTACCTTAAATTTGGTGACAAAAACTTACCTGCAAATTAATTTCTTGTTTAAATGATTAGAGCTTATAAAATCGTGGGTAATTTCAAACTTTGAATCAAAATTCTAGATAAAAAATGTGCAGGTATTGCATAGCAAAAATCAACAAAGCCAAAAGCTGGTTCTTTGAAAGGATAAATAAAATTGACAAACCATTAGCCAGACTCATCAAGAAACAAAGGGAGAAAAATCAAATCAATAAAATCAGAAATGAAAATGGAGAGATCACAACAGACAACACAGAAATACAAAGGATCATAAGAGACGACTATCAACAATTATATGCCAATAAAATGGACAACATGGAAGAAATGGACAAATTCTTAGAAAAGTACAACTTTCCAAAACTGGACCAGGAAGAAATAGAAAATCTTAACAGACCCATCACAAGCACGGAAATTGAAACTGTAATAAAAATCTTCCAGCAAACAAAAGCCCAGGTCCAGATGGCTTCACAGCTGAATTCTACCATAAATTTAGAGAAGAGCTAACACCTATCCTGCTCAAACTCTTCCAGAAAATTGCAGAGGAAGGTAAACTTCCAAACTCATTCTATGAGGCCACCATCACCCTAATACCAAAACCTGACAAAGATGCCACAAAAAAAGAAAACTACAGGCCAATATCACTGATGAACACATATGCAAAAATCCTTAACAAAATTCTAGCAATCAGAATCCAACAACACATTAAAAAGATCATACACCATGACCAAGTGGGCTTTATCCCAGGGATGCAAGGATTCTTCAATATCCGCAAATCAATCAATGTAATACACCACATTAACAAATTGAAAAATAAAAACCATATGATTATCTCAATAGATGCAGAGAAAGCCTTTGACAAAATTCAACATCCATTTATGATCAAAACTCTCCAGAAAGCAGGAATAGAAGGAACATACCTCAACATAATCAAAGCTATATATGACAAACCCACAGCAAACATTATCCTCAATGGTGAAAAATTGAAAGCATTTCCTCTAAAGTCAGGAACAAGACAAGGGTGCCCACTTTCACCATTACTATTCAACATAGTTTTGGAAGTTTTGGCCACAGCAATCAGAGCAGAAAAAGAAATAAAAGGAATCCAAATTGGAAAAGAAGTAAAACTCGCACTGTTTGCAGAGGACATGATCCTCTACATAGAAAACCCTGAAGACTCCACCAGAAAACTACTAGAACTAATCAATGACTATAGTAAAGTTGCAGGATATAAAATCAACACACAGAAATCCCTTGCATTCCTATACACTAATAATGAGAAAACAGAAAGACAAATTAAGGAAACAATTCCATTCACCATTGCAACGGAAAGAATAAAATACTTAGGAATATATCTACCTAAAGAAACTAAAGACCTATATATAGAAAACTATAAAACACTGGTGAAAGAAATCAAAGAGGACACTAATAGATGGAGAAATATACCATGTTCATGGATTGGAAGAATCAATATAGTGAAAATGAGTATACTACCCAAAGCAATTTATAGATTCAACGCAATCCCTATCAAGCTACCAATGGTATTCTTCACAGAGCTAGAACAAATAATTTCACAATTTGTATGGAAATACAAAAAACCTCGAATAGCCAAAGCAATCTTGAGAAAGAAGACTGGAACTGGAAGAATCAACCTAACACACTTCAGGCTCTACTACAAAGACACAGCTATCAAGACAGTATGGTACTGGCACAAAGACAGAAATATAGATCAATGGAACAAAATAGAAAGCCCAGAGATAAATCCATGCACATATGGACACCTTATCTTTGACAAAGGAGGCAAGAATATACAATGGATTAAAGGCAATCTCTTTAACAAGTGGTGCTGGGAATTCTGGTCAACCACTTGTAAAAGAATGAAACTAGAACACTTTCTAACACCATACACAAAAATAAACTCAAAATGGATTAAAGATCTAAACGTCAGACCAGAAACTATAAGACTCCTAGAGGAGAACATAGGCAAAACACTCTCTGACATACATCACAGCAAGATCCTCTATGACCCACCTCCCAGAATATTGGAAATAAAAACAAAAATAAACAAATGGGACCTAATTAAACTTAAAAGCTTCTGCACATCAAAGGAAACTATTAGCAAGGTGAAAAGACAGCCTTCAGAATGGGAGAAGATAATAGCAAATGAAGCAACTGACAAACAACTAATCTCAAAAATATACAAATCTAATACAGTTATGTAAAGTTTAAAAATAAAATAAAATTAAAAAAAAAAAAAAAAAATATACAAGCAACTCCTACAGCTCAACTCCAGAAAAATAAATGACCCAATCAAAAAATGGGCCAAAGAACTAAATAGACATTTCTCCAAAGAAGACATCCAGATGGCTAACAAACACATGAAAAGATGCTCAACATCACTCATTATCAGAGAAATGCAAATCAAAACCACTATGAGGTACCATTTCACACCAGTCAGAATGGCTGCGATCCAAAAGTCTACAAGTAATAAATGCTGGAGAGGGTGTGGAGAAAAGGGAACCCTCTTCCACTGTTGGTGGGAATGCAAACTAGTACAGCCACTATGGAGAACAGTGTGGAGATTCCTTAAAAAACTGGAAATAGACCTGCCTTATGATCCAGCAATCCCACTGCTGGGCATACACACTGAGGAAACCAGAAGGGAAAGAGACACGTGTACCCCAATGTTCATCGCAGCACTGTTTATAATAGCCAGGACATGGAAGCAACCTAGATGTCCATCAGCAGATGAATGGATAAGAAAGCAGTGGTACATATACACAATGGAGTATTACTCAGCCATTAAAAAGAATACATTTGAATCAGTTCTAATGAGGTGGATGAAACTGGAGCCTATTATACAGAGTGAAGTAAGCCAGAAAGAAAAACACCAATACAGTACACTAATGCGTATATATGGAATTTAGAAAGATGGTAACAATAACCCTGTGTACAAGACAGCAAAAGAGACACTGATGTATAGAACAGTCTTATGGACTCTGTGGGAGAAGGAGAGGGTGGGAAGATTTGGGAGAATGGCATTGAAACTTATCATGTATGAAACGAGTTGCCAGTCCAGGTTCAATGCACGATACTGGATGCTTGGGGCTGGTGCACTGGGACGACCCAGAGGGATGGTATGGGGAGGGAGGAGGGAGGAGGGTTCAGGATGGGGAACACATGTATACCTGTGGAGGATTCATTTTGGTATTTAGCAAAACTAATACAATTTTGTAAAATTTAAAAATAAAATAAAATTAAAATAAAATGTGCAGGTAATCAGTTTTAGTTTGCAATGCATTTGGTCATAAAATCTACTTATATCACTATCTGTGGGATAAAAACATATTTTAAAAATTATAATGGGTAATAGTTATATCAATTAGAAAGTATTCACAGTATGTGGTGCATTTAAGAATAAAATTTCTGATTTATATGATTAACTAAAGTCCTCCTTCTTAAGGTTTTAAGATTTATATTAAAATTTCAAATATATTTTAAGCTAAATTATATAAAGTAATTGTGTGCATAACTTTCTTCAATGGACATCTTAGGTGGGACATTACTCCTGCTTTTCAGTGTTATCAGAAAAAAATTAAAAATATATTGAATGTAGTTTGATATGATCTCAGCTAAAAGTCATTCTAGATAAATACACTCATTTTATGAAATATTTTTCTATAACAAATGCTAACTTTTGCCTAGCAAAGTAGCATGAACTCTCTGAAAATAGCTTATTAATTTATAGTAATCACTTTGATAAATGTTATTTAATATGCTAAGCAGAACTGAATGGATTATTATTACCCAACAGGTCCTTATTATTAAAGTTTTTTTTTTTGCTTTTTTATGGTCATTCATAACATTTAATCCATTTTTCTTAAATAGGCAAATGTTAGCTTTAAAGATTAACTATAAAAATCTAATTAAAAGTGTACCATATATCTCTAACATTTTATGAAATGATCACATCACAATAGTATTATATAACTAAAATCCTTTCTAACATTTACTGTGGAAAGCTGTTTGAACTTTAAAATAAATAACACATATTAATATAAAAATATAGTTAAGTGGGAGAGGTTATTTCTAGTGTTGATTTTATAAAATAAATTATTAGCTTACAATAACATGTTATATTAGTTGAAATATTTAGGGTAATTTTCATTTACTTTGCAGCAACTTATGCAACTAGAGAGACATTAGTTACAAATATCTGTGTTGATTAAAAAAAAAAAAAAGAGCAGGGAACCAACATTATGAAACAGCTTAAATGTATGTGACTTCAAAGTATGCTAAGTAGTCCCTTTGTTATGGGAAGTCTGGCAGTTAGCAAAATCTGAAAATATTCAAATCACTTATATAAAATGAAATAATATTTGCAAATAACCCAGGCACATCCCACTGTATACTTTAAATAATTTCTGGGTGACTTATAATTGTATTGATTATATTTGCAGTCAAAGATGGAGAAGCTCTACACAGTCACCAAAAACAAGACCAGGAGCTGACTGTGGCTCAGATCATGAACTCCTTATTGCCAAATTAAGACTTAAAGAAAGCAGAGAAAACCACTAGACCAATCAGGGATGACCTAAATGAAATCACTTATGATTATACAGTGGAAGTGATAAATAGATAAAGGCATTAGATCTGATAGAGTGAGTGAAGAACTATAGATGGAGGTTCATGACATTATAAAGGAGGAAGGGATCAAGACCATCCCCAAGAAAAAGAAATACAAAAAGGCAAAATGGTTGTATGAGGAGGACTAACAAGCAGCTGAGAAAAGAAGAGAAGCTAAAGGAAAAGGAGAAAAGGAAAGATATACTCATTTGAATGCAAAATTTCAAAGAATAGCAAGGAGAGATAAGAAAGCCATCCTCAGTGATCAGTGCCAAGAAATAGAGGAAAACAATAGAATAGGAAAGTCTAGAGATCTCTTCAAGAAAATTAGAAATATCAAGAGAACATTTAAAGCAAAGTGAGCACAATAAAGGACAAAAATGGTATGGACCTAACAGAAGCAGAAGATTTTCAGAAGAGGTGGTAAGAAAGCACAGACGAACTATATGAAAAAGATCTTCATGACCCAGAAAACCAAGATGGTGTGATCACTCGCTTAGAGCCAGACATCCTAGAATGTGAAGTCAAGTGGGCCTTAGGAAGCATCACTACGAACAAAGCTGATGGAGGTGATGGAATTCCAGTTAAACTATTTCAAATCCTAAAAGATGATGCTGTGAAAGTGCTGCACTCAATATGCCAACAAACTTGGAAAACTCAGCAGTGACCACAGGACTGGAAAAGGTCAGGTTTCATTCCAATCCTAAAGAAAGACAATGCCAAAGAATGCTCAAGCTAACAGACAATTGTACTCATCTCACATACTAGCACAGTAATGCCCAAAATTTTCCAAGCCAGGCTTCAACAGTACATGAACTGTGACTTTCCAGATATTCAGGCTGGATATAGAAAAGGCAGAGGAACCAGAGACCAAATTGCTAACATCTGCTGGATCACCAAAAAGCAAGAGAGTTCCAGAAAATCATCTACTTCTGCCTTATTGACTGTGCCAAAACCATTGACTGTGTGGATCATAACAAACTGTGGAAAATTCTTCAAGAGATGGGAATGCCAGAACACCCGACCTGACTCCTAAGAAATCTGTATGCAGGTCAGAAAGCAAAAGTTAGAACTGGACATGGAACGACAGACTGGTTCCAAATAGGGAAAAGAGTACTTCAAGGCTGTATATTGTCACCCTGCTTATTTAACTTACATGCAGAGTACATCATGAGAAACATTTGGCTGGATGAAGCACAAGCTGGAATCTAGATTGCCGGGAGAAATATCGATAACCTCAGATATGCAGATGACACCACCCTTATGGCAGAAAGCAAAGAAGAACTAAAGATCCTCTTGATGAAAGTGAAAGAGGAGTGAAAAAAGTTTGTTTAAAACTCAACATTCAGAAAACTAAGATCATGGCATCTGGTCCCATCACTTCATGGCAAATAGATGTGGAAACAGTGGCTGACTTTATTTTGGGGGGTCTTCAAAATCACTGAAGATGGTGATTTCAGCCATGAAATTAAAAGACACATACTCCTTGGAAGGAAAGTTATGACCAACCTAGACAGCATATTAAAAAGCAGAGACTTTATTTTGCCAACAAAGGTCTGTCTAGTCAAGGCTATGCTTTTTCCAGTAGTCATGTATGGATGTGATAATTGGACTATAAAGAAAGTTGAGCACCAAAGAATTGATGCTTTTGAACTGTGGTGTTGGGGAAGACTCTTGAGAGTCACTGGACTGCAAGGAGATACAACCAGTCCATCCTAAAGGAGATCAGTCCTGGGTGTTCATTGGAAGGACCGATGTTGAAGCTGAATCTCCAATATTTTGGCCTCTTGATGCAAAGAGCTGACTCATTTAAAATGTCCTGATGCTGGGAAAGACTGAGGGTAGGAGGAGAAGTGGACAACAGAAGATGAGATGGTTGGATGGCATCACCAACTTGATGCACATGAGTTTGGGTAAACTCTGGGAGTTGGTGATGGAGAGGGAGGCCTGGCATGGTCCATGGGATCGCAAAGAGTTGGACAAGACTGAGCGACTGAACTGAACTGAACAATCAAGCTATAATCAGAACTCCATCATATCACTATGCCCATCATAAAATACCTTCAATCTGCTATTCATTCATTAGACAATATTTCCTATGTGATTACCACATCTATGACACTGTTCTGTTGCGGATACAACAGTAGAAAAACAAAACAAAACAAAACAAAAACAGACAAAAACCTATGCCTTCCTGGGTTTTATACTCATGAAAAAACTCTTGGTTGAGATTATCAAAATAGCTACTAGGTTAATCACATGAGATTCTCCCTCCCTTCTGTATATTTTCTAAACTTTGATCTTTTAAAACAATAAACCAGAATTTGGCACTTGTCATAAATACTTAGATGATTTCACATTTCACTCAGAAGAAAAAGCAAAGTCCTTAACAAGCCCAATAAAAAGCCTTGTGAGCTCTGCCTCTCAGTCACAAGTCATTTGAGCCATGTCTTAGACCCTTTCACCCACCCTTCTCTTAGATACCAGTGTACTTACTGTTTTTGAATATGTCAAGGACATCTCTGGCTCTTGTTTGGCTTTTGCACCAGCTCTTTCTCCATTCTGAAAAGGTCTCTTTCTACAGATTTTCATACCACCTAAATCCTAGTCATGTCTTTTTTAAATACAAGTAGAGTTGATTTTAAGGACTTCCCTGGTGGCTCAGTAGTAAAGAATTCACCTGCCAATGTACGAGATGTAGGTTTGATCCCTGGGTCATGAAAATCCCTTGAGAAGGAAATGGCAACCTACCAGGGTCCAGCCCCAGTGGGGTCCTGGGATTCCCTTAGTAGAATGGCGTCGGCAAAAGAGGATAGATAAAAGGGGAGAGAAAGAGGCTTGATCTAACTGGCTTATGAGAAAAGCCAATAAAGTTCATGACACTGAACTTGCTATGACCACGGAGGCCACAGGTGCCCTCTCGAATAGCTGAAGGTGCCCCACCTTAGGCACCTTCTCAAGTGGGTCTTAGAGGCCCGGGCCGTTAAGTGGTCTCAGAGGGCCCCCACGCTCCAATTAGTCATCCTGAAGGAAGAACAGAGAAGAAAAGGAGAGAAAAGGAAACAAGAATGACATGGGGAGACCAAGCCTGATGAGTAAGGCCCATAGCTTTATTTTCAAAAGGAGTTTTTATACCCTAAGATGTACATAGAGGATAATAGGGGATGCAGAGTCATAGAAAGTCAGCAGTCGACCTTTATCGAGACCAGGCTTTCTTTTCTGTATAAAAATGCTTAGGGTGATTTACATCATCTTCTGGCCAGGAGGCCTATTAATATTTTATGAATCTTTGTTCTGATAAAGGTTCAGTTCAGTTCAGTCGATCAGTTGTGTCCGACTCTTTGCAACCCCATGAATTACAGCACGCCAGGCCTCCCTGTCCATCACCAACTCCTGGAGTACACTCAGACTCACATCCATTGAGTCAGTGATGCCATTGGGCCATCTCATCCTCTGTCATCCCCTTCTCCTCCTGCCTCCAATCCCTCCCAGCATCAGAGTCTTTCCCAATGAGTCAACTCTTCGTATGAGGTGGCCAAAGTACTGGAGCTTCAGCATCATTCCTTCCAAATAAATCCCAGGGTTGATCTCCTTCAGAATGGACTGGTTGGATCTCCTTGCAGTCCAAGGGACTGTCAAGAGTCTTCTCCAACACCACAGTTCAAAAGCATCAATTCTTCGGCACTCAGTCTTCATCACAGTCCAACTCTCACATCCATACATGACCACAGGAAAAACCATAGCCTTGACTAGATGGACCTTTGTTGGCAAAATAATGTCTCTGCTTTTGAATATACTACCTAGGTTGGTCATAACTTTCCTTCGAAGGAGTTAAGCATCTTTTAATTTAATGGCTGCAGTCACCATCTGCAGTGATATTGGAGCCCCCCAAAATAAAGTCTGACACTGTTTCCAATGTTTCCCCATATATGGGGAAGTGATGGGACGGGATGCCATGATCTTCATTTTCTGAATGTTGAGCTTTAAGCCAATTTTTTCACTCTCCTCTTTCACTTTCATCAAGAGGCATTTTAGTTCCTCTTCACTTTCTGCCATAAGGGTGCTGTCATCTGCATATCTGAGGTAATTGATATTTCTCACGACAATCTTGATTCTAGCTTGTGTTTCTTCCAGTCCAGCATTTCTCATGATGTACTCTGCATATAAGTTAAATATGCAGGGTGACAATATACAGCCTTGACCTACTCCTTTTCCTATTTGGAACCAGTCTGTTGTTCCATGTCCAGTTCTAACTGTTGCTTCCTGACCTGCATATAAATTTCTCAAGAGGCAGATCAGGTGGTCTGGTACTCCCATCTCTTTCAAATTTTCCACAGTTTATTGTGATCTACACAGTCAAAGGCCTTGGCATAGTCAATAAAGCAGAAATAGATATTTTTCTGGAACTCTCTTGCTTTTTCCATGATCCAGTGGATGTTGGCAATTTGATCTCTGGTTCCTCTGCCTTTCTAAAACCAGCTTGAACATCAGGAAGTTCATGGTTCAGGTATTGCTGAAGCCTTGCTTGGAGAATTTTGAGCATTACTTTACTAGCACGTGAGATGAGTGCAATTGTGCAGTAGTTTGAGCATTCTTTGGCATTGCCTTTCTTTGGGATTGGAATGAAAACTGACCTTTTCCAGTTCTGTGTCCACTGCTGAGTTTTCCAAATTTGCTGGCGTATTGAGTGCAGCACTTTCATAGCATCATCTTTCAGGATTTGAAATAGCTCCACTGGAATTCCATCACATCCACTAGCTTTGTTCGTAGTGATGCTTTCTAAGGCCCACTTGACTTCACATTCCAGAATGTCTGGCTCTAGGTTAGTGACCACACCATGGTGATTATCTGAGTCGTTAAGATCTTTTTTGTACAGTTCTTCTGTGTATTCTTGCCACCTCTTTTTAATATCTTCTGCTTCTGTTAAGTCCATACCATTTCTGTCCTTTACTGAGCCCATCTTTGCATGAAATATTCCCTTGGTATCTCTAATTTTCTTGAAGAGATCTCTAGTCTTTCCCATTCTGTTGTTTTCCTCTATTTCTTTGCATTCATTGCTGAGGAAGGCTTTCTTATCTCTTCTTGCTCTTCTTTGGAACTCTGCATTCAGATGCTTACATCTTTCCTTTTCTCCTTTCTTTTCACTTCTCTTCTTTTCACAGCTATTTGTAAGGCCTCCCCACACAGCCATTTTGCTTTTTTGCATTTCTTTTCCATGGGGATGGTCTTGATCCCTGTCTCCTGGACAATGTCACGAACCTCATTCCATAGTTCATCAGGCACTCTATCTTTCAGATCTAGGCCCTTAAATCTATTTTTCACTTCCACTGTATAATCATAAGGGATTTGATTTAGGTCATACCTGAATGGTCTAGTGGTTTTCCCTACTTTCTTCAATTTCAGTCTGAATTTGGCAATAAGGATTTCATGGTCTGAGCCACAGTCAGCTCCTGGTCTTGGTTTTTCTGACTGTATAGAGCTTCTCTATCTTTGGCTGCAAAGAATATAATCAATCTGATTTTGGTGTTGACCATCCGGTGATGTCCATGTGTAGAGTCTTCTCTTGTGTTGTTGGAAGTGGTGTTTGCTATGACCAGTGCATTTTCTTTGCAAATCTCTATTAGTCTTTGCCCTGCTTCATTCCGTATACCAAGGCCAAATTTGCCTGTTATTCCAGGTGTTCATTCCGTACTCCAAGGCCAAATTTGGCTGTTACTCCAGGTGTTTCGGAAAAAGCAATGGCACCCCACTCCAGCACTCTTGCCTGGAAAATCCCATGGATGCAGGAGCCTGGTGGGCCGCAGCCCATGGGGTTGCTAAGACTTGGACAAGACTCAGAGACTTCACTTTCAGTTTTCACTTTCACGCATTGGAGAAGGAAATGGCAACCCACTCCACTGTTCTTGCCTGGAGGATCCCAGGGACGGGGAAGCCTCGTGGGCTGCTGTCTATGGGGTCGCACAGAGTTGGACATGACTGAAGCGACTTAGTAGCAGCAGCCAGGTGTTTCTTGACTTCCTACTTTTACATTCCAGTCCCCTATAATGAAAAGGACATCTTTTTGGGGTGTTAGTTCTAGAAGGTCTTGTAGGTCTTCATAGGACCATTCAACTTCAGCTTCTTCAGTGCTACTGGTTGGGGCATAGACTTGGATTACTGCGATATTGAATGGTTTGCCTTGGAAACAAACAGAGATCATTCTGTCATTTTTGAGATTGCATCCAAGTACTGCATTTCAGACTATTTTACTGACCATGATGGCTACTCCATATCTTCTGAGGGATTCTTGCCCACAGTAGTAGATACAATGGTCATCTGAGCTAAATTCACCCATTCCAGTCCATTTGAGTTCGCTGATTCCTAGAATGTCGACATTCACTCTTGCCATCTCTTGTTTGACCACTTCCAATTTTCCTTGATTCATGGACCTGACATTCCAGGTTCCTATGCAGTATTGCTCTTTATAGCATCGGACCTTGCTTCTATCACCAGTCACATCCACAGCTGGGTATTGTTTTTGCTTTGGCTCCATCCCTTCATTCATTCTGGAGTTATTTCTCCATTGATGTCCAGTAGCATATTGGGGACCTACTGACCTGGAGAATTCCTCTTTCAGTATCCTATCATTTTGCCTTTTCATACTGTTTATGGGTTCTCAAGGCAAGAATACTGAAGTGGTTTGCCATTCCCTTCTCTAGTGGACCACATTCTGTCAGATCTCTTCACCATGATCCACCCATCTTGGGTTGCCCCACTGGCATGGCTTAGTTTCATTGAGTTAGACAAGGCTGTGGTCCTAGTGTGACTACATTGACTAGTTTTATGTGAGTATGGTTTCAGTGTGTCTGCCCTCCGATGCCCTCTTGCAACACCTACCATCTTACTTGGGTTTCTCTTACCTTGGGCGTGGGGTATCTCTTCACAGCTGCTCCAGCAAAGTGCAGCTGCTGCTCCTTACCTTGGACAAGGGGTATCTCCTAACCGCCACCCTTCCTGACCCTCATCGTGGGACAGCTCCTCTAGGCCCTCCTGCACCCTAGCAGCCGCCACTCCTTGGACATGGGGCTGGTCCTCCCGGCTGCTGCCCCTGGCCTCAGGCATGGGTTTGCTCCTCCTTGCTGCCACCCCTGGCCTAGGGCGTGGGTGCATGGGGTAGCTCCTCCTGGCCACCGCCCCTGGCCTCGGGCGTGGGGCAGCTCCTCCTGGCTGCCGCCCCTGACCTCGGACTTGGGTAGCTCCTCTCAGTCATTCCTGTACCATCTCAGCCTGGCACTCTCGGCCACTGCCCCTGACCTCAGACATGGGGTAGCTCCTCTCGGCCATGCTTAGTGCTCCCGTCGCAGCCGCCTGAAAACTTATTTTCTCTAAAATTAATTTTTCTAAAGTTTGGCACCACTCTCCAAAAGCACTAGATACAGTTGCATTCCTATAGGGCAAAGGTGCAGTGGGCTACAGCAAGGAAAGAGTTCATTACCTCAAGGGTCTAAAGTTGTTAACACCAAGGCCACTACTTATTTTTTCTATATACCAACTATAGTAATTAATATTTTCCCAGGGACACAGTGCGTAAGGGATATGGAAACTTGGCAGCAAGCCTTGGCTCAACAATGAAATCCTTCACCAGTTCTATCCTAATAATTCTTAACTCCTCAAAAGGCTCTATATTATTTGAATATCTTAAGCTTCCCTTGCCTCTCGCGGTTGGGAGGCTGTAAAAAATCATATGTGTAGCTGTAGGAATCCGGATAAACCTGTCAGGCAAGTTAGAGGGCCATCTGAGTGGTTTGGATTGAAACACTCTTATTATGTCCAGGAGGCTTATTAACTAGAGTTCTAAGTTGATTTCCTTCAGAGAAAGGTGGTCAGGGATAGCCCCCCATTAATATCAGAGGAGTTGGTGAAAGTCGTAAAATAGTATAACAGACAGATTCTGGTTTTGGGGTAGATGCTCGAGCAGGTCCAGGGGGCCCCTCGAGTCCTGACTTGCCTTGCCCGTCAGGCCTCTCCTGCATGACCTTGTCATGGGTGGGAACTCCTGTCCTGGCTCCCAGAATCAACCTCTCCAGTATTCTTCCCTGGGAAATCCCATGGACAGAGGAGCCTGGTGAGCTGTAGTTCATGGGGTCACTAAGAGTGGTTCATGGCTTAGTGACTAAACAGCAGCAGCATAATATAAGTGAATTTCATACTTCCCTGGTTCAAAATTGGGAAAAGAATATGTCAAGATTGTGTATTGACATACTGCTTACATAAATAATATGCAGAGTACATTGTAGGAAATCCTGGGCTGGATGACTCACAAGCTAGAATCAAAATTGCTGGGAGAAATATCAACAACCTCAGATACACAGACAACACCACTTTAATGCAGAAAGAGAAGAGGAACTAAAGATCCTCTTGAGGAAAGTAAAAGAGGGAGTGAAATGTTACAATTCAACATTTTAAAAAAACAAAAAACTAAGATCATGGCATCTGGTCCTATCACTTCATAGCAAATAGATGGGAAAAAAGTGGAAATGGTGTCAGATTTCATTTTCTTTGGTTCCAAAATCAATGTAGATGGTGACTGCAGCCATGGAATTAAAAGACGCTTGCTTCTTAGAAGAAAAGCTATGGCAAACCTAGATAGCATATTAAAAAGCAGAGACATCACTTTGCTGAGAAAAGTCCGTCTAGTCAAAGATGTGTTTTTTCCACTAGTCGTGTTTGGATGTGAGAGTTGGACCGTAAAGAATGTTGAGTGCCGAATAACTGATATTTTCGAACTGTGGGGCTGGAGAAGACTCTTGAGAGTCCCTTGGACAGCAAGGAGATCAAACCAGTCAATCCTAAAATAAATCAATCCTGAATATTCACTGGAAGGACTGATGCTGAAGCTGACGCTCCAAAAAGTGGCCACCTGATGTGAAGAACTGATTTCTTGTAAAAGACCCTGATGATGGGAAAGATTAAAGTCAAGAGGAGAAGGGGACAATACAGGATGAGATGGTTGATGACATCACTGCCTAAATGGACATGAGTCTGAACAAAGTCCAGGAGATGGTAAAGGACAGGAACATCTAGAGTGCTGCAGTTCATGGAGTGGAAGAAAGTCGGACACAACTCAGTGACTGAACAACAATACTTACCCCGAAAAGGGACTTGGTATCTCTCTACAATAAATTTTGCAAATAGACTAAAACATTTGAAACATTATGCTTGAACCATTTACAGAACTATTAATGACTCTATGTAAAGTATTCTAACACATCTCTGAATAGTCCCAAACCTCTTTGAAGACTTTTAAAAACTAAGAGCCTTATTTTACTACGGAATATTTTTCTTTTAAATTTGAAAGCATGTAGGCTGTCATCTCGACTGAGCAACTTCACTTTGACTTTTCACTTTCATGCATTGGAGAAGGAAATGGCAATCCACTCCAGTATTCTTGCCTAGAGAATCCCAGGGATGGGGGAGCCTGGTGGGCTGCCGTCTAAGGGGTCGCACAGTGTTGAACACAACTGAAGTGACTTAGCAGCAGTAGCAGTAGCAGCATGGAGACTATTAGAAATTGCAGCTTGGACAGATGATAGGTTTCCTAGAATTTTTATCTTCTAATGTCTGACATTGAGATATAACTCCCTCCTATCTGGCTTACTGCAGCCATTATGTGAATCATATTTAGTATGGTCTTACAGGGGGCTTCCCGAGCAGCACTATTGGTAGAGAATTCGCCTGCCAATACAGGAGACACAATAGACTTGAGTTTGATCCCTGGGTCAGAAAGATCCCCTGGAGAAGGAAATGGCACTCTAGTATTCTTGTCTAAAAAATTTGTTGGGCAGAGGAAGCTGGCAGGCTACAGTCCATGTGGTCTCAGAGAGTCAGAGAAGACTGAGCACACACACATGGTCTTATAGAATAATGTAGAATAAATGCTTATCAATTTTTTGCATCAATCATATACAAATTTTAACAGGAAGAATGGTTGCTTGACAAGTTCCATGAGACCATGGAGCTTTACAATAAATCCCAGAAATTAGGGTTTGATTTTTGTGAATGTTGACTTTTTTGCTATGCATAAAAATGAATGAAGATATAATGTCTACTTTCACATATGGAAACAGCCTATCTTGTTCAAGACAAAAGTGAAAACACCAATGTTTCATTGAGTTGTATGGCTACAATGAAAGGCAGCCATAAACCTCAAAGCTGATTTTTAGAGACTTTGGGATGCTTTGCAGCCATAAACCATTCCTGCAGAATCTGTGTTCTTCGCCATCATCTCCAAAATTACACTGAGGCATTGGATCACACATGGGAGATATATGAGCATTTAGAAAGAGACGAATGCATGGATTTAGAAGTCAAAGCACAAGGATATATGTGACATTATTACAGATGGGTTCAGTACCTTGACAAGAAGAAGATGAGCTATCAAAGACTAAGATGGTGTTCATTAGAAATATAAACTCTGCCATGGCCAGCTTGATGTCAAAATGCATTAAATACTCCTTGCAATCTAGAGTATTTATGCAACTAGGAGTATAACATTTGCTTAGATTTTTAAACCGTATGATTAATACATGATAATCGTGGGTAATAAATTTTTTACAAATTATATTTCACTTGACGGTCAGGATGATTTATTATGTTCGTGAATTCATTTAAAATTCAAAACCTTTGGGTGCTGCATCATGGAAATTAATGAGCGAAATTCTCCCACTGTGTAAGTTGCTCTCAGGCTCCTGGGGTCTTATTAAATTAACTTCTTCAGTACATTAAATGTTTCCATACTGTATTAAAGAGTTAATATATCTTGCATTGGGGAAGAATCATGTGGATTTTTAAAAATTAACAACATAGAATTAAAAAAAATAAATCATACTTTGCATACAGTTTCATCTCTTTAGGGTTACAAGGTTCTTTAATAAATAGAGGTATTTTCAGGCAAGTGAAATGGATGACTTGTTTTTGTCCCATCATTTATAGGGAAACCTGTTAAGAAATATCCTTCTTATCTAGCTCCATCTTTGCTATCAATTATCAAGATAAATTTGCCTACAGTAGTTCTAAAATCAGGAGAATGCAAA
Source organism: Bubalus kerabau (assembly GCF_029407905.1). Classification (NCBI taxonomy): domain Eukaryota; kingdom Metazoa; phylum Chordata; class Mammalia; order Artiodactyla; family Bovidae; genus Bubalus; species Bubalus kerabau. The sequence continues at coordinate 53,715,695 of NC_073641.1, forward strand.
ACTAAGTTGCATTTGTTTCCTGGGGAGGCAAGGCTAGAAATCAGTGGTTAGCTATGCCCCCAAACATTTATATTAGTTAACACTTTGCCATTTGGTAGGAGTTAGCAGGTAGTGGTAAATAATATTTCTGTGGCTAATATTCACATAACTTTGCCTTAATATAAAATGGAAACAATAGGAGCTAGATCACTTTGCCTTAAATAATATACTGTTTAACATTACTACACATACAAAAAAAGAAATGACACATTAGGTACTACTAGTATATTTTTCTGGAGAAAATACTTATTTACACAATGAAGGGCCTTGAGAAATAAGGAGTGAAGAAGTAAGCAAGAAAGCCATCTCACTTAACACATCTACACAAACAGAAGCACACATACAAACATGTCCTTAAATAGAGTTATAAACATATAGTACAGATCATCTGGCAATTAGGGAAGAAGCAGAAATATAATAGGAAAGTATTTTCTATAAACAATAGGACTATTGTACTACCTTGTAAAGCATAGGGTACATAAAAATTATCAAATGTTTGTTGAATAAAGTTAGTGCTGCTGCTAAGTCGCTTCAGTCGTGTCCGACTCTGTGTGACCCCACTGATGGCAGCCCACCAGGCTCCCTCGTCCCTGGGATACTCCAGGCAAAAATACTGGAGTGGGTTGCCATTCCCTTCTCCAATGCATGAAAGTGAAAAGTGAAAGTGAAGTCGCTCAGTCGTGTCCAACTCTTAGAGACCCCATGGACTGCAGCATAACAGGCTCCTCCCTCCGTCCATGGGATTTTCCAGGCAAGATTACTGGAGAATAGTATATTCCATTCAGGAAATTCTTCTCTCTGGTTTCAGTTGAGTCTATTTCTTTGCATTGTATAATATATATATATATATATATGTGTGTGTGTGTGTGTGTGTGTGTGTGTCCTTAGTTGCTCAGTTGTGTCCCACTCTTTGTGACCCCTTGGATTGTAGGCCAAAAGGCTCCTCTGTCCATGGGATTTTCCAGGCAAAAATAGTGGAGTGAGTTGCCATTTCCTACTCTGTGGGATCTTCCCAACAGTGATCAAATGCTTATGTTTTGTGTCTCTTGCACTGGCAGGTAGATTCTTTACCTGTGCCACTTCGGAAATTTATTTTATAGGATATATATATATATATAGGATATATTTTATAGGATATATATATATATATATCAGATCGGATAGGATCAGATCAGTCTCTCAGTCGTGTCCTACTCTTTGCGACCCCATGAATCACAGCACGCCCGCCAGGCCTCCCTGTCCATCACCAACTCCCAGAGTTCATTCAGACTCACGTCCATTGAGTCAATGATGCCATCCAGCCATCTCATCCTCTGTCGTCCCCTTCTCCTCCTGTCCCCAATCCCTCCCGGCATCAGAGTCTTTTCTAATGAGTCAACTCTTTGCATGAGGTGGCCAAAGTACTGGAGTTTCAGCTTTAGCCTCATTCCTTCCAAAGAAATCCCAGGGCTGATCTCCTTCAGAATGGACTGGTTGGATCTCCTTGCAGTCCAAGGGTCTCTCAAGAGTCTTCTCCAACACCACAGTTCAAAAGCATCAATTCTTCAGCACTCAGCCTTCTTCACAGTCCAAAAACTTACTTTTTTTGTTTATCATTTTTATTCCAATATGCTATCATATTTTTTCATTTTTAATGTTTTTGTAGAATTTATTATCATTATGAATTTTAAGCACATTTTTTTTAGGAAACTGTTTTAATAGTGCACTTTACAGTCCACCTGAAATATCACAACATTGTTAATGGGCTATTATCCAATATAGAATAAAAAGCTTAAAAAATAGTTTTGTGCAAATTCACGAATTGCAATGGTATAGCAACTTAGGAACTTAAAGGGACTAAAAATGGGCCTAATTTCTCTTTAAGTACAATTCAATAAGGTAGAGATTGGTCTTCTATTGAATATATTCTGCATTCTAAATTGAACCTTCTAAGATACTATTTAAATATCATCCTATTTAACCTTTCAAAATACAAGATTTGCCTTTTAATGGGAAGTTGGCAGTCCATCATAAAATGAAACAAAATGCACTTTGACATAATTATTGCCTACAGTAGTAGGCTTTTATTTGTGCATTATAGATTGCATATAGTAAAGATATAAATCCAGCCTTTTTTTCTTTTTTTAACCTGTGAAAGATGAAAAAGAAATCAAGGAAAATCAGGCTTTAATTCAGCTTTAATAATGAAGCAATACTCCAATATTCTTGCCTGGAGAATCCCCTGGACTGAAGAGTCTAGTGGGCTACAGTCCTTAGGGTCACAAACAGTCAGATATGACTGAAGTGACTTGCACAGCACAGAACACATAACTTACAATAAATGTTTCACCCATTCCTAAGAATAAATGCTATACAAGTTTACAAAACTGAAATCACATATCTTCCTAGTCAAAAGAAAGCTAATGAATAAAAAATAGAGTATGGAAAAATAAATAGAACAGTATTCACATTATGATAAGTTATTTATTTGAAGGCCAGTGTCCTAATAGGGGCTTCCCAGGTAGCGCTAGTGGTAAAGAATGTGTCTGCCAATGCAGGAGACATAAGAAATGCTGCTTTGATCCCTGGGCAGGGAAGATTCCCCTGGAGAAAGAAATGGCAACCTGCTCCAGTATTCTTGCCTAGAGAATCCCATGGACAGAGAAGCCTGGTAGGCTACAATCCATAGGATCACAAAGAGTCAGACATGACTGAAGGAACTTAGCATGAATGCACCACACACATACAGGCATGTCCTATTAGACTGAAGGTAAGTGTCTAGGGTTTTGTCTTTGTATATAACAACCAGAGACAGCATCTGACAGTCAGATGTGCTCAATAAACAATTACTGAAATGGGGAGGGAAAGAAGTAAAAAAAAGAGAGAGAGAGAGAAAGAGTAATTAGAGGGTGAGGAAAATGATAAAGACAAACCTGAGAGAAACAACTGAAGGTGAAAGAAGAGACAATCTCTAAAGTGATGTAATTTGAGTCTAATCTTTCTTATCTTTTTAACTGAATCAAATTATAAAGATTTCTAGATGACTATCAGAAGCAGTCCATAGTTCACATTTTTGAAGTGAAAAACTAAGGTTAATTATTTATTTCAGTAAAGCTAAATTTGCTGATAACAGAAGATAGCTAAAATTGTATGGTTTATCAATCACTGATAGGTTAATTAAAGTAAGATAATTATGCCTTATCTTAGCACTTATGGTATTGAAATTGTTAAAAAAGTTTCTATTACTAACTTGGATTTATTTTAAGGTTACTTAATTAAGTGGTTACTGAACATAATAGAAAATCAAAACATGTCTAATGTATGGCTTACCTTATCATTAAAAAAAAAAAAGATAATTATAAGGACTTGTTTGAAATTTGCCCTTGTTTATTTCAACTTATAAAAGTTTTCTTGAATATAGAAGTTATCAATTAGTAGGAACAACTGAACATAGCACTTTTTATTTCATATTTTTCTTTATTCCAACTTTGAAATATGAATGTTAAATTGGATAAATTATTCTAAAATGTTAAAATTTGTATGTCAAATAAAACTTTATAAAATGATGTATCTTGTGCTTCAATGCCCTCTATAAACAAACATACTCTCCCTTATTCCATGCCATGGCTTACTTCCTTAATAGTGGAAAATTCACTACATTTAAAGTCAGCCACTGTAATTTTTAGATATATATCATGATTTAGATGCTTCTTTTCAATTTAATCTAAATTTTGTCCTTCTATCTTCCATAACTTGGGAAATTTTTCTTCCTGGTAACCAAGTCTCCTTCTGAAATATGGAATGTGGTCCAGAACACAAGGAAACTTGTAAAATTTTCCATCTAAAAATAAAAATGGTTAGTTCCAGCTCAGATCCCAAAGTACAAATGCTGTGGAGTTAAAAGAATCAAGCACATGTTTGTGTTTGTTGATTTGTTTTTAAGCTATCATGGCTGTTTTGAATAGACTAACTCAGGATCTAGAAAGAAACCATCGAAAATTAATTGGTTAAAAGTTGTAATTGTCTTACTGGGTCTCCTATTAATCTAATTTATCTTATCACACCAAACATGGTCATGCCTTGGTATGCCATGGATGTGTTGTTAAATGGCCAAAACTCTACTGACACAGTTTTAACAATTTTGAGTGAACTCAGGACTTTATAAAACAATATTTATAAATTGTGTACTTTTTTCAATATTCATTTTATACTTTTTAAATTATTTTTTATTGAAAGATAATTGCTTTACAGACTTTTGCTATTTTCTGTCAAACCTCAACATGAATCAGCCATAGGTATATGTATATCCCCTCCCTTTTGAAACTCCCTCCCATCTCCTTCTCCATCCCACCTCTATGGGTTGATACAGAGCCCCTGTTTGAATTTCCTGAGCCATACAGCAAATTCCCATTGGCTATTTTACATATGGTAATGTAAGTTTCCATGTTACTCTTTCCATACATCTCACCCTCTCCTCCCCTCTTCCCATATTCATAAGTCTATTCTCTATGTCTGATTGTCCATTGCTGCCCTGTAAATCAATTCTTCAGTACCATTTTTATAGATTCTGTATATATGTGTTAGAATATGTCCATTGACAGATGAAAGATAAAGATGTTGTGGTATATATACACAATGGAATACTACTCAGCTATAAAAAGGAACACATTTGAATCAGTTCTAATGAGGTGGATGAACCTGGAACCTATTATACAGAGTGAAGTGAGTCAAAAGAGAAACATTTTATACTTTTCCTTTGAAGAGAATCATTAGTTTAGGGGAAAAGACAACACTTTAAACATTTTTGTTTTCTAGATCAGCTGAATGATTAAGAAATTACTTTTGCTCTGTGATATAGGAAAATTCTTTAGCTTGTCTTTATGAATGGGTTTGGCTTCCATTAAAATAAAAGCAACCTGAGTAGTACTATGCACAATTTTTTTAACATCAAAAAAATCCTACTTTCAGCAACACTTGACAGTATTGTTTGTAGTATCTAGCTCTTGCTTTGCACTGAAATTAATAAGAAATCAGAAAATAACAGAGAATTGAGACAAAATCTTTACTGGGTCTCTATCATTCAGGGGTTTATTTTTGCTTAATTATTGTTAAGTAAAATTTGATCTAGCTCTGAGAAGTGACATATACCTAAACTTGGTTTAGCCATAACAAATAAAAATGAAATGAATCATATTTTTCTATCAAGATATCTGTTCGAGATTTGGCACAAAACTTTCAATCCAAATGCACAGTAATTTTAGAAAAACATAAAAGTAGAGAATCAACATCACATAATGAAAATTTTAAAAAAAAGATGAAACACTTTAATACACACACACACACACAGTTATGAATATATCTAAATAGTAGCATTGGGCTTCCAGATTTCAAAGGCATTAATCATGGTCACTAGTGGCTTTTCCCAAAATAACAGGGACTAAAATTCTTCCATGTCAGTAATGTCCTAGAACAAGTGTCACTACTTGAAACTATTAATAGCATCTTCTGATGGGCTCCCTTGATTGAAAGGTCAAGGGTATGGACAGAAAGAAACTGCCAGATCCAAAACTTGGTTTAAGACATGAGTCATACCATATGATACCCAGTGAATATACCTGAATAGTCCCACTGTGTCCTGGAAAAGGAATTTTGAAATATATTATCAAATCTGTGTTCTACTAAGTTTGTTGCTGCTATTCAGTCACCAAGTCAGTCTGATTCTTTGAGACCCTATGGACTACAGCATACCAGCCTTCCCTGCCCTCCACTATCTCCCAGAGTTTGCTCAAACTCATGTCCATTGAGCCAATGATACCATCCAAACATCTCATCCTCTGCTGCCCCCTTCTCCTCCTGCCCTCAGTATTTCCCAGCTTCATGGTGTTTTCCAATGAATTGGCTCTTCACATCAGGTGGCCAAAGTATCTGGGCTTCAGCTTCAGCATCAGTCCTTCCAATGAATATTCAAGTTTGATTTCCTATAGGATTGACTAGCTTGATCTCCTTGCAGGGGATCTTCCTCACCCAGAGATCTAACCCACATCTCTTGCATCTCCTGCATTGGCAGGTGGATTCTTTAACACTAGTGCCACCTCAGAAGCTCCTTTATAGAGGCAATCTTAGACTAATTTGACAAAAAGAGATGGTCACAGAGTGAGAAAGAGCAAAACATAGCAATACACATGTGCACACAGATACAAACAAAAACTGTTCTTATTCAAAATGAGCAAGAAAATGAAAGTGAAAGTTACTCAATAATGTCCAACTATTTGTTACCCCATTGACTATGCAGTCCATGTAATTCTCCAGGCCAGAATGCTGGAACGGGTAGCCTTTCCCTTATCCAGGGGATCTTCCCAACCCAGAGATCGAACCCAGGTCCCCTGCCTTGCAGGAGGATTCTTTACCAGCTGAGCCATATTGGAAGCCCCCAAATGAGCCTAAACATGTAAGTTCTTCCCTATGAAAATATGCAGTTGAAATAATAACCATAAAATAAACAAGGAGATGGTAAAGCATACTTATTAAAATTATTTTTATGAAATTATATATAAAAAAACATATTTAGAATGCTTAATAAAATGGACACATAATTAAAATTACAAACAAAAATATGAAATGCATCCTTATAAATTAATAAACATGAAATTTTAAAATCAGTTAAGTTGTTAAATTTTACAAACAATTTAAAAAATAATTTAATACAGTAAGCTTATTTTAATTTCATAAAATTCAAAATATGCATGGAATCATAAAAGACCATGAATAGCCAAAGAAATTATGAGAAAGAACAAAGCAAGAGACATCACTCCTCCTGATTTCAAACTGTACTACAAATCAATTGTAGTTAAAAAAAAGTATGCTATTGGCATAAAAACAGGCAGAAAGAAAAATGGAATAGAATCAAGAGCTGGTAATTAAACACCCACATATAGAGTCAGCTAACATTTGATCCCCTTCATGGATCACTGCCTTGTCATGGTTAATGGGCTTGCATAACTCAATGAAGCTATGAGCCATGCCATGCAGGGCCACCCAAGACAGACAGGTCATAGCAGAGAGATCTGACAAAACATGATTCACTGAAGGAGAGAATGTCAAACCACCCGTGTACTTGGCATGAGAACCTCATGAACTGTATAAAAAGGCCAAAAAGATATGACACCAAAAGATGAATCCCCCAGGTCTGAAAGTGTCCAATATGCTACTGGGGAAGAGTGGAGGAGAATTATCAATAGCACCAGAATGAATGAAGCAGCTGGGCAAAAAAAGATATGATACTAGTTGTTCATGTGTCTGGTGATGAAAGTAAAATCCAATGTTTCAAAGAACAGTATCGCATAAGAACCTGGAATGTTAGGTCCGTGAATCACAGAAAATTGGATGTGATCAAGCAGGAGATGATAAGAATAAACATCAATATCTTAGGAATCAGCAAACTAAAATGACCAGAAAGGGTGAATTTAATTCAGATGACCATTATATCTACTACTGTGGGCAAGAATCCTTTAGAAGAAATGGAGTAGCCCTCATAATCAACAAAAGAGTCTGAAATACAGTACCTGGGTACAACCTCAAAAATGACAGAATGATTTTGGTTCATTTCCAAGGCAAGCCATTTAACATCACAGTAATCCAAGTCTATGCCCCTACCATCGATGCCGAAGAAGCTGATCAGTTCAACTGATCAACTATAGGATCTCCTAGAACTAACACCTAAAAAAGATATTCTATTAATCGAATTGGTCACATTGCTTACAGTTGAAGATTGAGAAGCTGTATATAGTCAGCCAAAACAAGACCTTGACCTGACTGTAGCTCTGATCATGAGCTTCTCATAGCAAAATTCAGGCTTAAACTAAAGAAAACTGGGAACACTAGGCCAATCAGGTATGACTTAAATCAAATTCCATATGAATTTTCAGCAGAGGTAGTGAATAGATTCAAGGGACTAGATCTACTTAACAGTGTGTTTGAAGAACTATATACACGGTCCATAATATTGTACAGGAGGTGGTGAACAAAACAATCCCGAAGAAAAAGAACAGCAAGAAAGCTAAGTGGTTATCTGAGGAGGCTTTATGAATAGCAGAAAAACTAAGAGAGTGAAAAGCAATGGAGAGAGGGAAAGGTACAACCAATTAAACACAGAGTTTCAAAGAATAGCTAGGAGAGACAAGAAGGCCTTCTTCAAAGAAAAATGCCTAATAATACAAGAAAACAACAAAAGAGAAAGTCTAGAGATCTCATCAGGGAAACTGGAAACATCAAGGGAGTATCTGACCCAAAGATGGGCACAATAAAGGATAAAAATTGTAGAAACCTATTAGATGCTGAAGAGATCAGAAAGAGATGGAAAGAATACATAGAAAATCTGTACCAGTTCAGAACAGTCACTCAGTCATGTCTGACTCTTTGTGACCCAACAGATCACAGCATACCAGTCTTCGCTGTCCACCACCAACTCCCAGAGTTTACTCAAATTCATGTCCATCCAGCTGGTGATGCCATCCAACCATCTTATCCTCTGTAGTCTCCTTCTCCTCTTGCCTTCAATCTTTCACAGCATAAGGGTCTTTTCAATGAGTCAGTTCCTTGCATTAGGTGGCCAAAGTATTGGAATTTCAGCTTCAGCATCAGTTCTTCCAATGAATATCCAGGACTGATTTCCTTTTGGATGGACTGGTTGAATCTCCTTGCAGTCCAAGGGACTCTCACGAGTCTTCTCCAACACCACAGTTCAAAAGCATCAATTCCTAGGCGCTCAGCATTTTTTATACTTCAACTCTCACATCAATACATGACTAAAGAAAAAAAACCATAGCTTTGACTAGACAGACCTTTGTTGGCAAAGTAACATCTCTGCTTTTTAATATGCTGTCTAGGTTGGTCATAACTTTCCTTCCAAGGAGTATGTGTCTTCTAATTTCATGGCTGCAGTCACCATCTGCAGTAACTTTGGAGCCCCCAAAATTAAAATCAGCCACTGTTTCCCCATTTTTTTGCCATGAAGTGATGGGACTGGATGCCATGATCTTAGTTTTCTGAATGTTGAGTTTTAAGCCAACACACAGAGTTTCAAAGAATAGCTAGGAGAGACAAGAAGGCCTTCTTCAAAGAACAATGGGGTGGTGTTATCTGCATATCTGAGGTTATTGATGTTTCTCCCAGAAATCTCAATTCCAGCTTGTACTTCATACAGACCAGCATTCTGAATGATGTACTCTCCATATAAGTTAAATAAGCAAGGTGAAAATATACAGGCCTGACATACTCCTTTCCCTATTTGGAACCAGTCTGTTGTTCCTAGTCCAGTTCTAACTGTTGCTTCTGGACCTGCATATAGATTTCTCAGGGGGCAGGTCAGGTGGTCTGGTATTTCCATCTCTTGAAAAAATTTCCACAGTTTGTTGTGATCCACATAGTCAAAGGCTTTGGCATAGTCAATAAAACAGATGTATTCCTGGAACTCTCTTGCTTTTTCAATGATCCAGTGGATATTGGCAATTTGATCTCTGATTCCTCTGCCTTTTCTAAACCCATCTGGGATATCTGGAATTTCATGGTTCACATACTGTTGAAGTCTGTCTTGGAGAATTTTGAGCATTACGTTGCTAGTGTGTGGGGTGAGCTCAATTGTTTGGTAGTTTGAGCATTCCTTGGCAGTGCCTTTCTTTCGGATTGAAATAGAAACTGACCTTTTCCAGTCTTGTGGCCAGTGCTGAGTCTTCCAAATTTGTTGGCATATTGAGTGCAGCACTTTCACAGCATCATTTTTTTGTTTTTTTTTTTTTTACCGTCATCTTTTAGGATTTGAAATAGCTCAACTGGAATTCCATCACTTCCACTAGCTTTGTTCGTAGTGATGCTTCCTAAAGCCCACTTGACTGCACATTCCAGGATGTCTGGCTCTAGGTGAGTGATCACACCATCATGATTATCTGGGTCATGAGGATCTTTTTTTTAGAGTTTTTCTATGTATTCTTGCCACCTCTTCTTAATATTTTCTGCTTCTGTTAGGTCCATATCATTTCTGTCCTTTATTATGCCCATCTTTGTATGATATGTTCTCTTGATATCTCTAATTCCTTGAAGAGATCTGTAGTCTTTCCCATTCTATTATTTTCCTCTATTTCTTTGCATTGATCACTGAGGAATTCTTTCTTATCTCTCCTTGCTATTCTTTTGAACTCCGCATTCAAATGGGTATATCTTCCTTTTCTCCTTTGCCTTTCACTTCTCTTCTTTTCCCAGCTATTGTAAGACCTCCTCAGACAACCATTTTGCCTTTTTTGCCTTTGTTTTTCTTGGGGATTGTCTTGATCGCTGCCTCTTTTACAATGTTATGAACCTTTGTCCATAGCTCTTCAGGAACTCTGCCTATAAGATCTAAACCCCTGAATCTATTTGTCACTTCCACTGTATAATTATAAGAGATTTTATTTAGGTCATATCTGAATGATCTAGTGGTTTTTCCTACTTTCTTCAATTGAAGTCTGATTTGCCAATAAGAAGTTCATTATCTGAGCCACAGTCAGCTCCTGGTCTTGGTTTTCCTGACTGTATAGAACTTCTCCATCTTTGTCTGCAAAGAATATAATCAATCTGATTTTGGTATTGACCATATCTTGTGATGTCCATGTGTAGAGTTTACTCTTGTGTTGTTCGAAATGTGTTTGCTATGACCAGTACGTTCTCTTGGCAAAACTCTGTTAGCTTTTGACCTGCTTCATTTTATACTCCAAGGCCAAATTTGCCTGTTACTCCAGGTATCTCTTGACTTCCTACTTTTGCATTCCAGCCCTCTATAAGGAAAACGGCATCTTTTTTGTGTGTTAGTTTTATAAGGTCTTCTTGGTCTTCATATAACTGTTTAACTTCAGCTTCTTCAGCATTACTGGTTGGGGCATAGACTTTGATTACTGTGATACTGAAATGTTTGCCTTGGAAATGAACAGAGATCATTCTGTTGTTTTTGAGATTGCTTCCAAGTACTGTATATTGGACTCTTTTGTTGACTATGAAGGCAACTTCATTTCTTCTAAGGGATTCTTGCCCACAGTAGTAGATATAATGGTCATCTGAGTTAAATTCACTCATTCCAGTCCATTTTAGTCCACTGATTCCTAAAACATTGATGTTCACCCTTGCCATCCCCTTTTAATCACTTCCAATTAGCCTTGATTCATGGACCTAACATTCCAGGTTCCTATGCAGTATTGCTCTTTACAGATTGGAGTTTACTTCCATCACCAGTCACCTCACAACTGGGTATTGTTTTTACTTTGACTGCATCTATTCATTCTTTCTGGAGTTATTTCTCCACTGATCTCCCATAGCATATTGTGCACCTAATGACCTGTTGAGTTCATCTTTCAGTGTCCTATGTTTTTGCTTTTTCATGCTATTCCTGGGGTTCTCAAGGCAAGAATACTTAACTGGTTTGCCAATCCTGTCTCCAGTGGATCACATTTTGTCAGAACTCTCACTATGACCCGTCTGTTTTGGGTGGTCTTACAAGGCATGGCTCATAATGTCATTGAGTTAGACAAGGGTGTGGTCCATGTGACCAGTTTGGTTAGTTTTCTGTGATTGTGGTTTTCATTTTACATCTCCACTGATGGATAAGGATAAGAGGCTTATGGAAGTTTCCTGATGGGAGAGACTGGCTGAGGTGGACACTGGGTCTTGTTCTGGTGTGCGGGGCCATGCTCAGTTCAGTTCAGTTCAGTTGCTCAGTCGTGTCCAACTCTTTGCAACCCCATGAATTGCAGCATGCCAGGCCTCCCTGTCCATCACCAACTCCCAGAGTTCACCCAAACTAATGTGCATCGAGTCGGTGATGCCATCCAGACAACTTATCCTCTGTCGTCCCCTTCTCCTCCTGCCCCCAATCCCTCCCAGCATCAGAGTCTTTTCCAATCAGTCAACTCTTTGCATGAGGTGGCCAAAGTATTGGGGTTTCAGCTTTAGCATCATTCCTTCCAAAGAAATCCAAGGGCTGATCTCCTTTAGAATGGATTGGTTGGATCTTCTTGCAGTCCAAGGGACTCTCAAGCGTCTTCTCCAACACCACAGTTCAAAAGCATCAGTTCTTCGGTGCTCAGCTTTCTTCACAGTCCAACTCTCACATCCATACATGACCACTGGAAAAACCATATCCCTGACTAGACGGACCTTTGTTGGCAAAGTAATGTCTCTGCTTTTCAATATTCTATCTATGTTGGTCATAACGTTCCTTCCAAGGAGTAAGCGTCTTTTAATTTCATGGCTGCAGCCACCATCTGCAGTGATTTTGGAGCCCAGGCCCCTGTTGACCTGTACCTTCTCAAGAGGCACTCAAACACAATTCTGGCTCAGTCTCTGTGGCATCTCTGGGTCCTGATATGCACAAGGTTTGTTTGATCCCTCTGAGCATCTCTTGAAGGTAAGGAGTTTGACTCTAAACACTATTTTGCCTCTCCTATGTCTTGCTGGGCCTTCTCCTTTGTACCAAAAGATCATAATGAGCCAGATTACTCCAATGGTGTGATTGCTGCTGCCAAGTCGCTTCAGTCATGTCCAACTCTGTGCGACCCCATGGACTGCGGCCTACCAGGCTTCTCCATCCATGGGATTCTCCAGGCAAGAACACTGGAGTGGGTTGCCATTTCCTTCTCCAATGCATGAAAGTGGAAAGTGAAAGTGAAGTCACTCAGTCATGTCTGACTCTTAGCGACCCCATGGACTGCAGCCTACCAGGCTTCTCCATCCATGGGATTTTCCGGGCAACTGTACTGGAGTGGGGTGCCATTGCCTTCTCCCATGGTGTGATTAGTCACCTATAGCCAGAAATTATGGAATATGAAGTCTAGTGGGCCTTAAGGAGAACTACTGTTAATAAAGTTGGTGAATGTCATGAAACTCCAGCAGAACTATTCAAATCCTTAAAGGAGGATGCCAGCAACATTATGCATTCATTATTTCAGCAAGTCTGGAAGACCCAGTGGCCACAGAACTAGAAAAGGTCAACCCTTGTCCCAGTTCCCAAGAAAGTGTGAAAGTCGTTCAGTCGTGTCCAACTCTTTGCAACCCCATGGACTATACAATCCATAGAATTTTCAAGGCCAGAATACTGGAGTCAGTAGCCTTTCCCTTCTCCAGGGGATCTTCCCAACCCAGGAATCAAACCCAGGTCTCCCACATTGCAGATGGACTCTTTGCCAGCTCAACCACAAGGGATGCCCAAGAATACTGGAGTGGGTAGCCTATCCCTTCTTCAGCAGATCATCCCAACCCAGGAATAGAACTGGGGTCTCCTGCATTGCAGGTGGATTCTTAACCAACTGAGCTATAAGGGAATCCCAATTCCCAAGAAGAGTAGTACCAAAGAATATTCTATCCATTGGACAGTTGCACTCATCTCCCATGCTAGTAAGATCATGCTTAATATCTTGCATATGAGGTTTCATCATTATGTTAACCAAAACTTCCAGATGTCCAAGCTGGGTTTAGAAAAGAAAGAGAAACTAGAGACTAAATTGCCAACATTTGCTGGATTATACAGAAAACAAGGGAATTTCAGAAAAACATCTATCTCTGTTTCATCAGTTGTGCTAAAGCCTTTGACTGTGCACATCGTGACAATTTGTATAAAATTCTAACAGAGATGATAATATCAGGCCATCTTACCTGCCTCATGAGAAACCTATATGCAGGTCAAAAAGCAACAGTTAGAACCCTGTGTGGAACAACTTATTGGTTCAAGATCGAGAAAAAAGAATGACAGGGCTGCCAGCAGTCACCCTGTTTGTTTAACCTATATGCTGACCACATCATCAGAAATGCCGGGCAGGATGACATACTGGCCAGAATCAAGAAAGGTGGGAGAAACATCAATAACTTCAGATATGCAGATGATACCACTCTAATGGCAGAAAACAAAGAGGAACTAAAGAACCTTTTGATGAAAGTGAAAGAGCCGGCTCAAGACTAAATATTAAAAAACCTAATATCAAGTCATCTGGCCCCATTATTGGCTAGCAAATAGAAAGGGAAAAGGTGGAAATAGTGACAGATTTCCTCTTGGCCTCCAAAATCACTGTATAAGGTGACTGCAGCCATGAAATCAGAAGACAAGGGCTTCTTGGCAGGAAAGCAATGACAAACCTAGACAGTGTGTTTAAAAGCAGAGACATTACTCTGTTGACAAAGGTCCATATAGTCAAGGCTATGGTCTTCCCAGTGGTCATATATGGTTGTAAGAGCTGAACCATAAACAAGGCTGAATACCAAAGAACTGATGTATTCAAACTGTGGTCCTAGAGAAGACTACTGAAATTCCCTTGAACAGCAAGGAGATCAAACCAGTCAATCTTAAGGGAGATCAACTCAGAATATTCACTGGAAGGATTGACACTGAAGCTGAAGCGCCAGTATTTTGATCATCTGATTCACACAGACAACTCATTGGAAAAGTCTTTGGTGCTAAGAAAGATAGAGGGCAGAAGGAGAAGAGGGTCTCAGAGGATGAGATGGTTGGATGGCATCACCAGTGCAATGAACATGAACTTGGGCAAAATCTGGGAGATGGTGAGGGACAGAGAATCCTGGTGTGCCACAGTCCATGGGGTCACAAAGAGTCAGACATGACTGGGTGACTGAACAGCAATAACAACAATATTTGACAAGGAGTAAACTATACCAATGGGAAAAGATTAACCTCTCTAACAAATGTTTCTAGGAAAATTGGTTAAATCATGAAGAAAAATGAAATTAGATTCTATCTTATGCCACATACAAAAATTAACTTGCAACGGATCCAGGACTTAAACATAAAATCTGACACCATAAAAATCCCTAGAAGAAAACTTGGGGAATAAACTCTTTAACATTGGTCTTGGAAATGATTATTTTAGATATGATACCAAAAATACAAACAACAAAAACAAAAATCAATATATGACTGCATCAAGCCAAAAATCTTCTACATATAATAAGAAATAATCAACAAAATGAAAAGACAACCTGTAGTATTGGAGAAAATATTCATAAACTATATGTTAGGTAAGAGGTTAATATCCAAAATATATAAGAATTCAACCAACTCAATAATAAAAGGAACAAATAATCCAATTTAGAAATAGGCAGTAAAACTACATAGACCATTTTTTCCAAAAAAGACATCCAGATGGTTTTTTTCACTTGAAAAAGAATGAAATAAAACGAGGCTCAGCATCACTAATTATCAAAAAAACGCAAGTCACTATGGAAAGCAATATGGAGAACCTTAAAAAAGTTAAAAATAGAACTACAAATATGAACTGACAATTCATATTCCACTTTTTTTATATATCCAAAAGAAATAAAAACAGGATATCCAAGAGGTATATGCACTCATATGCTTATTGTAGCATCATTCACAAATAGCCTAGATATAGAAACAACCTAAGTGTTTGTCAACAAATGAATGGATAAAGAAAACTATTATTAAATTATGAGGATGGAGAAAATCTTGCTATTTGTGACAATATGGGTGAAACTTGAGTACATTATGCTAAATGAGACAGATCAGAAGAAGGAAGGCAAATATTGTATGATATCATTTATATATGGAATCTAAAAACAGTGAGACTCCTAAAACAAGAGAGTAAGATGGAGGTTATAAGTGGCTAATTGATGGTAGATACAAGAGATATTTTAACAGCAGAAACTTGCAACTAGCAGATAAATCAGTCCAGAGACATAATGCACAGTACAGTGATTAGAAACAACCATATTCCCTTATAACATCAACTTTGCTAAGAAACTAGATCTTGACTATTCTAACCACAAAAAAGAAATGGTAGTTATGTGACATGAGAGAGGTGATAGCTAATGCTTCCATGGCAATCATGTGCCAAGGTATGAAAGCAACATGGGAAGCTTACACTTTCATAATATTAAATATAAACTATATTTAAATAAAAAATATTATATAAATTGAACCATAGTTAAAATGTTGATTTTATTTGTGGTAACAAATAATTCCTTAAAGTTAAAGATGTGCATATGAAAAATCAAGCTTTATAAACATTTTAAAGATATAATAGAATGTTATAGGAATTCAGGGTAGGGGATATTTCTTTTAAAACACTCAAGAAAAAACTAACAAGGAAGTTTAATAAATTATACGAGTTTATTATTAAAATCTTTTGTCCATAAATTACCAACAAAGTGATAAAAGTAGACAGGGAGAAAGTATTTATCTAGTTAACTATGGTTATATATTCCTAAGGTTTTGTTTAGCAACTGTTCTATTTTCCTGCCAGACACGAGGTAGGAGTGATTTTCCTTGCCCACTTAGAATTTGTGTGGCCATTAACTTGCTTTGATCAATGACCCCTGCAAAGTGCCATGTGCAGAGTGTCATATCTGGGTCAGAGCTTTGACAACCATTTCTCAGTTTGCTTCCTCTCTTTCTTGTCTCTGGGGACCAGAAATATACTAGACCACATGGAAGTTGCTCAGCAATGGATCGCAGGGGGACGATGATGGAAAGCAAAGGCCTGGCTGACTCACAGTGAATTTGTATCATGAGTGACATCTAAACCTATTTGTTTATTTCTGGTTTAATTTTTTTTCACCATAACAAAATTTAGTTACATGCTAGATCACAATTTAACATAATTTAACTAATTATAATTAGAATCAAAGCTGTGTAATAACACACGAAACATTTTTTAAACCCCAACAAATTAAAAGAAAAATTCAAACCTGTCTGAATAAGTTATTCACAGAAGAGAAATCTCAAGTGGTTTAAAACTATATATGAAACTACATGAAAATGCTAATGCTTTCTGGTAGACATCACTTCATTTTAATGTTCAATGTTGTAAAACTCATGAAACTCAACATCAAAAAGCCAAACAACCTGATTAATAAATGGGCAGAGGACCTGAACAGACATTTTTAAAAGTAGATATACAGATGGCCAACAGGCACATGAAAATGTGCTCAATATCACTAATCATCAAAGAAATGCAAATCAAAACTACAATAAGATATAGTCTTACATCTGTCAGATTGGCTATTCTCTAAGAGGAAACAAATAATAAATGTTGGCAAGGAAGTGGAGAAAAGGGAACTCTGTTCACTGTTGGTGGCAATGTATATTGATTCAACCACTTGTAAATAGTCTGAAGTTTCCTCAAAAAATTAAAAAAAAAAACAAAAAACAAAAAACATACAACCCAGCAACTGCAGTCTTAGCTATTTATCCAAAGAAAATGATAACACTAATTAGAAAATATATTAGGCACCCCCAACGATCACAGAAGCATTATTTACAATGACCAAAATGTGTAAGCAAGCTAAGAGCCCATTGATAGATGAATGGATAAAGAAGATATAGTATATAAACAAAATGGAACATTACTTAACCATTTAAGAAAGACATCTTGCCATTTGCAACAACATGGGTGGATCTAGAGAGTATTATGTTAAGTGAAATGTGTAAGATAAAGGCAAACAGTCGATGATTTCATCTTTATGTGGAATCTAAAAAACAAATGAACAAACATAACTGAAACAGAGCTATAGATACAGAAAGCAAAGTGATTTCCAGGGGAAGAAGGTTGGGGTCATGGGATAAGAGATGTAGTTGACAGAGATTAGAGGTACAAACTTTCAGTTACAAAATACATGATTCACAGCTATGTACAATGTGGAGAATATAGTCAATAATAATGTAATATCTTGGTATAAAAGTGAAAGTTTTTGTTCTTAGTCATGTCCGACTCTTTGTGACCCCATGGACTGTAGCCCGCCAAGCTACTCCATCCATGGAATTCTCCAGGCAAGAATACTTTTGAGGGTAGCCATTTCCTTCTCCAGAGGATCTTTCAAACCAAGGGACTGAATCTAGGTCTCCTGCATTGAAAGCAAATTCTTTACCATCTGAGCCACCAAATAATAATTCAAATTAACATGATGATCATTATCAAATATATAGAAAATCACTATGTTGTACACCAGGAATTAACATAGTGTTGTAGATCAATTATACTTAAGAAGCAACAAACTCATATAAAAGGAGATCAGATTTGTGGTTAACAGAGGGGGAGGGGAAATGGATGAACATAGTCAAAATGTACAAACTTTTAGTTATAAGATATAAAAGTACTACAGATGGAAAATACAACATGATAAATGTAATTAGCACCACAAAAAGCTGTTAAGATAGTAAACCCCAAGAGTTCTCATCACAAGGAAAATTATTTTTCTTTTATTTTGCATCTATATGAGATGACAGATGTTCACCAAACATTTTAATAATAATTTCATGATATATGTAAGTCAAATCATTGTATTCTATACCTTAAGTGTATACAGTGCTGCATGTCACTTCAGTACAGTTCAGTTCAATTGCTCAGTCGTGTCCAGCTCTTTGTGACCCCATGGCCACCCCTGCATCATGACAGGTCTCCTTGTCCTTCACCATCTCCCCAAGCTTGCTCACTGATGTCCATTGAGTCAGTGATATCATTCAACCATCTCATCCAACCATCTCAACCTTCTTCTCCAGCCTTCAATCTTTCCCAGCATCAGGGTCTTTTCTAATGAGTCATTTCTTTGCATTAGGTGGCCAAAATATTCCGTAACTACTTGATTGAATTTTTTAATCTCAAATTTAACTTATCGTATTATTAAGAAATATTAAGATGCCCCATTATCTTTTATAGGTCAGTGGCTCTAGAATTTCCTCTAATGCTCTTCTCACTCCTCATCTTTACCTGAAATATTCTTTCTTCATTGTCCATGATCTTTTCCTGGACAGGAGCTTAGGTTTGTTCCTTTTGGTTGATTTATAGTAGTCAAGCAAACCTAAAGCCATTGCCTTTTTTTTTTTTTTCTTTACCAGAGTCTCCTTGAAATTACACGGATGTTGAAGCTTGGAAAAATTTTTTTTTTCTAATTTTACTTATTCTTATATTTTTCTGCCAAGATTCCCAGTAAATTCATATGACAATATTGGGGTATTCTGATTCTCATTATAGAATGTCTAAATTACATACAAGTGTTAACCAAGCATATCGTGTGTTGGTAACAGACAACACTATCTCAGATGTTAACACTCAACTGCTGATCAGTACACAATGCTTCCAATATTTTGCAACACACTAATATTTTGCAACATTACATCCCATGTTATATGTGTAGATGCATTCAGATCAGATCAGATCCGTTGCTCAGTCGTGTCCGACTCTTTGCAACCCCATGAATCGCAGCACGCCAGGCCTCCCTGTCCATCACCAACTCCCGGAGTTCACCCAGACTCACGTCCATAGAGTCAGTGATGCCATCCAGCCATCTCATCCTCTGTCGTCCCCTTCTCCTCTTGCCCCCAATCCCTCCCAGCATCAGAGTCTTTTCCAATGAGTCAACTCTTCGCATGAGGTGGCCAAAGTACTGGAGTTTCAGATTTAGCATCATTCCTTCCAAAGAAATCCCAGGGCTGATCTCCTTCAGAATGGACTGGTTGGATCTCCTTGCAGTCCAAGGGACTCTCAAGAGTCTTCTGCAACACCACAGTTCAAAAGCATCAATTCTTTGGCGCTTAGCCTTCTTCACAGTCCAACTCTCACATCCATACATGACTACAGGACAAACCATAGCCTTGACTAGACGAACCTTTGTTGGCAAAGTAATGTCTCTGCTTTTGAATATGCTATCTAGGTTGGTCATAACTTTCCTTCCAAGGAGTAAGCGTCTTTTAATTTCATGGCCGCAGTCACCATCTGTAGTGATTTTGGAGCCCCCAAAAATAAAGTCTGACACTGTTTCCACTGTTTCCCCATCTATTTCCCATGAAGTGATGGGACCGGATGCCATGATCTTCGTTTTCTGAATGTTGAGCTTTAAGCCAAATTTTTCACTCTCCTCTTTCACTTTCATCAAGAGACTTTTGAGTTCCTCTTCACTTTGTGCCATAAGGGTGGTGTCATCTACATATCTGAGGTTATTGATATTTCTCCCACTAATCTTGATTCCAGCTGTGTTTCTTCCAGACCAGCGTTTCTCATGATGTACTCTGCATATAAGTTAAATAAACAGGGTGACAATATACAGCCTTGACGTACTCCTTTTCCTATTTGGAATCAGTCTGTTGTTCCATGTCCAGTTAGGATGTTTTTAGTTATTAGTTATTAGTGTTATTAGTGTTTTTGCAGTGGTAAGTATAGCTTTAATTTTTTTTTCCCTTTTGAAATAATTGGAAGTAAGATTTTGGTTTGCGTTTTTACACAGAATGTCTGATGTTTAGCAGTGTTTTACTATTGTAATGCAGAGAATTTAAAGCCAGTAGTGGTCAATTAAATATACATTTAAAAATAGTAAAAAAATAAAAATAAAAAAAACTAGATTGTATCACCAGTTGTTGATGGGAATGTGCTTTGTGGCAACACTCTTAGAGTGTTTGAGGGATATAGGTTCATACAAATATTTTGGAGAATAACTTGATGGTATCTCTCAATTTAAAGACACAGGTAACTGGTCACTGGTCATGAATAAATCCCCTGTTAATAACATAAAATTTTGAATATATACTAAAGAAAATGATGGTTCAAGAGTTTTACTAAACACTTATTCTACAGTGTATAATTCAAAGCAACTTATCCTTCTCTAAACTTCATTTTTTCATTTTTTTTATTAAAAACAAACAAACAAAACAAAACTTTGTTAGGCACCCATGGCTTGCAGTATTTCAGTTTCCTGCCCAGAAATTGAACTTGAGCCAGGGCATTGAAAGCCTGGAATCCTAACCATTTTGCCACCAGGGAACTCCCCCTCTACACTTTAACACAAAAATAAATTATATCATGCTCTAATACAATGAAACAGTTGAAATGAATGATACAGAGATATCAATAAAAGCAACAAACAAAATAAATCTAAAACAGGGAAAATGTTGAGTGAAAAAAAAATCAATGTGCAGTATATATGTGTGTGTATATATATATATATATATAAACATGATTCCATGTAGTATCAATATCAACCGTTTTCTGTACAGCCTATTAGACCAGAATTTAGTGGCTTGAAAAAACAAAATGCTTTTATTATTTCTCACAGTTTATGTGGTCAGGTGCACAGGAGTGGCGTTTCTGTACTGTTCTGGCTCAGAGGCTGAATGAGATCATACACAGATATTATCACATGCTACCATCATCTACTGGCTCTTAGTGATAGATCACCCTCTTCCAAGGTGGCTTGCTCAAACAGCTGGCAAGGTGACACTGTTTATTGGTGTGCTTAGTCACTCAGTTATGTCCAACTCTTTGCAACCTCATAGACTGTAGCCCACTAGGCTCTTCCATCCATAGAATTTTCCAGGTAAGAACATTGGAGTGAGTTGCCATTTCCTTCTCCGAGGGATCTTTCTGACCGAGGGATTGAACCCAGCTCTCCTGCTTTGAAGGCAGAGTTTACTAGGAGGCAAAGAAAACTACATCAAAGGAAATCAAACCAGCAAATCCTAAAGGAAACCAACCCTAAATATTCACTGGTAAGACTGATGAAGTTCCAATACTTTGGCCATCTGATGTGAAGAGCCAACTCATTGGAAAAGGGTCTGATTCTGGGAAAGATTGAAGACAAAAGGAGGGTGGTAGAGGATGAGATGGTTGAATAACATTATCAACATAAAATACATGAATTTGAGCAAATTCTGGGAGATAGTGAAGAACAGGGGAGCCTGATGTGCAGCAGTCCATAAGGCAGCAAAGAGTCAGACACAACTTAGAAACTGAAAACTACAAAGAAAACTAGAATCCATCTTTGAGGCTGACTATCAAATACTGTTACACATTGAGTTGGCCAAAAAGTACGTTTGAGTTTTTCCATACTGCCTTATGGAAAAGCCTGAATGAACTTTTTGGCCAACTCAATAAAATACCATGAACATTAAAAACAATACCACTTATTTGTTATGTGAACACATGTATAATCAAGTGAAATATAAAATTTTGCATATGATGAACAACTTATTTGGATAGTGGCTACCTCTGATGAGAAGAGATGAAAGTGGGATTAGAGTTTGGTCTCTGGTGTGTTTGGCAGGGTCCATTTAATTAGGAAGGGGCATGAAGTTTTGATAGATTGGATGCTAAATATATCAGTGCTTATCATCCTTTCTCCTGCAAGTTTCCATAGAGGAAAAGTATTCCATAATTAATAAATCAATACAGAGAAGCAGCCTTCATAATTCATGAGTGATAATCAACTCTCAGCTGCTGTCTCCTTGACAGATGTCATTACACCAGCAAACACTGACTCTTCAGCAAGAGGATGTAGAGCTGAAGCTCTAATTCGTTGGCCACTTAATTCGAAGAGCCAACTCACAGGAAACGTCCCTGTTACTGGGAAAGACTGAGGGAGACAGAGGATGAGATGGTTGGATGACATCATCGATTCAATGGACATGAGTTTGAGTAAACTTTGAGAGATGGTGAAGGACAGGGAAGCCTGGAGTGCTGTAGTCCATGGGGTTGTAGAGAGTGTGACATGGCTGAGTGACTGAACAACAACCTAAGAGATTGCCTTGTCCTCATCCAGTTTACTTTATTAAGACATCCCCTTTGAAAAAAAGCCTCCATTGAATCAAATAACCCCTAAAATGGAAAGTGTGGTCCTGGATATCCAGAAAAATCTTGAGAATGTGAAAGGGGATATTCCACCCACAGTGTCTACATCTGGCAGGGGAGCCTTGTCAATGAACCTGACAGCATGTAGCTTTCTCTACCTTTGGATCTATATTGAAATCTTAAGTCAGTAGTATCAAGAGCCAACGTTTCTTTAGTAATATGCTGGGCATTAGGCTAAATTCTTTACCTGTTATTTCATCCTAAAGACAACCTTATGGTATGTCCTGCATATTTTGAAAGGTGCATCTGGGGGACATCAAGCAGATAAGTAACTTGCTATGCAAATTAGTAACAGAGCAAAAAATTTTAATCAGGAAATCTGGCTTCTCTATTGTGCCATTGCTTCTCTAGTGATTCTCATTTCTCTGGTTCTCTGGCTACCACCTTGAATCATCTTTAAAAATCTCTTCATACATCTGTGTACCTGGATCTCAGCTTTAAATTTGGCAGTAGTGAAGTCGTGATCTCTCTAACAAGAGCATGAATAGTTGTGGCTTTCTCCCTCATGTCTAATACTGGGGAGATGGTAGACCTGGAACACTTAAAAATTCCTGGAGCTCTAAGTTAGTCAGAGAGCTCCAGCCTTTGGTAGGATCCAGGCTAAAGTTCAAGGGGCATAGCAGGTATGCCTCACATTGTACTGCCCTCAACTTGGAAAACCACTGTAATTCTGGAGCTGTCTATTTCCTGCCATTGAACATAGAGTAATTTGGTCACTCTCTAGGCCAGCCTAGATTGTCATACGAACACCACAGACTGGGTATCCTAAACAACAGAAATTTATTTCTCACAGTTCAGGAAGCTATGGGGTCCAAGGTCAGAGTACCAGCATGATGGGATTCTAGTGAGAATCCTCTTTCTGGCTTACAAATCTCTGCCTCCTTTTGATGTCTTCACAAGGTAAGAAAAGATAGAGAACAAGATATCATGTCTCTTCTGATAAGGACACTAATTTCATTAAGAGGGCCCCACCCTCATGAAAGGGTCCTATGCTTTCGTTTTCTTTCACTTTCATCCTCATGAGCTCACCTAAAATGAATTAACTCCCAAAGGTCCCATCTCCAAAATCTATCATATTGAGGATTGGTGGTGATTTAGTTGCTAAATTGTGTCTGACTCTTGCGACCTCATGGACTGTAGCCTGCCAGGCTCTTCTGTCCATGGGATTCTCTAGGCAAGAACACTGGAGTGGGTTGCCATTTCCTTCCCCAGAGGATCTTCCTGACCCAGGGATTTAACCCAGACTGAGCCTTCAATAAATGAATTTGGGGAGTCATAATTCAGTTAATAGCACTCACTAAGCCTCATGCGTGGTCTGGTGCTCACCCATCAGGTCATGGTCAGTCCCTCAAGGTCAGCCAGGGAAGGTTGTTTATCATCAATAATTTTTTAACCAAGAAGGTCTGATCACTGCCCTACAGTTGCTCACACAGGGCTCTCAGAAGACACCTTTCAGGGATTGCCACCACAAATTCAAGGTGATAACATAGGTCAGTTTCTATTTTTTTTTTAATTTTATTTTATTTTTAAACTTGACAAAATTGTATTAGTTTTGCCAAATATCAAGATGAATCCCCCACAGGTATACATGTGTTCCCCATCCTGAACCCTCCTGCCTCCCCATACCATCCCTCTGGGTCAACCCCAAGCATCCAGTATCCTGCATCAAACCTGGACTGGCAACTCATTTCATACATGATATTTTACATGTTTCAATGCCATTCTCCCAAATCTTCCCACCCTCTCCCTCTCCCACAGAGTCCATAAGACTGATCTGTACATCAGTGTCTCTTTTGCTGTCTCGTACACAGGGTTATTGTTACCATCTTTCTAAATTCCATATATATGCATTAATATACTGTATTGGTGTTTTTCTTTCTGGCTTACTTCACTCTGTATAATAGGCTCCAGTTTCATCCACCTCATTAGAACTGATTCAAATGTATTCTTTTTAATGGCTGAATAATACTCCATTGTGTATATGTACCACTGCTTTCTTATCCATTCATCTGCTGATTGACATCTAGGTTGCTTCCATGTCCTGGCTATTATAAACAGTGCTGCGATGAACATTGGGGTACACGTGTCTCTTTCCCTTCTGGTTTCCTCAGTGTGTATGCCCAGCAGTGGGATTGCTGGATCATAAGGCAGGTCTATTTCCAGTTTTTCAAGGAATCTCCACACTGTTCTCCATAGTGGCTGTACTAGTTTGCATTCCCACCAACAGTGTAAGAGGGTTCCCTTTTCTCCACACCCTCTCCAGCATTTATTACTTGTAGACTTTTGGATCACAGCCATTCTGACTGGTGTGAAATGGTACCTCATAGTGGTTTTGATTTGCATTTCTCTGATAATGAGTGATGTTGAGCATCTTTTCATGTGTTTGTTAGCCATCTGTATGTCTTCTTTGGAGAAATGTTTATTTAGTTCTTGGGCCCATTTTTTGATTGGGTCATTTATTTTTCTGGAATTGAGCTGTAGGAGTTGCTTGTATATTTTTGAGATTAGTTGTTTGTCAGTTGCTTCATTTGCTATTATTCTCTCCCATTCTGAAGGCTGTCTTTTCACCTTGCTAATAGTTTCCTTTGATGTTCAGAAGCTTTTAAGTCTAATTAGGTCCCATTTGTTTATTTTTGCTTTTATTTCCAATATTCTGGGAGGTGGGTCATAGAGGATCCTGCTGTGATGTATGTCGGAGAGTGTTTTGCCTAGGTTCTCCTCTAGGAGTTTTATAGTTTCTGGTCTTATGTTGAGATCTTTAATCCATTTTGAGTTTATTTTTGTGTATGGTGTTAGAAAGTGTTCTAGTTTCATTCTTTTACACATGGTTGACCAGATTTCCCAGCACCACTTGTTAAAGAGATTGTCTTTAATCCATTGTATATTCTTGCCTCCTTTGTCAAAGATAAGGTGTCCATATGTGCTTGGATTTATCTCTGGGCTTTCTATTTTGTTCCATTGATCTATATTTCTGTCTTTGTGCCAGTACCATACTGTCTTGATGACTGTGGCTTTGTAGTAGAGCCTGAAGTCTGGTAGGTTGATTCCTCCAGTTCCATTCTTCTTTCTCAAGATCGCTTTGGCTATTCGAGGTTTTTTGTATTTCCATACAAATGTGAAATTATTTGTTCTAGCTCTGTGAAGAATACTGTTGGTAGCTTGATAGGGATTGCATTGAATCTATAAATTGCTTTGGGTAGTATACTCATTTTCACTATATTGATTCTTCCATTCCATGAACATAGTATATTTCTCCATCTATTAGTGTCCTCTTTGATTTCTTTCACCGGTGTTTTATAGTTTTCTATATATAGGTCTTTAGTTTCTTTAGGTAGATATATTCCTAAGTATTTTATTCTTTCCATTGCAATGGTGAATGGAATTGTTTCCTTAATTTCTCTTTCTGTTTTCTCATTATTAGTGTATAAGAATGCAAGGGATTTCTGTGTGTTGACTTTATATCCTGCAACTTTACTCTATTCATTGATTAGTTCTAGTAGTTTTCTGGTGGAGTCTTTAGGGTTTTCTATGTAAAGGATCATGCCATCTGCAAATAGTGCGAGCTTTACTTCTTCTTTTCCAATTTGGATTCCTTTTATTTCTTTTTCTGCTCTGATTGCTGTGGCCAAAACTTCCAAAACTATGTTGAATAGTAATGGTGAAAGTGGGCACCCTTGTCTTGTTCCTGACTTTAGAGAAAATGCTTTCAATTTTTCACCATTGAGGATAATGTTTGCTGTGCGTTTGTCATATATAGCTTTGATTATGTTGAGGTATGTTCCTTCTATTCCTGCTTTCTGGAGAGTTTTTATCATAAATGGATGTTGAATTTTGTCAAAGGCTTTCTCTGCATCTATTGAGATAATCATATGGCTTTTATTTTTCAATTTGTTAACGTGGTGTATTACATTGATTGATTTGTGGATATTGAAGAATCCTTGCATCCCTGGGATAAAGCCCACTTGGTCATGGTGTATGATCTTTTTAATGTGTTGTTGGATTCTGATTGCCAGAATTTTGTTAAGGATTTTTGCATCTATGTTCGTCAGTGATATTGGCCTGTAGTTTTCTTTTTTTTGTGGGATCTTTGTCAGGTTTTGGTATTAGGGTGATGGTGGCCTCATAGAATGAGTTTGGAAGTTTACCATCCTCTGCAATTTTCTGGAAGAGTTTGAGCAGGATAGGTGTTAGCTGTTCTCTGAATTTTTGGTAGAATTCAGCTGTGAATCCGTCTGGACCTGGGCTTTTGTTTGCTGGAAGATTTCTGATTACAGTTTCAATTTCTGTACTTGTGATGGGTCTGTTAAGATTTTCTATTTCTTCCTGGTCGAGTTTTGGAAAGTTGTACTTTTCTAAGAATTTGTCCATTTCTTCCACGTTGTCCATTTTATTGGCGTATAATTGCTGATAGTAGTCTCTTATGATCCTTTCTATTTCTGTGTTGTCTGCTGTAATCTCTCCATTTTCATTTCTAATTTTATTGATTTGATTTTTCTCCCTTTGTTTCTTGATGAGTCTGGCTAATGGTTTGTCAATTTTATTTATCCTTTCAAAGAACCAGCTTTTGGCTTTGTTGATTTTTGCTATGGTCTCTTTTGTTTCTTTTGCATTTATTTCTGCTCTAATTTTTAAAATTTCTTTCCTTCTACTAACCCTGGGGTTCTTCATTTCTTCCTTCTCTAGTTGCTTTAGGTGTAGAGTTAGGTTATTTATTTGACTTTGTTCTTGTTTCTCTAGGTATGCCTGTATTGCTATGAACTTTCCCCTTAGGACTGCTTTTACCGTGTCCCACAGGTTTTGGGTTGTTGTGTTTTCATTTTCATTCGTTTCTATGCAAATTTTGATTTCTTTTTTGATTTCTTCTGTGATTTGTTGGTTATTCAGCAGCGTGTTTTTCAGCCTCCATATGTTGGAATTTTTAATAGTTTTTCTCCTGTAATTGAGATCTAATCTTACTGCATTGTGGTCAGAAAAGATGCTTGGAATGATTTCTATTTTTTTGAATTTACCAAGGCTAGCTTTATGACCCAGGATGTGATCTATCCTGGAGAAGGTTGCATGCGCGCTTGAGAAAAAGGTGAAATTCATTGTTTGGGGATGAAATGTCCTATAGATATCAATTAGGTCTAACTGGTCTATTGTATAGTTTAAAGTTTGTGTTTCCTTGTTAATTTTGTTTAGTTGATCTATCCATAGGTGTGAGTGGGATATTAAAGTCTCCCACTATTATTGTGTTATTGTTAATTTCTCCTTTCATACTTGTTAGCATTTGTCTTACATATTGCAGTGCTCCCGTATTGGGCGCATATATATTTATAATTGTTATATCTTCTTCTTGGATTGATCCTTTGATCATTATGTAGTGACCTTCTTTGTCTCTTTTCACAGCCTTTGTTTTAAAGTCTATTTTATCTGATATGAGTATTGCTACTCCTGCTTTCTTTTGGTCCCTATTTGCATGGAAGATCTTTTTCCAGCCCTTCACTTTCAGTCTGTATGTGTCCCCTGTTTTGAGATGGGTCTCTTGTAGACAACATATGTAGGGGTCTTGTTTTTGTATCCATTCAGCCAGTCTTTGTCTTTTGGTTGGGGCATTCAACCCATTTACATTTAAGGTAATTACTGATAAGTATGATCCCATTGCCATTTACTTTATTGTTTTGGGTTCGAATTTATACACCGTTTTTGTGTTTCCTGTCTAGAGAATATCCTTTAGTATTTGAGAAGACACATTGTTTTCTTGTCTGTTGTTTAGTCGCTAAGTCATGTCTGATTCTTTTGTGACCCCATTTGATCCCTGGGTTGGAAGATCCCCTGAAGGAGAAAATGGCAACCCACTTCAGTATTCTTGCCTGGGAAATCCCACAGACAGAGGATTCTGGAGAGCTACAGTCCATGGGGTCACAAAGAGCCAGACACGACTGAGTGACTAAGCACACACACATAGACTATAGCCCTCCAGGGCTATAAAAGGCCTTAAGTTAATCATCTGCTACCACTCTCCTAGTCCAGACTCAGAAGTTAGTTTTCTTTTTGGTGACTTAGTAGCTGAAACTCAGGTATTTGCTCCAACTTGCATTCCTTTGAGGCTTAAATGTGTGGCTTCATGGGCCAAATTTTCCTTTCGAGATTATCAGATATTGTTGTACCTCACTCATTCACTTTTTTTCTTTTAAACAAATCTTAATAGCTTGTGAAATATCCTTCTGATCTGAGAGAAAGCAATAGAAATTCATTTGTGATCTGTACTAAATAAGAAGACAGCAATACCTTTTATTGTACTTCTGTTCATAAGGGTTGACTTTATTACTGATTTTGAAGCTCCTGGGCTTTTTTCTATTGCTGGATCTTGGCCTGTGCTCTACAAATTTGCATATAATTTGATATTAGAAAACCTCTGGCTATATTGCTTTGTCTTTTAGTAGTTTAGGAGATTTAAAGTACCCAGGACAAAGACTGTGTAGCTACTGACTTCCTGCTTTGTTACACAAAGTCATGCAGATGTTTTTACTACACAGGCTTCTCATCTTGTTTGACTTGCCTTCTCAGTCTGTCCAAATAATAAGAGTCTCGGATCCAGAGTGCCAGTAGTTTAATATGGATTTTATCTCCAGTATGTCCTTCCAGCATTGATTTATCATATATTTTATAGAATGTAAAAGCTTTCCTCTTGAGTTTCCAGGCTTCACAGAAATAGTTGTTACAATTAAGCCATTATAACAAGGTAACTTTGTTCTTGTTGAGTACACACCAGCCAAGACATGAAAATATCTTACAGTATTTTGGACAATCTAACTAAATTTTAGAAAAGATCTAGTTAGCTTGTCTCTGTAGAGATGGTGTGTTTTGAAAGGACAGGTTTATTGTATTTTAATTCTGCAGGCAGCAAAAAAATAAAGATAATAAATAATGTTTCTAAAGATTATGCCATATGGCTTATAATGCTTTAATTCTCTGAGATAAATATAAGTATTTCCCATATTCTACAACTATGGAAACTAATTTTTATAATTTAAGGAACTTGCTGAAATTAGATGGTTAGTAAGAGGTGGAGTTGGGATTTAAATCTTGATATTCTGGTTGAGGAGGCCAAACTCTTAATCATTATCCTCTATTATCTATTAGTAAACCCCTGTGGGGTAAAATGTTAAACATACACACTCTTGATCTTGCTCCTTGAATATTTCAGAATTTGATAACCTATAGTTTTAAAAGTTTTTCCTGTAATTCTGCTACTACAAGGAATTAAACCTCTAGTGGATGAGATTTAAGTGCTTCTGTTGCACTTCACCAATGGTGATGAGTTTTCAAGTTATTTAAAGCTCAATTTCATTAAATCTTACCATTTTTTTTTTTACCATTCTCATTCATCATATTTTAGTATTATAAATCTATTTCAGATATTGCATGAAAACAAGCCCTGTTCCCAAGTGATGACAAAGACTCTTCCTCTTTTAGAACCTGGCAAATATTTTTGTCAGTGACACATTCATCATCAAAAGATCACAGATCCACAGCATGAGAAGGGAGAGTTAATCAGGGAGCTTTAGCGGAAATACTGCTCTCTAGTTAATGGATGCCAGGCTGTCACTGTGAACAGTGAAAGTGCTGTTACTCTGTAATTCCTGTGGTGACTGCAAATGCTGAAATGGACATTCGTTTACACATTGAAGCACTTTCTCAAAAAAAAAAAAAGGAAAGAAAAGAAAAATCAACTTTGGCCATGAGAATCTAGTTGAAATACACAAGCTAAAGAGATTTAAATGGAAACTTTAAAATGGAGATTTAAAATGGAACCTTCTCAAAAGGTTAGTGCATTTATTAGGAAACATAAAATACATTGATGGCATAGTCATCATTAGGGATAAGATAACTCCTTACTTATTCCATTTATTCCTTTATTTTGAACATATCTACTTACATAAAACTTTTATGGATATGAAGGACTTCAGATTGCATATTGTGATATTTTCATCAGAATTCCTAGGTAATATTTTAGCTGCTGTGACTGTAATGATGAATTATCCTGAGCAGCCTGTAAGCCATTAGTCTGTTGTTAATATCAAGGTGATAAGAAAAGTCTTTTAATAGATAACTTGTTGAGACCTGGGCTTCCCTGGTGGCTCAGATGGTAAAGAATCTGTCTGCGATGCGGGAGACCTGGGTTCAGTCCCTGGCTCAGGAAGATCCTCTGGAGGAGGGCATGATAATCCACTGCAGTATTTTTGCCTAGAAAATCCTATGAGCTATATAATCCATGGAGTTGCAAGGTGTAGGACACAACTGAGCTACTTTCACTATTGAGACCTAGTACCTGTCTTCCTTTGTACCTTTTCTTTTCTTTCTTTTTTTTTTAATTGTTGGAGTATAATTGCTTTACAATGTTGTGTTTGTTTCTGTTGTACAACAAAGTGAATCAGCTATATGTATATCACCTCCCCCTTAAATCTCACTTCCCCTATGTCATCACAGAGCACTGAGATGAATTCCCTGTGCTATACAGCAACTTCCCACTAGCTACCTATTAATATTTTACACATGGTAGTGTATATATGTCTTCCCTGGTGATTCAACAGTGTAGAATTCACCTGTAATGCAGAAGACACAGGTTAGATCCTGGGTCGGGAACATCCTCTGGAGGAGGAAATGGCAACTCTAGTATTCTTGCTTGGAAAATCCCATGGACAGAGGAGTCTGCAGGGCCACATTTCATGGAGTCTCAAAGAGTCAGATGGGACTGAGTATGCACACTTAATGTTTATATGTCTTTACTACTCTCTAGATTTGTCTCACTCTCCCCTTCCACCCCTAAATCCATATCTACATCTCTATTCATGCCATGAAAATATTCCTGCCCTTTCAATATTACTCTCATTGAAGTTTGATATACTCATTACCCTTTCTTGATTAATAAGGGAATTATTTCTAATCCCTGCAAAATCTGAAGCTTTCAAAGTATCTTTTTATTGCTTTTAGGTTTTATGAAAATTAAATATTATATTCCCTTACCTATCTCTAACTCAATAAATATCTCTGGGCTCTACTATATGCATTACTTTCTGTTACTCAGAGGAAACATACAGAAAAATAGACAGATCTTGACTGGGTGTATTATGGTAGGTGAAATAATCTTCTCTCAAAGATTGATGGTAATCTCCAAAACCTGAGAATAGGTTACCTCCTGATAGATGAGACCTCGCAGATGTTATTAATGTTATGGACCTTGAGATGGGAAGATTATCATGGATTATCTAGGTGGTCCCCATTTAAACACCCAAGTCTTCAAATCAAGAGGATCTTGTATAGTTGAAGCTAGTGAGAGCCAGAGTCATGTAACAGGGGGAGAGAGTGAGATAAGAAAGAAACAAGAAGGAGCAATATGCAAATCCAATATAAGGTGCATGATTTTGAGTGATGCTGAGGATGATAAGCTCTTAGTTCTGCTACTGACTCCAGATAGAGGCTTACCTAAAGCCATTGTAAGTTGTCCATTTGAAAGATGAAGGTTGGCAAATTTATCCTTCAGCCCTTGCACTTCACCAAAGGATTTTTTTCCAGGGTTGATAACAACTCCCTTGCTTTTATGCTCTGCTTGAATGAGGCTGAGTGGGCTCCAGCTGTGAGATGGAGCAGAAAGCAAAATGAGATGAGAGGTATCCCTGTGAAGTGAGTCTCCAGTTACACAGATCTGTCTGCTGCAGGGTGATGTAATCACGGCAAAGGAGGGAAAGTGGCAGGGCACCGTGGTGTCTGAAACATGAAGGCCAGGGCCTAATGGGCACAGGATATTTATATCTGCCTGAGAGGACAGACTTGGTAAAGAAGTCAAAATGTAATTTGAAGAAGTTTGATTTTTTGGGTGGGTAAAATATATGTCTTGAAAGCAAGTGCATAATAAAATTAATAGAATTAATTATTCCTGTTAAAAATAAGGAAGGAGATAGTGCTTACTTTTCTTAGAGCATTTACTTTAGAAATTGTGTAATTAAAAATTATCCATCTCCTTGAAATGTAAGTCAGTTTTTTAAAGGCTAAATCAGTGTCTTGCCAGCTTAAAAACTCTGAAATATGTTTCTCAAATACTTGAAAGACATTGCTTTGAAATGTAAAGATGAAAAGATATGTTGCCCCCCCCACACACACTCTCAGCATCCCTGGGAGGGAAGGAGTCTAACTTCTGGGGTGCCTAGTTCATAGCTATAAAACTATAAGAAGCTTTTTTTTTTCTTTTGAAGAAAGCCATTAGCTAACATAAATGGTCACTCCAATTAACAAATGAATGTAAGGTGAGTTATATGTGACAGAGCTGTTAAGTCCTCTATTTGAGGATCAGTTGTGGTTTGTATCTTGAGAACACAGACATGATACATTTTATCGGCTTGGCCAAGAAAATCAGAGTTACTAAGGAAATATTTCATGCGAAGATGAGCACAATAAAGGACAGAATTTGTAAGGACCTAATAGAAGCAGAAGATATTAAGAAGAGGTGGCAAGAATACACAGAAAAACTATTAAAAAAAAAAAAAAAAAAAAAAAGATCTTCCTGACCCAGATAACCAAAATGGAATGATTATTCACCTAAAGCCAGACATCCTGGAATGTGAAGTCAAGTGGGCCTTAGGAAGAATCACTAGGAACAAAGCTAGTGGAGGTGATGGAATTCCAGTTGAGCTGTTTCAAATCCTAGAAGATGATGCTGTGAAAGTGATGCACTCAATATGCCAGCAAATATGGAAAACTCAGCAGTGGCCACAGGACTGGAAAAGGCCAGTTTTCATTACAATCCTAAAGAAAGACAATGCTAAGAATGTTCAAACTACTGCACAATTGCACTCATCCTATACACTAGCAAAGTAATGCTCAAAATTCTACAAGCCAGGCTTAAACAGGATGTAAACTGTGAACTTCCAGATGTTCAAGCTAGATTTAGAAAAGGCAGAGGACCAGAGATCAAATTGCCAACATCCTCTGGATCATGGAAAAAGCAAGAGAGTTCCATAAAAACATCTACTTTTACTTTATTGACTACGTCAAAGGCTTTTGACATCAAAGACTGTGTGGATCACAATAAACTGTGAAAAATTCTGAAAGAGATGGGAATACCAGACCACCTGACCTGCCTCCTGAGAAATCTGTATGCAGGTCAAGAAGCAACAGTTAGAACTGGACATGGAACAACAGATGGGTTCCAAATCAGGAAAGGAGTACGTCAAGCCTGTATATGGTCACCCTACTTATTTAAATTATATACAGAGTATATCATGTGAAATGCCAGGATGGATGAAGCACAAGCTGGAATCAAGATTGCCGGGAGAAACATCAATAACCTCAGATACACAGATGACACCACCCGCAGATGACTATAAATAAAGCTGAGCGTCAAAGAGTTGATGCTTTTGAGCTGTGATGTTGGAGAAAACTCTTGAGAGTCCCTTGGACTTCAAGGAGATCCCACCAGTCAATCCTAAAGGAAATCAGTCCTGAATATTCATATTCAAACCCTTGTACTTTCCTCCGCTCTAATATATCCTATTTACTTGGCATCATGAGTGTTTGCATATTCCTGGATTCCATTCTTTGCCTCTGGGAAGAAGAACTCAGATTCCCCTTTTAGTTGCAGAGAAGCAGTCCTGCCTACACCCTAATCTTTTCAAAGATACAACCTTTGATCCACTGTTGTAAAACCTTTCATCAAATGCTGTAGGCTTGAGATACATAGCTTTTGAGGCAGAAATCCAGTATGTCTCCTTTTTACTGGCAAAGAAATAAAGCTATATTTTTTATGTGTTTGCCAAAGGCATTTGCCATCTTCCTCTGTGAAGACTGAAACTTGTTCTGCTGTAGCTATTGTCCTTTGACACACACTGAAGGAAGATTGCCGGGAGAAATATCAATAACTTCAGATATGCAGATGACACCACTCTTACGGCAGAAAGAGAAGAGGAACTCAAAAGCCTCTGGATGAAAGTGAAAGAGGAGAGTCAAAAAGTTGGCTTAAAGCTCCACATTCAGAAAATGAAGATCATGACATCCGGTCCCATCACTTCATGGGAAATAGATGGAGAAACAGTGGAAACAGTGGCAGACTTTATTTTTTGGGGCTCCAAAATCACTGCAGATGGTGACTGCAGCCATGAAATTAAAAGACACTTACTCCTTGGAAGGAAAGTTATGACCAACCTAGACAGCATATTCAAAAGCAGAGACATTACTTTGCCAACAAAGGTCCGTCTAGTCAAGGCTACGGTTTTTCCTGTGGTCA
The DNA here is from genome assembly GCF_029407905.1 of Bubalus kerabau. NCBI lineage: Eukaryota > Metazoa > Chordata > Mammalia > Artiodactyla > Bovidae > Bubalus > Bubalus kerabau. The sequence continues at coordinate 53,750,636 of NC_073641.1, forward strand.
CATATGGATGTGAGAGTTGGACTGTGAAGAAGGCTGAGCACTGAAGAATTGATGCTTTTGAACTGTGGTGTTGGAGAAGACTCTTGAGAGTCCCTTGGACGGCAAGGAGATCCAACCATTCCATTCTGAAGGAGATCAGCCCTGGGATTTCTTTGGAAGGAATGATGCTAAAGCTGAAACTCCCGTACTTTGGCCACCTCATGCAAAGAGTTGACTCATTGGAAAATACTCTGATGCTGGGAGGGATTGGGGGCAGGAGGGAAAGGGAACGACAGAGGATGAGATGGCTGGATGGCATCACTGACTCAATGGACATGAGTCTGGGTGAACTCTGGGAGTTGGTGGTGGACAGGGAGGCCTGGAGTGCTGCGATTCATGGGGTTGCAAAGAGTCGGACACGACTGAGCGACTGAACTGAACTGAACTGAAGGAAGTTCAGGGTGTGTATATTGTCACCCTGCTTATTTAACTTACATGAAGAGTACCTCATGAGAAATGCCAGGCTGGATGAAGCACAAGCTGGAGTCAAGATTTCTGTGAGAGATATCAATAAACTCTAGAGAAGGCAATGGCACCCCACTCCAGTACTCTTGCCTGGAAAATCCCATGGATGGAGGAGCCTGGTAGGCTGCAGTCCATGGGGTGTCTGAGGGTCGGACACAACTGAGCGACTTCACTTTCACTTTTCACTTTCATGCATTGGAGAGGGCAATGGCAACCCAGTCCAGTGTTCTTGCCTGGACAATCCCAAGGACGGGGGAGCCTGGTGGGCTGCTGTCTATGGGGTCGCACAGAGTCTGACACGACTGAAGTGGCTCAGCATCAATAACCTCAGATATGCAGATGACACCACCCTTATGGCAGAAAGTGAAGAAGAACTAAAGAGCCTCTTGATAAACCTGAGAGAGAAGAGTGAAAATTTTCGCTTAAAACTCAACCTTCCAAAAACAAAGATCATGGAATCCAGTCCCACTACTTGATGGCAAATAGACAGGGAAACAATGGAAATAGTGACTAACTTTATTTTGGAGGTCTCCAAAACCACTGCAGATGATAACTGCAGCCATGAAATTAAAAGACACTTGCTCCTTGGAAGAAAAGCTATGACCAACCTAGACAGCATATCAAAAAGCAAGACATTATTTTGCCAATAAAGGTTGGTCTAGTCAAAGCTATGGTTTTCCTAGTAGTAACATATGGATGTGAGAGTTGGACTATACAGAAAGTTGAGTGCCGAAGAACTGATGCTTTTGAACTGTGGTGTTGGAGAAGACTCTTGAGAGTCTCTTGGACAGCAAGGAGATAAAAGCAGTCCATCTGAAATGAAATCAGTCCTGAATATTCATTGCAAGGACTGATGCTGAAGCTGAAACTCCAATATTTTGGCCACTGGATAAGAAGAACCAACTGTCTTCTGCTTCTGTTTTCTTAAGCATACAAAACAGAAGTTAATTACTGCCCTTCTCTGGATCTGCTAATTTATCAGACCAAGAACACACTTCAGAAATTTGGGACAAAGGGTATAGATTTTGGCTAATGGAGCAAGATGCTTATTGAAAACAAGAATCCTACACTGACTGCCTAGCAATTTTTATCTCACAAACCCATGAAATGTAACTCATCAGTCTCCTCTGTCCATGGAATTTTTCATGCAAGACTTCTGGAGAAGGTTGCCATTTACTTCTCCAAGAGATCTTCCCTGCCCAAGGATTGAACACACATGTCTTGCATTGGCAGGCAAATTCTTTTCCACTGGGGAAGCCCCATCTCTAGCAGTCCCTTAATCTCAGGTGGTCCAGTCTCCTAATCTTGATGAGTTTCTCTGGTACCTTTAATCTTGCCTCAGGGGGATTTTTTTGGCTTCTCCTCCCTTGCTTAGCAACTGTCGGAATCTACCCTTTAGAAGTCAGGGAAGGTCTTGTCTCTAAGTATTAGGAAATAGAAAGGCCTCTGTGCCTGGCCCCTACTTGGTTTCAGTGTGGTTTCCCCTTTCTACTTGTCAATTGCAAGAAAGTGAAACTCATCAGGACCCTGTGGGGCTCCTGGTCAAGGGAGCCTTTCTTTACCGTCTCCATGACCTCCCCTGTGTTTCAAAGTGTTAGTCACTCAGTTGTGTCTGACTCTTTACGACCCCATGGACTGTAGCCCACAATGGCTTCTCTGTTCATGGACTTCTCCATGCAAGAATACTGAAGTGCTTTGCCACTGCCTTCTCCAGGAGATTGTCCAGATCCAAGAGTGGAACCCAGACCTTCTTCATTGCAGTCAGATTCTTTACTACCCTGGGTTTGGGCACAGCTTTTGAAGGACACAAATTGTTTGTATCCCTCTTCCTGGAAACGCAATAAAACTATTATTTTCTACTCCACTCAAAATTCTGTCTCCAAGATTTGATTAGGCACCAGTGCACAGAGGAAGAGTGCTCAGCATCAAAAGAAGGGTGTAATGAATTGAAGCTGAGTCCCCATAAATGAAAATTAATCAGTGCATCTATGAAAGAAATGAACAATTTTAATCAAGCCAAATTTGAGAACTATAAGCAGCCCAAGCGTCTCCTCCATACCCAGACCACAAGTAAAACTGCCTTTGTGATGGCTTCTCTTGGAAATTTCAGGGTCATCTTAATTCATCAGTAGAAAATTAAACCCATTATATTCATTTTTGTCATAAGTCTTTTTTTTCAGTGTCCCTAAAATATGTACAGATATGTATATTTGTCATCTTCCCTACTCAACATTTTAGTCAAAGCTACAGTTCTACAAGTGTTATTTCATTAGCTTTATAATTAATCTCCCATTTCACTATTGAGCTTTTACAATGTCATGCAGATTATATTTATCTTCCTAATGTTAGAGCTGTTTAAGACAGTTATCTATAAAAATCATATCATCATATGATATAAATATTAAGAATCTTATTCTACTCATGACATAAATAATGAAGTCAATGACAAGGCATCTTTTGGACTAATAAACACTGAATGGAGGCCTAAGAGACTGTCTCATCTTAGCACATCACTAGATTATTAAAAAATAAAATAAAAATGATTTTAGTAGAGTTTTAAAGGTAAATCCAAGTAAACTGTATTACATTTAAATTTACTCTGAGTTAAAATTTTATATATAATTATGGTAATCATGTGTTACTTATTGCCATGTTAAAACTTTACCCTGAAATTTAATTGTTTAAAATAATATTTGTCTTACAGTTTCTAATGGTTAAGAAAAATAGAATGACTTAGGTGGAGTTTCCTGACTCAAGATTTTCATGAATCAAATTTGCAGTGATGCTGGTAGCCCAAACTGTATCCTCTGAACCTTTGACTGCTGAAAGTCTACTTGTAAGTGACTCAATCATACAGCTGTGAGTCGGTGATGGATGCCACCTAAGGTACCTCTGTTCTGTCCCAGTGCTTCCTATCTTTCAGGCATTGGTTCTCCTTATGGCCTCTTTAACAAGAAAAACTGAAATTCCTTGCATCGTGGCTGGGCTCAGAGAGACATTGGTGAAGAGAGACAGAGAGTCAGAGAAGTAGGAAGGCAGGAGAACAAGGAGATCAAGGACAAGGGCAAGCAGAAGAAGAAGGGGGAAAGGAGAGGAAAAGAGGGGAGAGGAGGGAAGGGAGGGGAGAGACCTAGGAGAGGGAGAGAGCACGAAACACCAAGTCTCCAAGGACGCAGAAAGGGCATGCAAGAGCCTTAGACATTTATAATCTTATTTCAAAAGTTACATTCCAATAATTCTCTGATATTTTATTCCTTAGCAGTAAGTCACTAAGTCTGCCCACACCCAAGGGGAGGAATATTAAGTTCTTCTGAAAGTGAAGAATATCAGTGTCTGTGAGCACAGGTTTAACATCACCACAGGTCATTAAAGTATTTAAACCCATTTTAGAACACTAAAATAATAATTTTTAAAAGTAAAACAGTATTTTCAATTGAGCAGAATAATTCCCTAGCTGTGGAGTGGTTCAGGAATTTATTACTGAAGCCATACACATAGCACACACACACATACTCTCCAAGGTCACACATAATCAAAAATATAACCTCAATGCATAAAGTTTTGTCAAAGGAAAAATGCTTGACGTTTCAAAAAGGCTCACTCATTAAAAATAAATTGAACTTTGTGTTATTTTAGCTGTAACCTTTAAACAATCAATGAATATGTACTCACTGTAATCATTCTTTAAAATTAAAATTATTGAAAAGCTTTATGATCACTGATGAATGAAAGGAATATTGATTTGTGACCAGGAGAGATGATCTCAAGCAGTAAACAGGTGTTCTAGAAGAATTCATTTCATTCTACTACAAGTGGGTCAATTTGAAATAAATTCATCATGTTTTTAAGTTTAACCATACATTGCATTATAATGCTTTAGATAGCAATTTGATCTAAGTAACTCCAGGATGAAAAAATAAATTATATCAATTAAGAGACTACAATAGTGCAAGTACTCCATGTTGTTAAGACATTCCTTTTTCTATATGTTACTTGTAAGTTTTGCTTTTTTAAAATATTATTCTTTGTTGTGTTTTTTCACTTGTTACACTAGCAATAGTAATTCATAAGGCTATGCATATGTAAATGTGAAGAATAAAACCACTCCTCTGTAAGTAATCATCATTTAATAGTTTTTTTTTGTTGTTGTTGTTGTTTTTTCCCACTGATGATAGTCAAGAGTGGATCAGGCTATTGGATTAACAGTTGTGATAATTTTAATAATAATTTAACAGTTATAAGTGATACTCTGCAGCTAGAATTATAAGGAATTATTCCTAATGAAACAAATAATAAGATAATTTAGGAAATTGAGTTTATTACTTTTGAATATGAAAACTTAAAAAATAATTAAACAAAGATTGCACACTGAGGTGATATATTATCACCTTTAACTATATTTGTTCTCAATTTCTTAAATTTTCCATTATCTTACTGGATTTTTGGCTAAATCATATGATTTTCTGGCTTCCCTGATGGCTCAGCAGGTAAAGAATCTGCCTGCAATGCAGGACATTAAGTCTTACCCCAGGCCACCGGTGTGAGGCCTTGTACCAAGAGCACAGAAGTGGAGCCCAGAATCAAGGTCTTCTCTGAAACTGACTGAGCCCCTTTGAAACTGACTGAGCCCCTCTGTAACTGTTGTCAAAAGACCCCTGAAAGTCACTAACAAGCTTTCTGACTCCCAATTATCAAAGATGCCTACTCCAGCAAGTACCATATATCACCCCGACCATCACCTAACACCAACCTTCCACCAGGAATTTTCTTTGTCTTGAGACTATTATGGCTATTACCCCCCCAAATTTGTTGGTTTTCCCTGGTATGTCAGGTTGGCCCACTGCACACACACAGCTCACATTATCTCTGTTTTTTGTCCTTGAAAATTTCCTCCTTTCTGAAATACTCTGTGTCTGGAAATTCTTTTCCGATCCATGCTTGGACTGCCTCAACACAGGAGACATAGGAGACACGGTTTCAAAATCTGGCTTGCTAAGATCCCCTGGAGGAGGAAATGACAGCCAATTCTAGTGTTCTTACCTGGAGAACCCCATGGACAGAAGAGCCTGGCAGACTTCTGTCCATGGAAATCACAAAGAGTTGGATACAACTGAGTTATTAAGTACATACACGTAATTTTCTACAACTTTATTTCTCAATTTTTTTTATTTCCTATGAAAGATTTTCTATGGTGGAGGTAATGAAGGAGGTAATGAAGGAGGTAATGAAGAACATCTTCATTACCTCCACCAGAGTTTGAAAGTAAAGTGAAAATGAAGTTTCTCAGTCATGTCCAATGCTTTGTGAACCCATGGACTGTAGCCTACCAGGCTCCTCCAATCATAGGGTTTTCCAGGCAAAAGTACTGGAGTGGGTTGCCATTTCCTTCTCCAGAGGATTTTCCCAAACCAGCAATGAACCTGGGTCTCCTGCATTGGAGGCAGACACTTTACCATCTGAGACACCAGAGTTCCAGTTCAGTTCAGTCGCTCAGTCGTGTCCGACTCTTTGTGATTCTGTCCCATGAATCTCAGCACGCCAGGCTTCCCTGTCCATCACCAACTCCTAGAGTTTACTCAAACTCATGTACATCGAGTTGGTGATACCATCCAGCCAACTCATCCTCTGTCATCCCCTTCTCCTCCTGCCTCCAATCCCTCCAAGCATCAGAGTCTTTTCCAACGACTCAATTCTACAAATGAGGTGGCCAAAGTATTGGGGTTTCAGCTTTAGCATCAGACCTTCCAATAAATACCCAGGACTGATGTCCTTTAGAATGGACTGGTTGGATCTCCTTGCAGTCCAAGGGACTCTCAAGAGTCTTCTCCAAAACCAGACTTCAAAATCAATTCTTTGGCACTCAGCTTTCTTCACAGTCCAACTCTCACATCCATACATGACCACTGGAAAAACCATAGCCTTGACTAGATGGACCTTTGTTGGTGAAGTAATGTCTCTGCTTTTGAATATGCTATCTAGGTTGGTCATAACTTTCCTTCCAAGGAGTAAAGGTCTCTTAATTTCTTGGCCACAATAACCATCTGCAGTGATTTTGGAGCCCCCAAGAATAAAGTCTGACACTGCTTCCCCTGTTTCCCCATCTGTTTCCATGAAGTGATGGGACCAGATGCCATGATCTTCGTTTTCTGAAAGTTGAGCTTTAAGCAAACTTCTTCACTCTCCTATTTCACATTCATCAAGAGGCTTTTTAGTTCCTCTTCACTTTCTGCCATAAAGGTGGTGTCATCTGCATATCTGAGGTTATTGATATTTCTCCCAGCAATCTTGATTCCAGCTTGTGCTTCTTCCAGCCCAGCGTTTCTCATGATGCACTCTGCATATAAGTTAAATAAGCAGGGTGACAATATACAGCCTTGATGTACTCCTTTTCCTATTTGGAACGAGTCTGTTGTTCCATGTCCAGTTCTAACTGTTGCTTCCTGACCTGCATATAGGTTTCTCAAGAAGCAGGTCAGGTGGTCTAGTATTCCCATCTCTTTCAGAATTTTCCACAGTTTTTGTGATCCACAGGGTCCAAAGGCTTTGGCATAGTCAATAAAGCAGAAATGGATATTTTTCTGGAACTCTCTTTCTTTTTCGATCATCCAGTGGATTTTGGCAATTTGGTCTCTGGTTCCTCTGCCTTTCCTAAAACCAGCTTGAACTTTGGAAGTTCATGGTTCATGTATTGCTGAAGCCTGGCTTGGAGAATTTTGAGCATTACTTTACTAGTGTGTGAGATGAGTGCAATTGTGCAGTAGTTTGAGCATTCTTTGGCATTGCCTTTCTTTGGGATTGGAATGAAAACTGACCTTTTCCAGTCTTGTGGCTACTGCTGAGTTTTCCAAATTTGCTGGCATATTGAGTGCAGCACTTTCACAGCATCATCTTTCAGGATTTGAAATAGCTCAACTGGAATTCCATCACCTCCACTAGCTTTGTTCATAGTGATGCTTTCTATGGCCCACTTGACTTCACATTCCAGGATGTCTGGCTCTAGGTGAGTGATCACACCATCATGATTATTTGGGTCATGGAGATAGTTTTTGTACAGTTCTTCTGTGTATTCTTTCCACCTCTTCTTAATATCTACTTCTGTTAGGTCCATACCTTTTCTGTCCTTTATCGAGCCCATCTTTACATGAACTGTTCCTTTGGTATCTGTAATTTTCTTGAAGAGATCTCTAGTCTTTCCCATTCTGTTGTTTTCCTCCATTTCTTTGCATTGATCACTGAGGAAGCAAGGTCCAATGCTGTAAAAAGCAATATTGCATAGGAACCTGGAATGTTAGGTCCATGAATCAAGGCAAATTAGAAGTGGTCAAACAGGAGATGGAAAGAGTGAACGTCAACATTCTAGGAATCAGCAAAGTAAAATGGACTGAAATGGGTGAATTTAACTCAGATGACGATTATATCTACTACTGTGGGCAGGAATCCCTTAGGAGAAATGGAGTACCCTTCATAGTCAACAAAAAAGTCTGAAATGCAGTACTTGGATGCAATCTCAAACACAACAGAATGATCTGTTCATCTCCAAGGCAAGCCATTCAATATCACTGTAATCCAAGTCTATGCCCCAACCAGTAATGCTGAAGAAGCTGAAGTTGAACGGTTCTATGAAGACCTACAAGACCTTTTAGAACTAACACCCAAAAAGATGTCCTTTTCATTACAGGCGACTGGAATACAAAAGCAGGAAGTCAAGAAACACCTGGGGTAACAGGCAAATTTGGCCTTGGACTACGGAATGAAGCAGGGCAAAGCCTAATAGAGTTTTGCCAAGAGAATGCACTGGTCATAGCAAACACCCTCTTCCAACAACACAGGAGAAGTCTCTACACATGGACATCACCAGACGGTCAACACCGAAATCAGATTGATTATATTCTTTGCAGCTAAAGATGGAGAAGCTCTATGTAGTCAGCAAAAACAAGCCCGTGAGCTGATTGTGGCTCAGATCATGAACTTCTTATTGTCAAATTCGGACTTAAATTGAAGAAAGCAGGGAAAACCACTAGACCATTCAGGTATGACTTGAATCAAATCCCTTATGATTATACAGTGGAAATGAGAAATAGTTTTAAGGGACTAGATCTGATGGACAGAGTGCCTGATGAACTATGGAGGGAGGTTCCTGACACCAGAGTTTGGCCTCAGGTGGCAACCCACTCCAGTACTCTTGCCTGGCAAATCCCATGGACAGCAGAGCCTGGTAGGCTTCAATCCATGGGGTGGCTAGGAGTTGGACATGACTGAGTGGCTTCGCTTTCACTTTTCACTTTCATGCATTGGAGAAAGAAATGGCAACCCACTCCAGTGTTCTTGCCTGGAGAATCCCAGGGATGGGGGAGCCTGGTGGGCTGCCGTCTCTGTGTTCCCACAGAGTCGGACATGATTGAAGTGACTTAGCAGCAGCAGCAGCAAGTAACAGGGAGGGAACACAGCTCCATTTGACAACAGAAAATTGGATTAAAGACTTACTGAGCATAGCCCCTCCTATCAGAACAAGACCCAGTTTCCCCATAGTGAGTCTCTGCCATCAGGAAGCTCCTAAGGCCCCCTAATCTTTCACCATCAGGGGGAAGACAGAATGAAAATCACAATAACAGAAAACTAAAAAATCTGATCACAAGCTCCACAGTCTTGTCTAACTCAATGAAATGAAAAGCCATGCTGTGTAGGGCCATCCAAGACAGACAGATCATGTTGGAGGGTTCTGACCAAATGTGGTCCACTGGAGAAAGGAATGGTAAATCATTTCAGTATTCTTGGCTTGAGAACCCCATGAACAGTATGAAAGGCAAAATGATAGGAAACTGAAAGATGAACTCCCCAGGTTGGTAGGTACACAATATGCTACTGGTGATAAGTAGAAAAATAACTCCAGAAAGAAAGATGAGCCAGAGCCAAAGCAACAACCATGTCCAGCTGTGGATGTGACTGGTGACGGAAATAAAGTCCAATGCTGAAAGAGCAATTTGCATAGGAACCTGGAAAGTTAGGTCTATGAATCAAGGCAAATTGGAAGAGGCCAAACAGGAGATAGGAACAGTGAACATCGACATTTTAGGAATCAGCAAACTGATGGACCTGAATGGGGGAATTTAACTCACATGACCATTATATCAACTAATGTGGGCAAGAATCCCTTAGAAGAAATAGAGTAGCCCTTATAGTCAACAAAAAATCCAAAATGCAGTATTTGGGTGAAATCTCAAAAATGACAGAATTATCTCTGTTCATTTCCAAGGCAAGCCATTCAATATCCCAATAATCCAAGTCTATGCCCTGACCAGTAAAGCTGAAGAAGCTGAACGGTTCTATGAAGGCCTACAAGACCTTATATAACTGACATCCCAAAATGATGACCTTTTCATTATAGGGAATTCGAATGCAAAAGTATTAAGTCAAGAAATACCTGGAGCAACAGGCAAATTTGGCCTTAGAGTAATGAATGAAGCAGAGCAAAGGCTAATAGAGTTTTGCCAAGAGAATACACTGGTCATAGCAAACACCCTCTTTCAATAAAACAAAAGAAGACTCTACACACAGATATCACCAGATGGTTAATGCCAAATCAGATTGATTATATTCTTTGTGGCTAAAGATGGAGCTCTATATAGTCAGTAAAAACAAGAACAGGAACTGACCATGGCTCAGATCATGAACTCCTTGTTGCCAAATTCAGACTTAAATTGAAAAAAGTAGGGAAAACAACTAGACCTTTCAGGTATGACCTAAATCAAATTCATTATGATTATACAATGAAAGTGAGAAATAGATTCAGGAATTAGATGTGATAGAGTGCCTGAAGAACAATGAATTGAGGTTCATGACATTGCACAGGAAGCAGTAATCAAAACCATCCCCAAGAAAAAGAAATACAAAAAGGCAAAATGGTTCTTAGATGAGGCCTTACAAACAGCTGTGATAAGAAGAGAAGTGAAAGGCAAAGGAGAAAAGGAATTGAATGCACGGTTCGAAAGAATAGCAAGGAGAGATAAGAAAGCCTTCCTCAGATATCAATGCAAAGAAACAGAGGAAAACAACAGAATGGGAAAGACTAGAGATCTCTCCAAGAAAATTAGAGATACCAAGGGAACACTTCATGCAAAGACTGGCACAGTAAAGGACAGAAATGGTATTGACCTAACAGAAGCAGAAGATATTAAGAAGAGGTGGCGTGAATACACAGAACAACTATACAAAAAAGATCTTCACAAACCAGATGACCACGATGGTGTGATCACTCACCTAGAGCCAGACATCCTGGAATATGAGGTCAAGTGGGCCTTAGAAAGCATCACTACGAACAAAGCTAGTGGAGGTGATGGAATTCCAGTTGAGGTATCTCAAATCCTAAAAGATGATACTGTGAAAGTGCTACACACAATATGCCAGCATATGGCCATAGGACTCAGCAGTGGCCATAGGACTGGAAAAGGTCAGTTTTCATTCCAATCCCAAAGAAAAACAATGCAAAAGAATGCTCAAACTACCACACAATTGCATCAACACAGACGCTAGCAAAATAATCCCCAAATTTTAGTTAACAGCTAAATACCCATATTAACTGGCTTTAATGTACTTCTCCTGCCATGAGGAAAAAAAAAAAAAAAAAAAAGGTGGGAAGAGCTAAACATTCTCCAAGCCAGGCTTCAGCAAGACATGAACCGTGAACTTCCAGATGTCCAAGTTGGATTTAGAAAAGGCAAAGGAACCAGAGATCAAATTGCTAACATCTGCGGGATCATCAAAAAAGGAAGAGAGTTCCAGAAAAACATCTACTTTAACTTATTGACTACACCAAAGCCTTTGACTGTGTGGATTGCAGCAAACTGTGGAAAATTCTTAAACAGATGGGAATACCAGACCACCTGACCTGCCTCCTGGGAAATCTGTATGCAGGTCAGGAAGCAACAGTTAGAACTGGACATGGAACAACAGCCTGGTTCCAAATCAGGAAAGGAGTACGTCAAGCCAACATTGTCACCCTGTTTATTTAACTTATATGCAGAGTACATCATGAGAAACACTGGGCTGGAAGAAGCACAAGCTGGAATCAAGATTGCCAGGAAAAATATCAAAAACTTCATATATGCAGACGACACCACCTTTATGGCAGAAATCGAAGAAGCACTGAAGGACCTCTTGATGAAAGTGAAAGAGGAGAGTGAAAAAGTTGGCTTAAAGCTCAACATTTATAAAACTAAAATCATGGCATCCACTCCCATCACTCGATGGCAAATAGATTGGGAAACAATGAAAACAGTGACAAACTTTATTTTTGAGGCTCCAAAACCACCCCAGATGGTGACTGCAGCAGTAACATTAACAGACAATTACTCCTTGGAAGAAAAGTTGTGACCAACCTAGACAGCATATTAAAAAGCAGAGACATTACTTTGCCAACAAAGGTTGGTCTAGTTAAAGCTATGGTTTTTCCAGTAGTCATATATGGATGTGTGAGTTGGACTATAAAGAAAACTGAACCTAAACAATTTACGCTTTTGAACTGTGTTTTTGGAGAAGATTCTTCAGAGTCCCTTGGACTGAAAGGATATCCAACCAGTCCATCTTAAAAGGAAATCAGCCCTGAATATTCATTGGAAGGATTGATGCTGAAGCTGAAACTCCAATACCTTGGTCACCTGAGGCATAGAACTGACTCTTTTGAAAAGACCATGAAGCTGGAAAAGATTGAAGGCAGGAGGAGAAAGGGACGACAGAGGATGAGATGATAGAGTGGCATCACCGACTCAATGGACATGAGTTTGAGTAAACTCTGGGAGTTGGTGATGGACAGGGAGGCCTGGCATGCTGCAGTTCATGGGATCTCAAAGAGTCAGACACGACTGAGCACCTGAACTGAACTGATGAATGATTTTCATTGTAAAATGGACAGAAATCATAGCTAATCTGAGTTAGAATCTCAATGTTGCTATAATCTCGGGTGATCCATCAGGTTTTTCTCTTTATTTTTCCACTCTTGAAGCAGTCCAGTTTTTGTCTTCTATCATCAGATCAGATCAGATCAGTCGCTCAGTCGTGTCTGACTCTTTGCGACCCCATGAATAGCAGCACGCCAGGCCTCCCTGTCCATCACCAACTCCCAGAGTTCACTCAGACTCACGTTCATCGAGTCAGTGATGCCATCCAGCCATCTCATCCTCTGTCGTCCCCTTCTCCTCCTGCCCCCAATCCTTCCCAGCATCAGAGTCTTTTCCAATAAGTCAACTCTTCGCATGAGGTGGCCAAAGTACTGGAGTTTCAGCTTTAGCATCATTCCTTCCAAAGAAATCCCAGAGCTGATCTCCTTCAGAATGGACTGGTTGGATCTCCTTGCCATCCAAGGGACTCTCAAGAGTCTTCTGCAACACCACAGTTCAAAAGCATCAATTCTTCAGTGCTCAGCCTTCTTCACAGTCCAACTCTCACATCCATACATGACCACAGGACAAACCATCGCCTTGACTAGACGAACCGTTGTTGGCAAAGTAATGTCTCTGCTTTTGAATATGCTATCTAGGTTGGTCATAACTTTCCTTCCAAGGAGTAAGTGTCTTTTAATTTCATGGCTGCAGTCACCATCTGTAGTGATTTTGGAGCCCAGAAAAATAAAGTCTGACACTGTTTCCACTGTTTTCCCATATATTTCCCATGAAGTGATGGGACCAGATGCCATGATCTTCGTTTTCTGAATGTTGAGCTTTAAGCCAACTTTTTCACTCTCCACTTTCACTTTCATCAAGAGGCTTTTTAGTTCCTCTTTACTTTCTGCCATAAGGGTGGTGTCATCTGCATATCTGAGGTTATTGATATTTCTCCCGGCAATCTTGATTCCAGCTTGTGTTTCTTCCAGTCCAGCGTTTCTCATCATGTACTCTGCATATAAGTTAAATAAACAGGGTGACAATATACAGCCTTTACGAACTCCTTCTCCTATTTGGAATAGTCTGTTGGTTCATGTCCAGTTCTAACTGTTGCTTCCTGACCTGCATACACATTTCTCAAGAGGCAGATCAGGTGGTCTGGTATTCCCATCTCTTGAAGAATTTTCCACAGTATATTCCATCCTTATTTCTCTCTCTCTCTCTATCTGATGACTCATTTTCAGTCTACTTTGCTGTCTCATTTTCCTACATATGCCAATTAAAACTGATTTTCTTATGCATTTCCTATATATTCTTTTCTTTTATGCCACCTCTCTACCTACTATTGTGGTTTTTGTTTAGTCACTAAGTCATGTCTGATTCTTTTGAACCCCATGGACTGTAGCCCACCTGGCTCCTCGGTCCCTGGGGTTTTCTAGTCAAGAATACTAGAGTGTGTTGCCATTTCCTCCTCTAGGGGATCTTCTGGCTCAGGGACTGAACCTGAATCTTTTTCATTGTAAGACACATTATTTACCACTCTATCACCTGAGAAGACCCAACCCTTTCCCTAGATAAATGCATCCTCTCCATGATTTTAAGTCCCATTTATATTCCAGTTCAGTTCAGTCACTCAGTCATGTTCATTTTTGCAACACTATGAATCACAGCACGCCTGGCCTCACTAACCATCACCAACTCCCGGAGTTCACTCAAACTCATGTCCATCGAGTCAGTGATGCCATCAAACCATATCATCCTCTGTCGTCCCCTTTTCCTCCTGCCCCCAATCCCTCCCACCATCAGGGTCTTTTCCAACGAATCAACTCTTCACATGAGGTATCCAAAGTATTGGAGTTAAAGCTTCAGCATCAGTCCTGCCAATGAACACCTAGGACTGATTTCCTTTAGGATAGACTGGTTGGATCTCCTTGCAGTCCAAGGGACTCTCAAGAGTCTTCTCCAACACCACAGTTCAAAAGAATCAATTCTTCAGCACTCAGCTTTCTTCACAGTCCAACTCTCACATCCATACATGACCACTGGAAAAACCACAGCTTGGACTAGATGGACCTTTGTTGGCAAAATAATATCTCTGCTTTTCAATATGCTGTCTAGGTTGGTCATAGCTTTCTTAGAGACCCCAAAATGTATTATCTCCAGACCAGATCTGCTTTAATGGTTTCTTTTATTTTTAATTTAAATTTATTTATTTTAATTGAAGGCTAATTACTTTACAATATTGTATTGGTTTTGCCATACATCAACATTAATCTGCCACGGGTATACAAGTGTTCCTCATGCTGAAACCCCCTCCAACCTCCCTCCCTGTACCATCCCTCTGGGTCATCCCAGTGCACCAGCCCCAAGCATGCTGTATCCTGCATCCAACTTGGACTGGCAATTCATTACTTATATGATAATATACATGTTTCAAAGCCATTCTCCCAAATCATCCCACCCTCTCCCTCTCCCAGAGAGTCCAAAAGACTGTTCTATACATCTGTGTCTCTTTTACTGCCTCACATACAGGGTTATCATTACCATCTTTCTAAATTCCTTATACATGCATTAGCACTGGTCATAACAAACACCCTCTTCCAACAACATGAGAAGACTCTATACATGGACATCACCAGATGGTCAACACCAAAATCAGATTGATTATATTCTTTGCAGCCAAAGATAGAGAAGCTCTATACAGTCAGCAAAAACAAGACCAGGAGCTGACTATGGCTCAGACCATGAACTCCTTATTGCCAAATTCAGACTTAAATTGAAGAAAGTAGGGAAAACCACTAGACCATTCAGGTATGACCTAAATCAAATCCCTTATGATTATACAGTGGAAGTGAAAAATAGATTTAAGGGCCTAGATCTGAAAGATAGAGTGCCTGATGAACTATGGAATGAGGTTCGTGACATTGTCCAGGAGACAGGGATCAAGACCATCCCCATGGAAAAGAAATGCAAAAAAGCAAAATGGCTGTGTGGGGAGTCCTTAAAAATAGCTGTGAAAAGAAAGGAGAAAAGGAAAGATATAAGCATCTGAATGCAGAGTTCCAAAGAAGAGCAAGAAGAGATAAGAAAGCCTTCCTCAGCAATGAATGCAAAGAAATAGAGGAAAACAACAGAATGGGAAAGACTAGAGATCTCTTCAAGAAAATTAGAGATACCAAGGGAACATTTCATGCAAAGATGGGCTCAATAAAGGTCAGAAATGGTATGGACCTAACAGAAGCAGAAGATATTAAAAAGAGGTGGCAAGAATACACAGAAGAACTGTACAAAAAAGATCTTCACAACCCAGATAATCACGATGGTGTGATCACTGACCTAGAGCGAGACATCCTGGAATATGAAGTCAAGTGGGCCTTAGAAAGTATCACTATGAACAAAGCTAGTGGAAATGATGGAATTCCAGTTGAGCTATTTCAAATCCTGAAAGATGATGCTGTGAAAGTGCAGTACTCAATATGCCAGCAAATTTTGAAAACTCAGCAGTGGCCACAGGACTGGAAATCATCATTTTTCATTCCAATCCCAAAGAAAGGAAATGCCAAAGAATGCTCAAACGACTGCACAATTGCACTCATCTCACATGCTAGTAAAGTAATGCTCAAAATTCTCCAAGCCAGGCTTCAGCAATATGTGAACCGTGAACTTCCTCATGTTCAAGTGGGTTTTAGGAAAGGCAGAGGAACCAGAGATCAAATTGCCAACATCTGCTGGATCATGGAAAAAGCAAGAGAGTTCCAAAAAAACATCTATTTCTGCTTTATTGACTATGCCAAAGCCTTTGACTGTGTGGATCACAATAAACTGTGGAAAATTCTTCAAGAGATGGGAATCCCAGACCACCTGATCTGCCTCCTGAGAAATTTTTATGCAGGTCAGGAAACAACAGTTAGAACTGCACATGGAACAACAGACTGGTTCCAAATAGGAAAAGGAGTACATCAAGGCTGTATATTGTCACCCTGCTTATTTAACTTATATGCAGAGTACATCATGATAAATGCTGGACTGAAAGAAACACAAGCTGGAATCAAGATTGCTGAGAGAAATATCAATAACCTCAGATATGCAGTTGACACCACCCTTATGGCAGAAAGAGAAGAGAAACTCAAAAGCCTCTTGATGAAAGTGAAAGTGGAGAGTGAAAAAGTTGGTTTAAAGCTCAACATTCAGAAAACGAAGATCATGGCGTCCGGTCCCATCACTTCATGGGAAATAGATGGAGAAACAGTGGAAACAGTGTCAGACTTTGTTTTTTGGGGCTCCAAAATTATGGCAGATGGTGAGTGCAGCTATGAAATTAAAAGACACTTAGTCTTGGAAGGAAAGTTATGACCAACCTAGATAGCATATTCAAAAGCAGAGACATTACTTTGCCAACAAAGGTCCGTCTAGTCAAGGCTATGGTTTTTCCTGTGGTCATGTATGGATGTGAGAGTTGAACTGTGAAGAAGGCTGAGCACTGAAGAATTGATGCTTTTGAACTGTGGTGTTGGAGAAGACTCTTGAGAGTCCCTTGGACTGCAAGGAGATCCAACCAGTCCATTCTGAAGGAGATCAGCCCTGGGATTTCTTTGGAAGGAATGATGCTAAAGCTGAAACTCCAGTACTTTGGCCACCTCATGTGAAGAGTTGACTCATTGGAAAAGACTCTGATGCTGGGAGGGTTTGGGGGCAGGAGGAGAAGGGGACAACAGAGGATGCAATGGCTGGATGGCACCACTGACTCGATGGACATGAGTCTGGGTGAACTCCGGGAGTTGGTGATGGACAGGGAGGCCTGGCGTGCTGCGATTCATGGATTCACAAAAAGTTGGACATGACTGAGCGACTGAAGTGAACTGATACTGTATTGGTGTTTTTCTTTCCAGCTTACATCACTCTGTATAACAGGCTCCAGTTTCATCTACCTCATTAGTATTGATTCAAATGTATTCTTTTTAATGGGTGAGTGTTACTCCATTGTGTATATGTACCACTGCTTTATTATCCATTCATCTGCTGATGGACATCTAGGTTGCTTCCAGGTCCTGGCTATTATAAACAGTGCTGCGATGAACATTGTGGTATACTTGTCTCTTTAAATTCTGGTTTCCTCTGTGTGTATGTCCAGCAGTGGGATTGCTGGGTCATATGGCAGTTCTATTTCCAGTTTTTTAAGGAATCTCCACACTGTTTTCCATAGTGACTGTACTAGTTTGCATTCCCACCAACAGTGTAAGAGGGTTCCCTTTTCTCCACACCCTCTCCAGCATTTATTGCTTGTAGACTTTTGGATCACAGCCATTCTTACTGGCTTGAAATTGTACCTCATTGTGGTTTTGATTTGCATTTCTCTGGTAATGAGTGATGTTGAGCATCTTTTCATGTGTTTGTTAGCCATCTGTATGGCTTCTTTGGATAAATGTTCTTTGGCCCATTTTTTGATTGGGTCCTTTATTTTTCTGGAATTGTGCTGCAGGAGTTGCTTGTATATTTTTGAGATTTGTTCTTTATCAGATGCTTCATTTGCTATTATTTTCTCCCATTCTGAAGGCTGTCTTTTCACCTTGCTTATAGATTCCTTTGTTGTGCAGATGCTTTTAAGTTTAATTAGGTCCCATTTGTTTATTTTTGCTTTTTTTTTTTTTTTAAAGGGATGATGTTTATTTTGACAGGTAACATTCTAAGCACTTAGCTAATTTAATTCTCACAAAAACTAAACAATTTCTATTATTATGTATATTTTACACAGGAGGCATCAGGGTGTTTTGCCCAAGTATAACCAACTGGTCTGTGGAGAGCCAGATTTTGCTTTTACTTCCAATATTCTGGGAGGTGGTTCATAGAGGATCTTGCTGTGATTTATGTTGGAGAGTGTCTTGCCTATGTTCTCCTCTAGGAATTTTATAGTTTCTGGTCTTATGTTTAGATATTTAATTCATTTTGAGTCTATTTTTGTGTATGGTGTTAGAAAGTGTTCTAGTTTCATTCTTTTACACGTGGTTGACCAGTTTTCCCAGAACCACTTGTTAAAGATATTGTCTTTAATCTATTGTATATTCTTGCCTCGTTTGTCAAAGATAAGGTGTCCATAGGTGCGTGAGTTTATCTCTG
This sequence comes from Bubalus kerabau, assembly GCF_029407905.1. Taxonomy (NCBI): domain Eukaryota; kingdom Metazoa; phylum Chordata; class Mammalia; order Artiodactyla; family Bovidae; genus Bubalus; species Bubalus kerabau. Next base: position 53,769,130 of record NC_073641.1, read on the forward strand.
GGCTTTCTATTTTGTTCCATTGATCTATATTTCTGTCTTTGTGCCAGTACCACACTGTCTTGATGACTGTGGCCTTGTAGTAGAGCCTGAAGTCAGGCAGGTTGATTCCTCCAGTTCCATTCTTCTTCTCAAGATTGCTTTGGCTATTTGAGGTGTTTTGTATTTCCATACAAATGTGAAATTATTTGTGCTAGCTCTGTGAAAAATACCGTTGGTTGCTTGATAAGGATTGCATTGAATCTATAGATTGCTTTGGGTAGTATACTCATTTTCACTATATTGATTCTTCTGATCCATGAACATGGTATATTTCTCCATCTATTAGTGTCCTCTTTGATTTCTTTCACCAGTGTTTCATAGTTTTCTATATATAGGTCTTTAGTTTCTTTAGGTAGATATATTCTTAAGTATTTTATTATTTTCGTTGCAATGGTGAATGGTATTGTTTCCTTAATTTCTCTTTCTTTTTTCTCATTATTAATGTATAGGAATGCAAGGGATTTCTGTGTGTTGATTTTATATCCTGCAACTTTACTCTATTCATTGATTAGCTCTAGTAATTTTCTTGTGTAGTCTTTACGGTTTTCTATGTAGAGGATCATGTCATCTGCAAACAGTGAGAGTTTTACTTCTTCTTTTCCAATTTGGATTCCTTTTATTTCTTTTTCTGCTCTGATTGCTGTGGCCAAAACTTCCAAAACTATGTTGAGTAGTAGTGGTGAAAGTGGGCACCCTTGTCTTGTTCCTGACTTTAGAGGAAATGCTTTCAATTTTTCACCATTGAGGATAATGTTTGCTGTGCGTTTGTCATATATAGTTTTTATTATGTTGAGGAATGTTCCTTCTGGTCCTGCCTTCTGTAGAGTTTTTATCATAAATGGATGTTGAATTTTGTCAAAGGATTTCTCTGCATCTATTGAGATAATCATATGGCTTTTATTTTTCAATTTGTTAATGTGGTGCATTACATTGATTGATTTGTGGATATTGAAGAATCCTTGCATCCCTGGGATAAATCCCACTTGGTCATGGTGTATGATCTTTTTAATGTGTTTTTGGATTCTGATTGCTAGAATTTTGTTAAGGATTTTTGCATCTATGTTCATCAGTGTTATGGGCCTGTAGTTTTCTTTTTTTGTGGGAAATTTGTCAGGTTTTGGTATTAGGGTGATGGTGGCCTCAGAAAACAGCAACCCAAAACCTGTGGGACACTGTAAAAGCAGTGCTAAGAGGAAAGTTCATAGCAATACAGGCATACCTCAATAAACAAGAAAAAAGTCAAATAAATAACCTAACTCTACACCTAAAGTAACTAGAAAAAGAATAAATGAAGAAACCCAGGGTTAGTAGAAGGAAAGAAATCTTAAAAATAGGGCAGAAATAATTGCAAAAGAAACAAAAGAGACCATAGCAAAAATCAACAAAGCCAAAAGCTGATTCTTTGACAGGATGCATAAAATTGACAAACCATTAGCCAGACTCATCAAGAAACAAAGGGAGAAAAATCAAATCAGTAAAATTGGAAATGAAAATGGAGAGATCACAACAGACAACACAGAAATACAAAGGATCACAAGAGACTACTATCAGCAATTATATGCCAATAAAATGGACAACGTGGAAGAAATGGACAAATTCTTAGAAAAGTACAACTTTCCAAAACTGAACCACGAAGAAATAGAAAATCTAAACAGACCCATCACAAGCACAGGAATTGAAACTGTAATCAGAAATCTTCCAGCAAACAAAATCCCAGGTCCAGAGGGCTTCACAGCTGAATTCTACCAAAAATTTAGAGAAGAGCTAACACCTATCCTACTTAAACTCCTCCAGAAAATTGCAGAGGAAGGTAATCTTCCTAACAGTTTCAACCTCACTTTATTGAATCAACGATTTTCCCATCTGCTCACAATCATGTAAACCTAGCCCAGAATATGGTTCTTTTAAAGCACATTTTTTTTTTTTTTAGTTTGCTTTAGAAACCTGTTTTTATGTTTCACTTCTGTTGCTCTGCATATCCAATCTATCATTAAGTCTTTTCAGTTTAGTCTTATCAATATATAACTATATCCATTTTCTTTTCACCTTTTACAAACTGTATTTTGATCTATTCAAATCAGTTTCACCCAACTTATTTAAGCATTTCTAAAAATCAACCTGCTATTTTGTTTTGAATAGTCCCATCCTAAGCAATTTCACTCAACTAATTCCCAAAACTGTAGTGAACTAATTTTCAATAGTTTTGATCATTGAATTATCTTGCTTAACACACACTGAGAATATTTCCAGTACATTTAGGATAAAATTGAAAACTCTTAGTCTGGCCTATAAATTTCCACTTGCCATTCCATCTTTATTCTGCTTGCTTTTCCTATCAATCTTTATATTCTAAGCACCAGGACCTTCTTAAAGTTCATCTAAAAGATAAAATCTATCTATCCTAAAGTCCTCTGCTGTTGTTTTGTCATTGTACAATTGTAAAGTTGTGCCCAATTCTCTGTGACCATGAACTGTAGCACACCAGTTTTCTCCCAGAGATTTCTCCGATTCCTGTCCATTGAGTCCATGATGCTATCTAACCATCTCAACCTCTGTTCCCCTTATCTCCTTTTGCCCTCAATCTTTCCCAGCATCAAGGTCTTTTCTGATGAGTCATTTTTTTGCATCAGGTGCCCTAAGCGTTCTTACACATGTTATTTTTTTCTACCTAGACTGTTTTCTTTGGTCCTTGGATGGTAATTTCAGAGTCATCTATCAGTACTCAGCAGAATTGCCTCTGACTCAGACAATAAAGATGGTAAAGAATCTGCCTCCAATGCAGGAGACACAGGTTTGATCCCTGTGTCAAGAAGATCCCCTTGAGAAGCGAATGTCTTCCCATTCCAGTATTCTTTCCTGTAGAATTCCACAGACAGTCCATGGGGGTGGGTGGGGGAGGGTCACAAAGAATCTGACAAACAGTGACTTTAGGAGATGTCTTAGAAATACTTACAGCCCAATTACATGGCAAATATGAAAACATTTTGCTGCACCCTTACTTTTTATTATATTATTCGTTTAGTATAGAGTCTTCCATTGCTTGCAATTGTTATTCATTAGGCTGATGATATTCATAAAGGTTCTCTTACTTAGTGATGGGAAACTCCATGAACTCATATATATGTTATCTACCTAGATCATCTCAAACTAATGCAACATTGTGAATTAACTATATTTCAATAAAAAATACAGTTTGAAAAAGGAACCTTTCTTATACCAAATCTTTCTTATTCTTTTAATCTCTTCTACCTTGAAGAGTTCAGCCCTTAAAAGGGGTCTCATGATTAGGTCAGGCCCATCAGGAATACTTTATTTTTCTTAAAATCAGCTCATTTATAAACTTAATTACTGAACTTTTTTTATGAGACTGAAGAGAAAAAAGTTGATAATTTCAGTTTTATAGTTGAAACTTCAGCACTCTTTTTGAATAACTGATACATCAAGCTGACATAAAATCATTAAAGATATAGGTGACCTGAACATCACTATTGCTGAACTTGATATCATTGACATTAATAGAGCACTCCATCCAATAATAGCAGAATACCTATTTGTCAAAATCCACAGAGCTTTACTTCACAAATAGTACATCTTTATATATGCAGTGCATGCCTGTGTGTTCAGTTGTGTCCGATTCTTTGTAACCCTATGGACTGTAACCTGCCAGACTCCTCTGTCCATGGAATTTTCCAGGCAAGAATACTGGAGTAGGTTGCCATTTCCTACTCCAGGGCATCTTCCTGACTGAGGGATGGAACGTGTGTCTCTTGTGTCTCCTGAATCTCCTGCCTTGGCGTGTAGGTACTTTACCACTGTGACACTTGGGACGCCTATGTATGCAACGAAGATCATCAGTTAGGAGGCTATGTGATCCCAGGATAGAATGCAAAATGTTACAATCTATCTTATAAACATTTAAAATAACTTCACTGAATGAAGTAGAAAGAGTGCTGACCAAGGTGACTTTGAAAATGAATGCAGTCTAATACTAAAAGCAAAAAATCTGTTCATACACATTTTAACTTAACTGACAAATAAGTTTCTCTGTGAGGTACATGTTGTCAATTATTTTACCTCTACACACATATAATGGAGTTAACCATTTAAAGAAGTGCATTTCAGATGGTGGAAGTCAAATTTTTCATTGTTGTAGTGAGAGTTTGAAGATAGGGAGATAGGGCTAGGGTGATCATGTAGATTAGAGTTTGAGACATAAATAAGGACTCATGTAGATATTATTATAGACACAGATGGTTGCATTTCAAACTATTTATAGATATGTATGTACATGGGAAAGAATACACACATATTTTTATTTTCCTGTCAGCTGAGAAGTCCTTAAAATATATGATACCACCATAGCATGAAGCACAACTAGCATTAAGACATAAAGAAACCTGGGATTTTTGAAAAATGGCCAATATAAAAATGGGGAAAAATATACAAGAATGGGGAGAAAATATACAAGATGAAAGTGGAGCAACTGGAAGTGCTAGAATGTAAAGAAGTACTCAAAATATTTGAATTTATGTATTATTTCAATTTGGGAAGAAGTGCATTGAAAATTGTATTCTCTTATTTCTGTTATAGATTTTATTCACATTTTCAGTGATTTCAAAAATGCATTATTATCAATGCATCTTCTAGTATATAAATCATCCGTATGTTAACTGCAAATTTTATTTTATATAGAAGCCTACCTATTATGACAATCTCACACCTAAGCCAGGACAGGTAGTTTTTAGCAATGGGAAGGACATAACCTTGTGGCCTTGGATGCCATTGTTTAACTCATCTATCTGGGAAATAAAGAATTACATAGAATTCACCTACATTGTTAAGATAGTTAAAGCAATGACATTTGTTTAAAAATAAATTTTTATTACTTTAAGAAATTTACATTTATACAGTCAAAAGAAAATCATCTTCTGAATAGGGTTTCTAATAAAAGAACTTTGTCTTAATCTACATAATCTGAGCAGAAAACTTCTAGACCATCTCTAGCAATACCTTACAGAATAAGATTTACAAACCCCAATAAACCATTTTTTATGTCAGTGTCAGTTTAGAATAAATTGATGGCTGCTAAAACTTAATTTAGTTAGAGTCTCTTCTGATCATATTTATAGTTTTATAGACAGCCATGTTCAATTCAATTATATTATATCTTTCAATATGCAAGGTTTAAAGTAAGAATCTATTTTAAATTCTCCGATATTCAGGAATCTATCCAATTATGCTAAACTAAATATTTTAAACAAAATATTTTATCTAATAAAGCATTTGATCCCAATAGTAAATCTGCCAATATGAATCTCCACATTTTATTTTTTAATTTTCTGAAACACACCTGCCAGAGTAATTGCAGACTCCTGCAAGTAATCTGATATCACATGAAAAGTTCAGACTACAAACAAGTTAATATTAATATGCAGAATAGTGAATTAATATTTATATTACTCTCAAAAGGAAATCTTGTTTTATAAAGTGAATTAAATTTGCAACTAGATCTTGAAATTGGTATTTTGGATCATTTTAGACAGTGGACTTTCAGTTTCTGATGTTAATAATGACATAATCATTTGTTGAATAGTTTTTTAAATGATCAAATAATGAGATAATTAGGGGATTCAGCAACTAGAGAAAGGAAGGAAAGGAATACAATTATGATATATATACAAAATATGGCTTTTATTATAGCATAGTTTTTTAATGAATTCTGTCAATTACTTTAAGGAAAATACAACTTAACCTAGACTATTTTATTTATTTACTTTTGTTATAGCATTTTATTTGTTCAGTTTGGTACATTGTTAGTGCAAAATTTTTTATTATTATTATTTTTATTTATTTATTTATTTATTTATTTTTACTTTAAAATATTGTATTGGTTTTGCCATACATCAACGTGTATCCGTCACATGTGTACACATGTTCCCCATCCTGAACCAGTTACACTGAATAAATTTGATAAAATATTGCAGTTTCTAGCTGTTCATAGGGTTGGTTTCATCTTAATTTTCCAACTAACCTCTTGACCATCTAGTCAAAGCTGTGGTTTTTCCAGTAGTCACGTAAGGATGTGAGAGTTGGACCATAAAGAAGGCTGAGTGCTGAAGAATTGACACTTTTGAATTGTGATGTTGGAGAACACTTTTAATGCGTCCCTTGGACTTCAAGGAGATCCAACCAGTCAATCCAAAAGGATATCAGTCCTGAATATTCATTGGAAGGACTGATGCAGAAGCTCCAATATTTTGGCCTCCTAATGTGAACAACTGACTCGCTGGAAAATACCCTGATGGTGGGAAAGATTGAAGGAGCGAGGAGAAGGGGACGACAGAAGATGAAATGGTTGGATGGCATCATCGACTCAGTGGACATGAGTTTGAGCAAGCTTTGAGTGTTGGTGATGGACAGGGAAAGCCTGTCATGCTGCAGTCCATGGGGTTGCAAAGAGCCAGACATGACTGAACGACTGAACTGAACTGAACATCTTAAAAGAGTTAAAGCAACCCATGCCCAAGATCAGGGGGGTGGCTGGGAGGACCAACCCCACGTCCAAGCAGCTGTGGCTGCGTGGATGCAGGAGGGCCTAGAGGAGCTATCCCACGTTGAAGGTCAGGAAGGCCGGTGGTGAGGAGACACCCCTCATCCAAGGAAAGGAGCAATGTCTGTGCTTTGCTGGAGCACCCGTGAAGAGATACCCCACACCCAAGGTAAGAGAAACCCAAGTAAGACAGTAGGTGTTGCAAGAGGGCATCAGAGGGCAGACACACGGAAAGCATACTCACAGGAAACTAGTCAATCTAATCACACTAGGACCACAGCTTTGTCTAACTCAATGAAACTAAGCCATGCCGGTGAGGCAACCCAAGATGGGCGGGTCATGGTGGAGAGATCTGACAGAATGTGGTCCACTGGAGAAGGGAATGGCAAACCACTTCAGTATTCTTGCCTTGAGAACCCCATGAACAGTATGAAAAGGCAAAATGATAGGATACTGAAAGAGAAACTCCCCAGGTCAGTAGGGCCCAATATGCTACTGGAGATCAATGGAGAAATAACTCCAGAAAGAATGAAGGGATGGAGCCAAAGCAAAAAGAATACCCAGCTGTGGATGTGACTGGAGATAGAAGCAAGGTCCCATGCTGTAAAGAGCAATATTGCATAGGAACCTGGAATGTCAGGTCCATGAATCAAGGTAAATTGGAAGTGGTCAAACAAGAGATGGCAAAAGTGAATGTCAACATTTTAGGAATCAGTAAACTGAAATGGACTGGAATGGGTGAATTTAGCTCAGATGAACATTATATCTACTACTGTGGGCAAGAATCCCTCAGAAGAAATGGAGTAGCTATCATGGTCAACAAACGAGTCTGAAATGCAGTACTTGGATGCAATCTCAAAAACGACAGAATGTCTGTTCGTTTCCAAGGCAAAACATTCAATATCACAGTAATCCAAGTCTATGCCACAACCAGTAATGCTGAAGAAGCTGAAGTTAAAAGGTTCTATGAAGACCTACAAGACCTTTTAGAACTAACACCCAAAAAAGATGTCCTTTTCATTATAGGGGACTGGAATGCAAAAGTAAGAAATCAAGAAACAGTTGGAGTAACAGGTAAATTTGGCCTTGGAGTACAGAATGAAGCAGGGCAAAGACTAATAGAGTTTTGCCAAGAAAATGCATTAGTCATAACAAACACCCTCTTCCAACAACACGAGAAGACTCTATACATGGACATCACCAGATGGTCCACACCAAAATCAGATTGATAATATTCTTTGCAGCTAAAGATGGAGAAGCTCTATACAGTCAGCAAAAACAAGACCAGGAGCTGACTGTGGCTCAGACCATGAAATCCTTATTGCCAAATTCAGACTTAAACTGAAGAAAGTAGGGAAAACCACTAGACCATTCAGGTATGACCTAAATCAAATCACTTATGATTATACACGGGAAGTGAGAAATAGATTTAAGGGCCTAGATCTGAAAGATAGAGTGCCTGATGAACTATGGAATGGGTTCGTGACATTGTCCAGGAGACAGGGATCAAGACCATCCCCATGGAAAAGAAATGCAAAAAAGAAAAATGGCTGTCTGGGGAGGCCTTACAAATAGCTGCGAAAAGAAGAGAAGCGAAAAGCAAAGGAGAAAAGGAAAGATATAAACATCTGAAGGCAGAGTTCCAAAGAATAGCAAGAAGAGATAAGAAAGCGCTCTTTGCGATCAATGCAAAGAAAAAGAGGAAAACAACAGAATGGGAAAGACTAGAGATCTCTTCAAGAAAATCAGAGATACCAAGGAACATTTCATGCAAAGATGGGCTCAATAAAGGACAGAAATGGTATGGACCTAACAGAAGCAGAAGATTTTAAGAACAAATGGCAAGAACACACAGAAGAACTGTACAAAAAAGATCTTCATGAACCAGATAATCACGATGGTGTGATCACTGACCTAGAGCCAGACATCCTGGAATGTGAGTCAAGTGGGCCTTAGAAAGCATCACTATGAAAAAAGCTAGTGGAGGTGATAGAAATACAGTTGAGCTATTCCAAATCCTGAAGATGATGCTGTGAAAGTGCTGCACTCAATATGCCAGCAAATTTGGAAAACTCAGAAGAGGCCGCAGGACTGGAAAAGGTCAATTTTCATTCCAATCCCAAAGAAAGGCAATGCCAAAAAATGCTCAAACTACCACAAAATTGCACTCATGTCACATGCTAGTAAAGTAATGCTCAAAATTCTCCAAGCCAGGCTTCAGCAATATGTGAACCATGAACTTCCTGAATGTTCAGCTGGTTTTAGAAAAGACAGAGGAACCAAATATCAAATTGCCAACATCTGCTGGATCATAGAAAAAGCAAGAGAGTTCCAGAAAAGCATCTATTTAACTTTCTTGACTATGCCAAAGCCTTTGACTGCATGGATCACAATAAACTGTGGAAAGTTCTGAAAGAGATGGGAATACCAGACCACCTGAACTGACTCTTGAGAAATTTGTATGCAGGTCAGGAAGCAACAGTTAGAACTGGACATGGAACAACAGACTGGTTCCAAATAGGAAAAGGAGTTCATCAAGGCTGTATATTGTCACCCTGTTTATTTAACTTATATACAGAGAACATCATGATAAACTCTGGACTGGAAGAAACACAAGCTGGAATCAAGATTGCCGGGAGAAATATCAATAACCTCAGATATGCAGATGACACCACCCTTATGGCAGAAAGTGAAGCGGAGCTAAAGAGCCTCTTGATGAAGGTGAAGGTGGAGAATGAAAAAGTTGGCTTAAAGCTCAAAATTCAGAAAACAAAGATCATGTCATCAGGTCCCATCACTTCATGGGAAATAGAAGGGGAAACAGTGGAAACAATGTCAGAATTTATTTCTCTGTGCTCCAAAATCACTACAGATGGTGACTGCAGCCATGAAATTAAAAGATGCTTACTCCTTGGAAGGAAAGTTATGACCAACCTAGATAGCATATTCAAAAGCAGAGACATTACTTTGCCAACAAAGGTCCATCTAGTCAAGGCTATGGTTTTTCCAGTGGTCATGTATGGATATGAGAGTTGGACTGTGAAGAAGGCTAAGAGCTGAAGAATTGATGCTTTTGAACTGTGGTGTTGGAGAAGACTCTTGAGAGTCCCTTGGACTGCAAGGAGATCCAACCAGTCCATTCTGAAGGAGATCAGCCCTGGGATTTCTTTGGAAGGAATGATGCTAAAGCTGAAACTCCAGTACTTTGGCCACCTCATGCGAAGAGTTGACTTATTGGAAAAGACTCTGATGCTGGGAGGGATTGGGGGCAAGAGGAGATGGGGACGACAGAAGATGAAATGGCTGGATGGCATCACTGACTCAATGGACGTGAGTCTGAGTGAAGTCCGGGAGTTGGTGTTGGACAGGGAGGCCTGGCGTGCTGTGATTCATGGGGATGCAAAGAGTCAGACATGACTGAGCGACGGATCTGATCTGATTAAAAGTACATGAAAGCAAAAGTCACTCAGTCATGTCTGACTCTTTGCGGCCCCATGTACTATACAGTTCATGGAATTCTCCAGGCCAGAATATTGGTATAAGTAGCCTTTCCCTTTCCAGGGCATCTTCCCAACCCAGGAATCAAACCCAGATCTCCCTCATTGCAAGTGGATTCTTTACCTGCTGAGCTATCAGGGAAGCCCATTAAAGATATATAGCTACAAGGACAGAAACATAGATCAATGGAACAAAATAGAAAGTCCAGAGATAAATCCACTCACCTATGTACACCTTATCTTTGACAAAGTAGGCAAGAATATACAATGGAGAAAAGACAATCTCTTTAACAAGGGCTGCTGGGAAAACTGGTCAACCACTTGTAAAAGAATGAAACTAGAACACTTTCTAACAACATACACAAAAATAAACTCAAAATGGATTAAAGATCTAAACATAAGACCAGAAACTATAAAAATACTAGAGAAGAACATAGGCAAAACACTCTCCAAAATAAATCACAGCAGGATCCTCTATGACCCACCTCCCGGAATATTGGAAATAAAAGCAAAAATAAACAAATTGGACCTCAGTTCAGTTCAGTTCAGTTGTTCAGTCGTGTCCGACTCCTTGCAACCCCATGTATCGCAGCACACCAGGCCTCCCTGTCCATCACCAACTCCCGGAGTTCACTCAGACTCACGTCCATGGAGTCAGTGATGCCATCCAGCCACTTCATCCTCTGTCATCCCCTTCTCCTCCTGCCCCCAAACCCTCCATTTCCACTATTTCCCCATCTATTTTCCATGATGTGATGGGACCGGATGACATGATCTTCGTTTTCTGAATGTTGAGCTTTAAGCCAACTTTTTCACTCTCCCCTTTCACTTTCATCAAGAGGCTTTTTAGTTCCTCTTCACCCTCTGCCATAAGGGTGGTGTCATCTGTATATCTGAGGTTATTGATATTTCTCCCAGCAATCTTGATTCCAGCTTGTGCTTCTTCCAGCCCAGGGTTTTTCATGATGTACTCTGCATATAGGTTAAAAAAGCAGGGTGACAAGATACAGCCTTGACGTACTCCTTTTCCTACTTGTAATCAGGCTGTTGTTCCATGTTCAGTTCTAACTGTTGCTTCCCGACCGGCGTACACATGTCTCAAGAGTCAGGTCAGGTGGTCTGGTATTCCTATCTCTTTCAGAATCTTCCACAGTTTATTGTGATCCACACAGTCAAAGGCTTTGGCATAGTCAATAAAGCAGAAATAGATGTTTTTCTGGAACTCTCTTGCTTTTTCCATGATCCAGCGGATGTTGGCAATTTGATCTCTGGTTCCTCTGCCTTTTCTAAAACCAGCTTGAACATCAGGAAGTTCACGGTTCATGTAGTGCTGAAGCCTGGCTTGGAGATTTTTGAGCATTACTTTACTAGCATGTGAGATGAGTGCAATTGTGCGGTAGTTTGAGCATTCTTTGGCATTGCCTTTCTTTGGGATTGGAATGAAAACTGACCTTTTCCAGTCCTGTGGCCTAATTAAACTTAAAAGCTTCTACACAACAAAGGAAACTACAAGCAAGGTGAAAAGACAGCCTTCAGAATGGGAGAAAATAATAGTAAGTTAAGCAACTGACAAACAACTAAACTCAAAAATATACAAGCAACTCCTGCAGCTCAATTCCAGAAAAATATTTGACCCAATCAAAAAATGGGCCAAAGAACTAAATAGACATTTCTCTAAAGAAGACATACAGATGGCTAGCAAACACATGAAAAGATGCTCAATCACTCATTATCAGAGAAATGCAAATCAAAACCACAGTGAGGTACCATTCACACCAGTCAGAATAAGTGTTATCCAAAAGTCTACAAGCAATAAATGCTGGAGAGGGTGTGGAGAAAAGGGAAACCTCTTACACTGTTGGTGAGAATGCAAACTAGTACAACCACTATGGAGAACAATGTGGAGATTCCTTAAAAAACTGGAAATAGAACTGCCTTATGACCCAGCAATCCTACTGCTGAGCATACACGGTAAGGAAACCAGAATTGAAAGAGACACGTGCACCCCAATGTTCATCACAGCACTGTTTATAACAGTCAGAACATGGAAGCAACCTAGATATCCATCAGCAGATGAATGGATAAGAAAGCAGTGGTACATATACACAATGGAGTATTACTCAGCCATTAAAAAGAATACATTTGAATCAGTTCTAATGAGGTGGATCAAACCGGAGCCTGTTATACAGAATGAAGTAAGCCAGAAAGAAAAACACCAATACAGTATACTAACACATATATATGGAATTTAGAAAAATGGTAACGATAACCCTGTATGCAAGACAACAATAGAGACACAGATGTATAGAACAGTCTTTTGGGCTCTGTGGGAGAGGGTGAGGGTGTGATGATTTGGGAGAATGGCATTGAAACATCATATATGAAACGAATTGCCAGTCCAGGTTCGATGCAGGATACAGGATGCTTGGGGCTTGAACACTGGGATGACCCAGAGGGATGGTACAGGGAGGGAGGTGGAGGGGGATTCAGGATGGGGAACATGTTTACACCCATGGTGGATTCATGTTGATGTATGGCAAAACCACCACAATATTGCAAAGTAATTAGCCTCCAATTAAAAACATTTATATTAAAAAAATAAAGGTAAAAAAACAAAAAGATATATAGGTAAACACCAATGAGGAAAGAAGCATGTGTATTTAAATGTCACTTTCTATTACTATTACTATTACTATTGGGAAAAAGTAAGGCAGACATTATTATAATTTTTTTTTTTTAGTTACATTTTTTAAGTAATCAACTCAGAAAAAAATGGAGTTTTTTTGGAATTATATAATTTGTTTTTGCCTAAAATGTGGATTAGTAGGCTATACAGTCTGCACTAGGATCTAATCTATATTTAGCTTTTAACAACTTATTTATTTCTATTTATTTGTGACATCAAGGTTGATAAATATTACAAATATATACACCCTTAATGTGATTTGGATTAAAATAAACAATTTAAAAAACTGAACATTTTATTATGGTCTTTATTCCTAAAGTTACCTCCATGTTTAAAATAATCCAAATGCCTGAACCTACCTGTTATGCTAACATTTTGAAACATCAGCCTATATTTTTACACCATTAAATGTGGCACAATTATTCATGAAATTGATTGTTGCTTTATTTAAAAAAAAAAAAAAAAACTGAACACTTTGAGGGTCCAGGAAATTAAAAGCTAAAAATCTGATCTTGATTTACTATGAAAAAAGAAACTGAAATCCAAGTGCTTCAAAGCTAAAATTCTGATTCAGAGCAGATCAGAATTCTCATTCAAAAGAAAAAGAAGGGGAGAAGTAAGCAGATGGGAAGCATGGCATCTAGTATCCCATTTGATTTCAAAGGTTCTAAAAACAGGTGGATTTTTCAGAGAAGTGGGCCAGTTCATACATGAGAAGTAAAATCACAGAAAAATACAAAGGTGTATTAAAAAGTCTCTTCTTTCCTGGTATATTACTGTCAGAAGCATTTAGATAAGTGTTTATGAACTGGTTTGAGGCCTGGGGACACTTTCAAAATGTGGTTGAAAGAAAGAAACAGGTCCAGACTTTATAAAATGCACAGAAGCATGTAGAAAACTTAATGGGTAATATATATCTTTCATTATAAACTAAAAATACCTGCTTACATACTTTAATCAAAAGATTTTAAGAGGTTGTATTGAATATATTATTTTTTTTAATTTAGCTGTGTTATAATTGAAGCCAGTATTTTATTTCTGAAATTGATTCAATGTCCAGATATTACAGTAGACCAGACGGCTTTTGCATATTGCAGTATAAAAACTTAGATTTTGAAACTAGATTTATTTGTAATTAAGCCCATTTCTGTCAATTTCTCAATGCCATACCCCAGTCAATAACTCATTTTTTTAAATATGCATGATCAGTTGGAAGCCAGTAAAATCATGGCTTGTAGTAAAACTTGGGTATTAAAGCTAGCTATGTAGATGTAAAATTAGTAGAGTTAAAACACTAACAAATAAATTTACAGAAGTAAAGTATGGTTAAAATTACTGAATAATTTAAAGTCCTATTGAAACTTCAAATTTAAAATGTTGTTAAATTAAAATTATATAACAGAAAATATGTCACAGGAAAAGTTTAGAATATATCTGTATGTATGTGTGTATATATATACATACAAATCATTTAAAATTATTGAAACGTTCTTGATTTTGTATTAATATCTTGCTTTAAATTATATAAATTATCTTCATGATTTTTTTGAAGTGGCAAATTTTCTAATAATATGAATAAGACCTCTGAAAAATGAAGTATATAGAGTAATTCACAACCAGTGTAGCACAACTTTCTTTTTCATCACTTCAATAGAAAAATATAATTTGTAAATAAATGTTACACTATGTCCCATGTCATCTTTTTTTTAGTGAAAAGACGATGTCCCTTAAAGATGCCATTCTTAGATATTTCTCTAGGTTGAGAGTGTCATACGAACAGAAATAAGCCAGACAGAGGAGAAAGATCATATTATAGACTTTATATGGGAAATCTAAAATGAAATGATAACAAATTAACATAGAAAACAGAAATAGACTCACAGACTTCCAAAACAAGATTATGGTTCTTAGGGAAAGGCTACTGGGAAGGTATGATTAGTGAGTTTGGGATGGATATATGCATACTATTATATTTAAACAAATAACCAACAAGGACCTACTGTATCACACACGGAACTCTGCTCAATGTTATGTGGCAGCTGGGACAGAAGCAGAGTTTTGGAAAGAATGTATACATGTATATGTATGAATGAATACTTTAGTTGTTCACCTGAAACTATCCTGTTAATAGGCTTTGTGCCAGTACAAAAAAAAAAAAAAATGAAGTAAAAAACTACAATTGTTAGTATTACTGACTATCAGATCAGATCAGATCAGTCGTTCAGTCGTGTCTGACTCTTTGTGACCCCATGAATTGCAGCACGCCAGGCCTCCCTGTCCAACACCAACTCCCGGAGTTCACTGAGACTCATGTCCATCGAGTCAGTGGTGCCATCCAGCCATTGCATCCTCTGTTGTCCCCTTCTCCTCCTGCCCCCAATCCCTCCCAGCATCAGAGTCTTTTCCAAAGATTACTGACTATAGGAAATGCATTAAAACTTAGAAAACATTATCAGTACACTGATCAGTTCAGTTCAGTCACTCAGTCGTGTCCGACTCTTTGAGACACCATGAGTCACAGAATGCCAGGCCTCCCTGTCCATCACCAACTCCCGGAGTTCACTCAGACTCATATCCATCGAGTGAGTGATACCATCCAGCCATTTCATCCTCTGTAGTCCCCTTCTCCTCCTGCCCCCAATCCCTCCCAGCATCAGAGTCTTCTCCAATGAGTCAACTCTTCGCATGAGGTGGCCAAAGTATTGGAGTTTCAGATTCAGCATCAGCCCTTCCAATGATCACCCAGACCTGATCTCTTTAGAATGGACTG
Source organism: Bubalus kerabau (assembly GCF_029407905.1). NCBI lineage: Eukaryota > Metazoa > Chordata > Mammalia > Artiodactyla > Bovidae > Bubalus > Bubalus kerabau. Next base: position 53,784,672 of record NC_073641.1, read on the forward strand.
GTAGGATGTCCTTGCAGTCCAAGGGACTCTCAAGAGTCTTATCCAACACCACAGTTCAAAAGCATCAATTCTTCGGTGCTCAGTGTCCTTCACAGTCCAACTCTCACATCCATACATGACCACTGGATAAATGATAGCCTTGACTAGATGGACCTTTGTTGGAAAAGTAATGTCTCTGCTTTTCAATATGCTATCTAGGTTGGTCATAACTTTCCTTCCAAGGAGTAAGCGTCTTTTAATTTTATGGCTGCAGTCACCATCTGCAGTGATTTTGGAGCCCAAATAAAGCCTGACACTATTTTCACTGTTTCTCCATCTATTTGCCATGAAGTGATGAGACCAGATGCCATGATCTTCGTTTGCTGAATGTTGAGCTTTAAGCCAACTTTTCCACTCTCCTCTTTCACTTTCACCAAGAGGCTTTTGAGTTCCTCTTCACTTTGTGCCATAAGGGTGGTGTCATCTGCATATCTGAGGTTATTGATATTTCTCCCAGCAATCTTGATTCCAGCTTGTATGTCTTCCAGTCCAGCGTTTCTCATGATGTACTCTGAATATAAGTTTAATAAGCAGGGTGACAATATACAGCCTTGACATACTCCTTTTCCTACTTGGAACCAGTCTGTTGTTCCATGTCCAGTTCTAACTGTTGCTTCTGACCTGCGTATAGGTTTCTCAAGAGGCAGATCAGGTGGTCTGATATTCCCATCTCATTCAGAATTTTCCACAGTTTATTGTGATCCACACAATCAAAGGCGTTGGCACAGTCAATAAAGCAGAAATAGATGTTTCTCTGGAACTCTTGCTTTTTCCATGATCCAGCAGATGTTGACTATTTGATCTCTGGTTCCTCTGCCTTTTATAAAACCAGATTGAACATCTGGAAGTTCACAGTTCATGTATTGTTGAAGCCTGGCTTGGAGAATTTTGAGCATTACTTTACTAGCGTGTGAGATTAGTGTAATTGTGCCATAGTTTGGGCATTCTTTGGCATTGTCTTTTTTTGGGATTGAAATGAAAACTGACCTTTTCCAGTCCTGTGGCCACTGCTGAATTTTCCAAATTTGCTAGCATATTGAGTGCAGCACCTTCACAGAAGCATCCTTCAGGATTTGAAATAGCTCCACTGGAATTCCATCACCTCCACAAGCTTTGTTCATAATGATGCTTTCTAAGGCCCACTTGACTTCACAGTCCAGGATGTCTGGCTCTAGGTCAGTGATCACACTATTGTGATTATCTGGGTCGTGAAGATCTTTTTTGTACAGTTCTTCTGTGTATTCTTGCCATCTCTTCTTAAAATCTTCTGCGTCTGTTAGGTCCTTACCATTTCTGTCCTTTATTGAGCCCATCTTTGCATGAAATGTTCCCTTGGTATCTCTGATTTTCTTGAAGAGATCTCTAGTCTTTCCCATTCTGTTGTTTTCCTCTATTTCTTTGCATTGATCGCTGAGGAAGGCTTTCTTATCTCTTCTTGCTGTTCTTTGGAAATCTGCATTCAGATGCTTATATCTTTCCTTTGCTCCTTTGCTTTTCGCTTCTCTTCTTTTCACAGCTATTTGTAAGGCATCCCCAGAGAGCCATTTTTCATTTTGCATTTCTTTTCCATGGGGATGATCTTGATCCCTGTCTCCTGTACAATGTCACGAACCTCATTCCATAGTTCATCAGGCACTCTATCTATCAGATCTAGGCCCTTAAATCTATTTTTCACTTCCACTTTATAATCATAAGGGATTTGATTTAGATCATACCTGAATGGTCTAGTGGTTTTCCCTACTTTCTTCAATGTAAGTCTGAATTTGGCAATAAGGAGTTCATGATCTGAGCCACAGTCAGCTCACAGTCTTGTTTTTGTAGACTGTATAGAGCTTCTCCATCTTTGGCTGCAAAGAATATAATCAATCTGATTTTGGTGTTGACCATCCGGTGATGTCCATGTGTAGAGTCTTCTCTTGTGTTGTTGGAAGATGGTGTTAGCTATAACCAGTGCATTCCCTTGGCAAAACTCTATTGTCTTTGTCCTGCTTCTTTCTGTATTCCAAGGCCAAATTTGCCTGTTACTCCAGGTGTTCCTTGACTTCCTACTTTTGCATTCTGGTCCCATATAATGAAAAGGACATCTTTTTTGGGTGTTAGTTCTAAAATGTCTTGTAGGTCTTCATATAACCATTCAACTTAAGCTTCTTCAGCGTTACTGGTTGGGTCATAGACTTGGATTACTGTGATATTGAATGGTTTGCCTTGGAAATGAAGAGAGACCATTCTGTCATTTTTGAGATTGCATCCAAGTACTGCATTTCAGACTCGTTTGTTGACCATGATGGCTACTCCATTTCTTCTGAGGGATTCCTGCCCACAGTAGTAGATATAATGGTCATCTGAGTTAAATTCACCCATTCCAGTCCATTTCAGTTCGCTGATTCCTAGAATGTCGACATTCACTCTTGCCATCTCTTGTTTGACTACTTCCAATTTGCCTTGATTCATGGACCTTACATTCCAGGTTCCTATACAATATTGCTCTTTGCAGCATTGGACCTTGCTTCTATCACCAGTCACATCCACAGCTGGGTGTTGTTTTTGCTTTGGCTCCATCCCTTCATTTTTCTGGAGTTATTTCTCCACTCATCTCCAGTAACATATTGGGCACCTACTGACCTGAGGAGTTCCTCTTTCAGTATCCTATCATTTTGCTTTTTCATACTGTTCATGGGGTTCTCAAGGCAAGAATACTGAAGTGGTTTGCCTTTACCTTCTCCAGTGGACCACATTCTGTCAGATCTCTCCACCATGACCCACCCGTCTTGGGTTGCCCATGGGCATGGCTTAGCTTCATTCAGTTAGACAAGGCTGTGGTCCTAGAGTGATGAGATTGACTAGTTTCCTGTGAGTATGGTTTCAGTGTGTCTGCCCTCTGATGCCCTCTTGCAACATCTACCGTCTTACTTGGGTTTCTCTTACTTTGGGCGTGGGGTATTTCTTCACGAGTGCTCCAGCAAAGGGCAGCCACTGCTCCTTACCTTGGACGAGCAGTATCTCCTCACTGCTGCCCTTCCTGACCTTCAACGTGGGATAGCTCCTCTATGCCCTCCTGTGCCCTAGCAGCCACTGCTCCTTGGACGTGAGGTTGGTCCTAGCTGACAACTATTATAGGAATCCTGACAGGCAAATTTTTGCATAAAAATAAAAAATTTTACTAACCATAAACTATAGATTTTACAGGCAAGTAAACAGCATATACAGTTATTAGCAACATTATATAAATATTTATGCTATTCATGGGGTTCTCAAGGCAAGAATACTGAAGTTGTTTGCCATTTCCTTCTCCAGTGGACCATGTTTTGTTAGAACTCTCCACCATGACCCGTCTGTCTTAGGTGGCCCTACACGTTATGGATCATAGTTTAATTGAGTTAGAGAAGGCAGTGGCCCATGTGATCAGTTGATTAATTTTCTGTGACTGTGGTTTTCATTTTGTATGCCCTCTGAAGGATAAGGATAAGAGGCTTATTGAAGTTTCCTGATGCAAGAGACTGACTGTGGGAGAAACTGGTTTTTATTCTGATGGGTTGGGCCATGCTCAGTAAATCTTTAATCCAATTTTCTGTTGATGGGCAGGGCTGCGCTCCCTCCCTGTTGTTTCACCTGAGATCAAATATGGTAAAAAAAAAAATATGCTACTGGAGAACAGTGGAGAAATAACTCCAGAAAGAACAAAGAGGCAGAGCCAAAGTGAGAAAAATGCCCAGTTGTGGATGTGGCTGGTGACTGAAGTAAAGTCTGATTCTGTAAAGAGCAATATTGCATAGGAAGCCGGATTGTTAGGTTCATGAATCAAGGTAACATCAGATCAAATCAGATCAGATCAGTCGCTCAGTCGTGTCCGACTCTTTGTGACCCCATGAATTGCAGCATGCCAGGACTCCTTGTCCATCACCAACTCCCAGAGTTCAATCAGACTCACGTCCAGGGAGTCAGTGATGCCATCCATCCATCTCATTCTCTGTCGTCCCCTTCTCCTCTTGCCCCCAATCCCTCCCAGCATCAGAGTCTTTTCCAATGAGTCAACTCTTTGCATGAGGTGGCCAAAGTATTGGAGTTTCAGCTTTAGCATCATTCCTTCCAAAGAAATCCCAGGGCTGATCTCCTTCAGAATGGACTGGTTGGATCTCCTTGCAGTCCAAGGGACTCTCAAGAGTCTTCTCCAACACCACAGTTCAAAGGCATCAATTCTCCGGTGCTCAGCTTTCTTCACAGTCCAACTCTCACATCCATACATGACCACAGGAAAAACCATAGCCTTGACTAGACAAACCTTTGTTGACAAAGTAATGTCTCTGCTTTTGAATATGCTATCTAGGTTGGTCATAACTTTCCTTCCAAGGAGTAAGCATCTTTTAATTTCATGGCTGCGATCACCATCTGCAGTGATTTTGGAGCCCAGAAAAATAAAGTCTGACACTATTTCCACTGTTTCCCCATATATTTCCCATGAAGTGATGGGACCGGATGCCATGATCTTCGTTTTCTGAATGTTGAGCTTTAAGCCAACTTTTTCAGTCTCCTCTTTCACTTTCATCAAGAGGCTTTTGAGTTCCTCTTCACTTTGTGCCATAAGGGTGGTGTCATCTGCATATCTGAGGTTATTGATATTTCTCCCGGCAATCTTGATTCCAGCTTGTGTTTCTTCCAGTCTAGTGTTTCTCATGATGTATTCTGCATATAAGTTAAATAAACAGGGTGACAATATACAGCCTTGACGTACTCCTTTTCCTATTTGGAACCAGTCTATTGTTCCATGTCTAGTTCTAACTGTTGCTTCCTGACCTGCATACAAATTTCTCAAGTGGCAGATCAGGTGGTCTGGTATTCCCATCTCTTTCAGAATTTTCCACAATTTACTGTGATCCACACAGTCAAAGGCATTGGCACAGTCACATAGAAGCGGTCAAACAGCAGATGGCAAGAATGAACATTGATGTTTTAAGAATTAGTGAACTAAAAATGGACTGGAATGGGTGAATTTAATTCAGATGATCATTTTATCTACTACTGTGGGCAACAATCTGTTAGAAGAAATGGATTAGCCCTCATAGTCAACAGAAGAGTCCAAAATGCAGTAGTGGGTGCAATCTCAAAAACGACAGAATGATTCTATTCATTTCCAAGGCAAGTCATTCAATATCGCAGTAATCTAAATTATGACCCAACCAGTAATGCTGAAGAAACTGATGTTGAAACATTCTATGGAGACCTACAAGACCTTCTAGAACTAACACTCAAAAAAGATGTCCGTTTCACCATAGGGGACTGGAATGCAAAAGTAGGAAGAAAGAGATACCTGGAGTAAGAGGCAAATTTGGCCTTAGAGTACAAAATGAAGCAGGGCAAAGGCTAACAGAGTTTTACCAAGGGAATGCACTAGCCATAGCAAACAACCTCTTCCAACAAAACAAGAGAAGGCTCTACATATGCACATCACCAGATGGGTAATGCCAAAATAAGATTTATTATATTATGTGCAGCCATAGATGGAGATGCTCTGTACAATCAGCAAAAACAAGACTGGGAGATGACTGTGGCATAGACCATGAACTCCTTATTGCCAAATTCAGACTTAAATTGAAGAAAGTAAGGAAAACCACTAGACCATTCAGGTATGACCTAAATCAAATCCCTTATGATTATACACAGGAAGTGAGAAATAGATTCAGGCATTTAGATCTGATAGACAGAATGCCTGAAGAACTATGGATGGAGGTTCATGACATAATACAGGAGACAGTGGTCAAGAACATCCCCAAAAAAAGTAAATGCAAAAAGGCAAAATGGACATCTTATCTTTGACAAAGGAGGCAAGAATATACAATGGATTAAAGACAATCTCTTTAACAAGTGGTGCTGGGAAATCTGGTCAACCACTTGTAAAAGGATGAAACTAGAACCCTTTCTAACACCATACACAAAAATAAACTCAAAATGGATTAAAGATCTCAACATAAGACCAGAAACTATAAAACTCCTAGAGGAGAACATAGGCAAAACACTCTCTGACATACATCACAGCAGGATCCTCTATGACCCACCTCCCAGAATATTGGAAATAAAAGAAAAAATAAACAAATGGGACCTAATTAAACTTAAAAGCTTCTGCACATCAAAGGAAACTATTAGCAAGGTGAAAAGACAGCCTTCAGAATGGGAGAAAATAATAGCAAATGAAGCAACTGACAAACAACTAATCTCAAAAATATACAAGCAACTCCTACAGCTCAACTCCAGAAAAATAAATGACCCAATCAAAAAATGGGCCAAAGAACTAAATAGACATTTCTCCAAAGAAGACATACAGATGGCTAACAAACACATGAAAAGATGCTCAACATCACTCATTATCAGAGAAATGCAAATCAAAACCACTATAAGGTACCATTTCACTCCAGTCAGAATGGCTGTGATCCAAAAGTCTACAAGCAATAAATGCTGGAGAGGGTGTGGAGAAAAGGGAACCGTCTTACACTGTTGGTGGGAATGCAAACTAGTACAGCCACTATGGAGAATAGCGTGGAGATTTCTTAAAGAACTGGAAATAGAACTGCCTTGTGATCCAGCAATCCCACTGCTGGGCATACACCCTGAGGAAACCAGAAGGGAAAGAGACACATGTATCCCAATGTTCATCGCAGCACTGTTTATAATAGCCAGGACATGGAAGCAACCTAGGTGCCCATCGGCAGATGAGTGCATAAGAAAGCTGTGGTACATATACATAATGGAGTATTACTCAGCCATTAAAAAGAATACATTTGAATCAGTTCTAATAAGGTGGATGAAACTGGAGCCTATTATACAGAGCGAAGTAAGCCAGAAAGAAAAACACCAATACAGTATACTAACGCATATATATGGAATTTAGAAAGATGGTAACAATAACCCCGTGTATGAGACAGCAAAAGAGACACTGATGTATAGATCAGTCTTATAGACTCTGTGGGAGAGGGAGAGGGTGGGGAGATTTGGGAGAATGGCATTGAAACATGTATAGTATCATGTATGAAACGAGTCGCCAGTCCAGGTTCGATGCATGGTACTGGATGCTTGGGGCTGGTGCACTGGGATGACCCAGAGGGAGGGTAACGGGAAGGGAGGAGGGAGGAGGGTTCAGGATGGGGAGCACGGGTATACCTGTGGTGGATTCATTTCAATGTTTGGCAAAACTAATACAATATTGTAAAGTTTAAAAATAAAATAAAATGTAAAAAAATACAAAAAAAAAAAAAGTCAAAATGATTTCCTCAGGAGGCCATACATATAGCTGAGAAAAGAAGAGAAGCTAAAGCAAAGGAGAAAAGGAAATATATACCCATTTGACTGCAGAGATCCAGAGAATAACAAGGAGAGTTAATACAGCCTTCCTCAGTGATCAATACAAAGAAATAGAGGAAAACAATAGAATGGAAAAGACTAGAGATCTCTTCAAGAAAATTAGAGATAACAAGGGAAAGTTCCATGCAAAGATGGGCACAATAAAGGACAAAAACAGTATGGACCTAACAGAAGCAGAAGATCATTTTGATATTTGGCAAAACCAATACAATATTGTAAAGTTTAAAAATAAAATAAAATTAAAAAAATAAAATAAAATAGCACCATCAAAAAAAAAAAAAAAAAAAAAAGAAGAGATGTCAACAATGCACAGAAGAACTATACAAAAAAGATCTTCATGACCCAAATAACCATGATAGTTTGATCACTCACCTAGAGCCAGACATCCTGGAAGGTGAAGTCAAGTGGGCCTTAGGAAGCATCATTACAAATAAAGCTAGTGGAGGTGATGGTATTCCAGTTGAGCCATTTCAAATCCTAGATGATGATGCTTTGAAAGTGACGCACTCAATATGCCAGCAAATCTGGAAAACTCAGCAGTGGCCACAGGACTGGAAAAGGTCAGGTTTCATTCCAATCCCAAAGAAAGGCAATGACAAAGAATATTCAAACTACTTCACAATTGTTCTCTTCTCACATGCTAGTAAAGTAATTCTCAAAATTCTCCATGTCAGCTTTCAATAGTATGTGAACTGTGAACTTCCAGATGTTCAAGCTGGATTTAGAAAAGGCAGAGGAACCAGAGATCAAATTGCCAACATCCTTTGGATCATCTGAAAAGCAAGGAAATCCAAAAAGCAAAGCAAACAAACAAACAAACAAAAACTACTTCTGCTTTATTTTTTATGCCAAAGCCTTTGTGTAGATGAGAACAAACTGTGGAAAAATCTTCAAGAGATGGGAACACCAGACCACCTCAGTTGCCTCCTGAGAAATCTGTGTGCAGGTCAAGAAGCAACAGGTAGAGCCATACGTGGAACAACAGACTGGTTCCAAATCAGGAAAGGAGTATGTCAAGGCTGTACATTGTCACCCTGCTTATTTAACGTATATGCAGAATACATCTTGAGAAATGCTAGGCTTGGTGAAGCACAAGCTAGAATCAAGATTGACAGAAGAAATATCAACAACCTCAGATATGCAGATGACACTACCCTTATGACAGAAAGTGAAGAGGAACTGAAGAGCTTCAAGATGAAAATGAAAGAGTAGAGTGAAAAAGCTGGCTTAAAACTTAACACTCAAAAAATGAGGATCATGTTATCCGGTCCCATCACTTCATGGTAAATAGATTGGGAAACAATGAAATCAGTGACAGACTTTATTTTCTCAGGCTCCAAAATCCTGCAGATGGTGATTGCAGCCATGAAACTAAAAGACACTTGCTCCTTGGAAGAAAAGCTATGACTAACCTAGACAGCATATTAAAAAGCAGAGATGTTACTTTGTCGACATATGTCCATCTAGTCAAAGCTATGGTTTTTCCAGTAGTCCTGTATGGATGTGAGTGTTGGACCATAAAGAAAGCTGAGTGTTGATGTAATGATGCTTTTGAACTTTGGTGTTGGAGGAAACTCTTAAGAGTCCCTTGGACTGCTAGGAGATCAAACCGGTCAATCCTAACGGAAATAAGTCCTGAATATTCATTGGAAGGACTGATGCTGAAGTTGAAACTCCAATAGTTTGGCCACCTGATGTAAAGCAGTGACTCATTGGAAAAGACCCTGATGCTATGAAAGATTGAAGGCACTAGGAGAAGGGGATGACAGAGGATGAGATTGTTGGATGGCATCAGGGACTGGATGGACATAAGTTTGAGCAAGCTGCGGGAATTGGTGATGGACAGGGAAGCCTGGCGTACTTCAGTCCATTGGGTGACAAAGAGTCGGATAGGACTGAGCAACTTAACTGAACTGATAAATTTTTATGAGAAATTGTTCTTTGACATCTTTATTTCACACGAGGCATCTTATCAATAGCAAATGATAGATAAATGCAAATAGTTAATTACAAGCAAATTAAGATTAAATCTTAGCCACAGAGGGTTGGGATGGGAATAAGGATAGTAAGGTATATTTTTGTTTAAGTCCCCAATCCTGAACCTCTAATTTCAGTAAACTTTCTGCCCATTTCTAGTGATTAGATGTTTAAATTGGTGTCTTATGGAAGCCAGGGCCAGGTTACATAATCTGGCATAAACCCAAAGAGTTTCTCAAAATGTATAATAGATTTTGGAAAAACTTGAATTTGGTACAACATCAGTTTTCTCATAAAGTAATGAAGACCCTTGAATGTTGACAATATTCCTGCATTCTACCTCTAGGCCCCTTTAAACATTTTTAAAAGTCCACAGACCTAGAGACCTGGGCTTCAAGAACTAGTAGCTTCTTTAACGCATATGCTTGCTTTGACCACAAAAATTGGAAAAGACCTTGAGTGGGCAAGTTTGTTGAATCTACTCAGATCTATGACTTATTTGGGCTATGACCTCTATGCACCCTAAATGCTCATCTGGCTTAAAATCAATATAAAAGTAAACTTCCTGTTATTTGATCATTCTTTCCTTACTTTAAACTTGAGTATCTTTGTATGATGTGGCCAGCTGCAGGATTTCAGCAAGCCTGTCTACCACAGTGGTCTCTACAAAGATTCCCTTCTGTTCTATCTTTCATATTCCCCCTTCTCACTCTCAATCTGTATAGATAAAGAAGAATCATCTACAGAGCTATGATGTTGGCAAAGATGTTCACAAATAAATAATGAGTAAACATTTTTAGAAGCTGCACTCACCTTCTACTACCACCAATATCACCCTCTGTTTAATATCTACATTTCACCTTTAAAGTATAGAAAACATCTTTCTTACTCCTTTTGTTGTGTACTACAGAAAGACATATCTTAGAATCCCGCTGTCAAGAAAAGCACAGCACAATATTCCTCCATCAGCAGGTAAAGTCAGTATGGATGACTATCTTTAAACATATATAGTAGCATAGGAAATGGCAACCCACTGCATTATTCTTACCTGGAGAATCCCATGGACAGGGGAGCCTGACGGGCTATGGTTCATGGAGGTCACAAAAAATCATTAGACATGGCTAAAGTTACTTAGCACATCACACACACACACACACACACACACACACACACACACACACGTATATATGTCCGACTCTTTGAAGAGTCAGACATGATTTGGCAACTGAACAGCTGTATATGCTGCTAATTTGCTTCAGTCATGTTCGACTCTGTGTGACCCCATAGACAGCAAACCAACAGGCTCCCCCATCCCTGGGATTCTCTAGGCAAGAATACTGCAGTGGGTTGCCATTTAAACATATATAGGTTCCTTCTTCTTCCTTTTTTTTTTTTTTGATTGGGGTATAATTGCTTTACAAGGTCGTGTTAGTTTCTGTTGTACAATGAGGTAAATCAGCTATAAATATACATACGTCTATGTGTGCTTAGTCTTGCAGTTGTATTCAGGTCTTTACTACCCCATAGAATGTAGACTACCAGGCTCCTCTGTTCAGGGGATTTTTCAGGCAAGAATACTGGAGTCAGTTGTCATTTCTTACTCCAGGAAATCTTCCCTACCTAGAGATTGAACCCACTTCTCCCACATCTCCTGCATTGCAGGTAGATTCTTTACCACTAGCACCACATGGAAAATTCATGTTTATGTATACATTTATTTCCTCCCTATTAGACCTAACTCCCACCCCACCCATTCATTCTATCCATCTAGATCACCACAGAAATGGGATAGACAAATAATCTACACATGTGCTATATGGCACCTGTCAGGTATGAAGTGCTATGTAAATACTACAAAGGGCCCTTTCCTCTTGGGGTCTTATAAGCATTTTGAAAGCATTTTATCCCTGGGTGTATGACTTATAAATGTTCCTGCTATTTTCCCTTTAACTAGAACTTGTGTGTGTGTGTGTGTGTGTGTGTGACTTGGTAACTGACTCTTTGCCATCCCATGGAGTGCACCATGCCAGGCTTCTTTGTCTTCCATTATCTCTGAGAGTTTGTTAAGATTCATGTCCATTGAGTCAGTAATGCTACCTAACCATCTCATCCTTTGCCACACCCTTAGCCTTTTACCTTCAATCTTTCCTAGCATCAGCATTCTTTTTTTTTTCCAATGAGTGGACTCTTTGTTTCAGAGGACCAAAGTGTTATAACTTCAGCATCAGTCCTTCCAGTGAATATTTATGGTTGATTTCCTTTAGGATTGACTGGTTTGATGTCCTTTCAGTGCAAAGGACTCTCAAAGATCTCCAGCACCGCAATTTGAAAGCAAAAATTTTTTAGTACTCAGCCTTCTTAATGGACCAACTCTCACATATGTACATGACTAGTGGTAAAACCATAGCTTCAACTATACAACCTTTGTTGGCAAAGTGATGCTCCACTTTTTAATATGCTGTCTAGATTTGTCATAATTTTCCTTCCAAGGAGCAATTTTTTTTTTTTTTTTAAATTTCATGGCTGCAGTCACTGTCCATAGTGATTTTGGAGCCCAAGAAAATGAAATCTTTCACTGCTTCCATTTTTCCCCTTCTTTTTTTTTAATTTTATTTTATTTTTAAACTTGACATAATTGCATTAGTTTTGCCAAATATCAAAATGAATCCGCCACAGGTATACATGTGTTCCCCATCCTGAACCCTCCTCCCTCCTGAAGTGATGGGACCAGATGACATGATCTTTGTTTTATGAATGTCGAATTTTAAGCCAGTTGTTTCACTCTGCTCTTTCACCCTCATCAAGAGTCATTAAGTCCTGTCTGACTCTTGTGACTGATGGACTGTAGCCTGCCATGCTCCTCTGTCCATGGAATTTGCCAGTGAAGAATGCTGGAGTGGGTTACTATTTTCTTCTCTAGGGGATCTTCCTGACTCAGAGGTTGAACCCATATCACCTTAATTGCAGGTGGATTCTTTACCACCTGAGCTACTAGGGACACCCACAATGGGATACTATTCAACCATTAAAAAGTAATGAAATTTTGCCATTTGAAACAACATTGGTGAACGTGAACAGTATTATGCTTAGTTACATAATTCAGACAGAGAAAGAAAGACTAATACTGCATGATATCAATTATATATGGAATCTAAAAAAATAAAACAAGCTAGTGAATTAAAAAAAATAAACAGACTCATAGAGAGAAAACTAGTGGTTGCAATTAGGGACACATAATGGGTGAGGGGCAAGACAGAGTAGGGCATTAATAGGTACAAGGTATTTATAAAATAAACAAGCTATAAGGATATAATGTATAACACAAGGGATATAGCCAATGATTTATAATAACTATAAATGAAGTATAATCTTTAAAAATTGTTCACATGCTATATACCTGAAATATATATATATATATATAATAAATCAACTATTTATGCTTATTTATTATTTATTATGCTTATTTAATTTATATTCAGAGTACATCATGAAAAACTCTGGGCTGCATGAAGCACAAGGTGGAATGAAGATTGCCTGGAGAAATGTCAATAACGTCAGATATGCAGATGACACCGCCCTTATGGCAGAAAGTGAAGAGGAACTAAACAGCCTCTTGATGAAAGTGAAAGAGGAAAGTGAAAAAGTTGGCTTAAAACTCAACATTCAGAAAACTAGATCATGGCATCTGATCCCATCACTTCACAGCAAATAGATGGGGAAATAATGGAAACAGTGGCTGACTTTATTTTGGGGGGCTCCAATATCACTGCAGATGGTGACTGCAGTCATGAAATTAAAAGATGCTTACTCCTTAGAAGAAAAATTATGACCAACCTAGACAGCATATTAAAAAGCAGAGGCATTACTTTGCCAACAAAGGTCCATCTAGTCAAGGCTATGGTTTTTCCAGTAGTCATGTATGGATGTGAAAGTTGGACTATAAAGAAAGCTGAGTGCTGAAGAATTGATGCTTTTGAAGTGTGGTATTGGAGAAGGACCCTTGAGAGTCCCTTGGACTTCAAGGAGATCCAACCAGTCCATCCTAAAGAAGATCAGTCCTGAGTGTTCATTGGAAGGACTGATGTTGAAGCTGAAACTCCAATACGTTGGTCACCTGATATGGAGAGCTATCTCATTTGAAAAGACCCTGATGCTGGGAAAGATTGAAGGCAAGAGGAGAGGGGGATGACAGAGGATTACATGATTGGATGGCATCACTGACTCAATGGACATGAGTTTGGGTGGACTCCGGGAATTGGTGATGGACAGAGAGGCCTGGCATGCTGCACTCCATGGGGCCACAAAGAGTCGGACACGACTGAGTGACTGAACTGAGCTGAAATGAACTATACCTCAATAAATAAAAATAAATTTATAATACTTATTTCATTTTTGGATGTATTTATCAGGTAGAATAGCATTTGGAGATCTAACTGCAAAAGCTTTACAAAACTAGAAGCTTGAATTTTACTCTAACATATAAGAAGTTTTCAAGCTGGTGGTCTATTGTTAGAAGGCAAGCTTTATACTGTCATCAGGAACCTGAGACTGTACTTTTCTTTCACTATTTTCAGCAAATCCCTTCTTTCTTAAATGTTACCTCATGCTTCCAGTCTTTATGTCTGCATTCTAAGCCAGCAAAATGTATACAAAAATTTATAAAGGGCATATCTGACTTATGTCAACTATACTCAATACTCTGTAATGACCTATATAGAAATAGAATCTAAAAAAGACTGGACGTATCTATATGTGTAACAGATTCAACTTTATGTACAGCAGCAACTAACACATCATTGTAAATCAACTATACTCCAGTAAAAATTAACTTGAAAAATAAAAGGACATATTTACTTGCTGAGTAAACTGAAATTAATGAACCATCTCACAAGTTGCACACAACTTGTCTTAATATTGTTGCTTTAAGGCATAAGGGAGGGTGGAAAATGGCACATTGAGCTCAGTTAAACAGGGATTCTGAGACTATGAATAGGGTCATGAATATTGAAAGGTCAATTCAGTCTCCAGTGGCATAAATGACAATGACTTTAAATCTTCAAGCAATGCTTTATACACATGTAATATTAACAGGGGGAAAATAACAATACTAAAAACATCAGTGAAGAAATAATGTACAACTTATGAGTACATGTTTTGTGTGTGTGTGTTTGTGTGTGTGTGTGTGTATTAAAGCAGGCAAAAAATGACTGTCTTAACAGTGATCAAATGTATTAATTAAATAACAATACACATCAAGACTATCAACAATCCACTTTTGAGAGTCACTGTGTAAGATTCTAAGTTTAGGAACGGAAATTTATATTTTTATTAATCCATGTTTTCAAGATATTCAGAGTCTGATATTATGAATGATATTAGTGTAAAGACAAACTAATCAATAAATAACACTGAAAAGCTTTAATGAAACTATTATTATAAGAGTATAAGTATATAATAATGCATTTGATGTATAGTGGATTGTCATTTATATTAAAACTTCCTATTCCTTGTTTGAAAATTTGTCTCTAAGGTGGGTCCTGCCAGGTTATTTGTATTCATCACCTGATATAAACTTTCTTAGGAAGTGGCCAGACCACCCAGAGGATCAGACCTTGCTCCCAAATTTTCATGGTATAGAGTGCAGACCACAGTAGGAATCAAACCCAGGTCTTCTCCATTGCAGGCATATTCTTTACCATCTGAGGCAACAGGGAAGCCCAGTTGCCCTATACAAGAAGACAAAAAGCAGGAACAACTGAGAAACAGGGGCTCAGATTCTGTCTAGAACACTCACCAGTCTTGTACACAATACCTCCCCTTATGTAGAGAGAATCTGTAAGGATTATTCTTAGGAAAGACTTCTGGGGACAAGAGACTTTTGCAAAGGAGTTTGTAGAGTTCACCTTTGAGTTATCAGTTACATGTATGCACTGATAATGAGAACTTATAACATTCTCTCCAGAACTCTATGTAATTGGGATATTTAACTGCACTTGCTGTGTGATCTTGAGATCCATTCTGCCTAGACTGTAACTATATTTTCTGAATTAACAAAGGATTACCATACTACATTTACCTTAAGGAAAATAGTACCCTTATTATGCAGGATCAAGTAACAGCACTAAAACTCATGTTAATGAACAACACACAGATAATTACATTTTATTATGTGTGTTCTAAAGAGAAAAATAATTGTGTTCCACAGTGTAATTTTATACCATATTATTCTAAATACTTTCATTTAAACAAGATCATTATAAAGATGTTTTGCACACCAAAATTTTTTGAATGCTTTTTAAAATGATCACAAATTATATGGGCTCCGAATGTGTTGAATTATTTTAATACTTTCACTGTAACTAGAATTCTTAAGAGAATGTACACTTGCATAATGCTGATAATCCCTTTTTTATTTCTTTTGTGCTTCAGCTGCTGTAATATCCACTGATAATGGTGATTATATGTGTTTATTATCCATGATTATCTCTAGATATCTGTTCATTTTCTTTATTTAGACTATAAACTCTAAATGGGAAATCAAAATGAAGTCACCTCTTGTCTCAGTGTAGGATATTAACTTATCTTCCTTATAGCCAGAGTTTCCCAAATGGCCATTGCAAAGTTTCACTTGGGGAGCAAAGAGTGAAAAATCAATATAGCAAATTATGGGGCTTCCCTTGTGGTCCAGTAGAAAAGAACCTGCCTGCCAACGTAGGGGACACAGGTTTGAGCCCAGGTTGGGAAGATTTCACATGCTTTGGAGCAACTAAGCCCATGCACCACAACTGTTGAGTCAGTGCTCTAGAGCCTGTGATTCACAACAGAGAAGCTATACAATGAGAAGCCCACGCTTCACAACTAGAGAATAGCCCTGGCTTGCTGCAACTAGACAAAGCCTGTTCACAGCCACAAAGACCCAGCACAGCCAAAACTAAAAATAAATAAGTGATTTAAAAATAAGAAATATAACAAATTATATTGTAGAGGAGATATATAGAGTATGGCTCTTCGTTATCTCCACCCTCATACATACCTGCTGTATATTAATTAATGCCAGCACTCAGGTAGATCAGCAGTTTCCAAGTGTACAGCATTGTGATAAAATTTTGCCACACATTGAATTAATACAAAAGTCAGAACTATTATTATTATTTTTTAATTTCACATAAAGGAAATATTCTTCAGATACAAAGTTACTTTGAATGATTTTCTCTATCATTAAATAATTATTTTGATAGAAGAATCATACAAACAATATCATCTTCAGGGCCAAATGTGGACATGAATTTTCTTTATGAACATAAAAATGTTGACTTCTCTTTAAAAGAAGTGTTATTCATGTTTCAATGCCATTCTCCCAAATCATCCCCACCATCTCCCTCTCCCACAGAGTCCAAAGGAATGTTCTCTACATCTGTGTCTCTTTTGCTGTCTCGTATACAGGGTTATCATTACCATCTTTCTAAATTCCATATATATGCATATAATATCATATAAGAAACGAATTGCCAGTCCAGGTTTGATGCTTGGGGCTGGTACACTGGGATGACCCCGAGGGATGGCATGGGGAGGGAGGTGGGAAGAGGGTTCAGGGTTGGGAAGACGTGTACACCCGTGGCAGATTCATGTTGAGGTATAGCAAAACCTACACAATATTGTGAAGTAATTAGCCTCTAATTAAAATAAATAAATTTAATTAAAAAAATAAAATAAGTGTTATTCATTCAACAAATAATGTTTTCATACTTGATATATAAACAAGAATGAACTGACAAGGAAACTTCTTCTCAAAGAACTTAGATTTCATTTCAATAAACAGAGGCAAAATATATTTTAAATACATAGTGTGTTATTTACAAGTGTTAAGGTGAATTAAAGACCAGTAAGAGATTGAGAGAGGGAGATAAATGACAAATGTAACCTCCAGTTCAGCTTACAAAACTAATTCTGTTTTATCTTCTTTCAAACCAAAAATAGTCCTATAGTTAAACAGATCCATTACACAAAGCAAACCACTTATAATATGTTTTTATAATATATTTAAATGGCTTCATGAAGATACAATGAGTCAATATGGATTACTAACAATAAATCCATATCAGCAAATTCTCATAAACTGTCTTTGTTTCTAAGATAATAAAAAGTTATTAATTTCACATAAATAAATTTTAAAAGATAGCAAATGTAAAAAATATATTATAAATCTTGGAGATGTCTGTTATAATAATACACTAATGAAATCCAATGTAGTAGCCTTCTTGTGTCCATACAAATCCTTTTCTATTCAAACAATTGCAGACATACACTTCAGATTCTCTTTATATATGAGATCCAGTAAAATCCACAATGATTTCAGTAAACACACACACAAACAAACATGGAATATTTTGAAATATTGGACTATAAGGAAGAGTGTTGTGTACATGCAATTTGAATATTTGTTATAACATCAGTTCAGTTCAGTCGCTCAGTCATGTCCGACTCTTTGCGACCCCATGGACTACCTACCTGTCCATCACCAGCTCCTGGAGCTTGCTCAAACTCACGTCCATCGACTCCATGAGGCCGTCCAGCCATCTCATCCTCTGTCGTCCCCCTTCTACTGCCTTCAATCTTTCCCAGCATCAGGGTCTTTTCAAATGAGTCAGCTCTTCGCATCAAGTGGCCAAAGTATTGGAATTTCAGCTTCAGCATCAGTCCTTCCAATGAATATTCAGGACTGATTTCCTTTAGGATTGACTGGTTGGATATCCTTGCTTTCCAAGGAACTCCCAAGAGTCTTCTCCAACAATACAATTCAAAAGCACCAATTCTTCAGTGCTCAGCTTTCTTTATGGTCCAACTGTCATATCCATATATGACTACTGGAAAAACCATAGTTTTGACTAGACAGATCTTTGTTGGCAAAGTGATGTCTCTGCTTTTTAATATGCTGTCTGCATTTGAAATAGCTTTTCTTCCAAGGAGCAAGCAACTTTTAATTTCAGGATTGCAATCACCATCTGCAATGATTTTGGAGCCCAAGAAAATAAAGTCTGTCACTGCTTCCATTGCTACAATATGGGAAGTAATTATTTAGCAATACCTTATACTTTCTTTTAGGGCTTCTCTTGTGGTTCAACGGTAAAGAATCTGCCTGCAATGCAGGAGCCACAGGAGACTTGGGTTCAATCTTTGGGTCTGGAAGATCCCCTGGAGGAGCACATAGCAACCCACTCCAGTATTCTTGCCTGGAGAATGCCATGGACAAAGGAACCTGGTGGGCTACATTCTATAGGGGCACAAAGAGTCAAACACAACTGAAGTGAATTAGCAAGCACACACCTATACTTCCTTTTACCTTCCATCATTGTTTCCCTCTCCTCAAATATTCACCTAAACAATCCATAATTATATATGTTATGTTTATAAGTTTTGGAAATATTTCCTAGAAACAAGATATTTTATTAATGTGTGTGTTATATGCACCACATCTCCTTTATTCATTTCTCTATCACTGGACATTTAGTTTGCTTCCATGTCCTGGCTATTGTACATAGTGCTGCAATGAACACTGAGGCGCATGTACCTTTTCATATTATGGTTTTCTCCAGGTACATGTATACAATGGAATGTTAACCACAAAAAAGAATGACAGGATGCTGTTTGTAACAAAATGGATGAACCTAGAGATTGTTACATTGGGTGAAGCAAGTCAGAGAAATCCAAGCATCATGATATCATTTACATGTGGAATCTTAAAAAAGCTACAAATGAATCTATCTAAAAAAACAAAAATATAGTTACCAATGTAGAAAACATACCTATGGTTATTAGGGGTTAAGTGGTAAGGGATAAACTGGGAAAATAGGTTTGGCATATGTATACATATGGATTGGGAGAGATTGGGATTGACATACACACTACTATATACAAATAGATAACTAATAAGGACCTTGGGTATAACACAGGGAACTCTTCTCAATTCTCTAATGGCCTATGTGGGAAAAGAATCTAAACAAGTGTGACTTTACATATTAATATATGTATAACTGATTCTCTTTGCTGTACACTTGAAATTAATACATTATAAATCAACTATACTCCAATGAAAACTTTAACAAATGTGTGTTACAGACTCAGAAAGAATCTGGTTTAGAAAGCTTTATTAAGTATCACCCATGGGAACACCATCTGTAGACACGCAGAAGAAGAAAAGGAAGAATGTGAGCTTTTTTTTTTTTTTTTTTTTTTGAGCTAGAAGGACCTGTCAGGATATTACCAGGTTGAGTCAAAATGCTCACGATTTTATAACCCTGTCTCCATCAGTTTTCAGATCCCATGTGCTCCAGAAAGGACCCATGTCAGGTCAGATAATTTACAGCAGAGGCAATCCTTGAAGGAGCTGGCAGCTGAAGGCTTTCCTATGACATTGCTTCCAGCAGCTGGGGCAAACCCATCCTTGAAGTAGGGTCAGTATCCAATCACAGTGCTTTCCTTTTAACTCTTATAAAACCTAAATTGTTTGCTTTACAGTTTTTTGAATGCTTCCTTACGAATCCATAAGACCAATATATCATAATCCAGGAATTAAAAAAAAATATATATATATATATATATTTATCCAATTTCATAAATTCCTCTGGACAGAAATCAGGACTGAAGCATGCCTTTGATAACTAAGAACTTGGTTGGTTTGGGAACCAAATCTGTCATGTAAGTGTAAATTGCATTAAGTTTATAGCTATGCTCTAAGGGACCATTGCCAAATCAATTAGTTTCACTGCATATACCAATATCCAGATTGATGTACAAATTTAAATAGAGAAAAAATATATTTGATATTGAAATGTACTTCATAAACGGAGAAAAAATATATTTTAAAAGTTGCACTGAAGGACACACAGTTCTGAATGATTTATTGGCTGTCTACCATTCTCCAATGGCTGCCAATCAATGTTATACGTGGCATCTTTTAGGTACTGTGGGCTCTTTCAAGGAAGTGCTTTTGCTTTTCATGATAAAAATACAACTGAAGGATCACGAAGAGAAAACTGTCCTGTTTACCTAAGTAGGCTGAAACACTGATTTCAAGGACTAAAATCATTCAGAAAGATAGTCTTAGATCTAGTATTTCAATACTGTGGTTTCCTTAGATTTCAATCCCGAGAGACAGTGCTTTACTCTCATCTAATCATGCTGGATTTCAAAGTCCTTTCATAGTTTAGTGTTGAAATTACTGACAGGACTTGACAACTAAAAGCAGAGAAGATTTTTCACAAAGGAGTGCATCATTGTTCTTGGCTTCCCTGACTCCATGTCCATCAATAGAATGCCTCTCAGTGAAAGTGTTAGTGGCTCATTCATGTCCAACTCTTTGAGACTCCTTAGACTGTAGCCTGCCAGGCTCCTCTGACCATGGAATTCTGAGTGGGTAGCCATTCCTTTATCCAGGAGATCTTCCCAACCCAGGGATCAAACTCAGGTCTCCTGAATCGCAGGCAGATTCTTTAGCACCTGAGCCAGCAGGGAAGCCCAGAATACCTATCAAGGGCTGAGAAAAAGTAGTACTAATTCTAAACCTCAGTGTTAGAGATGATATTCAGGGGAATGCACAGTTCTAGGACTGTTTCCTGTGATCATTCTCATTCAAGTTGAATGAAATTATTATCTTGTCATTACTATAGACACTTAACTTTTGGTCCTGTCCTTTGGTAATACTGATTTTTCTCTGATTATTAAAATAAGTAAAATGAATGGAAGAGAAAGCTTCTCTGGTGTCAGTGGTAAAGAACCCGCCTGACACTGCAGGAGACACAGGTTCAATCCCTAGGTCAGGAAGATCCCATGGAGAAGGAAATGGCCACCCACATCAGTATTCTTGCCTGGGAAATCTCATGGACAGAGGAACCTAGCAGTCTACAGTCCATGGGGTCACAAAAGAGACGGGTATGACTGACTAAACGAAAACAAAAAGAAGAGAATTTTGTTGCTAATATAAGGAAAATCTAATAATAAATACATATCAATGATCTCTGTTCATTTCCAAGGCAAACTATCAAATTTCACAGTAATCCAAGTCTATGCCCTGACCAGTAATGCTGAAGAAGTTGAAGTTGAACTGTTCTATGAAGACCTACAAAACCTTCTAGAACTAACACTCAAAAAAGAGGTCCTTTTAATTATAGAGGACTGGAATTCAAAAGTAGGAAAGCAAGAGATACATGAAGTAACAGGCAAATCTGGCCTTGGAGTACACAACGAAGCAGGACAAAGGCTAACAGGGTTTTGCCAAGAGAACACACTGGTCATACCAAACACTGTCTTCCAACAACACAAGAGAAGATTCTCCACATGGACATCACCAGATGATCAATACTAAAGTAAGATTGATTATATTCTTTGCAGTCAAAGATGGAGAAGCTCTATATAGTCAGCAAAAAAAAAAAAAAAAAAAAGACCTGGAGCTGACTGTGGCTCTGACCATGAACTCTTATTTCCAAATTCTGACAAAAACTAAGGAAAGTAAGGAAAGCCACTAGACCAATTCAGATATGACCTAAACCAAATCCCTTATGATTATATGGTGGAAGTGACAAACAGATTCAAGGAGTTAAATATGGTAGAGAAAGTGCCAGAAGGACTATGGATGGAGGTTTGTGACATTCTACAGGAGGCAAGGATCAAGGCCATCCCCAAGAAAAAGAAATGCAAAAAGGCAAAATGGTTGTCTGAGAAGGCCTTATAAATAGCTGAAAAAAAGAAGAGACGCTAAAGGCAAAGGAGAAGAGGAAAGATATACCCAATTGATTGCAGAGTTCCAAAGAATAGCAAGGAGAGATAAGAAAGCCTTTCTCAATGATCAATGCAAAGAAATAGAGGAAAACAATAAAATGGGAAAAATTAGCTATCTCTTCAAGAAAATGAGAGATACCAAGGCAACATTTCATCCAAATAAGGGCACAATAAAGGACAGAAATGGTATGGACTTAACAGAAGCAGAAGATATTAAGAAGAGGTGGCAAGAATACACAAAAGAACTATGTAAAAAAGATCTTCACAAACAAGATAACCATGATGGTGTGATCACTCGCCTAGTCAGGCATCATGTAATATGAAGTCAAGTGGGCCTTAGGAAGCATCACTAATGGAACAAAGCCAGTTGAGGTGATGGAATTCTAGTACAGCTATTTCAAATCCTAAAAGATGATGCTGTGAAAGTGATGCACTCAATATGCCAGCAAATGTGGAAAATTCAGCAGTGGCACAGGACTGGAAAAGATCAGTTTTCATTCCAATCCCAAAGAAAGGCAATGCCAAAGAATGTATAAGCTACTGCACAATTGCACTCATTTCACACACTAGCAAAGAAATGCTCGAAATGCTCCAAGCCAGGCTTCAACAGTATGTGAACCATGAAATTACAGATGTTCAAGCTGTATTTAGATAAGGCAGAGGAGCCAGAGATGAAATTGCCAACGTCTTTTGGCTCATCAAAAAAGCAAGAGAGTTCCTGAAAAAAAACATCTTCTGCTTTTTTTTTTTTTTTTTTTTTAACACCAGAGCCTTTGACTATGTGGATCACAACAAACTGGTGGAAAATTCTTCAAGAGATGGGAATACCAGACCACTTGACCTGCCTCCTGAGAAATCTGAATGCAGCTAGCTCAAGAAGCAACAGTTAGAACCGCACATGGAACAACAGACTGGTTCCAAATCAGGAAAGAAGTATGTTAAGGGTGTATATTGTCACCCTACTTATGCAGAAGTCAAGAGGGCCTTATGCAGAGTACATTATGTGAAATGCCAGGCTGGATGAGGCACAAGCTGGAAGCAACATTGTTAGGAGAAATATCAATAACCTCAGATATGCAGATGACACCACCCTTATGGCAGAAAGCAAAGAAGAGCTAATGATCCACTTGTTGAAAGTGAAAGAGTAGAATAAAAAAGTTTGCTTAAAATTCAACATGCAGAAAACTAGGATCATGGCATCCAGTTCCATTACTTTATGCCAAATAGATGGGGAAACAATGGAAACAGTGAGAGACTTTATTCTCTTGGGGTCCAAAATCATTGCAGATGGTGACTGCAGCCATGAAATTAAAAGACACTTGCTCCTTGGAGGAAAAGCTGTGACCAACCTAGACAGCATATTAAAAAGCAGAGATATTATTTTGCCAACAAATGTCCATCTAGTCCAAGCTATAGTTTTTACAGTAGTCACGTATGGATGTGAGTGTTGGACCATAAAGAAGGTTGAGTATCAAAGAATTGATGCTTCTGAACTGTGGTTTTGGAGAAGACTCTGGTCCATCCTAAAGAAAATCAGTCCTGAATATTCATTCGAAGGAGTGATGCTGAAGCTGAAACTCTAATATTTTGGCCACCTGATGCGAAGAACTGACTCAGGAAAGACCCTGATGCTGGGAAAGATTGAAGTCAGGGAAGCCTGTCTTTATGCAGTTCTTGGGATCGCAAAGAGTCGGACACGACTGAGCTACTGAACTGAACTGAATGGCAAATGGGACAGAGTTAACCTATAGGATATTTTAGGGATTACAGTGCAAATGCAATTCAAAAATTCCTTATAGGTATTTTTTCCTATCAGTGAATATTCAAACACAGTTTCAGATAGTTACATTTTGCTGAATTTTTAGATTATTTCCAAGTGCTTCAGTTTTAGACAGTGGTAGTGATTTTCTTTCACAGAAGGCAATGGCACCCCACTCCAGTACTCTTGCTTGGAAAATCCCATGGACAGAGGAGGCTGGTAGGCTGCAGTCCATGGGGTCGCTAAGAGTCGGACACGACTGAGGGACTTCACTTTCACCTTTCACTTTCATGCATTGGAGAAGGAAATGGCAACCCACTCCAGTGTTCTTGCCTGGAGAATCCCAGGGATAGCAGAGCCTGGCAGGCTGCCGTCTATGGGGTCGCACAGAGTTGGACACAACTGAAGCGACTTAGCAGCAGCAGTGATTTTCTTTATAATTAACCTAATTAGTCTATGTCCAAAGGATATATCTTTAATCAAACAAAATTAGAAAAAAAGCAAAAACATATAAAATTAAATATGCTACAATTAACCACAATTATTAGTGCTGTGCTTAATACCCTATAGATTCTAGGAAAAGTTTATATGCAATTTTGTAAAATGAAGAACTCTCATGCATACATGCATTCCAAGTTACTTCAGTTGCCTTCAGTTCTTTTCAGACTCATGAACATATCACGCCAGGTTCTTCTTTCCATAGGATTCTCTAGGCAAGAATACTGGAGTGGGTTGCCATGCCCTCCAGGGAATCTTTCTGACCTAGGGATCAAATTCGTCTCTTTTAAGCTTCTTGAATTGGCAGATGATTTCTTTATTACTAGAACTACCTGGGAAGTGTCTACATAAATTTAATAACATTATATTTTTCCCTTAAAAATATGTTTAATGAGTCACCTCTATACATAAATTCCACCTGGAGCAAGAATTATAGCCTGGTTGTGAACAGCTTGGATGTTTCATGAGCATCTCGAATTCACCAGGTCCAAAAACAAATACTTTGCCCCTGTCAGTACTACAGTTAACTCAGTCCTTCTCTTATAACCTCCTACTCAGTAGGAGACTGAGCAGATTTTTTGTTGTTGTTCAGTCCCTCAGTTTTGCCTGACTCTTTGCAAATCCAAGGACTGCAGCATTCCAGGCTTCCCTGTCTTTCACCGTCTCCCAGAATTTGTTCAAGCTCATGTCCATTGAGTCTATAATGGTATCCAACCATCTCATCCTCTGTCATCCCCTTGTCCTCCTGTCTTCAATCTTTCCCAGGGTCTTTTCCAATGAGTCAGCTCTTCATATCAGGTGGCTAAAGTATTGGAATTTCAGCTTCATCATCACCCCTCCCAGTGAATATTCAGGGTTGATTTTCTTTAGGATTGACTGGTTTGATCTCTTTGCTGTCCAAGGGACTCAATCCTATAAGAAAATCATAGTATTACTCTTTTCTCATGTCTGAAATCTAGGAGTTATCTATCATTTCTCCTTTTCCCCCTCTGTTCAAATATGCATACATTTAGTTCAATCTTCCAAGTCAAAAATGGTATGATACAATGGGAAAGAAGTACTTTGAATCAGATTTCCCTGGTGGTGCAATGGATAAGAATCTGCCGGCCAATGCAAAGGACACAGGTTCTTTCCCTGGTCTGGGAAGATTCTGAAAGCCACCAAGCAACTAAGCCCCTGCACCACAACTATTGAGCCCTCGCTATGGAGTCCATGAGACAAAACTACCTAACCCATGTGCTCCAACTACTGAAGCCCATGCACCTAGAGCCTGTGCTTCTCAAAAGGAAGCCACTACAATGATAAGCCTACACAAAGCAACGAAGATCAGCCCCTGCTGGCTGCAACTTGAGAAAAACCCACAAAAATGCAGCAAAGACCCAGGGCAGCCAATAGTCAATGAATTATATATATATATATATATATATACACACACACACACACACACACACACACACATGTTTTACCTCTAAATTATGAAAATAAAGAATCTATAAAATAATTGCAATTTAATTGCAAGATTACATTGAAGCTACCTTTGTCATCTTTATAGCTACCTTTATTTCATTATTGTTATATCTATTAAAAATATGTGCATTTGTTTTTCTTTGGGAAGCAATATATAGATAGTTTTACTAAAGTGTTTTTAAAAAGTGATTGAGACTTGTGTGTGTGTATGTTAGTCATTAAGTCATGTCCAACTCTTTGGAACCCCATGGACTATATAGCCTGCCAGGCTCCTCCGTCCATGGAATTATTCAGGTAAGAATACGGGAATGGATAGCCACTCTCTTCTCCAGGGGATCTTTCCAACCTAGGAATCAAACCTGGGTCACGTATATTGCAAGTAGATTGTTTACCATCTTGATATAAATACAGAGAGGGGCTTGCAAGGTAAACAATATGGTTTATTTCTTATAGAAATTGTTGCAAATAACCAAGGTGTCAAATCCAACATGCACTGCTTTATTTAATATGCTAACAAAAATACAATGTCTTTCAAAAACAAAAACAATAAAAAAAAACCAAAGACAATTTTACTAAATTACTACAATTTTTTGAAGGAGAACATGTGAGACTCTAATCAAGATTTAAAATCTTTGAAATCATATTATCAAAGGGGACATCTAGGAAGCTTTACATGGAAGTTGAAGATTTCCTACATGCTATGTTTCAATGATTACAGGTGAGCCATAAAATGTCAGCAAAGCCAAGAAATTCTTCAAACAAGAAGTTAATAACAATGGGCATATGATGGTTTAAAACAAAGAAGCCCTAAATCTAATATTTGCCTTTTGAAATGACACAATGAATGCTTTAGGGAAAGAATATTGTATATCTGTAGAATTTTATGAGATAATTATACTAAGAAGATATAAGAAATATACACATAATTTACATAATTAGGCAATCTGGTGAGTCCTCCTAAGTTAGTCAAGTACCAAGTAGGTCCTATCTTCATCTTCTGGTATGCAATTATAGGCTCTCTCCATGTTGAACTAGAATTAGTTTCAATGCCATTTTGGGTACAATGGAGGTGACAGTCTGTGACTTCTGAGATTAGCCATTAAATAGCATGGTATTTTCCATTTTGGCCTCCTGGGTTATTCACTCTGGGGAAGTCATCCATCATTTTATGTTGTGACCCCATGGATTGAAGTATGACAGGCTTCCCTGTCCTTCACTTTTTCCCAGAGTCTGCTCAGATTCATGTCCATTGAGTCAGTGATGCTATCTAATCATCTCATCCTCTGCCATTCTTGTCTCCTTTTGCCTTCAATCTTTCCCTGCATCAGGGTCTTTTCCAATGAGTCAGATCTTTGAATCTTTGAAGTGGCCAAAGTGTTTGTGCTTCAACTTCAGTGTTAGTCCTTCCAAAGAATATTAAGGGTTGATTTCCTTTAGGGTTGACTGATTTGACCTCCTCACAGTTCAAGGAACTCTCAAGAGTCTTTTCTGGCACCACAATTCAAAGACATCAATTCTCTGATGCTCGGCTTTCTTCATGGTTCAACTCCCACATCATCTCTTATGTCTCCTGCATTGGTAGGTGGGTCCTTCACCACGAGTGCCATCTGGGAAGCCCATTACTTTGTAAGGACCTTGAATTGGCTGTTGGTGGGAAGACTCAGTTCCTCTCAATGTGCATCTTTCAATAAGGCTAATTCAATTTTTCAGATGAGGTATCTCTCAAAATGGCTAGTTTTGATACATACTGGAAAGAATATTTATTCCTTCTATGACCAGGAGCTGACTATGGCCGATTGTATGTGTGCAAACACAGGATATAATATTACATTTAAGAAAACAAATTCTCAATTGACCAATTCAAAACTAGTAACTAAACCTGAATTCTTTTATTATTGATATACCTTTGCCAATTGGATAATTAAGTCATCAGATTGTTACCTGCTTCCTGTCCACACACACACATAGGAACACATAAACCCAAGTATGCATTCCACAAATGAGCATTTGTGCTTTTGTAAAGAGAAACATTCACCAACAGTTACTTGTTTTCCAGGATACTGATTATGTTAGCTCATTCCTTATTTAGCATAATATAAAATCTCACACACTAGTAAAGTAATGCTCAAAATTCTCCAAGCCAGGCTTCAGCAATATGTGAACCGTGAACTTCCAGATGTTCAAGCTGGTTTTAGAAAAGGCAGAGGAACCAGAGATCAAATTGTCAACATCTGCTGGATCATCGAAAAAGCAAGAGAGTTCCAGAAAAACATCATTTCTGCTTTATTGACTATGCCAAAGCCTTTGACTGTGTGGATCACAATGAACTGTGGAAAATTCTGAAAGAGATGGGAATACCAGACCACCTGACCTGCCCCTTGAGAAACCTATATGCAGGTCAGGAAGCAACAGTTAGAACTGGACATGGAACAACAGACTGGTTCCAAATAGGAAAAGGAGTACATCAAGGCTGTATATTGTCACCCTGCTTATTTAACTTATATGCAGAGTACATCATGAGAAATGCTGGGCTGGAAGAAGCACAAGCTGGAATCAAGATTGCTGGGAGAAATATCAATAACCTCAGCTATGCAGATGACACCACTGTTATGGCAGAAAGTGAAGAGGCACTAAAAAGCCTCTTGATGAAAGTGAAAGAGGAGAGTGAAAAAGTTTGCTTAAAGCTCAACATTCAGAAAACGAAGATCATGGCATCCAGTCCCATCACTTCATGACAAATAGATGGGGAAACAGTGGAAACAGTGTCAGACTTTATTTTGGGGGGCTCTAAAATCACTGCAGATGGTGATTGCAGCCATGAAATTAAAAGATTCTTACTCCTTGGAAGGAAAGTTATGACCAACGTAGATAACACATTCAAAAGCAGAGACATTACTTTGCCAACAAAGGTCTGTCTAGTCAAGGCTATGGTTTTTCCAGTGGTCATGTATGGATGTGAGAGTTGAACTGTGAAGAAATCTGAGCACCGAAGAATTGATGCTTTTCAACTGTGGTGTTGGAGAAGACTCTCGAGAGTCCCTTGGACAGCAAGGAGATCCAACCAGTCCATTCTAAAGGGGATCAGTCTTGGGTGTTCATTGGAAGGACTGATGCTAAAGCTGAAACTCCAATACTTCGGCCACCTCATGTGAAGAGTTGACTCATTGGAAAAGACCCTGATGCTGGGAGGGATTGGGGCAGGAGGAGAAGGGGACGACAGAAGATGAGTTGGCTGGATGGCATCACTGACTCGATGGACACGAGTTTGAGTAAACTCCAGGAGTTGGTGATGGACAGGGAGGCCTGGCGTGCACAGTTCATGGGGTTGCAAAGAGCCGGACATGACTGAGTGACTGAATTGAACTGAATATCAAGCTATGCATATAGCCATCCATTAGTATGTACATTCACTAAGGATCCGTTTTTGTTCAATCCTTTACCTTCCTATCATTTAAATGAGCACCTGGAGTCTAGTATGTGGTTAAAAAATATATATGTTAATTTCATAGTAAGCAAAATTTGAAGTTACGAGTATTATCTAGTGAATATGGCACAATCATAACTTTGGGAAAGATTACCTGAGCTAGCAAACTTCCATGCTTGAGCACTAAGTTGCTTCAGTCTTATCTGAGTCTTTGCGACCCTGTGCAACTCTGTGGACTGTAGCCCACCAGACTCCTCTGTTCATGGTATTCTTCAGGCAAAAATACTGAAGAGGGTTGCCATGCCCTCCTCCAGGGGATCTTCCTAACCCAGGGATTGAACTTGCATCTGTTACATCTGTGGCATTTGTAGGAGGCTTCTTTACCACTAATGCCACCTAGGAAGCCCTGTCTTAATGTAACTGCACACATTTGTTATCTGTAAGTAAAATAGTGTTTCATGATAAACACTTCCTGTTACATGGTTCCCCTCTTATCTAGGAAAGATGTGTTCTCAACCAACTGTGGATGCCTGAAACCCCAGATGGTACTGAACCCTATATATGCTAAGTTTTCTCCTGTACATACATGCCCATGATAAGGTTCAGTTTATAAACTGGGCACAGTAAGAGAATATTTGAATTGCTAGCACTTCTACTTTTTCATTTGGGGCCCATTGTTGAGTGAAATAAGAACTACTTGAACACAAACATTGTGATACAGAGACACAGAGCTGGCTACTGAGTAGTTGTAGTTAATGTAGTTAATCTGGCAGGATAAGCTGGGCAAAGAGAAAGTTCACGTCCTGGATTGGAAGGATCAGGACAGCACAAGATTCCATCACATTGCTCAGAAGACTGTACAATTTGAAGCTTATGAATTGCTTATTTCTGGAATTGTCCATTTAACACTTTTTCACTGTGGTTGCCCACAGGTAACAAAATTGTGGAAAGTGAATCTGTGGAAAAGGGAGGATAAATGTGTAAGAAAGATAAGTTAAATTCTTATTCTGTAGTTCTATTTTCTTTCATAGCTCCAGAAAATATTGAAGTGTTAGGGTTTGTTCTCTAGAACTTATGGCTACCAGAGGGGGAAGATTGGGGTTAAGGGAGAGTTAGGGAATTTGGGATGGACATGTACACACTGCTATATTTCAAATAGATAAGCAACAAAGATATACTGTACAGCACAGGGGACTCTGCTCAATGTCATCTGGCAGCCTGGATGGGACATGAGTTTGGGGGAGAATGAATACATCTCTATGTATGGCTGAGTCCCTTTGCTGTCCACCTGTTACTATCATAACATTGTTAATCAGTTATCCTCCAATATAAAATTTAAAAAGTTTAAATAAATAAATAAAGTGTTATAATTTGTCTTCTTGTTATTTTGC
Organism: Bubalus kerabau; assembly: GCF_029407905.1. Classification (NCBI taxonomy): domain Eukaryota; kingdom Metazoa; phylum Chordata; class Mammalia; order Artiodactyla; family Bovidae; genus Bubalus; species Bubalus kerabau. The sequence continues at coordinate 53,815,351 of NC_073641.1, forward strand.
AAACATTGTGAAGGAAGGAAATTCCACTCTGTTGCTTATAAATTATTTTCTCCATTATTGAAACACTCTAAGCATTATTTTCCTATTGCTGCTGCAATAAATTATTACCAGCATCATGACTTAAAAGAACAGAGATATTTTATCTTACAGTTCTGTAGGGTAGATGTTTAATATGGGTCTAACTAGGTGTGCAGTGCTATGTTCCTCCCTGGAAACTCCAGGAGAGTTTCTATACCTCCTAATCTCCATCACCTTCTTTTTTCCAGCTTCTAGAGGTTACTTTCATTCCTTGACTTGTGGGATGTCTCTCCCATTCTCCAAAGCTAACACTGTCTATTCTTCCACAGTTACTTTTTTCTGTTATTCTCATTAAAAGAGGTTCTCCATTTCTAATCCATATGCTTAGATTGAGCCTGCAAGAAAAATTCAAATTAATCTCCCATCTCAATATTTTTAACATAGTCACACTGCAAACTCTCTTTTTCCCTATCAGATGACATGGTCACAGATTCTGGGGATTAGGAAAAGAGCATCTTTGGAGACCATTATTCTGCCTTCCACAGTCGTAAGCAGAGAAACATTTCTTTTTTTAATAGATGAGTTATTTTCAAGTTGATCAAGTGGTGACTCTGAGTGAACATTAAATAGTCCAAATATTGTACTCACTGTTGTCATTCAGTCGTTATGTTGTCGCTATTGTTGTCCAGTCACTAAGGGTTGTCCAATTCTTTGCAACCCCATAGACTGCAGCCCATCAGGCTTCCCTGTCCTTCACTGTCTCCAGAGTTTGTTCCAACACATGTCGATTGAGTCAGTGATGCTATCTAATCATCTCATTCTTTGCTACCCCCTTCTCCTTTTGCCCTTAGGTTTTCCCAGCATCAGAGTCTTTTCTAAGCAGTTAGATCTTCACACCAAATTATTGGAGCTTCAGCTTCAGCATCCGTCCTTCCAATTAATATTCAAGATTGATTTCCTTTAAGATTTACTGCTTTGATCTTCTTGCAGTCCAAGGGGCTCTCAAGAGTCTTCTTCAGCACTACAGTGTGAAAGCACCAATTCTTTTGCACTCAGCCTTTTTTATGGTCCAACTTTCACATCTCTGCATGACTACTGGAAAAACCATAGTTTTGACTAGATGGACCTTCGTTGGCAAAGTGATGTCTGTGCTTTTTAATATGCTCTCTGTTTGTCATAGCTTTTCTTCCAAGGAGCAAGCATCTTTTAATTACATGGCTGCAGTAATTTTGGAGTCCAAGAAAATAAAATCTGTCACTGTTTCCACTTTTTCCCCTTCTCTTTGACATGAAATGATGAGACCAGATGCCATGATCTTAGCTTTTAGAATGTTGAGTTTTAAGCCAACTTTTTCACTCTCCTCTTTCACACTCATCAAGAGGTTCTTTAGGTCCTCTTCACTTTTGCCATTAGAGTGGTATCATCTGCATATCTGAAGTTGCTGATATTTCTCCTGGCAGTATTGATTCCAGCTTGTGATTCATTCAGCTCAGCATTTTGCAGGATGCACTTTGCATATAAGTTAAGTAAGCAGGGTGATAATATATAGCCTTGACATACTCTCTTCCCAATTTTGAACCAGTCCATTGTTCCATGTCCAGTTCTAATTGTTTTTTCTTCATCTGCCGACAGATTTCTCAGGAGGCAGGTAAGGAGGTCTGGTATTCCCATGTCTTTAAGAACTTTCTGAAATTTATTGTGATCCACACAATTAAAGGCTTTAAGACAGATAGTCACTGAAGCAAAAGTAGATGTTTATCTGGAATTATCTTGCTTTCTCTCTGATCCAACAGATGTTGGCATTTTGATCTCTGGTTCCTCTGCCTTTTCTAAATCCATTTTGTATATCTGAAAGTTCTTGGTTCACATACTACTTAAGCCTAGCTTGAAGGATTTTGACATAATCTTGCTAACATGTGAAATGACTGCAATTGTATAGTAGTTTGAACATTCTTTGGCATTGCCCTTGTTTGGAACTGGAATGAAAACTGACCTTTTCCAGTCCTTTGTACATGGCTCAATTTTCCAAATTCACTGACATATTGAGTGCATTACTTTAACAGTATCATATTTTAGGATTTAGAATAGCTCAGCTGGTGCACTGGGACGACCCAGAGGGAGGGTATGGGGAGGGAGGAGGGAGGAGGGTTCAGGATGGGGAGCACAAGTATACCTGTGGTGGATTCATTTCAATGTTTGGCAAAACTAATACAATATTGTAAAGTTTAAAAATAAAATTTAAAAAAATTAAAAAAAAATAAATAAAATGTTTCAACTTAAAAAAAAAAAATAGCTCAGCTGGAATTCTATCACCTCCACTAGGTTTGTTCATAGTGGTGCTTCCTAAGGCCCACTTGACTTTACATTACAGGATGTCTGGCTCTAAGTGAGTGATCACACCAACATGGATACCCAGATCATTAAATATTCCCTTGATGTCTCCAATTTTCTTGAGATCTCTTGTCTTTCCCATTGTATAGTTTTCCTCTATTTCTTTGCATTGTTCACTTAGGAAGGCTTTCTATCTCTCCTTGCTATACTTTGGAACTCTGCATTCAGTTCAGTATATCTTTGCCTTTCTCCCTTTCCTTTTGGTTATCTTATTTTCTAAGCTATTTGTAAAGCCTCCTCAGACAGCCACTTTGCTTCTTGCATTTCTTTTTCTTTGGGATGGTTTTGGTCACTACCTCTGGTACACTGTTTTGAACCTCCATCCATAGTTCCTTCTGGGACTCTGACTACCAAATCAAATCACTTGAATCTATTCATCACCTCCACTGTATAATCATAAGGGTTTTGATTTAAGTCTTACCTGAAATGCTAGTGGTTTTCCCTACTTTCTTCAAGTGAAACCTGAATTCTCCAATAAAAACCTCATGGTCTCAGCCACAGTCACCTCCAAGACTTGTTTTTGCTGACTGTGCAGAGCTTCTCTGTCTTCAGTTAATGGATCTTACATATTATTAACTGAAAATGGGAAATTCATTACAAAACTGGAGATAGGAAAAAAGCGCACATCATTTTCTTTTTTTCCCTTTTCCCCAGTATACATATGCTTCCTCATTTTAAAGGTAACAAACATGCAGGCTGTTTATCAAATATTGGCTTGAGAAGAAATGTAACATTCCTAATCAATTATTTGCTTCAGGGCTGAGTTTCTCTACTTAACTAAGAATACAGCAGGCTTTCAATTCTGAAAGGTCTTTTTCTTTTAAAACTAATCTGGAAAAATTCAGCTTTCTGACCTATGGTCCAGCATTTACAAACTTTCTCGATATCAGTAGTTTCTAATCACAGATGGTATTTTTCTCCCCATAGGACACAATGTTTGGAGACATTTTTGATTATGGTAATTGGGTAAGGGCACTCCATGTCTATAATAGGAGAGGGCAGAGATAATGGTAAACACCCTGAGTGCCAAAGATAGCTCCCACAACAACAGCAGGAATATGTCTGGCATAAAATATCGGTAGTGCTAAGTTTTAGAAATTCAGCTCTCTCCCTTTCACTTTCTTTTCTAAGAACCAGCTGTTTCTTGTCTGAGTTCATCTTTTTCTTGAAATTCACTGTGGAACACAACAAGTGTGAACAAACACACATTAGCTTTCTGGCTTTTCCCAAATGTAATGGCCTAGGGCATTTAGTTGAACTCCAATAGAATTTATTTTTTTTTAATTTTATTTTATTTTTAAACTTTACATAACTGTATTAGTTTTGCCAAATATCAAAATGAATCCACCACAGGTATACATGTGTTCCCCATCCTGAACCCTCCAATAGATTTTAGATGACAGCTTCGAGACACTTTTTTCAGTGAATACTCTAGGTCTCCATCTTCCAGTCTTCTGAGTTTGCTTGACTTGCCAGTGTCATGATAATTCAGTGCAAATGATTTAGGATTTGCTATGGCAGGGCCAGTTCAAGCAACTGATTGCTATTGTTTGGAATACTAGACCCAACAACATATAATACCTTAAACAAAACAGAAATTTGTTTCACACTCACATGATGTGTTTCTCAAATAGGCAAGTCATCCTGCTTCATGCCTTCAACCAAAGACCTAAGTTATTAAGGCTTTTCAATCTGCAGCATGTTGCTTCCAAAACTGTTTTAAGATTGGCCATGCTAGTGATCCAGAATGGAAAAAGTAGATGGGAGACTGCATGTGAAAAATCTTGAGATTAACTCTGAGTATAGAATACATTATATTCATCTTTTACAATTCTTAATCATGTGGCTTAATGCAATGCAAATAAGGCTGAGAACTGTCATCCATGTGTCTAGCCAAAAAAAATAGAACCCCAATGTTTGTGAGCATATGAACCCGTGAATCTGTCTCTATCATGTTAAGGTACTGATGTGATGAATGTGTGCAATGTTGTTGAAAAATAATGTTCTAATAAGATGTTGGTAAACAGGTATTATAAAATGTTTTATTTTCATTGATAATATCATTCAATTGATTCAAATGTGATGGCAAAATTATTTAATTATCATTAAATACAAAGTTCTCAAAAATAAATCACAATTATGCTAGAGCTATGTTATCTTTATCCAATGATACACTAAAGAAAGCAGTACCTGTGTCTACACTTTTAAATATGCACTCTCAAGTGGCAAAGAAAACATCATAGTATTAAGAATATGAACCTATTTCCAAGGCAGGAATAGAGACACAATTGTAAAGAAAAGACATGTGGACACACAGGAAAGGGAGGGTGAACTAAACTGGGACATCAAGATTGACATATATACAATATCATGTGTAAAATAGATAGCTAGTGGGATTTTGCTATAAAGCACAGAGAGCTCAGATCGATGCTTTATGATGACATAGCTGGGTGAGATAGGGGTTGGGGGGAGAAGTCCAAGAGGTAAGGGTTATATGTATTCATGCAACTGATTTACTTCATTGTACAGCAGAAATTAACACCACATTGTAAAATGATTACATTCTAATAAAAAAGAGATTCAGTATCATAGGTCTTGACACTTGAGTTTTTTTTCTTTTTGACCTTGAGTTCCTAAATAAATCTATGCTCTCACTGGGTAGAGTTGTTAACTATGTGTAGGTACATTTAAGATATACTTAATATTTTGCTATTATTAATAGCTTTTCAACTGATTTTAAAACAGCTTCAATTTTTTTACTTTCAAAGATTCTGTGCACACTTGGGTTTAGCCAACCCAGTTGAAACTGGGAGTTAAAAGAGTCTGATACCTTGTAGATATGTTGAATTTAGATTTCGTTTAGTTGATACTCATATTAACTAAGATTTCATTATGAATGTAGGAGGCAGAATGGGACCTCAGAGATTTGAAAAAGAGCATTCAATCTAGAAACTCCATTTGCAACACAAATTCTTCACAAAAATGAATTAGTGGATGTAATTTCACAAAGGAGGAAAGAGATCTTACTGAAAGACCTGAGGATACAAGTCATGGTATTAGGGAATGATTAAAGATTTTTAGAGATCTCCACCACATGACCTAAATCAAATTCTATACATTTATACAGTGGAAGTGACAAATAGATCCAAGGGATTAGATCTGATAGACAGAGTGCCTGAAGAACTGTGAATGGAGGTTCTTGACATTGTACAGGAGGTAGTGCCCAAAACCATCTCCAAGAAAAAGAAATGCAAAAAGGCAAAATGGTTGTCTGAGGAGGCCTTATAAATAGCTGAAAAAAAGAAGAGAACCTAAGACAAAGTAGAAAAGGAAAGATACACCATTCTGAATGCAGAGCTCCAAAGAATAACAAGGAGAGTTAATCATTTCCTCAGTGATCAATGCAAAGATATAGAGTAAAACAATAGAATGGGAAAGACAGAAGATCTCTTCAGGAAGATTAGAGATACCAAGGGAAAATTTCATGCAAAGATGGGCACAATAAAGGACAGAAACAGTATGGCCCTAAGAGAAGCAGAAGATATTAGGAAGAGGTGGCAAGAATACACAAAACAACTATATGAAAAAGAACTTCATGACCCAAATAACCATGATGGTGTGATCACTCAGCTAGAGCCAGACATCTTGGAATGCAAAGTCAAGTGGGCTTTAGGAAGCATCACTATGAATAAAGCTAGTGGAGGTGATGGAATTCTAATAGAGCTATTTCAAATTCTAAATGATGATGCCATAAAAGTGCTACACTCAATATGCCAGCAGATTTGGAAAACTCAGCAGTGACCACAAGACTGAAAAAGGTCAATTTTCATTCCAATCTGAAAGAAAGGCAATGCCAAAGAATGTACAAACTACCACCACACATTTGCACTAATCTCACAAGCTAGCAAAGTATTGCTCAAAATTCTCCAAGCCAGGCTTCAACAGTACGTGAACCGTGAACTTCCAGATGTTCAAGCTGGTTTTAGAAAAGACAGAGGAACTGGAGGTCAAGCTGCCAAAATTCATTGGATCATTGAAAAAGCAAGAGTTCCAGAAAAAACATCTACTTCTGCTTTATTGACTACACCAAAGCCTTTGACTATGTGGATCACAACAAACTGTGAAAAATTCTGAAAGAGATGGGAATACCAGACCCCCCTACCTGTCTCCTGAGAAATCTGTATGCAGGTCAAGAAGCAACAGGTAGAACCAGACTTGGAGCAATGAACTGGTTCCAAATTGGGAAAGGAGTATGTCAAGGCTGTATATTGTCATCCTGATTATTTAACTTATATGCAGAGTAAGTCATACAAATTTCTGGGCTGGATGAAGTACAAGCTGTAATCAAGATTGCTGGGAGAAATATCAATAACCTCAGATATACAGATGACACCACCCTTATGGCAGAAAGAGAAGAAGAACTAAAGAGCTTCTTGATTAAAGTGAAAGAGGACAGTGAAAAAAGTTAGCTTAAAGCTCAACATTCAAAAAAAACCCAAAAGATTATGGCATCCGGTCCCATCATTTCATGGCAAATGAAATGAGATGAGGAAGCAATGCAAACAGTGACAGACATTTTATTTTGGGCTCCAAAATCACTTCAGATGGTGACTGTAGCCATGAAATTAAAAGATGCTTGGTCCTTGGAAGAGAAGCTATGACCAACCTATACAGCATATTAAAAAAGAGACTTTACTTTGCCAACAAAGGTCCATCTTGTCAAAACTATGGTTTTTCCAGTTGTCATGTATGGATGTGAGAGTTGGACTATAAAGAAAGCTGAGAGCTGAAGAATTTATGCTTTTGAACTGTGGTGTTGGAGACAACTCTTGAGAGTCGCTTGGACTGCAAGGAGATCAAACCAATCAATTTTAAAGTAAATCATTCCTGAATATTCATTGCAAGGACTGATGCTGAAGCTGAAACTCCAATATTTTGGTCACCTGGTATGAAGAACTGTCTCATTGAAAAAAACCCTTATGCTCGGAAAGATTGAAATCAGGAGAAGGGGATGACAGAGGATGAGATGGTTGGATGGCGTCAGCAACTCAATGGACATGAATTTGAGTAAGCTCCAGAAATTGCTGATGGACAGAGAATCCTGGAGTACTGCAGTCTATTGGGTGGCAGGAGCCAGACATGACTGAGGGACTGAACTTAACTGAACTAAGTTCATTCACAAAACCTGCATAAAAGGTTGGGATCACATTTGTGTAAGGATCTACTCCTGAATGTTGTATAGAATTATTACAGAATATTTATTTGATGTATTCTGTATCATATTCTATATTTTCAATAAACATACTGTTTCAATGTTTTTAGGAGTTTATTTGTGCCTAACCTTTTTTGTTTTTTTTTAATGATAAAAGCTTAGGGCTTACACAATGTCTACAGGTTTCTAGACTTTTCTCAATTCTCATACAGTTTAAGGTATCATGCATCCTCAGAATTTCCAATTCTGCCTTTATATATGTATATATATACACATATATATGTATATATATATATAGCAACTATAGTTCCTTATATCATATAAACCAACTAATATAAATCTAGGTACTGTGGAGTATATGTTATTATAACTATTCTGTTCTTCTATATGAATTTTGTCTAGACTTTGGAGAATATTTGAAAGTGCATCTTAGATCAATACTTGGGATAAAATGTTGGAGAAGGGCATGGCAACCCACTCCAATATTCTTGACTGGAGAATCCCATGGACAGAGGGACTTGGTAGACTACAGTCCACGGGGTTGCAAAGACTCAGACACGACTGAAGCAACTTGGTATAGCATAGCATTGGGATAAAATGTAACCACAGGTGCTTTCTCTATAATATATAAAGCTTAATTTTAGAATAGAGCTAAGCTTTTGGATATTTAGGGTGAGAAAGATGCTAGAGAGAATGTTATAAACAAAGAATATAATGGGAAACAAAAGTTTGTAAGATGAAGACTGATCATTTAGAATCAAGATTTGCAGAGAAGGGGTAAAAAAGAGCTAGTTTCAGATTTTTATTTTGCCTTACCCATATATGTCTTTTTAAAATTATTTCCAAAGAAAAATTTTGGAATCTGGATTTCTTTTAGAAGTTTCCAGGTAACAACACAACATTTCAGGACTTTAGATATTTGGTTCCTTTTTGTTTCACTGTTATTCTAAGTCACTTATTAAACAATTTTATCCTGCAAAAGGATCTCCAAAGAGATGACCATAACTTTAAATGATATTTCACAAAATTGTTATTTAAATTATAAGCTCAAAAATAGAATTGTTGTGTAAACATATATAAGAAGCAAGGGTTTGCCTATAGGAATTGTGGATCCCAATTAAGTTGAAGCCATAAGAATCTGGTGATGAATAAGTGAAGAATTTGGTTTTGAAATTTGTCATAGAACCCTAACTTGGTGTTTGGATCTCTTTAATTGAGGGCCAATCAATCTGAAATCCCAAGCAGGCAGAATATACAGATCAAAGATCTCTTTTTAGGAATAGATTCTCACAGGTAAAACATAACAAGACTAAGGAAAGCTTTCATAAAATTCTGATGGGTGAGCCAAAGCAAAATGTGTTCTGTAAGTATGCTGATCTCATGGGAATCTTCTGAGCTCATTAGGCCTTAGGGCCAACATCAAGACAAACTTACTAGACTTAAGCCTGTTCTTTTCCCCCTGAATTTCATTTTAAAAGCTCAGAAAGTATAATAATATAGAAAGAGAGTCGCAAGTACTAATGCAGGTTTTTATAATGGATAAAAAATGATCAAATGATCAAAGAATTCCTAAAAACAACTTCTTTCTAAGTGTCCAAGGAAACATAATTTGAGAATTCAATGAAAATAAATTAGATTTCAGATCCAATACAAAATGTATTTTATCAACCTGACCAAGGAGGCTTCCAAGTGGATGGTTCAAGGAGCCTCAGAGAAGCACTAAGATCTTGAACCATAATGGGAAGTGCATCTTGGCTGGTTAGTATGGAACCACTAGAGGTTCCACACTATTGTCTCCCCAGCAGACCCACTAAAGCATGTTGATTAAGCAAAGCTTAATGAGACAGCAATATGACTGTAAGGGAGAACTCTGCTTTGACAGGGTGTTTTAGATGAGTAAATAATGAGGTGATATTTATAGCTTTTGAAGTCTGGGCTCAAGTGGTTAATATGGGCCTTTCAAGGCCAGTAACTGATTAGAAGAGGTAGAGTTCATGACAGAAGCATTTAGGATTGAGAGACAGTGAGTAGAGAGCCTTGGAGTGAATCTTCATAAATAAACTGCTATTTAATAAACAGCTCTCTGCCCAGGTGAGCAATCTATTGTCTGAGAGAAGAGTTGTTTGCTCACACAAATTGGTGTGAAGGAATTTCCTGAGGCAAACAATGAAGTTATTTATTGGTTTACAGCCTTACCTTCCTGGAAAATAATTTTCTGAAATAAATTTTTAAATCATATTGACACAGATGGCCTCAGATTTCAGTTCTGACAGTTAAGCTATGTAAATAAAGATGGTCTAAAGTTGCTGTGTACTGTAAATTAATAATATCTGGCAAAGATCACTTACTATTATTTGCTATGAGCTTCAGCTGAAAGCCTAAAAGAAACTTTAAGTTCTGATCTTTAATGAAATTGTTGTAGTGCTCTCACAATTTCCTTAAGCTGGGTTTGTGTGTATGTGTGTGTGTACGCCGTCAGCATATTCCAAGATATTGTTGCTAAAATTTAAATTTAAATTGAATTTAACAAGTATTAAAGTGTTTAAATCCTTTTTACTCAAATGCTATATTACTTAGATTCACCATTCTATATTTCTATGGCAAACATTTTGATATGTTGTTGTAAATTTAAATGAAGAACCTATTCAGCAAGAAAGCAAAAGTATTTATTTTCAAAAAGGATTCACCACCAGATGTCATTTACAGAAAAGAATCAATTCTTCAAGGCATAAAAGTATAAATTTCCTTCTGTTGGATTGGAAGTAAGCAAAATGTCCATTATTATATATTCTTCACAGGATTCTCTAAAGCTTCAGATAAAACTGCTTAGATGGAGAAAAATAAAAATAAATTGCTAGAGTTTCTTATTTACAAATTGGAAAAAATGAAATTGTTGCTTGAATTGTGTACTTCTCTCCAGGGAATTAAAATGGCTATATAAATATTTTTTACAAATATTGATATACTTCTATGTTGATTCCATATGTGAGCAATTTGCCTTACATTAAACTCACTATTGCATTTTTCTAATTCATATTGGAATGCAACTGTCTGCCAGGAATTTTGATTTCTTCATTTGAAGTGTGGTTATAATGCATTCTAAAATAAATATGTTTCTCAGCATTACAAAAATGTTTTGCTTTTGACTAATATATGACAGAATAAGCTCATATTTGACTGAATCTAAGGAACAATGTTTCATATCCAAGGAAAGTTAAATAGCAATGGTATATATACAGTCATATCTGACATTTTATATAATATGATGATATAATATAATATAAGATAGTATAATATGGGTTTCCCCAGTGACTCAGCAGTTCAGCAGTAAAGAATCTGCCTGCAATGCAAGAGATGCAGGAGACCCGGGATTGATCCTTAGGTTGGGAAAATCCCCTGGAGGTGTGCATGGCAACCCACTCCAGTATTCGTTGCTGGAGAATCCCCATGGACAGAGGAGTCTGGTAGGATACAGCCCATGGGGTCTCAAAGAGTCTGACATTATTGAGCGACTGAGCACACACACACGTACATCTTGAAATTATACTTCATTGTGTAGTTTGTTCCAACCAGGTGACCAAATGGAATCACCTGCCTGAACCAGTTAAGGTATGTTGCTTTCTGGGAATTTCACTGAGCACTGACATTTAAACTCAAGAATATCTTTAATTTTGTTCCTAGAAAAGAGAAATAGAATCTACCTTACTCCTTTCTCATTTCTCTTTTTTTTCTTTGAGTTCATGTGTTATTGTTCCTGTTGCTGCTGCTGCTGCTAAGTTGCTACAGTCGTGTCCAACTCTGTGCGACCCAATGGATGGCAGCCCATTAGGCTCCCCTGTCCCTGGGATTCTCCAGGCAAGAACACTGGAGTGGGTTGCCATTTCCCTCTCCAATGCATGAAAGTGAAAAGTGAAAGTGAAGTCGCTCAATCATGTCCGACTCTTCACTATCCCATGGACTGCAGCCTACCAGGCTCCTCTGTCCATGGGATTTTCTAGGCAAGAGTACTGGAGTGGGGTGCCATTGCCTTCTCCAATTGCTCCTGTTACTTCGGGTTATTGGTCAAAACCGGTCATGTCCCACTTCTAACTGTGCATGGCAAATCAGTCATTTCCCATTGATCTATCACTGGTTAGTGACTACAGTACAATGCTGAATAAAAATGAAGAGAAGTAGAAAGTAGAGCAATAAGAAATAATTTTTGCCTTATTCTTGATCTTAAATAAAGAGTATTTGTGCTGTATTGTGCTGTACTTAGTCACCCAGTCATGTCCGACTTTTGCCACCACATGGACTTAGCCTGCCAGGCTCCTCTCTGTCCATGGGAATTCTCCAGGTAAAAATACTGGAGTGAATTGCCATTTCCTTTTCCAGGAGATCTTCCCAACCCCAGGATCAAACTGGGTCTGCCGCACTGCAGGCAGATTCTTTACCATCTGAGTCACCAGGCCCAATATTCTTAATTTCTACAGGATTAAAGTAACAAAGAAGTGGAGAAAAGAAGTTTTTGGTTACTTTAGCACATGTATAGTTACAAGTCCAGGTAAATGTCATATTTTTTAAAAAATATCAGTCTAGTAAAATAAAATTAATTAGGTTTAGATTGATCTATTATTAGAAAAAAAAATTGAATATTTTCACTCTGTATTCCAAATAGCTAGAAACTTCGCAGTAGCAATTGTTCACCATTTAATAACATTTTCCCAAGATATCTAATGCACCTAAGGACAAAAGAGCTGCCTTCTAGTGATTTCCAATTTACCCAATTTTCTGGCAACTTGTCTGCCCACAGAATGACAGATTACTCTTTCAGTCTTTCCACTTTCTGAACAGCTAAGCCAATTGTTTTCAATCTTTTTCCTCCAGCAATGCTCTCTTAAAGCACTTTAGAGTGGTTTTTTGAAGGGATTTCTCTTTAGTTAAATAGTTATACACCTCTCGCATCATCCAGTGTATCAAGGAGAAATTGCAATATTTTTCTTTACATAAGGGCAAGCTCCATTATTCCCTTTATCTTGCAATCTGATCAAAAACATTGGTGAAGATCTCGTCATTTAGAGTTTCAGAGAAGTTGAGGGCACAGAACTTTCATGTCTATTTGGTAAATGGTATGGCATATTTCTGAAATATCAAAATCCAGTGGTCTCTTTAAAATATCAAAATAGAAGGTTGAATACTATATACAGAAAAGAGTTTACTTAAGAGGAGAGCTGCCCAGCAATTGGTTCAGTTAATACAAAATCCTAAACAGTTCCAAAATCTACTTAAAGCAGAGGAATTACGAAGTAGATATGTTGTTCATAGAGCGTCAACCACCACTTGCCAAGGAAGAATCCGGTAGACTCCATGTTACCTCCGAATGTTGTCACCTGCAGATTTGACTCTTTTTCCTGCTGCTAAGTGGGATGTATAAATGATTTAACTCTCTTATGACTTTTGAGAGTCCCTTGGACTGCAAGAAGATCAAACCAGTCAATCCTGCAAGAAAATCAACCCTGAGTATCCACTGGAAGGACTGATGATGAAGCTGCAGCTCCAATACTTTGGCCACCTGATGCAAAGAGCCACCTCACTGGAAAAAAGCTTGATGCTGGGAAAGATTGAGGCCAAAAGGAGAAGCGGGTGGCAAAGGATAAGATGATTAGATAGCATCACCAACTCAATGGACATGAATCTGAGCAAACTCTGGGCAACGGAGAAGGACAGGGAAGCCTGGAGTGCTACAGTTCATGGGATTGCAAAGAGTTGTACATGACTGAGCAACTGAACAACAGATGTAAATTTACAGAATGTCCTATATATAGACTTACATTAAAGTTACATGATATTAATGTCCAGTGCTAGTCATGATCTACTTGCTCAAGGATAGCCTCTCAGAAACATTTTTGATGAGATTATTATTTAATTTACTGGATGGATAGAATCATAAAATTATCAATCAGTATGTCTTTCTAACATATGAAATAAACAACTTATTTGAATAACCATTTGTATTTAAAAGTTAGTGTAGTTTGGTCAACTGACTTATTAAGTTCACTGAGGAAAACATATTAACTTTTTGACTCTTGAAACCTATATATATATATATATATATATATGTTTAACATTATAGGATTAGCAAAATTATATGTAAATAAATTCTTGCTGAACCTAACACAAATCTTTAATTTTGGTTTTCTATACTTTCTGTATGTGAATTCAAGGGATAGGAATCTCATTTGCAGTTCATTTTTAGCTTCCAATGTCTAATCAGCATCTTGTAAAGAGTTAACATTCAAAAATTATATCATTGAATTATAAAATGAATGAGCTTCCAATTTCATGATCTGAATCACATTAGTACATTTGAAAAGTCAATAGTAACTGTAAACTGATGAAAATGAACATAATAGAGGGCCATTCCCCTTTTTCTTCTACTTTTGCATCTTTTTTTTTTTTTCTTTTTGCTACCTACTTGCCACATCTCATGAACTTTAGCTACTGCACCCTTTGCAAAGTTTCCAAAAACAGATTTTGGAAGATAGAGTTCTGATGGATAATGGAACTCTGAGCAAGTGCCACAGAAGAACAAAACAAAACAAACAAACAATTGTCAACCTGAAGTTTCAGTTAAAGTTGAAAATTTCTGTCAAGCCCAAACCTCCCATACTCTATTTTTGCTTCTATAAGAAGCCTGATTCTGCTTCAATGAGGGAATCATCTGGTCCTCCAGTACTTCCAATACTCACCAGCTGAATAAAGTCTTTAACAAATATTATTCAGTCATTAAGATAATTGTTTTGACAGCTAACATAGAAATGTTAAGCTTTCGTTTATCTTGTTTTTTTTCTCCATAGTCATATTTTCTTCTTTTCATTCATTTATGCTTCTTAACTGTTTTTTTTTTTGAACATTTATTCTTCCCTGCCTGCATTTTCATTTTTTTCACTTGAATAATTTTAAAATTTTACTTTATTTTATATAATAAAATTAAATTTTATATTATTCTTTTTCATTTATTAGGAGCTTTATAGTTTAACAAGCATTTAACTTAAAATGCAAAGCTTATCAACACCCTTAATTATAATGCATCTTTTTTTATTTCTGGAAAATTTTCAACCACTATTTTTTTCTCTCTTCCTTTTTTTTTTTAATCTTCAAATGGTGTTTAAATATATATGAAAACATCTTACTTAATTTCTTCACTATTTACATATCCTTTCTACTTTGTATCTCATCTCATTTAACTGCCTTTTGAACGTTTATTTTCTGTATCTGTTCTCTGCTTATTTTATTTTTTAGCTAACTGCTGTATAACCTGTCTGTGTTGTTTTTATTTATTATATGATTTCACATTGATATGTTACACATAAGTGTACATTTTGTGTGATGTATCATATCAAACTTGTTTATTGTGTAGGAGTTAAAAAAACAACTGGAGCAAAAATGCTCTATCTTTACCTTTGGGAATGCCTGAATCTGACTTTCGCTCTCGGCCAAGATAAATGCAGTAGAGTACAGTATGTGCTATAGAAAGTGTAATATTGTAGACCAAACTGATCAACAAAAGCACTGAATATAGAGAACATGAAAATTGGAAACACGTGTACACCAGTGGCGGATTCATCTTGGCCTACGGCAAAACCAACACAATATTGTAAAGTAATTAGCCTCCAATTAAAATAAATAAATTAAAAAAAAAAAGAATGTATGAATGGAAATTTAAGCCATACGTTTCAACTTTTAAGAGATTGGGGATGGTTTAGTCACTAAATCATGTCCAACTCTTGTGACTCCATTGACTGTAGTCTGCCAGGCTCCTTTGACCATGGGATTTTCCAGGCAAGAATACTGGAGTGGGTTGCCATTTCCTTATCCAGGAGATCTTCCCAACCCAGGAGCAAACCCAGGTCTCCTGCATTACAGGCAGATTCTTTTTTTTTTTTTTTTTTAATTTAATTTTTTTAACTTTACAATATTGTATTGGTTTTGCCATATATCAAAATGAATCTGCCACAGGTATACATGTGTTCCCCATCCCGAACCCTCCTCCCTCCCCATACCTTCCCTCTGGGTTGTCCCAGTGCACCAGCCCCAAGCATCCAGTATCGTGCTTCGATGAAACTGGAGCCTATTATACAGAGTGAAGTAAGCCAGAAAGCAAAACACCAAAACAGTATACTAACACATATATATGAAATTTAGAAAGATGGTAACAATAACCCTGTATACGAGACAGCAAAAGAGACACTGATGTAAAGAACAGGCAGATTCTTTACCAACTGAGCCACGAGGGAATCCCTTTTAAGAGATTAGGAGACATATAAAAATAGCTATGTTCATGAATAGCTGTATAAATGAATAAATGTTGAAACAAACTATTAAATCTGTTCAGCAATATGCATACAAACATCTTTTCAGGAATCCATGAAATATTTTTAGTGACAATATTCTAGTCGCCATTTGAAAAGTCACCGAAGTTTCCTGGAAATAGTCTGCTTTGTAAAAATGAGAGTATGCTTACTGCTGCTGCTGCTAAGTCGCTTCAGTCGTGTCCGACTCTGTGTGACCCCATAGATGGCAGCCCACCAGGCTCCCCCGTCCCTGGGATTCTCCAGGCAAGAACACGGGAGTGGATTGCCATTTCCTTCTCCAAAGTGAAAAGTGAAAGTGAAGTGGATCAGTAGTGTCCGACTCTTAGAGACCCCATGGACTGCAGCCCACCAGGCTTCTCCGTCCATGGGATTTTCCAGGCAAAAGTACTGGAATGGGTTGCCATTGCCTTGTCTGGAGAATACGCTTAAGGTACATTGAAAGTGAAAGTGAAAGTCATTCAGTCCTGTTCGACTCTTTGTGACCTCAAGAATATACAGTACATGGAATTCTCCAGGCCAGAATACTGGAGTGAGTAGCCTTTCCCTTCTCCAGGGGATCTTGCCAACCTGGGGATCAAACACAGGTCTCCCACATTGCAGGTGGATTCTTTACCAGCTGAGCCACAAGGAAAACTCTAAGGTACATTTCAGTCCTAAAATTTCTAAATCTGAAGCCTTAAAATTTTATTATCTAGAAAGGCATCAATTCCTTGCTTTCCTGAGACTTTTCAAATACAAGTTATAAAAAAGATCAATTCTTTGGTTTGTAATACTGTGATATATGCTTTATTACTATCTTTATCTTATTCTTGAATAAGAATATGATAATATGAATGCTTCTTATTCATATTGGAATATTTTCTTGTTGCACTTGCTCAAAAGTTAACATAGTGGAGAAGTACATTTTTAGCATATGTCTTACAGTACAAAATATCTGTATGTTTATTTCATAAAACTTGACTAAAATTTGCACAAATATTTTCTATCTATGGACTTAATTTACAAAACACTGGTATGAAGTCAGACATATTTATATTATGTATAAAAACAATGGACAGGCATATAAGCATTCCATCTTGGCTTTTTATGAAAAAGTAGTATAAAAAATAGTAGATTATTCAATTATTTTGTGACAGACAACTGCATATATTACTAACAGCTCTTGACTGGTTCAGAGTCTGAACTAATGTAAAAGCAAGAAAACATGATGGAAAAAGAAAAGGCTTCCAAGAAAGAATGCTAACTTCAACAACTAGAATATTTAAGCTGCTGTTCTCCATAATTTTAGAACATTCAGGAAATCTTTACAATCAATATTTGTAAAATATCAATAGCATCATATTTAACTTTAGGGTAATGCATAAATGCAAAGATAATATTTATATGTGTTTCTTGATAGATTGGGGCTTGCCTAGTAGCTCAGTTGGTAAAGAATTTGCCTGCAATGCAGGAGACCAGGTTTTATTCCTCAGTCAGGAATATCCCCAGAGAAGGGATAGGCTTACCCACGCCAGTATTCTTGGCTTAGACAGTAAAGAGTCCACCTGCAGTGGGCTTCCCTGGTGACTCAGACAGTAAAGAGTCTGCCTGCAATGCAAGAGATCCAGGTTTCATTCCTGGGTTGGGAAGATCCCCGGAGGAGAGCATGGCAACCTATTCTAGTATTCTTGCCTGGAGAATCCCCATGGACAGAGGAACCTGGCAGGCTACAGTCCATGGGGTTGCTAAGAATCAGACAAGACTGGGCGACTAAGCACAGCACAGCACATGATAAATTGAATATATTATTGAAAGTTGTTGTATATCAACTTAAAAGATTGAACTTATTTATTACAATGCTGGTTGTAACATAGCTAAATAATTTTAAATACTTGCTGGAAAACCCATAGGAGAAAATATAAATGGAACTCATGTTTTACAAACAAATTCTAATGGAAAAGTTCATCTTGTGACAAGTAAATTTGAATCATTACAAAATTTAAGTCTACGAAAATGTTTCCTCTTACTGGATATATCACTTCCCATGTGGCACGAGTGGTAATGAACTCACCTGGCAATGCAGGAGATATAAGTGATGTGGGTTTGATCCCCGAGCTGAAAGATTCTTTGGAGGAGGAAATGGCTACCCACTTCAGTGTCTTTGCCTGGAGAATCCCATGGACAGAGGAGCTTAGCGGGCTACAGTCTATAGAGTCACAAAGAGTCAGACATGACTGAAGTGAATTGGCACTTTTTGAAAATATCTAAAATTAAGTAAAATAACTATTGTATCTAACTTATAAGTTTAGATGATTTTCCCTCGTAGCTGCATAATTGAGAATTGCATATCTTTAAAGACTTGTGTACTATTATCATCTTTGACTTGTGAGACCCACTTAAATTTAGAGGAAAAAAAAGAAGTGGAGTTTTGTTTCCATTGTGACACCTCTACTGTTTTTGTTTTTTTAAAGCTATTTTATAATATTTCATCATAGAATTTATGCATTATAAAATGCATTCCAAAATATACATTGATTACTTTTAGATGTTGAGAATCAAAGGGCTAAAGCTCTGAACAAATATATTCTATTTGGAAATTACATTGATGCAGAAATAAATACATATATAATACCAGACAAGACAAATGGGACTCTATAGTAAAATATATAAAAGTTTTGAACATCCCTGAGTAATTGGAAAAATTATGAATTAAGATAATGTAATATTGATATAATAGTTATTGTGCCCAGAACTTCACATCCCTTCTTGATATGCCATTGGTAGAAAAAACCCTTCGTTCTTCTTGAAGAAATACTACTATAGTCATAGGATGTCAGGGCAAAGTATAAATGGAAAAAACTATTGGCCAAGTTTGCCTATCTCTGCAAAGTCTAGCCTTTTCAAAATTGTAGTATATTTTAAATTGGTTTTAAATCTTAGCCATTACTTTTAAAATCTAGAATATTTTATTTTGCATGTTCTTTATTGTCAAATTATTGTTGATTTGAAACATTATATTATTTTGGAGAGTATAACATAATGATTCAGCATTTTTGTACATCATGACCATGATAAGTCTAGTTACCATCTGTCACATACAAAGTTATTACAATATTATTGACTATATTCCCTATGCTAAATAGTATAGCCCCATAGTTTATTTATTTTATAATTTAGCAATCCCTTTTACACTAATAGATTGCCAGAGTTTCTTTTATTAAAGGAATCAAGTCAAGGATGAATAATTTTTGAGATTTAAAAATACATTAAAATGATTACATATACAGTTATTGCTGTCTCTATTTCTCCTTGTTTCTAAATTTTTTCTTGTCACGTTTTATTTTGTCTTTCTATTTTTTCATTTTTAATCTTTTTTATTTTGTTTTATTTGTCTTACCTTGCCTATCATTTCTCTTCTTTTTGTCTTTTTTCCAGTCACATTCTGAATCTAAATGCACATATTTGAGGTGAATACCATATGGTCTGGTGAAAAGAACACCTACTAAATTTCCAGAGATCCCCTTTACTAAAAAATATTTCAAAAAGCAAGTTACTTACTACCCCAAAGTTTTTATTATTAAATATATATATATATATTCATTCTAGTTATTCTCAGTTTTGTGTGGCTATTCTATTTTAAAACATGCATTGCTGCTGCTGCTGCTGCTAAGTCGCTTCAGTCGTCTCCGACTCTGTGCGACCCCATAGACGGCAGCCCACCAGGCTCCCCCGTCCCTGGGATTCTCCAGGCAAGAATACTGGAGTGGGTTGCCATTTCCTTCTCCAATGCATGAAAGTGAAAAATGAAAGTGAAGTCACTCAGTCGTGTCTGACTCTTAGCGACCCCATGGACTGCAGCCTACCAGGCTCCTCCATCCATGGGATTTTCCAGGCAAGACCACTGGAGTGGGTTGCCATTTCCTTCTCCAATGCATGAAAGTGAAAAGTGAAAGTGAAGTCACTCAGTCGTGTCTGACTCTTAGCGACCCCATGGACTGCAGCCTACCAGGCTCCTCCATCCATGGGATTTTCCAGGCAAGAGTACTGGAGTGGGGTGCCGTTAGTAACAATCTACTCTGTTGGAGGGATTAGGTCTTTACTTGCTCACTCAAATGAAAGATTTGGAGCCCATTTTTGATTCTACACTGTCTTTAGGACCAATGTCTTATCCATTTCAAGTCTATTGATTTAATCTCTTACATTCTATACAGCATCCCTCTCTGTTTCTCTATCTCTGTTATCACCAGCTCAATTCACAAAAGAGAGAAAATGACAAGTCAAAGAGCCTTGACTTTGGTGATTGGGGATGATGCTATCCTTACTGAAATGAGAAAACTTGAGATAGTAATTTTGTCAGGAATTTCAACTCCAAAAATAGTTTCTCTTCTTCTACTTTTCCCAATCTTTCTTCATTCTTCTCCCCAGCAGAAAATTTGGCCATGGCATTTCTATTTTTCAGTTATTCAATACATCCCCATATCACTTAAAATGCAATCAAGTTCTCCATCTCAGTCTGCAAGGCTTTGATCTATTTGTATGTCTTAATTTTCTTGAATTACTAGCTCATTATGGTGAGGGAAAACTACTCTTTATTTTCCAAATATTCCAGATGTTATCCAACTTCAAGAATTGTGCAGGTGTTCTTCCTTCACGTGCTCCTCAAAGTCCTTTATCCATCTCCTCTTTACAAACTCCTTATAATTAATGGCTTCCCTGATAGCCGTCTACGGGGTCACACAGAGTTGGACATGACTGAAGTGACTTAACAGCAGCAGTAGCATCTGATAGCTCAGTTGGTAAAGAATCTGCCTGCAATGCAGGAGACCCCAGTTGGATTCCTGAGTGGGGAAGATCTGCTGGAGAAGGGACAGACTACCCACTCCAATATTGGGCTTCCCTTGTGACCCAGCTGGTAAAGAATCTGCCCACAATGCAGGAGACCTGGGTTCAATCCCCTGGAGAAATGAAAGGCTACCCACTCCAGTATTCTGGCCTGGAGAATTCCATGGGGCCTCAAAGAGTCAGACACGACTGCGTGACTTTCAGTTTCATAATTCAGACTTCTGTTTAATGGCAGCACCTCAGTGAAGACTTTTCTATTCTATTCTAAATGGGTTTTCTCTATTTATTTTATGTGGCCACATTTTTTGTTTTTGTTTTCTGTGAACCGTTTTTTTCTTTTTTTTTACAACTAGAAATATTTTATGTCTTTTGATTTTTCTCTAAGTTCAGTAAAATGTTGTGATTTCTTTCTTTCCACAATTGTATGTCTGATGCCAGCACAGTGCCTGGTAGGAGAGAGGTATTCATTGAATATTTACTAATGAATGAATGCAAATATTTAATGAATTAGTGCTTGCATTTGATAGAGTGTGCATTGAATTACAACCTTCCCCTGATACATACTACTCTAAAAACTTCATTTTAAATTACAACTTTTATTATTTTTTTCTTCTAAGAGAGAACTTTAATAAATTACTTAACATATAATGGCATGAAGATGGAGATTTCCAGTTTTGTCTTAGACTATTATGCATAAAAGCTACTTTGTATATTAAAGGAAATATTTTTCACTTACAGTGTGAGTTTATAGCAATACAAGTAACATTTTTTTATGAGTTTCAATATAAGGAGGAATACTTAACTTGCTCTTTTTGGGAAAAAAGATTTGTATCCTTTTTCAGAATGTCTTCTGCAATAATATTTTCTCCAGATGTACAGTCTATAGGCCATTTTGTAAGGTTTAGTTTTTATGTTGTCTTGCTCAGAATCATCTATACACAAACATATATTTTGCTCATGTTTCAGGGCAAAGCCATTTTGTAGACATCATTATACTGATTTTTTTTTTTATTTAGACATCAGCTATCAAGACAATTCCTAGTGTAATTTATTTTCTTAGCAGCATAAAATGTGAACACCAATTCCCTTGTCTTGTTAAAAGTGCTCTGTACTTGGCCATTTAGATATATCTAAATGTTAACTTCATTGGAAATAAAGTGTCATTACTGATGCTAGGTTATATTTGTGGTTGTGTGCATGCATGCTAAGTCACTCAGCTGCGTCCTACTCTTCATGACCCCATGAACTGCAGTCCATCAGACTACTCTGTGCACAGGGTTGTCCAGGCAAGAATATTGAAGTGGGTTGCTATTTCCTCCTCCAGGCAAACTTCCTAACCAAGGGATCAAACTCATGTCTCTTGAGTCTCCTTGTTTGGCAGGTGGATTATTCATCACTGAGCCACTGGGGAAATCCACATTTGTTGTTAAAATACTATAAACTTGCACATATCTTTTGCAATTTATAAGTAACCTGTTTGATGATGCTTTACCTTATGTCATAATCTGCTGCATATCCACTAGACCTATTAAGTAATTATGCCATCTGTATTAAAATTTAAATGTGAACATGTGCTTCCATATGAGTCTAATGTCATTTCCTCCTGTTGTGAAAGAGAAGTCGCTCAGT
The DNA here is from genome assembly GCF_029407905.1 of Bubalus kerabau. Classification (NCBI taxonomy): domain Eukaryota; kingdom Metazoa; phylum Chordata; class Mammalia; order Artiodactyla; family Bovidae; genus Bubalus; species Bubalus kerabau. Next base: position 53,837,776 of record NC_073641.1, read on the forward strand.
TGTGTCCGACTCTTTGCGACCCTGTGGACTGTAGCCTACCAGGCTTCTCCATCCATGGGATTCTCCAGGCAAGAATACTGGAGTGGGTTACCATTTCCTTCTCCAGGGGATCTTTCTAACCCAGGGATCGAACCCCGGTCTCCCGCATTGGAAGCAGACGCCTTAACCTATGAGCCACCAGGGAAGCCCTATGTAATTATGCCATCTGTATTAAAATTTAAATGTGAAAATCTGGTTTGATAAAGCAACATTTATAGTCTGGACTCTTTCACTTGCCAATACTTCTAACTAAACTGTACCTTTAGGCTAAAAGAAGAGTCTTTTGGAAGATACTGGAGAGCTCAGGGACTCAAAGGAGGCTCTCTGGGAGGGAAGGCAGCTCAAGAGTCCTGCAGAACGTAATTGAGGCTAGAGCTTCACCATGATCAATGTTCATCTTCTTGTTTCTGTTTCCATATGACTCTAATGTCATTCTCTCCTGATGTAGATGTGCTTATTTTTTCTCCATTAAGAGAAAGAAAACTCACCTGTAACCAAAGCATGGGAGGGGACAGGGAAATTCTTTATATTCCTTCGCTTCACTATTAAAACTATAAAGAATTACTTTATCCTGTGTGTCATGTGGCTACAGAGATTCACTCAGCCTTGGTCCTGTAGAAGCAGGTGGTAGTGGCATCAGGGAAGGTTGAGAATCATGTATCTGAAGCCACTGTTTATAGTGGAAATGTAATTTTTGTAAGTTAGGAAGTTACCTCAACTAGGAAGTTGCAAAGAGTGCCATTTCACATGATGAAGCAGTTCAAAGAGGAAGGATTTGATCATGGAAACTATATATATAATTTAACCAGAGCTTGAGTTCAATTATATCTTTTATATCTCTTACAATACTGAAAATTCTTTTCCCTTAGGTAATAACTGACTAAAGGTTCATTAACTACTGCAAAGAGTTCACTGACTGGTTCAATGTAAAAAATGGACATATGGACTTGGTAATTGAAAAAGAAAAAGTTACTTTTTAAATTCTTGGGACTATCATCAGAAAGAGCTTTTTGGATCATCCATCTTTCATAATAAAGTTTTAAATATGATTTTATACACTATAACAACTTGTATTCCTATTTCATTAAATTTATTAAATAGCCTATCCATTTAGCATAAAATTAGCTATATGCAATATAGCAGGAATACATTTGGTTAGTGTCCATTGACCAAAAAAAAAAGAAAAAAAAGAAAAATTCTTGCATATGGTCCCTGAAGTTTCTTACCAAAATAATTTATCTCTTGAAAAATGTGGAAATGGAGTGGTGATTAAGTAAAAGCTATCTCCATTTTTTTTTTTAAATTGGGAAACACAAAGCATTTCTTAGTGCCCTTACATTAATTTCTATATTATTAGTAATTGTAAATGTATTTGAATTTTTTACTGTGTTTTTAAGAAAGATGCACTTCTATTCCTTAGTGGTTCAGTGGAAAAGAATCAGCCTGCCAATGCAGGAGAAAGTGAAAGTGAAGTTGTTCAGTAGTGTCCGACTCTTTGAGACCCCATGGACTGTAGCCTACCACGCTCCACTGTCTACGGGATTTTCCAGGCAAGAATACTGGAGTGGGTTGCCATTTCCTTCACCAGGGGATCTTCCCCACCCAGGGATTGAACCTGGGTCTCCCACATTGTAGGCAGATGCTTTACCGTCTGAGCCACCAGGGAAGTCCAAGGCCGGAGAATGCAGGCTCAATTCCTGGGTTAAGAAGATCCCCTGTAGAAGGAAATGGCAACCTACTCCATAATTCTTGCCTGGGAAATACCAAGAACAGAGGGGCTTGGTGGTCTGTCATACACAGGGTTGCAAAAGAGTTGGACATGATTTAGTGACTAAAATAACAACAACAAAGCATTTATATTTTCAATTATTTCATTTATGTTATCAATTATTGAAATAAGATGGAGAAGGAAATGGCAACCCACTCCAGTGTTCTTGCTTGGAGAATCCCAGGGACGGGGGAGCCTGGTGGGCTGCCGTCTATGGGGTCGCACAGAGTTGGACACGACTGAAGCGACTTAGCAGCAGCAGCAGCATTGAAATAAGATGTATCAGTTTAGCCTGTGGAATATTCGCACCAACACATAAATTTGAAAATATTTGTTCCCTTAAAAAATGATTGGTAGGCAAAAAATATTTAACAGTTAAATAATATGAAATAAAAAAAGTTAATTAGCAAAGCAAAATGAAAATAGTGTGAACTAAAGTTGCCCTATCACAATACCTATTTTGATCATGTGAATTTATTTCAACAGATTGATATATTTGGGAACAATTAGGAAGCAGTGTAGAAAAGGGTTTGCTAATGTAAGATTTTGATCTCAAGAAATAGTGAATGTAGAAAAATGAACCCAGATGAATTGAGCACATAGAAACACACAAAATGCAAACATGCTGCTGCTGCTGCTGCTAAGTCGCTTCAGTCGTGTCCGACTCTGTGCGACCCCATAGACAGCGGCCCACCAGGCTCCCCCGTCCCTGGGATTCTCCAGGCAAGAACACTGGAGTGGGTTACCATTTCCTCCTCCAATGCGTGAAAGTGAAAAGTGAAAGTGAAGTCGCTCAGTCGTGTCCGACTCCTAGCGACCCCATGGACTGCAACCTACCAGGCTCCTCCATCCATGGGATTCTCCAGGCAAGAGTACTGGAGTGGGGTGCCATTGCCTTCTCTGATGCAAACATGGGTACACCTCAAATATCTAGCGGCTATTTCAGTTAACTATTTACTTGTATGAGCCATGGCCATTCACTTCAAGTATTAAAATTTCCCTTCAATTACAAAGAATCCTCCATTTACTACTTTGATGCTGAAGCTGAAACTCCAATACTTTGGCTACCTCATGTGAAGAGTTGACTCATTGGAAAAGACCCTGATGCTGGGGGCAGGAGGAGAAAGGGACAACAAAGGATGAGATGGCTGGATGGCATCACGGACTCGATGGACGTGAGTTTGAGTGAACTCGGAGAGTTGGTGATGGACAGGGAGGCCTGGCGTGCTGTGATTCATGGGGGTTGCAAAGAGTCTGAGCGACTGAACTGAACTGAACTGAATAGCTCACAGGATGCACCTCCTCTAATATCTACTTAAGCAAGTAAATTTCAGCTATTTTTTTAAGGTTAATTGATGTGTTCAATGTAATGTTTATGCATGAACCCTTACTATGTGTAAAACTGTGCTGCTATTTTTATTAGGATTTTTTTTTTCAGTGTCACTGACCAAGTCTGTGTGTTGTGTCATTCTTTCCATGAGCTCTGTGGTATTTTTTGCATGATTTTGAATGGCAGAATATTTTTAGGAGCATAGATATTGCCTTGGAAGCGGATTCTTTAGTGGTAAAGAATCCGCTTGTCAGTACACTGGACATGACTCAATCCCTGGCTTAGGAACATCCCCTGGAAAAGGAAATGACAAAGCTTTCCAATGTTCTTGGCTGGGAAATCCCATGGCCAAAGGAGCTGTGTGGGCTGCAGTGTGTGGGGTCACAAAAGAGTCAGACACAACTTACCAGCTAAAAACAAACAAACAAAATATTGCATTGGAAGGTAACTGATTGTATGTAGATTTTATGGTAAACTTGTGACCAAAACAGTGAGCTAGGAAAACAATTTCTGGGGAGTTTTAACAATTGAATGCTACTATACATAATTTACAGTTATGTTTATAATTACACATAATTTAATTTATAATTACATTACTTTGCCAGCAAAGGTCCATCTAGTCAAGGTTATGGTTTTTCCAGTGGTCATGTATGGATGTGAGAGTTGGACTGTGAAGAAAGCTGAGCACCGAAGAGTTGATGCTTTTGAACTGTGGTGTTGGAGAAGACTCTTGAGAGTCCCTTGGACTGCAAGGAGATCCAACCAGTCCATTCTGAATGAGATCAGCCCTGGGATTTCTTTAGAAGGAATGATGCTAAAGCTGAAACTCCAGTACTTTGGCCACCTCATGCAAAGAGCTGACTCATTGGGAAACACTGTGATGCTGGGAGGGATTGGGGGCAGGGGACGACAGAGGATGAGATGGCTGGATGGCATCACTGACTTGATGGACGTGAGTCTGAGTGAACTCCGGGAGTTGGTGATGGACATGGAGGCCTGGCGTGCTGGGATTCATGGGGTCGCAAAGAGTCAGACACAACTGAGCGACTGAACTGAACTGAACTGAACTGATACATAATTTGATTGTATATAATTTTTGAATGCAATAAAAATGAACTTGGTGAAGATAGTACAGTAATTAGAAATTGCACATAGACCTCCATTAAGTCTACTTATGTAAATATTCATGCTATATTAGAATTAATTTTCATAAAATGCATTATTTGTGTATGAGTTATAAATTTAATATGGTCTTGGTAAATGGCAAGATGTTTTTATCATCTTTGTTAATTCATTTAAAAAACTTTCAATTTTAAGTTTAAGTCCTAATTGTGGGGTGATTTATAAAATGTGCTATTACCTTTAAAAATGAAAATAGTCTTTAAAAATAAGGAATAGCTTGTATACCCATATATTTTAGCTATTATAAGTAACCTTTATTTTAATATTAAAATATCAATTTAGGTATAATTTTTATATCTTCCTAAATATATTCAGATGTGTGGGAAAATGTAATTTAAAAGTTTCATGGTAAATAATATGAACATTCATATTTATTTTATAACTCTAAGCTCTTGAAAGAGTTAATTAACCCCTACCAAGCTCACATTTTTTCCATAAAAATGAAAAGCACAAAATTTTAGAATAGATTTAATGAGAACATTTATATAAAATAGAGCTTACTACCATACTTAACATAAAATATATGTACAACTGTGCTATTTTCCCTCATGCCTTCTTTCTTATTTTTAATATCAAATATTAATAGAGAATATCATTAAGTAAGAGCCTAACAAATTTTTTTTTCATGAGTTACTATTAAAAGATTTATATTAAGAGTCTGCTGCTGCTGCTGCTGCTAAGTCGCTTCAGTTGTGTCTGATTCTGTGCGACCCCAGAGACAGTAGCCCACCAGGCTCCCCCGTCCCTGGGATTCTCCAGGCAAGAACACTGGAGTAGGTTGCCATTTCCTTCTCCAATGTATGAAAGTGGAAAGTGAAAGTGAAGTCACCCAGTCGTGTCCGACTCTGTGCGACCCCATAGACGGCAGACCACCAGGCTCCTCCGTCCATGGGATTTTCCAGGCAAGAGTACTGGAGTGGGGTGCTATTGCCTTCTCCAAATATAAGAGCCTGGTGGTATATAAAACATTAGGAAAGAAAATGAAAATATCTATTGAATATTTAAATATCATACTAATTATCTGCAGTTATAATATAGTTTATATTTGGAGCTTAGTATGTACAGGCTCAATTATAGTTGTCTACCTGGAGAAGGAAATGGCAACCCACTGCAGTGTTCTTGCCTGGAGAATCCCAGGGATGGGGGAGCCTGGTGGGCTGTCATCTATGGGGTCGCACAGAGTCGGACACGACTGACACGACAGCAGCAGCAGCACAGTCGTCTACCATCTTATTAAATCTTCATATTCCTTCTTGGGGTATAGGTCTTCAAGCATGATGGTACCAGCTTTCTCTCTTTAGAAATTTCTGGATGTTTCATTGTCAAACTGATTGGAAGGCACTAATGACATTTCATACACAGTGGCCCATAATGTTATATATCTGGCAAGCCTATTTCATAAAAAGTGCTCCCTATCAAATGTCCAGTGAATAGCCACATAGGTGAAAATCTGTAATTAGTTAAGAAACTAAATGTTTTACATATAAACACTTTGGGATGGTTTGATATAACAAAATTTTCAAGAATGTAACCATGGTGTAAATTGTTTTAAAAATGTACCTTTTATATCCTAAAACCTTTCAAGAGTCTTCAAAACTTATAAAAATCATGCTGCAATGACAATACTATTAATGTTATTTGAGTCACCAATAGAACTGTAGCAAGCTGCATTACCACATTTGTTTCTTGTCACATCTAGGATAATTATAATACAGTAAATTCCCTACATATGAACTTGTGAGTTGCAGACTTTCCAAGATGTGAATATCTTTTCACATGTCTAATCACATAAGTTAGTTTACATGTTTGGCGTACATTGTCACATGTGTATATCCTCTACAAGAGGTTGTGCTTTTGTGTGCTTTATTGTACAGTACTGTGTAGGGCACAGTATCTTTATTTTAAGCCCAGGATGTCCAGAAGCAAGCATAAAAGCAATGGTGATATAGCTGGTACTTCTAAGAAGCCCCAAATGAAAATGATGAAAACAAAAGTGAAAATAATTGACAGAGTGGAGTGAGGTGAAAAGACGGCAGACATTACTCATTCTTATAACCATCCGCATGATTCTACAGAACAAGGATAAAATCATGGAACATATGAAATCTTCTGGGCCAATGAGGCTGACAGTAGTACAGGAGAAGTGTGGCAAAATGATGGAGGAGATGGAGACATTTGTCAGTGTGTGGATACAAGATTAGCCTCAACAATGAGTCCCACATGGTTTATATTGATTCAAAAGAAAGCTAAAAGTCTTATGAAAACTTGAAGAAGAAACATGGAGAAGAATCAGAGGATGAATCTTTTAATGCCAGCCATGACTGGTTTCATTGATTCAAGGTTACAGCCAACCTTCATACTGTAAAAGTGGTGAGGCATTAAGTGCAGATACGGTATCTGCCCAGGAATTTCCTAAAAGGCTTTGAGAAATTATTGATGAAGGCGTGTATATACCTGAGAAGTTTTTTTGTTTGTTTGTTTGTTTGTTTGTTTTTTTAATGTGGATGAATCAGGACTATATGGGAAAAGGATGCCAGATGGAAATCACATCAGTCAGGAGGAAGAGTAATGCCAGGGTTTAAAGTAGCAAAAAGAGGCTAACTCTGTTGTTTAGTGATACAAAGCTGAAGCCTCCTAGTTTATCATTCATAGAACCCAAGAGCCCTTAGTAATATACTCACATGCTCTCTTTCTGTTGTGGGGAAAAGTAATCCCAAAGTATGGGTTACAGAAAGCATTTTCCAGGACTTTTTTTTTTAAGCCACCTTATCCTAAAGGTAGAGAAATATTGCTTGGAGAAAGACAGCCCAAATTCAACTTTCTTTCACTGTTCAACAATGCTCTGGGTCACTCCCCATTGATGAAGCACTTTCATTCCAATGTCAAAGCACTTTCATTCTAATGTCATGTCACTGAATGCTAACATCGCTCATCCAGCCTATGGTCTAGGGAGTTATAACAACTTTCAAGAAATATTATTTATGTCATAGTTTCCTTTAGGCAGTAAGGCAAGAAATAACCTTGTGATAATTCTGGAAGGACTGTAACAGATACAAGGCCATGAAAAACATTGACTTTGCTTGGTATGAGGTTACAGTTATCACCATGAATTGCATTTGGAAGAACCTTTGCCTGAAGATTATTCATGACTTTGGTGGATTCGAGAAGGTGGATGAGGAGTCCAAAAAGCTCTTTAGCAACTCATTAACCATCAGTGATAAGCTGGACCTAGATCTGCAAAAGGACCATTTCATTGAACTCCTTGCTGTACAACCCAAGAGGCTTGCTAATCAAGACCTGATGGAATTGGAGACTGAGAGCAAGCATGAAGAGAGACCAAAGGAAGAAGTAACTCAAGAATCAAAGGGATTCACAATGCAGGAAATGGCAAGGGTATTTTCTCTATTTGAGAGGCACTGTTAGTGATTGAGGCACAAGACCTGAACATAAAACAATTCACTAAGGCACGACTGAGCGACTTCACTTTCACTTTTCACTTTCATGCATTGGAGCAGGAAATGGCAACCCACTCCAGTATTCTTGCCTGGAGAATCCCAGGGACAGAGGAGCCTAGTGGGCTGCCGTCTATGGGGTCGCACAGAGTTGGACACGACTGAAGCGACTTAGCAGTAGCAAGGTTACAATAGCCATTCAGAATGCAACCTAGTGCTACTGTGTCATCTATGAAGAGCAAAAAAAGAGCTACTACCCAGACATCCCTGAATTGTTTTTTTTTTCAAGAGAAGATAGAACTGAATCCAGCAAGGAACCAGAATATGTGCCTTCATCGTCAGGCATGCAAGACATTGCAGCTGGCTTCCGTCTCCTGTTGCTGATGACCCTTCAGCTCTACCTACCGTCGGCAACCTCCTCTCCCCCTCCAGTCAGTAGCTGTTCTGGCCTGTTCACTTGATGCCAGCCCCTGTATGCCAACTGCTGTGCTGTACTACTGTACTTTTCAAGGTATTGCATGGTAAATTTTAATTGCTTTCTTTATCTTTTGTATTTGTCTTTTTATGTATTATTTGTGTGAAAATTATTATCAGCCTATTACAGTAGGGTACTATATAGTCAATTGTGTTACTTGGGTACCTAGGCTAAGTCTGTTGGAGTTATGAAGCCCTTCTCAGAATGAAACTCTTTTGATGGTAGGGGACTTAATGTATATATAATTTATATATAATTATCAAGTCCTCATTTTAAAATATCAACTAAGCAGAAAAGGTGTCAATACATTTCATTCAAATGCTTCAAATTGGGCTTTACAGCATGATGAGGAATGTATTGATACCAATAGGCCCAGCAATATTTCTCTACCTCCAGCATAAAGTGGTGAAAAACTAGTCCTGGAAAATGGCCTGTGTAACATAGGGGTTTACATTTTGGGATTCCTCTTCCACACAACAGGAAGAGAGCCTGTGGCTATGTTTTTAAAAGCTCTTGGGTTCTCTGAATGATAAACAAATAAAAAGCTTCAGCTTTATATCACCAAACTGCAGAGTTAGTTTATCCTTTGCTGTTTTATTCTCAGATGGCTCAGTGGTAAAGAATCTAACTGTCAATGCAGGAGAGGCGGGAAATGTGGGTTCAATCCCTGGGACAGGAAGATCCCTGTGAGAAGGAAATGGCAACCCACTCCAGTAAACTTGCCTGGGAAATTCCACAGACAGAGGAGCCTGGCAGGCAGCAATCTGTGGGGTCACAAAGAGTCAACACAACTGAGTGACTGATCACGAGCATGCACTTTCTACTTTATAGCTTGGCATCAACTTTCCCTCCTTACTGATGTAACTTTGGTCTGGTAATTTGTTTGCTTGTGTGGTTTTCTGCAGCAGTGTTCAAACAGTAGAACTCAATCATGGAAGATATTGGCAACATGCTAGTTTAAAAAAAAAAAAAAGTGCCATGAAAAGGGATACATCAGATATCAGCACATTTTTCAAGTAAAGGACCAGGTTGTAAATATTTTCAATCTGTGATCCATACTGTCTCTTTTGCAAGTACTCATTTCTGACCTTATACTGCAAAAGCAGTAGTAAAGGTGGCTGTGTTCCAATAAATCTTTACTTAGAAGGTGGATGGTGTGTTCAGCGTTGACCCAAAGAAGGCAGTTGGCCAATCTCAGTTTTAGGTTACTGGCAATAGAATGTTTAAATTACTCAATTATGGAATCGACAGTCTTGATTTCCAAATATGACTACATAATTATAACCATAAAAGTGGTTGTTACAAAGCACTAATGCCCAGTGTCTAGTCTCAGAACTGCTGGTTCAGTTCATTGCAGTAGGGGCCAGAGCACTGGAAATTTAAAAATCTCCCTAGGTGATGCTAACATGAAGAAATGGTTAAGGAGAGCCATATGCACTTTGTGCTCAAAGGGAACAACAATCCACAAGAGTACACTAATGAAATGCGAGCAGGCAGAGGTGACACCAGACTAGAAGACTTTTGAGACGGAAAGCAGCTGCGATGAACTGTTAACACAAGCTGAGTAGAGAGGAGACTGGTAAAAGGTTGGTGTGCTTGATTTAGTGATGATACAGGTTTTGTAATTTATTATTTCAGGCACTGGCAGGCAGCTTCTAAAATTACCCCATTTGATTCCTATCTCCTGGTATTTATACCTTGAAGAAACCCTTACTCTTTAGCTGGCCTGAATTTATTAACTCACTTCTTTTAAATAGACTCACTTCTTTCAGAGTGGCTCAGGGGTGTCGCTTCCAGGATAGGGTTGCAAAATCTTTGGCTTCCATCTTGGGAACCCTCCCTTTCACTCTAAGGGAAGCCAGTTGCTGTGTGAAGAGACACTGAGAGGGTAACAGCCAGGAAGGCCAGAGATCTCCAAACGGAGGAAATAGCCTGCAAGGGTCAGACATTTTTACCTCTCTTAAGCCGCAGGAGGAAACAAACTAGCGATATTTTTTTCCTTCTCTATACAAATTTAAAAAGAGGTTTCTCTTAAATTACTGTGTTGCCATAATGACACCTGATTTCACCTGAAGTTGACTATTCTCAAACCTAGAGATAACCAATGCATTTCTCTTATGAAAATGTTTATCTTAAGCTATTCTAATGTACTATGCATTTACCCCAAACTCTATCTTCAAGTCAAGTTCCGCCTCTTGGCTCAGAACCTACTTGACAAACCAACATGTTATATTCAGATATTGTTCCCCTAATCTATGTAAATGAAACTATTTGTATCGTGATCTTCCCTTCTTCAAGATTCAAGTTAATCATTTTATGGCCTAGGATGAACCATTTGGTGCCAAGATTATCCCAAAATGCATCTTAAGTGTGAGAGGCCTGGTGTCATTTTCAGTTTTAAGACATTCCTTTCTTTCAGTAACAGACTGCTAGTGACTATATAACATCCAGCTGAAGACTAGCAGGGGAGTACTCTTTCTGCCCCCTTCTGATGTCTATGTCAGAAGATTTCTCTATCTCCTTTATACTTTAATAAAACTTTATTACACAAAACCTCTGAGTGATCAAGCCTCATCTCTGGCCCTGGATTGAATTCTTCTCCTCCGGGGGCCAAGAATCTTGGTGTCTTTGCGTGATTCAACAAAAACCTTTCAATGCTAAATGGAAAACCCCACATGGCAAGTAAACAATGCCACCACATGAAGACAGTAAAGAACTGAGGCCTGCTAACAGCCTCATAAAATAACTCAGAATTAGATCCACCATGGCTGTGCCTGTAGAGGGTGGTAGCCCCGATCAACTTCATGATGATAGCTTTAAGAATGTCACTGAGCTAGAGGTCCTAATTAATCCATGCTAGGATTCTTGACCTAGAGAAACTGTGAAATAATGAACGCTTATGGATTTAATCACATCAATTTTGGTGTAATAAATTAAGCAGCAGCAGATAACTAATAAAGGATGTGGTTCAGAGAGAGGAAGGCTCAGTTGAAGGGGAGATAAAAGTCATAGAGGTTACAGATATCATCCAGTGAAACTACTGGTCTTAGAGCTTTGGACGTGGGAACAAGAAAAAAGTCCATAAGCTTGTCTGCTAATACTCTGACAAGTAAAGCTCTTGATTTGTGAGAGTGATTGCCTCAGAGAATAGATGATTTTATTTCTGGGAGGAGAAATAGAATTTCCCAGACATACAGGGATCAAATAATGGAATATTTCACCTCTGGATTTTCATACAGGGAGGATGAAGAGCTTCCTCCAGAGGGGGGATGTGCTCAAGGCACACCAAGTTCATGATGGAAGCGTTTGTGGGTAGACAGGGAATCCATGGTACCTATCTTGATTAATGATTGATTGAAGGATTGATTTGGAGGTGGTCAGGCAGTATTTTGTCTTGTTTGAGTACATTGAATATGTTCTCTTTCCTTCCAGAAATAAACTTATGGATAAAATATATTTTTACTTATTTCAGAAAGCATATTGGGCAAGCTTTAATGGTATTAAACTGGAGAAAAAAATAGTGAATATAATAAACCCTATTCACTTTCAGCCTATTTTTCTAATTCTTTTAGAACAATTTCAGAAGAACCTTGAATACATGTTATATTTATATGCATTTTATGGATTTTTATTGTGACTTTATTTATTTATCTCACTTTATTAAGTGAGGAAGTTTTGGGGTATATTTTAGAAGTCAATATTCTACAGTTTGGAGAAGCAATTTTGAACATCCAACTAGTAAGTCCATATAAAACTACATAACACCACAGAATATAGCAAAATAATAATTTAATGAACTTAGAAGACAAACTAGGCCTTTGTGCCAAGCTTACCAGGGAAGATACAGTTTCAATACCAATGAAATAAACTCCCACAAATTGATTTTTCTTTGTGTGCACTCAACAGTGTAAGCACAATTAAATTATAAAGCTTGTACTTGTTCAGGAAAGATGTTTTTCTATTCACATTCATGTTGTGTGGGTGCCTTGGTTTCTGATACTTTGTTATATGGAAAGCTTGCAGAGTGAAAAAATAATACAACTACTATAAGTTTATGAGCCTTTATCACAAAGGATTAACACATGTGCATTCCCTTTAAATCAATAATGTTATTATATTTTTTCATCAAATGATAATATTAAGAATGCCGTTTTGAATTAAATTGTAAATTTTATAAGGCCTGAAGCTTTTAAATTAGCATGCACAGTAATTTAAATAAAATAACAGCTAATTTGTTGCCATTATAATAATACAGAAAACAAGAAAATCAGAGTTATGTCTTTAAGTTTTTTTTGTTTGTTTGTTTGTTTGTTTTATTTCAGAGAGTTCAGTTCAGTTCAGTCACTCAGTCATGTCCAACTCTTTGAGATTCTATGAACTGCAGTATACCAGGCTTCCCTGTCCATCACCACCTCCTGGACCTTACTAAAACTTATGTCCATTGAGTCGATGATGCCATTCAACCTTCTCATCCTTTGTCATCCCCTTCTCCTCCTTCCTTCAATCTTTCCCAGCATCAGGGTCTTTTCAAATGAGTCAGTTCTTCACATCAGGTAGCCAAAATATTGGAGTTTCCAATGAAAATTCAGGACTGATTTCTTTTAGGAATGGACTGGTTGGATTTCCTTGTTGTCCAAGGGACTCTCAAGCATATTCTCTAACACTGCACTTGAAAAGCATCAATTCTCCGGTGCTCAGCTTTATTTCAAAGAGTAGATTCACATATAAGTACCACTTTTTAAGGGCTGAAGCACTTTCCATCAGGTTTATAAAATACTTTGAATCACTTCTATGATCTCTACCTTTCTAATGAGAAAATTGTGACTCAAAGATTATCTTCTTGCCCCAAATCATGCTGTTAGTAAGATATAGTTTGACATTCCACTTTTACTGGTACCAAAACTTATACAGTTAATTAAATAATCAGTTATGTTTGATTCTGTGTAACTAAATACATAATAAACATTTTCCCAGCGATAAATCAATGTCTTATAGGAGTTTCTATCTGTCAGCATACCACCTATTTCATGTGCTATTTGCAGGTATGTATGCTATATGAGATTACATTCTTGGGTTACACTAGTGTGAATTAACTATCTCAGGAAAATGGGATGCTCATCACTGTGTGTAGAAAGATTACTTTTTACACTGACACAACTAAGAGAATTTTTCTTTTACAATAATTTCAATCAGGAATCTGAACTAAATGATATTTCTGAACAGGATTTTTCCAGACCAGAAATTATTTTATCATCATAAGATCAAAAAAAAGCCCTAAAATTAAAACAAAATTTAATTTAAAACTTTAACTTTTAAAATGTTTAGATGTATAACTTTATTATGACATCAAGATTTGAGACAGTAAGGAGTCAAGAAATTAATTAGGGTAAGCAATTAAAATGTAACCTCAAAGATTCTAGTATAGTGATCAAGATTTTGCCATTTTTAGAACTGTACTTATGAAAAACAACAACAAAAGCCAGAAAACTAAAGCTTAATGCATACTTTAAGGTCAAAAGCAATATAGGAAAATTCACCTTTTTTTCAGAAGTGTTTTAAAAATTGCTTATCTATGATCCAATTTGAATCTTAGTGTTCTGAGAACTCCAACTAGTCTCCACAAGAGTTCATCCCCATTATGTCAAAACTGGCTGTTAAATGATCCACTCTTTGTTTTATTTCATTTATTTATTTTTAAAATTTATTTATTTATTTTAATTGGAGGCTAATTACTTTACAATATTGTGGTGGTTTTTGCCATACATTGATAAGAATCTGTCACAGGTATATATTGATTTGTACTTCTTGGGATAGACTTAAAATTATTCAGAATAATTAGCTAAATTCAGAAGTTTTTAAAATATCTATGTTTTTATTTAAAAATAGTAAGCAATTAATTCTGTAGTTTGAAAAGTGATTTGATAAGCCAGACTAAGTGATAGTTACTAGGCAGGGATGTTGTAAGCTAGGGCTCCAAATAACAAAGCCTTGATGTATCATCTTTGCTGATTTCCAGTACTCCCGTCATGGCTGATTTCAAGATATTAACATGATTTCCTGAATATGGAGTTGGGAATGTTGTCAGCAGATTGAATACATGGGAGCAATCTTTAAATTTAAAAAGCAAACATTATCCTCAATGGTGAAAAATTGAAAGCATTTCCCCTAAAGTCAGGAACAAGACAAGGGTGCCCACTTCACACTAATATTCAGCATAGTTTTGGAAGTTTTGACCACAGCAATCAGAGCAGAAAAAGAAATAAAAGGAATCCAAATTGGAAAAGAAGAAATAAGACTCTCACTGTTTGCAGATGACATGATCCTCTACATAGAAAACCCTAAAAGACTCCACCAGAAAATTACTAATCAATGAATATAGTAAAGTTGCAGGATATAAAATAAACACACAGAAATCCCTTGCATTTGTATACACTAATAATGAGAAAATACAAAGAGAAATTGAGCAAACAATTCCATTCACCATTGCAATGAAAAGAATAAAATACTTAGGAATATATCTGTGTAAAGAAACTAAAGACCTATATATATATATATATATATATATATATATAAAACTATAAAACACTGGTGAAAGAAATCAAAGAGGACACTAATAGATGGAGAAATATACCATGTTCATGGATTGGAAGAATCAATATAGTGAAAATGAGTATACTACCCAAAGCAATCTATAGATTCAATGCAATCCCTATCAAGCTACCAATGGTATTTTTCACAGAGCTAGAACAAATAATTTCACAATTTGTATGGAAATACAAAAAACCTCGAATATCCAAAGCAATCTTGAGAAAGAAGAATGGAACTGGAGAAATCAACCTGCCTGACTTCAGGCTCTACTACAAAGCCACAGTCATCAAGACAGTGTGGTACTGGCACAAAGACAGAAATATAGATCAATGGAACAAAATAGAAAGCCTAGAGATAAACCCATGCACCTATGGACACCTTATCTTTGACAAAGGAGGCAAGAATATACAATGGAGAAAACACAATCTCTTTAACAAGTGGTGCTGGGAAAACTGGTCAGCCACTTGTAAAAGAATGAAACTAGAACACTTTCTAACACCATACACAAAAACAAACTCAAAATGGATTAAAGATCTAAGCTTAAGACCAGAAACTATAAAACTCTTAGAGGAGAACATAGGCAAAACACTCTCCGACATAAATCACAGCAGGATCCTCTATGACCCACCTCCCAGAATATTGGAAATAAAAGCAAAAATAAACAAATGGGACCTAATTAAACTTAAAAGTTTCTGCACAACAAAAGAAACTATAAGCAAGGTGAAAAGACAGCCTTCAGAATGGGAGAAAATTATAGCAAATGAAGCAATTGACAAACAATTTATCTCAAAAATATACAAGCAACTCCTGCAGCTCAATTCCAGAAAAATAAACGACCAATCAAAAAATGGGCCAAAGAACTAAATAGACCTTTCTCCAAAGAAGACATACAGATGGCTAACAAACACATGAAAAGATGCTCAACATCACTCATTATCAGAGAAATGCAAATCAAAACCACAATGAGGTACAATTTCATGCCAGTAAGAATGGCTGCGATCCAAAAGTCTACAAGTAATAAATGCTGGAGATGGTGTGGAGAAAAGGGAACCCTTTTACACTGTTGGTGGGAATGCAAACTAGTACAGCCACTATGGAGAACAGTGTGGAGGTTCCTTAAGAAACTGGAAGTAGAACTTCCATATGACCCAGCAATCCCACTGCTGGGCATACACACCAAGGAAACCAGAATTGAAAGAGACACGTGTACCCCAATGTTCAATTCAGCACTGTTTATAATAGCCAAGATATGGAAGCAACCTAGATGTCCATTAGCAGACGAATGGATAAGAAAGCTGTGGTACATATACACAATGGAGTATTCAGTTCAGTCACTCGGTCGTGTTCGACTCTTTGCGACCCCATGAATCGCAGCACGCCAGGCCTCCCTGTCCATCACCAACTCCCGGAGTTCACCCAGACTCACGTCCATAGAGTCAGTGATGCCATCCAGCCATCTCATCCTCTGTCGTCCCCTTCTACTCCTGCCCCCAATCCCTCCCAGCATCAGGGTCTTTTCCAGTGAATCAACTCTTCCCATGAGGTGGCCAAAGTACTGGAGTTTCAGCTTTAGCATCATTCCTTCCAAAGAAATCCCAGGGCTGATCTCCTTCAGAATGGACTGGTTGGATCTCTGTGCAGTCCAAGGGACTCTCAAGAGTCTTCTCCAACACCAGAGTTCAAAAGCATCAATTCTTCAGCGCTCAGCCTTCTTCACAGTCCAACTCTCACATCCATACATGACCACAGGAAAAACTATAGCCTTGACTAGACGAACCTTTTTTGGCAAAGTAATGTCTCTGCTTTTGAATATGCTATCTAGGTTGGTCATAACTTTTCTTCCAAGGAGTAAGCATCTTTTAATTTCATGGCTGCACTCACCATCTGCAGTGATTTTGGAGCCCAGAAAAATAAAATCTGACACTGTTTCCACTGTTTCCACTGTTTCCCCATCTATTTCCCATGAAGTGATGGGACTGGATGCCATGATATTCTTTTTCTGAATGTTGAGCTTTAAGCCAACTTTTTCACTCTCCACTTTCACTTTCATCAAGAGGTTTTTTAGTTCCTCTTCACTTTCTGCCATAAAGGTGGTGTCATCTGCATATCTGAGGTTATTGATATTTCTCCTGGCAATCTTGATTCCAGCTTGTGTTTCTTCCAGTCCAGTGTTTCTCATGATTACTCAGCCATTAAAAATAATACATTTGAATCAATTCTAATGAGGTGGATGAAACTGGAGCCGATTATACAGAGTGAAGTAAGCCAGAAAGAAAAACATCCATGCAGTACACTAACACACATATATGGAATTTAGAAAGATGGTAATGATAACCCTGTATGCGAGACAGCAAAAGAGACACAGATGTATATAACAGTCTTTCGGACTCTGTAGGAGAAGGAGAGGGTGGGATGATTTTGGAGAATGCATATAAGAAATGAATCGCCAGTCCAGGTTTGATGCAGGATACAGGATGCTTGGGGCTGGTGCACTGGGATGGCCCAGAGGGATGGTATGGGGAAGGAGGGTTCAGGATTGGGAACACATGTACACCCGTGGCAGATTCATGTTGATGTATGGCAAAACCAATACAATATTGTAAAGTAATTAGCCTCCAATTAAAATAAATAAATTTAAATTTAAAAAAATATATATAATATAAGAAATGAATCACCAGTCCAGGTTTGATGCAGGATACAGGAAGCTTGGGGCTGGTGCGCTGGGATGACCCAGAGGGATGGTATGGGGATGGAGGTGGCAGGGGGTTCACAATTGGGAACACGTGTACGTCTGTGGCAGATTCATGTTGATGTATGGCAAAACCAATACAATATTGTAAAGTAATTAGCTTCTAATTAAAATAAATAACTTTAAATAAAATAAAACAAAAAGTAGTGGTACAAAGCCTCTGAGGTAGAAATAAGCCTGGGAATTTTGTTGTGCAAAAGAGTCATTGGGCTGAATGAACTAGAAAAATCAGGTAATGATATAATTTCAGTCAATATAAGAAGATAAGGATATGCAAATATCCCTTTGAGATCCTGCTTAAAATTCTTTTGGATATATGCCCTTGCAATCACTTCTATTTGAACTTGTTTTTATAGGTTCTATAAGTGAATAAATAGAACATTGATCTGAAATAATTTCACTCTTTTAATATGAGCATCTGATGCTTATAATTCTCATGTGATTATAGATTTAACTACATACAATGAATTTCTCCATCTTATGATTTAATATTTGTTTAATTTAAATTTTTTTAATAAATAATAAATATTTAATAATATTTAATTAATTCAAAAATCCAAATTTCCTCTTGGAATTTTTCTTTAGCCTATGTATTATTTAGAAGTGCTTTGTTTAATTTCCAAATATTTGGATATTTTCTGAGTATTTTTCTTATTTTTTCGTTATGATCAGAGAATACCTTTTGCATGATTTTAGTTATTTTTTTAATTTATCTTAGATTTGTTTATGGCACACAATGTGATTTGTCTTGAAAAAATATTTATGTGTGCCTTAAAAAAATATGTATTCTGTTATTGTTAGCTGGAATACTCTATAAATTTTGATTAGATATGTTACTTGTGATATTGTACAAATCTAATTCCAGATATTTGTTTGATATTATTGTCAATTATTTAAAGAAGTGTTTTGACTCTTTCTGTTATGATTATGCATTTTTCTATTTCTTTTTTCATATTTAACATAGTTTTCTTATTGCATTTTAAAGATTATTGTTAGGTGCATACACATTTATAATCAAGATATATTTCCAATTGCTCTACAGTTATGAAATATACCTTTTAATCCTTATTGGTAATATTCCTTCTTCTGATTTTTTTTAATGATTTCATATTTTTAAAGTTTTATGCTATTTGATATTAATATATAACTGTAGCACAATATTGAACATGAATATTTCTTCACTCAATAAACACATTTCAGAAACATAAATCAATCATCTGGCACTGTGGAAGACACCAAAATTACAAAGGTGAGATCTTTCCTTTCAAAAGGAGACAGTTCTTACATGATATAAAAATCATAAAACTCTACATACAAGAATACACCTAATAATGAATAAGGAATGTAAAATGTAAAAGGTATGATGTAACAAACATGTGTGCCATGTCATTTTTTATTCCCTGGTGGTTCAGCTGATAAAGAATTTGCCTGCAATGCGGGAGACCTGGGTTCAATCCCTGGGTTGGGAAAATCCCCTGGAGAGGGGAACGGCTACTCCTTCCAGTATTCTGGCCTGGAGAATTCCGTGGACTGTATAGTCCATGGGGTCACAGTGAGTCGGACACAATTGAGCAACTTTCATTTTCAATATAACTAGTCAGCTTTATTTTGACTAATGTATTCTTCATTGTATTGTATCTTTTTATTTTATTATATATTTTAAAATTGTTTCTTATACATAGCATAATTTGTGTGTGTTTAAAAATCTGTATTTTATGTAAGAATTACAACATACATCTTAACTTAATCAATTTACCTTATTGTAGTGAATGAAATTTAACTCAGTATCTTAAACAATACATTGCAAGGAGAGAGCTTTCAATTAAAAACAGAAGGGCTGGTTTATAATTTTCTATGTTAAGTCATTGATATAAACACTATATATAAATACTTCAGATGGCTCTCAATCTTGATTTTTCAAAAATATTTCTTCTTTTTAACATTTATCTATAAAAACCAAGCAGATAAATCCATTTAGAAAATGGGGGGGAAAAAAGAGAGGAAAATAGACTTTTACAGAAAAGTTGGCAAATTGGAATGGAAAACTAGATTATATTTAGAAGCCTTATAGCTGGATGAAACCTTGAAACAAAATGGCATAATATATTTTAATCAACAAATTACTAATCAAATTCTTCAATTTAATAAATGTAATAAAAACACAACCAATACATATGTATTGGTATGAATACACTTACACTTTCTAAAATATAATTTCCTTTAGTCTCCTTTTTAACTGTCAGTTGAGTAGTGGCTTCTGTCATTATATGTTACAGTTTCTTAGTCGCTGTGAAGTTGATTTGTTTTGAGAGTCGTCTTCTCCCTCTTCCATTCTGTTAACTTTGCATGCTTAGCAGATGGATTGAAAAAGGCACTGGCGACCCACTCCAGTACTCTTGCCTGGAAAATTCCATGGACGGAGGAGCCTGGTAGGCTGCAGTCCATGGGGTCGCACAGAGTCAGACACGACTGAGCGACTTCACTTCCACTTTTCACTTTCATGCATTGGAGAAGGAAATGGCAACCCACTCCAGTGTTCTTGCCTGGAGAATCCGAGGGACGGAGGAGCCTGGTGGGCTGCCATCTATGGGGTTGTACAGAGTCGGACATGACTGAAGCGACGCAGCAGCAGCAGCAGCAGCGGCAGATGGTAGAAAGAGTAGAGGATAATTTAGTCACAAAATAGAGTTGAATTGATTTTTTCTAAGTAGTGCCCTTTTTAGACTAATGGATGTTTTTAGAGCAAGTCATGCTAGAGAGAAAATAAGGTAATCTCTTAAGGTCTGTACCTTTATTCTCCATTATATTTAAAACATATATATTATTCCAGGCTTCCCTAGTAGCTCAGTTGGTAAAGAATCTGCCCGCAATGCAGGAGACCCCAGTTCAATTCCTGGGTCAGGAAGATCCGCTGGAGAAGGGATAGGCTGCCCAAGAATGGAATGGGTAACCACTAAAGTATGCTGGCCTGGAGAATTCCATGGACTGTATAGTCCATGGGGTCACAAAGAGCTGGACACGACTGAGTGAATTTCACATTTATATTATTCCTGGCTTATTCTTGTTGCTTGGGTAAAATATTTTTATTGGAATAGACTGTTTTATAAAGCTTATCATATTCTCTAAAATATAAATACCAGACTTATCTCTTCATTTTAATTTAAATAAAGAAAAAGTAAAAATTCCTTGTTTAACCTGTTACCATTGCGTTATTAGTATGAAAAGCATATACTTAAGCAATTTTAAATGTATCAAATTTAAGAAGAATAGGAAAATAAGCTAAAATTGAAAAAAAAAATTTTGTTTAAAAAATGTGTACCCTTACTTCAATAACAGGAAAATAGATTTCCTGATATATAATGTAAGCCCAAATGTCTCTTTCAAGTGAAATATTCCTATGTCAATACTTGAAAGGAAATGTAACTGTTATCAATTTTAAAAAAAGCTCAAGAAAATCATCCTCGTAGAGCCTAAAAAACTGAAAATGTGGGACTTCCTTTGGGGTCCTTGGGGGTAAGATTCTGCATTCCCAATGCACAGGATGAGGATTCAATCACTAGTTGGAGAACTGAAATCCTACATGCCTCTCAATAACAAAAACTGAAAATGCCTCAGAACAAATCTGCAGAGACAATTTTTTTTTTTATCCCTCTTGCTTCAGCTTTTGCTAATATCCTTTTCTCTCATCTCAAAAAAACTGACCCTCCAGCAGGGTGTCCACTCTGAACCCAAACCTGCTACATTTAGATATTGTTTTGGAAACCATTTCCCTACCATGAAAAGGTAAAAAGATAAGACACTGAAGGATGAACTCCCCAGGTTGGTAGCTGCCCAAATGCTACCAGAGAAGAGCAGATAAACAGCTCCAGAAGAACGGAAGACTTTGAGCCAAAGCTAAAACAACACCCAGTTGTGGATGTGACTGATGATGGAAGTAAAATCCAATGTTGTAAAGAACAATATTGCATAGGAACCTGGAATGTTAGGTCCATGAACAAGGTAAATTGGAAGTAGTCAAACAAGAGATGGCAAGAGTGAACATTGACATTTTAGGAAGCAGTGAACTAAGATGGAGCAGAATGGCTGAATTTAATTCAGATGACCATTATATCTACTACTGTGGGCAAGAATCACTTAGAAAAAAAATGGATTGGCCCTCATAGTAAAAAAAAAAAAAAAAAGTCCAAAATACAATACTTGGGTGCAATCCCAAAAACTACAGAATGATCTCTGTTCATTTCCAAGGCAAACCATTTAATATCACAGTAATTCAAGTCTATGCCCCAACCCCTAATGCCAAAGAAGCTGAAGTTGAATGGTTCTATGAAGACCTACAAGACCTTCAAGAATTAACACCAGAAAAGTTGTCCTTTTCATCATATGGGACTAGAATGCAAAAGTAGGAAGTCAAGAGATACCTGGAGCAACACTCAAGTTTTTCCTTGAAGGACAAAATGGAGCAAGGCAAAAGCTAACAGATTTTCGTCCTGAGAATGCACTAGTCATAGGAAACACCCTCTTCCAATAACACAAGAGATGGCTCTACACATGAACATCACCAGATGGTCAATGCCAAAATCAGATTGATTATATTTTTTGTAGCCTAAGATGGAGATGTTCTATACAGTCAGCAGAAGCAAGACTGGGAGCTGACTGTGGCTCAGATCATGAACTCCTTACTGCAAAATTTAGACTTAAATTGAAGAAAATAGGAAAAAAACACAAGGCCAATCAGGTATGACCTAAATAAAATATTTTATGATTATATAGTAGAAGTGACAAATAGATTCTAGGGATTAGATCTAAGACAGTGCCTCAAGAATTATGGACAGAGGTTCCTAACATTGTAAAGGAGGCAGTAATCAAAACCATCCCCAGAAAAAGAAATGCAAAAAAGAAAAATGGTTGTCTGAGGAGGCCTTAAAAATAGCTGAGGAAAGAACAGAAGAGAAAGGCAAAGCAGAAAAAGAAAGATATACACATCTGAATGCACAGATCCAAAGAATAGTAAGGAGAGATAAAAAAAGCCTTCCTAAGTTGACAATGCAAAGAAATAGAGGAAAGCAATAGAATGGGAAAGGCTAGAGATTTCTTCAAGAAAACTAGAGCTACCAAGGGAACATTTCATGCAGATGGGCACAAAGAGGACAAAAATGATGTGGACCTAATACAAGCAGGAGATATTACCAAGAGGTGTCAACAATGCACAGAAGAGCTATACAAAAAGATCTTAATGACCCAGATAACCATGATGGTGTGATCAATAACCTAGAACCAGACCTGCTGGAGTGTGAAGTCAGGTAGGCCTTAAGAAGCATCACTACAAACAAAGCTAGTGGAGGTGATGGAATTGAGCTATTTCAAATCCTAAAAGATGATGCTGTGAAAGTGCTGCACTCAATATGCCAGGAAATTTGGGAAACTCAGCCATGACCACAAGACTAGAAAAAGTCAGTTTTCATTACAATATGAAAGAGGGGAAATGCCAAGGAATATTCAAACTACCACACAATTGCACTCATCTCATATGCCAACAAAATAAAGCTCAAAATTCACCAAGATAGACTTCAGCACTATGTGAACTGAGAACTTTCATATGTTCAAGCTGGATTTAGAAAAGTCAGAAGAATCATAGATCAAATTCCAACATCTGCTGGACCATAGCAAAAACAAGACAATTCAGAAAACCATAAATTTCTGCTTCATTGACTATGCTAAAGCCTTTGACTGCGTTGATCACAACAAACTGTGGAAAATTCTTCAAGAGATGGGAATACCAGTCTGCCTTACCTACTTAGTAAGAAATATGTATGCAGGTCAAGAAGCACCAGTTATAACCAGACAAGGGACAATGAACAGGTTGTGAATTGGGAAAGGAGCATGTCAAGGGTATGTATTGTTACCCTGCTTATTTAACTTATATGCAGAGTACATCATGCGAAATACTGATCTGCGTGAAGCACAAGCTGGAATCCAAATTGCAGGGAAAAATATCAATAACCTCAGATATGCAGATGACACCACCCTTGATGGCAGATAGTGAAGAGAAACTAAAGACCCTCTTGATGAAAATGAAAGAGGAGAATAAAAAGCTGGCTTAAAACTCAACATTCAAAAATCTAAGATCATGGCATCGGTCCCATCATTTCGTGGCAATTAGATGGGGAAACAATAGAAATAGTGACAGATTTTATTTTCTTGGGCTCCAAAATCACTGCAGATTTTGACTACAGCCATGATATTAGACTCAGTCCTTGGAAGAAAAGCTAAGACAAATCTAGACAGCATATTAAAAAGCAGAGACTTTACTTTGCTAACAAATGTCTATATAGTCAAAGTTACAGTTTTTTCAATAGTGATGTATGGATATGAGAGTTGGACCATAAAGAAAGCTGAGTACCAAAGAATTGATGCTTTTGAACTGTGATGTTGGAGTGGACACTTGAGAGTCCCCTAGACTGCAAGGAGATCAAACCAGTCAATCCTGAAGGAAATCAATCCTGACTATTCATTGGAAGGACTGATGTTGAAATTGAAACTCCAATACTTTGTCCACCTGATCAAAAAACTGACTTAAGTGGAAAAGACCCTGATGCTGGGAAAGATTGAAGGCAGGAGAAGAAGTAGACGACAGAGGAGAAGATGCTTGGATATCATCTCCATCTGAATGGACATGAAATTGAGCCATCTTTTTGATATGGTGATGGAAAAGGAAGCCTGGCATACTGCTGTCCATGGTGTTGCAAATACTCAGACACAACTGAGCAACTGAACAACAACCATGCATAGTACACAGTTTTACTTACATGTGTACTAAAGATTTCCGTTATTCAAAGGCTAATTCCACATAATAATCCTTAAAGAAAGGTTTCCCTGATGGCTCAGATATTATAAAAAACTGCCTGCAATGCAGGATTGGATTCAGTCTTTGGGTTGGAAATATCCCCTGGAGAAGAGAATGGCAACCCACTCTTGTATTCTTTCCTGGAGAATTCCATGGACAGAATTGTCTGGCAGGGTACAGTTCATGGGGTCACAAAGAGTGGACACAACTGTACAATTAACACAATCCTTAAAGAATTAAAAAGAATTCAATGAGACACAACCTCTACATCAGCAGAATATTTCAAGGTGGAAGGGAGTACCAGTGCTGGCTTTGTCCTCATTTAATAACATTATTAATGATGTGGATGAGTGAACAAATATTATGAGAAGGAAATTCGTAGCTATTAAATATGTAGAGTATGCAGAAACAAATATGCTAGAAGCTAATGCCTGAGAAATGACCTACAGAATAAGAAAAGTTAATAGTTGTTCAATATTCATCTAGGTTTTAATAAACTATGTCATTTAATTGATAAAATAAAATGATCAGTAAAGAAAAATGCAAGGATGATAGTTAAACTGAAAGATGAAGAAAGAATAGAAATTATATAATGCTGCATTTTTACATAAAACAGTGTTTCATTAAAATTTCTTAAGCTTTAATTAATACATAAAACCAAAAGACATAGCTCACTGTTCTTCACTAAGGGAATGCATTATTTATGTGGAAGCATTTTTAAGTTCACATAAATAACATAAGTAAATTTTCATTGTGAAGATACTCGTAACATTCAAATAACTTGATAATAAATGAACTCTGGATCTCCATTATTTTTGATCAATAAATTGATCATCAAGATTCAGTTTGCAATAACTTGTGATCTAATACTAAGAAGGAGAAACAATTTTCGTATCTTTCATATCAGCTTTATTCAATAAAATGTGAATTAAATTCATTCTCAGCTTTTACAAGTGATTTTGAAACATTTTCAGATGAAAGCCACTTCAATTATTTTATTTTTCCTAACTTTTAAAAACTTAAAATCTATTATGTCTCAGATTCTTAGTTTAACTTCTTTGATGATCCAATGTAAATAAATGGTTCTATTTTTCTTGCTATATTAAAATTCTCTCTGTATAGGCACACACATGTACACAAAAATGACATCTGTAAAAGAGCTTGAGTTTCAAAATAAGTTGGAACTTAATTCAGATTATATAGTATTCATGGCACTTTTACTATGACTCAAGTTAATACCATTTCATTGTAATTCATTAGATTTTACCTGCAAAAGGAAACACATCACATATTTTATAAAAATGGGAATGAAACTAAATATAGTGTTTTAGGAGACAACAAAGTCTTATTTTATCTTAAGGGGCATTTAATAAAATCTCTGTCCCTTACTATTTTGCTTACAGTCTAGGAAAATTGAATGGAATCCATAGGCTTTTAACAAGGTTACCACTGGATTTTACAGTTCGTTGCAATCAGGTATATATTGAGGCTGCTGTCTTTATATTCTAAACTTCTAAAAACAACATACAGACATTTTCAAAATGATGACATGTTTTTGTCGAGCCAAATCATCACAGAAAATGCCCATTATTTCCATTGTTTGCTAATAGCAAAGCTATATAGAAAGCACCCTCTCTATGTGCATAGAGTTCACTCTTTATATACTCAATTTCTCTATTATCAGTTATAATTCTGGTATAGTTAGGTTTTGAAAAAAATCTCAGTTATAATCCTTATTTTTAATAATTTCATTTAAAGCGCACTGATAAAGGAAATAATCAAAGCACTACCAAAAAGCTCAGTGCTTTATTATATAAAAGTCCTATAAATTCTTACTCTCCTTGATTTTTTCACCATTTAGCTCATCACTACAGTTTTGATTAATTATTAAATGTTTCTCTTCCTCTGTAATAAAAATAGCAATTATTACCTCCTTGTTTAATATTCTGTGAATTGTTTTAGTTTGATATTTTATTCCCTTTTAGCCATATGTACAGATGATTTTTTAAAAAAAGTGGCCTACAGCTTATATGTCTCATCTATTTCCATATTGATTACAATTTCACCTATTTGGAATCTAACAGTTCTAATGCTCACGATTATTTTTAAAGAAATACAATGGGGAGGGAGGAGGGAGGAGGGTTCAGGATGGGGAACACATGTATACCTGTGGCGGATTCATTTTGATATTTGGCAAATCTAATACAGTTATGTAAAGTTTAAAAATAAAATAAAATTAAAAAAAAAAAAAAAAAAGAAATACCAGTAACTCCCTGCATGATTATCGAGGATACACTTTTTTCTTTTTTTTTTAATCCTCTTAACTTTTAATGAAGCTATCTGCCAATAGCTTTGGTAAGGTTTAAGATTTACTGTTCATTTAACTCATTTCTTTTTTAAGCAAATTTATTACAGTATTGCTGTTTTACAGTAATGTGTTAGCATCTACTGCACAGCAACGTGAATCAGCTATGTGTATTGCATGTCTCTCCCCCTTTTTAGATTTCCTTCTCATTTAGGTCACCACAAGGCGTTTAGTAGAGTTCTCTGAGCTATTCAGAAGGTTCTGTATATATGTTTTATACACAGTACTGCATCTATGTCAGTCTCAATCTCCGAATTCATCCCACCCACCCTTCTCTCCTTGGTGTCCATATATTTGAAACTTTGGCAAAGTTTCTGATTTACCATTCATTTTACTTAATGTATTGCTTGAAATTTTAAAATACCCCCTTGTGTAAGATTTAGTCTATTGTGTTCTCTTCTACTTTCATGGCTCCCCTGAGACTTCCCTTTACTGTGTAGAATCCAAGAAGAGGAATTTAAGTGCCTTCTACATTTGAGTGCATATTCAGTCGCTCAGTCTTACCTGACTCTTTGAGACCCCATGGACTGTGGCATGACAGGCTTCTCTGTCCATGGGATTTTCCAGGCAAGAATACTGGAGCGGGTTGCCATTTCCTATTCCAGGAGATCTTCTCAACCCAGGGATTGAACCCACGTCTCTTGTATCTCCTGCATTGGCAGGCGAATTCTTTACCACTGTCACTACCTGGGAAGCCCAACTTTGAGAGTACTTCACCTTATTTGCACTCTTTTTGATGTGAAAGAAAGTGAAAGTGTTAGTCACTCAGTCCTGTCTGACTTTGCCACCCCGTGGACTGTAGCCCTCCAGACTTCTCTGTCCATGGAATTCTCTAGGCAAGAATACTGGAGTGGATAGCCATTTCATTCTCCAGGGGATCTTCCCAATCCGAGGATGAAACCTGGGTCTCATGCATTGCTGGCAGACTCTTTACTGTCTGAGCCACCAGGAAAGCCCATTTTGATATAAGAAAAATCAATACAAAGGGAAGCCAACAGAGCAGTACTTATATGGTGGAGTTCTCATAAGAATCCACAGAAGCTATGCTTTTACTCACCTTCTATGCCACTTGCAATGACCAAGTCTTTGTTAAAAACTTCCTCCAGATAAGATCTCTGCTGTAATTCGAGGACTAATAAAAACTCCTTAATGTTTGTTTGCTTGTTTTCCTCCAAATTAAATTCTGAACTCTTTGCTGATAGGACATATATGTATTTATTTCTGTGTTTTCAAGACTAAGTTAGATTCCAGTTGTGTTTAATACATTTTCATGAATATGTAATTACATAACAGAGATAGATTTTAAAGGGTCTAATTCTTAATGCTTTGAAATCTAACGGAAGGAATTCAGAGAAAAGGCAATCAGTCATTGTAGAAGCTGATGTACGGAGAATGAAATGTGAAGTCTGAAAGACTGAATATCATGTTAAACATGTTTTTTTCAAAGTAATTAAACTGGGCTTTTAATGATATTACTGAGACTTCCCAGACAAAAATGTGTAACAACTGAACTAATTCTTATAAAATGACTTTGAAATCCCCAAACTCTAATATAATCTCACAGCCATTATTTGTGATAAAGCGTTAATATGCTTTATACTTTGATTATGAAAAATAGCATAAGTGAGAGAAGAAAAAAGCTTTATTGGGAGTTACAAAATTTGAAGCCTAAATTGATCATTTTTATTGTTTCAGCAAATTTTCTCCCAGGGCTATATTAGCAGCAAGACCTAAGTCAAGAATGTAGGCTCCTCTAACAAATGGGTTTAACTATACCTTGCTCTTCCTGTCTTCTCTGTCTGGTAATTTTCTCAGTACTATCTAAGGAGTCAGAAGCATCCCCACTGGAGGGTAGAAGTCCTTGGAGGTCTGATGATGGTAATGATATTTGTGAATGTGTGAGGTGAACACTGTACACAAAACTACTTTATAATGAGGTATCTACTTCTTCTGCTGGCCTCCTGTAACTAGCCAATATCACCCTTATTTAGGATAGATAAGCTCTGTCCTCTGCATCTAATCATGAGCCTGTTGGAAACATCTCTGCTATGGAAGTCATACCATGGTGGAATAACACTTCCTTTTTTTCCCCCTCTTTCTTATTTTTCTTCTAAAAGATATTGATGCACCTATTTATAAGATTTGTAACAACACATTAGCCCTCGGGTATTGCAAGCTATAAACTTCTCATCAACATTGTTTTAATTTTTTTATTAAAATCACATTTTTAAACACATTGCTGCCAAAGGTTTATTTCTAATTTGTTTAAAATCCATTATTAAACAGAAAAATAAATAATTTTAGGTTTATAACAGGCAAAACATGATGAATCCTTTGCAGCAAACATATTTAGTTACACTGTATGTACTGTATCCACTCTACAGCAAGACTCTTCAGACATAGTTATTGCATATCATCCTTCTACAACTAATGCTAATTTCCAAACTTTTCATTCTCTGGGTCACTGGAAGAAGGTGAACACTAGGGAATTTCCAATCATGTATGTGAAAAACATGCATCTGAGTATATAGAACAGGCTGGGATATTACTGTATAATTTGAACTGGAATGTGATAGTGCTAAAGTTCTCCAAGTTAATGCAGCTCTGTCTATATTTTATGCAATTCATTACTTTTACTAATTCATGATATAAAAATAATCTAGGCATGGGAGCAAAAAGCTCATCCAATTGGAAATACTCCTCTCATTTCAGTTCTATGATTTTTTTTTCTTCAGATTAAGTTGTTATCACCAGGAAAATGGAGTAGATATCTTACAGAAAATTTGTCAATGTTTGGCCATGCAGCTGTGGCCAATGCCATAAGTGCCAAAGCACAAAGGGCAAAATATAATATTTTTAGGAGGACAGTCATGTAAGTGTGGATTTCTTCCTAACTGACTACTTCAGTAGAGAGAGATTAACAATTTTATATAAGCTACTGCATTTTAGTGTATCTTTCTTATAGTAATGTACAAGTCTCTCATGGCATTCAACCAATCAGCAATGTCTTCATTTTAATGCTGGTCAATGAGAAATCAAATTTAACCTTTAATCTCATTGGATTTTGAGGATCATTTGTTAAAGCAACTAGTGTTACCAAGCTGTTACAGGAGACTAATAAATAACTCTCCATTTTCCCCTATTCACATTCAAAATGAATTGAGATACAGGAATGAGAGTGAAACAGATGGTGGTAAAATATGACCTTACCGATGTCTAAAGCTATTCCGAGGGGTGCAGTGTAGCATTTAGAGTTGATCTCATGAGCTTCCAAAGATAGCGGGCTAAGTGACCCTTATTCTATTTTCAAAGTTCTGTTCTAGCTCTAAACACATATATAAACATCAAGGAGGATTACTCAGCCCACAAGGGTTGAGGATGATTAATAAAACCTGTTATGCCTAAATGCAATGACCTATATGGAACTCTTTAGTCAAATTGCATATCCTATAATTGTGATAAATGAACTGTACTAGCCCTAGATAAGCTAGTCTCTGGCATATGTCCAGAGGAGTTTAAAGGAAGAATTGTTCAAGCTCTGAGTGAAGGAACTGCTTTAATTGGGTTGTGGAGCTTCCTGAGGTGTAACTTTCACCTTTTTAGAAATCCTAATCTGTGGTGGGGTCTCCCCTGACAAGGATACTGGTATACGGCCCTTTGAAACATTCATCATTTTGCCATGAAACTGAATGTGCTTCTTTTTTTCTGTAAACATTAATAACTGAGCATTATCTAATTTGCCCAGGTGATGTCAGTATCTGGTCTCTCCATACATTCGAACTTACTACTGGCATTGGTAAGTACAGAGGAC
This sequence comes from Bubalus kerabau, assembly GCF_029407905.1. Classification (NCBI taxonomy): domain Eukaryota; kingdom Metazoa; phylum Chordata; class Mammalia; order Artiodactyla; family Bovidae; genus Bubalus; species Bubalus kerabau. The sequence continues at coordinate 53,868,379 of NC_073641.1, forward strand.
ACACAGGCAGAGACAGACTGCCATGCTTTGCATTAAAAGCAAATAAAATGCAAAATCCTTTTGCAAACAACATATCAAGTTCAGTTTGGTTTGGTTTTTAATGATTCCTGGGAATGCTGTGATAATTATAGTGGCGAATTGAAAGTTTCTGGTATTTGTTAAAGCTGCCCAAGCAAAGTAACTTTGAAGAACAATTATCTAATAATGTGGATCGGGAATAGCCAAAAAAAAAAAAAAAGAGGAAGAAATCATTATTGCTTTGTAGGATCTTGGAACTGTGAAAAGGGCATCATCTGCTTTTAGGAACAGAGCTGAATAATCTTATTTTCTACTTCTTAATTTGCATTTCTATTATTCACCTCTAAAATGCCTTTATCCATTTCTTAGTAGTTTGTTCTTAAATGACATGCTTCCACCAATCTCACAAACTATTTGATTTCTCTTTTAGTTTAAATAGAAGCTGCTTTACACTGGATGCAAAATATCTGCTATGTCAATTGTCTAATATTTTTCTTTGAAGTGCAAAGAGTAAGATTCACACACATACACACATACCCAGAGCTCTAAACAAACAAATAAAACTAAAACATATACAACCAAAAAACTATTAGAATTTGCTGTGAGATAAAAGGTCTAAATGACACTGCATCTAAATTTTCTGTGTAGGTCTGCAGATTTTTATGCATTATTCAATTAAAAAAGACACCTTAGAATGAATAACAAGCACAATAGAAACTGAATGAGATAGTCACAGAGAACATCAAAAATAATAATTTAATCTCCCATACAATATTAATCTTGTTCAGACACTATATTTGGTTCTTTGGATTCTTTTTCAAATCTAATTCAGTTTATATATGCATATGTTTATAGGGAGTGGGAGATAGAATTAATTATCCCAAACATTGTGCATCCACCCTTCTAATATTTTTCATGTTAACACACAAATCTGTTATCTTCATTACTATTACACTGCACTCAATTACAGTGCAATTAGAGACCATTAAGTCTCTCCTTTCTTATAAGCACTTTTCATGGACCACAGATTCACATGCACCTCTGATATATCCCTATGCATCTTATACTTTCATTTACCAAAGTGTCAAAACAATTTTTTAACATCCTTTCTATGTGTATTAGTTTCTGCAAGCTGGCCGTTAGAAGATAATTATTTCTCCTAAATGGCTTTCCCCTCAATCTTGCTATCCTTTTAAAGAAAGAATAAAAAGCACTGTACAAATCAGAAACTTTGGTCCCACGTCTTTGATTTCATGCACAAAGAAGCTTATTTATATATGCCAACATCACCCCACAGAGGAAGACACACTGGTTCTTTATTATTTATTTTTCTGCATTTTATACAGGAAATGTGTAGAGAACAGATCTTTCCTGAGGTATTATATTCATGTGCTTTAAAGACTAAGAACATTTGATATGCCAGAAAAGGCTGTTTATAAAAGCATGTTTTTATTGATTAATTTACATAAATTCAGTTAAAATTTCTTTCAATTTAATGTGCTTCTAGATGTAAAATTGCATATTTATATTTTGCAGTAATGTGATTATCTGGTGCTACAATTCTAACGACTAATATGTTTTATTCTGTTTCTGTATGTTTGGTTTTGTGGCTTGCCACAATGTGCTTAGGGAAGGCATTCTCAGGCATGGAAATAAATTATAAGCATACTGGCACATAGCTATTCTTTAAATTATAAACTTCTTGATTTTTAGGGACTTGTATTCTTTGGGGGGCTTTCCAGGTGGCTCAGTGTAAAGAATCTGCCTGCCAATGCAGGAGATGCAGGAGACCTGGGTTGGGGATATCCCCTGGAGAAGGAAATGGCAACCTACTCTAGTATTCTTACCTGGAGAATCCCATGGACAGAAAAGCCTAGTAGGCTTACAGTTCATAGGATGGCAAAGAGTCAGACACACACATTATTTTTTTTTTCTTTCTGAGCACACACGCTCTTATTCTTTTTTATCCTTTCATTTCCCTATGTATAAGAACCCAGAGAATATGCCATCGTTTTGTATGTAAAGGTAGTTAAGGGAAGTACAGCCCACTTTTGCTGCTTCATGCAAAGACTGAGCTCTTTATCTAGTCTCTCCCTTGCATTCACTTTCTTCTCCAATCTATTTTGCACAAGGCAGCCAGAGCAATCTCACCATGTCAACCCCCTGCTTACAAGAGAGTGATCACTTTCAATTGTCACCAGCACATTGCTTTGAACAGAATACATAATCAAAAATACCTGCTGAATATTGCATGGCCCCAGGAAAAAGTCTAAACTCGAATCTGTCTTCACTTACAGCATTTGGTGACCTTTCAGTTTCATTACTGATCATCACCCCCTGTCACTTAGGTGACATGAGGCCTCTTCCATAATATTTAATATCAGAAGACGGGAAGAGATGAGATAATTCCTTCAGCATTTAAATGTCTAAGCTCAGAAGTGACATCTGTCACTTCTTATATGTCATTGCCCCAGAGTCACATGATTCTTCCTAACTACAAGGAATTTGCTGGGGAGGGTCTTATTGGAAGTACAGCCTCCAGGGTGCCTTGAAGATAAAAGAACCAAATATCAAAGAACACGGTGCTAAGGGCCACAGTGTCTGATCCATAACAGGCATTTTGTAAATTAAAAAGTGATAATTCATTCGATTGCAAAAGATGACATGAAAACACTTTGGCAAAGGTGAAGATTAAGCAGCTGTTTTGTAAAATCTCAAGAAAGCCAGGGATACTGCTTGATTTTATGATTCACAGAAACGTGGACTTTACCAGTTTTAGATACTCTTTCTATGGATCTCTCTAAAATCTCCTGGGTTATTTTTCGGATGGGCCTCTGGCATAGCCATACAGGTGGAATTGTTGTCAAGTCTAAATTGTATATTACCCCTTTTCCCAATTGAGTCTTGCTTTTTTTTTCATGAAGAACTCCGGTTTCCAGTTTAGCCTCCTCAGAATTGGAATAATATAGTCTATGTAGCTTGAACTTGAATGAAAAATGCTTCTTTGGGCCAATTGCTTTATCCAGAAAGCAGAGGTTAAGGACTGTGTGATATAGTAAACCCTTATTACCTGGGACTCTGAAGTAGTTTCTTCCCTTATACTATGAGATGAATATATGAATGGGCAATGATCATCTCATTTGTAAAAAGAGAACACTGATCTACAGACTCTGCAGCAACCAGTTTGAACCACAGCTTATGTAGCATTTGATCCCAAATATCAAGGAATTGGTTGATAACTGAAATTTTCCCTAATTTTTGCCCCCTAGCTCCAACTGCAGAGAAGGCAATGGCACCCTACTCCAGTACTCTTGCCTAGAAAATCTCATGCCAATGTAGGAGATGTGGACTCAATCCACTTACAGTGCAGGTTTCCTTTACCCCAGGAGTCGCATTTTCAAAACTTTTTATTTATTTATTTTTTTAATTTATGTAAATTTAATACTCTTAAGTATTAGATATGAGTAAACAGAAAGGTCACTTCTATATTACACTGAATTTTTTGTAATGATAAACTTTTAAAATAGAAAAATAATTTTATTCCTCATTTTGAATGTCCTTTGGCATTGTTTATATGACAACCCACTCAAGTATTCTTGCCTGGAATAGTCCATGGACACAGGAGCCTGGTGAGCTACATACTGTCCATTGGTTCACAGAGAGTCAGATGACTGAGCACACACACTCCACTCTACTACTAAATTATGATCATAGATGTTAACTTTTGGCCTAATGAAAATTAAAATTTTAGGCATTCATAGTTTTAAGGTTCTAGTTTTAAAATAGTGACCTTTTAGATAACTAGATATAGATACAAGCAGTGATATCATCTTGCAAAACACATGCTGTTAATCTAACACATGCTGTTAATTAATTGTTGTGTTGGTCATTGCCTATATGCATGCTAAGTCGCTTCAGTCATGTCCGACTCTTTGTGACACTATGGACAGTAGCCCACCAGTCTCCTCTGTCCATGGGATTCTTCAGGCAAGAATACTGGAGTGGATTGCCATGGCTCTGCCAGGGGATCTTCCCAAACCAGGGATCAAACTTGCATGTCTTATGTCTCCTACATTGGCAGGCATGTTCCTTACCACTAGCACCACGTGGGAAGCTCGTGCTGGTCATTACCCCCAAGCTAATTATGTTTCAGAAGCTGAACTTGTAAGCATTGTTTTTATAACTTTACACATTCGTTCAATATACACACACACATGTCTACACACATGTCTACACACACACCATACATACTCACACAATTACTTGGTTGCTATGGTAAAATATTTTTCCCAAAGTGTTTGCCTCAACTTGACAAAATACAATTTATTATATTCTCAACAATCTTTCTGTTTTTGAGAAGATAAGTTTTCATTCATATGGGATTGATTGCTACTCAATTGACACACAAAAAAATCCAAATTAAAGGCCTTTTAGTATTTTTGTATTTTTTCAGCAACTGCCATGTGATCCTTGCTAAGTGTAAATAAATATTTCATATGTTTCTAAATATTATTTTACTACTTGGGTAAGTTTATTCTGCATCTTTAAGATACCAAAAGCTGTTTACACTTAACAGAATATGGCCTACTTGGCTAATGCTTCTTGAGTTCCAATATAAAGCCACATACATAATTTCATTTATTATTTAAAGTTAACATAAAACTCTAAATAGGGACTTCCTGGTGGTCCAGTGGTTAAGAATCTGGACTTCCCTGCACAGAGCCCAAGTTCAATTCCTGGTCAAGGAATTAAGATGCCATGTGAAACAGCCAAAAAAAAAAAAAAAAAAACTAAATAGCCTAATTTTCTATGTTGATATCTATTCAAAAATAAAGGATCACATATTTCTTTGTGTGATTTTTTAAAAATGCACTTAAACAATGTTTTTATTCATCCAATTAAACCTTCCAATTCCTTTAGCTCACCATTTATATTTAACAGTGTTCCCTGGTGACTCAGTGATAAAAGAACCTGCCTACAAATGCAGGAGGTGCAGGAGATGTCGGTTTGATCCTTGGGTTGGGATGATCCCCTCAAGGAGGAAATGGAACCCACTCCAGAATTTCATGCACAGAAGAGCCTGGTGGGCTACAGCCCGTAGGGTCACAGAGAGCTGGACATGACTGAACATACACTTTTATTTAACATTATGAACCCATGGAAAGAAATACTTAGGAAACAAGTAACCCTTTAAAGTGTTTTAAATAAACATGTTTGAAAACAGAGCATAATAATTGTCTCTCTAAAACACATTGACTGCCAATTATGTCTCCAGCAAAAATGAGTTTATTTAGCATCAGCAGGGAATTAGAATTCAGGGTCTGTAACATACAAGTTCCCCTCAATAAGGAAAGGATAACTCTTTTAAAGAGGAGAAAATAAAATGGAAAGACTATAGTAAGCAAAGAGTTTGTTGAAGGAATTGGGATTTTGAAATATAGTGACATTTTATTGGCTGAGCTGTGACAGTTTCTCATTGGCTGAGCTCTTGAGAGGCATGAAGAGGAAGTCTTTCTTCCATGGGAATCCATCCCAATTATCTACTCTGGGAAAACTGTGAGATATGTACCATATCTAGGAAATATCTAGTTAGTATTTAATATAGTCACACATCTAGCAAACTAAGAATTGTATTAGTGAGTGTTGTACACACTTCCACTCAAATAAAACTCTATTGCTGAAGTTCAGAAATATTTTTAAATTGTATATTATTTCAAAAAGTAGTAAATTTTAATTTAGAGATCATTTGCTATTAAGGCAAAATACAGAAAACTTGGGAAAGCAAGGTACTTGAATCATGAACAAATCTACGATTCTCTTCTTGGGAATTAAACATTCTCTTAGCATCATAAATAAAACATTATTTAAAAAATATATCACTAAAAATATGCCATATGTAGTAGTTTCCATCTTGAATTATTTAACTTATGTAGATTACAGAGTGGGCTACAATGTACTTTCAAAACTAAACTGAAACTACTCCACTAGCATTGGGAAATAATTTTTGTGAATGAAACTTATAGTTTAATGGCAGCTATTCATGCTTCTTTACTCTACTATTCTATTTTAATTTTAATCAGCTGAAATAAGCCTATAGGGAAATATATTGAAAGGACTTAAGCTTATTTCACTTAATCAACCATGTGTTTTTTAAGCACTGTCTTCACTGGAGACTTAGCAAAGAATTTGCCTACAATGTGGAATATCCAGGTTTGATGCCTGGGTCAGGAAGATCCACTGGAGAAGGAAATGGCTACCCACTCCAGTATTCTTGCCTGGAGAATCCCATGGACTGAGGAGACTGATGGACTACAGTCCATGGGATCACAAAGGATCCATGGGATCCCCAAGAGTTGGACACAACTGAGCCACTAACACTTTCAGTTTCTTTCTTTTAGATTCCACAAAAAATGCCATAGCATGATCTAGAATATTATTTCAAATTCTATTTATATTTATAATATCCCTAGGAATTTGCAGTAAATGCTTAATATTATATTTGTCCAAACATATAGAGTGCATGAAAGAGCCCCCAGAAATAATGGTATCTGGTATCATTCAATAGTCTTCATCTAGTGCATTTTCAGAAACTATCCAAAGATTAAAATATTTATATTCAATATCAGGCTATCTATGAAAGTGTAACTATCAGTTTTCCTGAATATCAGTATTAGGGTACAGAAAAATAAGAAGGTAATTTTCTGAATGGCAATCTTCAATTTATATCAGTTTTTCTTTCAAAGGTAAAGATCTTTACAATTTACTTAATAACTTTGTGTATAAAGTCATATTTATATGATTTTATTTCATAGAATGAATAAGTGAATAAATACTTGAAAAAAGTATGAGAAATGTGCCAAATGTCAAATCTGAAAAGTGAATTGAGCTACTTTTTTGTATAATTTGAAAATTCAAACTTATAAAGAAATGACTGCTCCAGCACATGAAAAATGAAAAAGCAGATTAATTTTATTTGAATTCTTGAAATTTTTAGTCACTTGTATTCAATCAATAATAAACACACAGATTATTTCCAACCTTGGACAGCAAGGAGATCAAACTAGTCCATATAAAGAAAATCAACACTGAATATTCACTGGAAGGACTGATACTGAAACTAAAGCTCCAATACTTTGGCTACATGATATGAAGAGTTGACTCATTAGAAAAGACCATGGTGCTGGGAAAGATTGAAGTCAAGAGGAGAAGGGGATGACAGAGGATGAGATGGTTGGATAGCATCACTGACTCAATGGACATGAGTTTGAGCAAGCTCCAGGAGATGTTGAAGGACAGGGAAGCCTTGTGTGCTGCAATCTATGGAGTTGCAAAGAGTTGGGCATGACTGACTGAACAACAAATATTTCTCAGAATCTCAGTTTTGAAGAAATTTTTCTCAAAAATAATATTTCTCAGCTTTGAGGAAAGCTTCCATATTTTTCATTACAGAGTCCTTATATATTTACAAGTACCTAATGTAATTTATGAGTGTATACATGTATAAATTTACTGTATTGAACATTAAAAGTTAGTATCTATACCTCTGATCATTTATATTTTATAATGCTTATATATATTAAGTTGTATCCAATAGTTATCACATTCATTTTATTTATGTAAATATGTAACTCAATGCTTTATTCCCTATGCAACCCTGTGAAGTAGGCAAGGATAATATTCCCCAAAGCATTCAACTTTAGAATGCTCTCTCCTTGTCTGTTTAGAATAGACAAGGAAAGGAGTCAAATCTCAGTTCAGAAGTTCTTTCTATTGTTCTTTACTGTTTCATTGCTTAAAAAGCTCCTGAGACAGCTCAGCTAGATATCCTTTCATTCTTCAAGGAAACATATAAAGCTGATGTGTATCTGAATACCTGTAGAGTTTAGACAATCAACAAATTTGGAAATTGATCAGAATTTGCTCTTTGTATTCCCCCCCCCCTTTTTTTTTTGCTTTCTCCTCTTTTGGTCTTCTGAAAACTAAACAGCAACAGTTCCAGAAAGATTACAGAGTTTAAATATAGATAAAACTTTTTAATAAAATGGACTGGATAAGTAGAAGAAAATATGGGATCAAAGAGGTGCTTTTTAGGCAAAGTAAACACATTTAAAGAATGGTGAACGACTTTTGAAAAGGGAGGAAAAGAGAAGGTTTTAAGACAGATTTGGGGAAAGTATGGATTCAAGGTAAAGTGAGATCAAAATTATAGTTTAAGGATAGATACCTAAACTATAATTTAGTATAGTTATAGTACTAGAGAAATCAGTATTCAAAGTCAGTATTAAATTTGTAGTCTCATGAAAGTATGAATTTAAGTCTAATCACCACTTGAATAGGTGTTAGGAAAACAACAATTAGTCTCTGGAGCAAAGAGTTTACACTTATGGAAAGTGGAGCTGTTGCATTAGAGATTTCAGGACAGAAAAAAGCATGCAAGAATTCAATATTAGTAATTCTGATGCAAATGCAATAGATGGTGTTGTAGTAAGAATAATGACCCATCAAAGGTGTCTATGTCCTAATCCCAGGACACTTTGAATATATTAATTTTTATAGTAAAGGGGAATCAAGGCAGCAGGTAGAATTAAATTTGTTAATAAGCTAATAGTGAGATTAGAAGATGTCCTGGATGATCTGGATGATCCCCATGTAATAACAAGGAAGGGTGAGGCAAAGAATCAGAGAGAGTGATTGGAAGATGGTGCACTGTTGGCTTTGAAGGTGGCAGAAGGGGCCACAAGCCACAGAAATCAGGAAGTCTATAATAACTGGGAAAAGGAAAATAGATTTTCTCCTAGAAACTTCAGAAGAAACTCAGCCACAAGGACACCCTGATTTTAGCTCAGTAAGAACTCTTTTGGACTTCTGACTTTCAAATTTGAAAGACTGCAAAATTTGCTTTTAGCCACTGATTCTGTGGTCATTATGGGGATGTGGATAGTCAGAGTATATTTAATAGTTTCTCTTGTTATATTTTAAATGCTGCAAAGAAAAGAAATTTTATCATAACATTGTCTCTCTTATTTGAAACAGAACACTTACATTAGTTTTTTATTGCAAGAAATCGGCTTATGTGACTGTCAGGTTAGTAAAGTCTGAGATGTGTAGGACACCAGGGCTTCAAAAAGGGTCAACTAGAACTCTTGAGCATAGGCTGAAGATGTTGTCCACAGAAAATATTCCTTTTTTAAAATAAAATTTTTATTGGAGTATAATATTTCTTTCTGACAATGCAGGAGATACCAGGGACACGGGTTCAATCCCTAGGTCAGGAAAATCACCTGGAAGAGGAAATTTCAACCCACTCCAGTATTCTTGCTGGGAGAATTCCACAGACAGAGGAACCTGGCTGGCTACCTTCCAAGGGGTCGCAAAGAGTCAGACAGGACCCAGCACACATATACTTAGCTATTGCCAATACAGTAGACACTGTTTCCACATTAGTTTTATGATCCAGAATGTATGCTATTAGCCCATGGAAGGGAAGAGTTCTCATCTCCCAGGCCATGCTCCAGGAAGAGAGGTTGGTGCGGGGAAATAAGGTGAAAAAGGGCTGAAAGTGAATATCCCTTGGTAGTGTCTGACTCTTTGCGACCCCATGGACTATACAGTCTATGGAATTCTCAAGGCCAGAATACTGGATTGGGTAGCCAGCCTTTCCCTTCTCCAGCGGATCTTCCCAACCCAGAAATTGAACCCAGGTCTCCATCAGTGCAGGTGGTTTCTTTACCAGCTGAGCCATAAAAGAAGCCTGAAAAAAGGCTAAGGTTCACAGTTTATAAATTTGACTTTGCTTTTTATAATGACTCCTTTGAGAGAATCCAAAGGCTCAGGCTGCCACATAACCTCTTAAAGCCTCAAAATCCAAGAACCCCTTTTCTCCATGAGTAAACCATAAACCTTTTCTGAGAACTGCTGAGTGTTCCCCAGTGACCCTTAATTTAGATAGATGAAACTTCATGACCTTAAGGGAAGAGAAAAGTCAGAATAGTCATAAATTGGTGAACTTCAAAAAGACTGCTTAAAGGAATACTGAAAATCTATTTTTGAAGATCACAGCTTCTGTACAAAAAATTCTCTTATATACTACATGAAAGTATTATCTTTTTTTTTTTTTTTTGCTGAGGATTAAACACTGACGATCTATTCAATTACCGCTGTCTGGTAAAGTGAAATGAAAAGGATCTTTTAGTTGCCTGAGATAGAAAAGTTTAGAATATGTAACATGTGATTCTGCTGATTTTAGAGACTGAGTTCCTCTTCAGAATTCTTCTCTCTCAGCAATGGAAAGTAATGGTGCATCCTGGATTATTGTGGAGATGGAAAACCAGGACCAGTTTTCCTTTTTGGTCTATAGCCACATCATTACTCTAGATAGTAATAAGAACTCTATTGAAAATCAGAAACAATAGACTAGGTTCTCACTTTTATTGTGATAATTTGATAGAGAGTTCTGGAAAGGAGAGTCTAAAAGAGATCCATCTACAAAAAAAGGATAGAAGGTGGGGAGGATACTGGATATGGAGCACATTCCCATGTGATGATTGCTTCCATGGCCTTAAAAAGCACTAAAGATTAGAAATAAGGTCAACTGTGCCAACTGATGGCTCCACCCAGAACATCACATTCCTAGAGCTCACCCTTCACTATGTCCTGTTTCTCTGATATAACCAAGCATGCCCTTATAGGGTTTTTAAAATCAACTTAGAATGTAGAATTCTTGTGTGCTTTTTTCAGTGTTTAGTGTGAAGGAAAATAATAAAGATGTAACTTATAATCATTGATGAAAGGTAATGATGGCTCAGTCACACTGTAGGTAGATAATATAGTTGAGACTTCACTGGTTGATGCATTCTGTGTGAAAACTCATCTAGTGACTGGGATATATTTTGTGAAGATACAGGCATTTTTAAAATCTCAATTTGTAAGAGGAAATGGAAGTAAGGAAGGTCAATGTATACTCTCTGGAGCAGATATTTTGATCAATATTATTGATCAAATAATATTGATATCTTTGGTGTATTTTTTTTCCAAGGTATCTATAACTGAATCAGTTTCATTCCAGTTGGGATGCAAATAAATCAACTAAACTATTTTCATGCCATTGAAATGCAAATAAATCCATATTACTGTCACAATTAGAATTTCCTAGGTGAATATAGGTTTGGAGATCATGTAGTAGCTATCTGTGTTGAGTCAGCCCAACAGATATTTGTCACATTATTTTGAAAATAAGCAGAAGAGATAACAAAGTGCTGCTTGTTTTCTTAAAAGAGACTTGACCTTACTCAGAACCTTCTATCTTGAGGACTGAATGCATTGGTAGTGGTTGTTCTCCTTAAGTTTAAGTAGCAGGAGGACGCCACCCAAAAAGTCTCAAGATTAGTTATTTTGATTATGCAGTTCAGTCTTGCATTTGGATGGAAATTTGTCCAAAAAGATTTGCAACAAAACAGATATATGTTATATTTAATGCACAATCTTTTTTTTTTCTCTTTCCAAGAACATCAAGGTCTTTTGAGAGGAAGTGCACATCTTTTAGATGCAGATCCATCTTAGACTACAAAATATTTAATTCTTTACAGTTTCATCTGAAAAAGAATTGGGAAAAGTCCTTTAACTGTGTTATGTGAGATGATCTCGGAGAAGGCAATGGCACCCCACTCCAGTACTCTTGCCTGGAAAATCCCATGGATGGAGGAGCCTGGTAGGCTGCAGTCCATGGGGTCGCCAGAGTCCGACACAACTGAGCGATTTCACTTTCACTTTTCACTTTCATGCATTGGAGAAGGAAATGGCAACCCACTCCAGTTTTCTTGCCTGGAGAATCCCAGGGACGGAGGAGCCTGGTGGGCTGCCATCTATGGGGTCTCACAGAGTCGGACACGACTGAAGTGACTTAGCAGCTGCAGTGATGATCTAAACAAATGTATTTCCTCACCAATTTCAGCTCCTTTCATTCTTCTTCAGTTTGGCACATGCTGCTCTCAGGTTAACAGAAATTGAGAGAATAAGGGAAACTTTGAAAATACAACTAATGTCATAGAAAGAGACTCTTATAAGATAAAAATCCATAGAAAATAGACTATCAGACTTCAGAGCAGAGGGTTTGATTTCCTTGTAGAGGTTCTAGTATGAGGCTCTGCTAAATAGAAGGAGTGTTTTTTCTCTCATGTACTACATGCTCAGTGTGTTAATGTTACCCTCATCCTTATATGCAAAAGTAAATCTGCTGAAAATGAAACCGAATATCTAACACCAAATCTGAGAGCTGTGAAGAAAATAAGGAAGGTACTATAATTAAAAAAAAAAAAAAATTGGCATTTGGACGAGGGGAAAGTAATAAACCATCCAAACAGGGATAGTTTCCCTTCTAATCATGAGGAGTGTTTATAGCAGAAGAGCCTTTCGAGTCTTGAGTCTATTGATGAACTAGAAAATGAATTAATAAAGCCATAGATGATCCAAAATTATCTGACTCATGGGATTTGTGAGTTCAACAATGTATGAGTTAATTATGTGGAAAAAGATTACTAAAAGTAGTCACATTTTTTAATTTGGATAAAGACTAGATACAGTTTGCATTCTAACTCTATCATATTTTGATCTGACATTTAGCCTCTCTAAGCTAATATTTCATCTTTATTGTAAAGGCCATAATTCCTTTCCCTGTGTCTACTTTAATTAAGATTGTTTCTAAATATAGTGATATTTCTAACTATAATCAATCACTTAGATTATAAAATTAAAAAAAAATCATTTTCCCAAAATGAAGGACTGGATATATGATTTAATTTAAGTAAATTGTCCCATTTCAACCCTTCTCTTTGAAATATGTAGGGATTCTGTTGATTAATTTCACAGCTTTAGTTGATAAGCTGCACTTCCTATCGTTAAGTGACTTCACTTCATGCTCTTCTAACAATAATCCTTATTTATGGTAGTGTTACTAGCAGAAAACATCATCTTTAAGGTTTCATCTATAGTCCTAGGGTGAGAATAGGGGTAGAGGAGGGGGCAGAGGAAAAGACCAGCTGTGTAGGACACTGACAAATATTCCTAATTTATAATCATCAAGAACTTACTAAAGTGCTTTTTTTTTTTTCCCCCTCTCTCTGTATTCATTTGTTGTTCAGTTGCTAAGCCATGTCTGCCTCTTTACAACCGCATGGACTGCAGCATACCAGGCTTCCTTGTTCTTCACTATCTCCCGGAGTTTGCTCAAACTCATGGCCATGGAGTCAATAATGCCATCCAACCATCTCATCTTCTGTTGCCTCCTTCTCCTTCTGCCCTCAATCTTTCCCAGCATCAGGATATTTTCCAATCAGTTGGCTCTTTGCATAAGTATTAAAAGAAAATCATGTTCATTTTTAAATGGTGCCAAAAAAAAAAAAAAAAAAAATCCCTCAAACAAGCAAACAAAAGCAGCCAAAAAAGCAAGTTAGGTTCTGCCATAGAATGTGGCATTTAAACAGTAGGTGCAACAATTTAGTAAGAAACTCATGGCAACTAATTCAGTCTTTCATCTGAAGATTGAATACTATGGGCACTGTTTCCAGCACCTGTGCCAGATGGTCAGTGAAGAAGAAATTGTCCCAGTCAGTACATCTCCATCTTTAAATTCCCGTATACAAGTCACAGATGGCAGTGGGAGTGTGGCTCCGTGCAGCAAGGGCTCTGAAAATAGACCTCTCTGTCCACCTGAGACATGCCATTAAAGCCATGCCTGCTTTGTCTGTAAATGAACCAAAATCCAAACCCCGCCCTGGGATGCTATTACCATGAAACAAAGAATGGTATGCATTCTAAAACTGTACATTTTCAGAATGAGAAATTACAAGCACAGAGTGTGTTTAAGTCTCTCATCCAACATATATAAAAACCACCAAGAAGAGGAAAAAAATAAAGATAATTTCCTCAATTCTCTTTGAATTAGCAAGAAATTGTACATATACAAAAGGGAAATAGATTTATCACACAGCCCTCCTCCAAACTCCTTTATTATTAAATAGAGCTTACGTGGGATGGAAATATCCTGCAAACATGTTTTATGTAGTTGGCCAACAATGATCAGAATTGGCTACCAATATTTAAAAGTCATGAAATATCCATCAAAAAATCTGTTCTGCCTGCTTACCTTAAAAAAAAAAAATCATTTCACATTAACCAGTTGGCTTGGCTGGCCTTGACCCCAATGGAGACATGCCTCCTCTAGTTTGCTACGATGCCAGACATTTCCTGTTGACTCACACCTGGACTTCATCACTCACGGATGTCACCTGCCTGGTCCCTAGTTCAGTACATTTGAAACCCTTGTTCTCAAATTTTAATGTGGATCAGATCACCTGGAGGACTTGCTGAAACAGACTGCTTTATCTCATCCCCAGAGTTTGTTTCAGTAGTACCTTTGGGGTCAAAAATGTGCATTTCTAAAAAAGTATCTAGTTATGCTGATACCAATGGTCTGGAGATCTATGCTTCGAATTGAATTTAGTCAACCAGTTTGCATAGTATATTCTTAGTTCAGTGTCATATTCTATAAAGGGTGTGCAAAAAGAAAAAGTTTCCTTTGGTAACTTTAACTTCATTAATGAGTTCATTGACTTGCAAGAATATCACAAAATATAACAAAATATGACAAAATAGCTTAAAGATATATATATATATATATATATTTTTTTTCAGATTTAGAAACTGGACATCAAAGATTACGGGGGCCACAAGGGTTGGGTTCTTTGAGGTGTATCGCCCTGGTCTGCAGATGGCAACATTCAGATGTCTTCACATGGTCTTCCCTGTATGCACCTCCCTGATGTCTTTCTCTTACTCATCTTGTAGGCTACCAGCCATATTGAAATTGGGCGCCATACTATTGGCTTCATTTTAACTTTACCTCTTTAAAGACCTGCTCTCCTAATATGGTTACTGTTAGTCAGGGTTCTCCAGAGAATCAGAACTAACAGGATATATATAAATTTATAGAAAGAGATGATGAGGAATTGGTTCATGTGATTACAGAGGCTGAGAAATCCCATGATTTGTCTTCTATAAGCTTGAACTAGAAAAGCTTGGTGGTATAATTTAGTCTGTGTCTGACATCCCCAAAACTGGGAACACCGATGTGGAAGGCAGAAGATGGATTTCCCAGCTCATACAGAGAGTACATTCATCTTTCTTCTGCCTTTTTTGTTGTACTCAGAAGGACTTCAGTGGGTTGGATGATGTTCACATGTATTGGATGATGATGAACTTCTTTATTCAGCCTACCAAGTGCTAATCTCTTTTGGAAACACACAGACGCATTCAGAAATAATGTTTTACCCACTTCTTGACCATCCCTTAGCCCAGTCAAGTTGACATGTAGAGTTGACCATCATTTGCATTTTGAGGTACCAGGAATTAGGGCGTGATCGTATGAATTTTGGGAATACACAATTCAGCCCATAACCATTCCATTAGGTAAAACAAATCTCAGGAAGTAGAATCTTAAAATTATAAAAATTGAATTTTTATAAAAACAGTAGGCTTGCTTAGCCATATCCTCTGAGGAGATAGAGATTCTATCTAGGCATCTGTCTAGCATTTGAAAGACATTGTCACAAGCTACCAGTCCGTGTTGCTGAATCCTGCAGTTAAATTCCTTGAGAGAGTCCTTTCCCTCTTTTCTGTCTGGAACCATTCACATTCACATGGTATATTAGTGGGTTTTAAATTGGCCCAGCTGCTCTTAATGAAATAGTTATCCAAAATTCCTTTAAGGAAAATAAGTAGGAAGTACAAAGCAGAATAAATTCTCCCATCCATATTTCTCTATCATTAATTTTTGGTAAACATTTTTAAAATCTATAAGAATTTAAATCATGTATCCCTTTCTCTCCCCTGTTCCCTGCTTCCTTTTTTTTCTCCTTCCTCTATTTTTTCTCTCTCTGTGTGTATGTACATATAATATAACTAAAATTAGATTTTCTTATTTTTCTAATCAAAAATATAACTACAACATGAGTATTTTTCCAATACAGCAAAGGGATTCAGAGCATGGATTCTGGAGCAACAGAATTTTAACCACAACTGATAATATAGTGCTACTTGTGATTGTTGGAAATATTAAATGTCCTTAGAACTTTCCTGTTATATATAGTAAACACTATATCCCCTAGAGAAAGAAATGGCAACTCACTCCAGTATTGTTGCCTGGAAAACCCCATGGACAGAGGAGTCTGGCAGGCTAGAGTCCATGGGGTGTCAAAGAGTTGGAAAGGACTTAGCAAACAACAGTGACAACAGCAACAACAAAAATAATGTGTTATTATTATTATCATTATTGTTGTTGCTATTATACTAATACAGATGTATCTATATATGCTTTAATAGCTGACTAGCATTTCACAATATGGTGATACTGTACTTCAATTATCTACAGTTTTATTGCTATATTGAAGATATTGCAAACATATTCAGCTTTTTTATGACTTGTAAAGATAAGAGCTTTGCAAAATTATCCTATTATTCTCTTATATAAATTCTTTGAAGTGATAAATATTAATAAAAAATGAATATTGCAATTTCTTTCCAGTCACCACACTATTATATAGATTATAACAATTTTCAATCTCAACAGGAACAAAAAATAAGAATAAACTGCTTTAGGATATTAAAATCATTTTTCTTTTATTTTTTTGGTTTCATAACATGATAAATATATTCATTATATCAAAAGACCATCTAAATAATTCTACAAGTATAATCACAAATACACAACAGTATATATTTTAAAAAATTATAGATTAAACACCAGAGATGCATTTCATATAAAAATTGTTTTAGGTATTTAAAAAAAGAATTTGGTGTGAGTATATTAAAAACATGGCAAAACCAATACAATATTGTAAAGTTAAATAATAAAATAAAATTTAAAAAATAATTAAAAAATAAAAACATGTAAAACAAAACAGTATATCAGTGACACTTTTAAAGTGTAATATATAAACAAAAGACATTTAATTAAGTTTATAAGAAATATCAAGTCAACTATAAGAAAACAACAGCGTGTAAACAAATATAAAGTTATGGCCAAGCTTTAGTAAGGCCTACACATTGATAAGAAAGGCATTATGATAATGATAGTAAAGTTAAGCAAATAAGAATTGATAAGAATGAAATATAACTGATTAAGAACATGGAAATATTTAAATATTCACTAGTATTCAATTTAAAAAATTATATCTCCCTCATGGAATTAGCAAATATATTAAAATGGCAGTAACAGCACTGGTGAATTGAGCAGTATGTATAAACGCTTTGCATGGTGTGTAAATTAATTTAACACATTAAGCAAAAATATTTTGACAAAATATGTAAAAATGATTTAGCAATGAGTGTGTGCTTTAATTCTACCTTTTGATTCCAAAATTTGACTACTAACAGCTTACTCATAACTGGAAGCTGTACTGATGACTTAACTGTCAATTAACATATATTTTGTATGTTAAGGGCTTCCCTGGTGGCTCAGCTGGTAAAGAAGCTGCTTGCAATGTGGGAGACATGGGTTTGATCCCTGGGATTGGGAAGACCCCCTGGAGAAGGGAAGTTATTGTACACTGTATTCTGATAATAAAGTAAGCTAGAGAAAAGAAAATGTTATTAAGAAATGTATGAAAAAGAGAAAATACATTTACAGTACTTATATGTATTTATTGGAAAAAAAAAAAACCTTGCATATAAATTGGCCCATGCAGTTCAATCCTGTGTTGTTCATGGGTCAACTGTATTTCAAAAAACATTTTGAAATTGCCAGAGATATGTGTAATTTTACTGGAGCTTGGGATTTATACTCTGTTATGAACTTCTTATATAGTGCTTATAAAAGGATAGAAACACATGGAAAGCAATTTTATTAAAATTGCACAAGAAACTTAAAAAAAAAGAAATCTGAAAAAAACAAACATGGAAGACCAAGCATAAAGTGTTTTAGGGTTACAGTAAGAATAAATTATATGCTTAAAAAAATAAAAGCCTGGATAGAAACACAAAACTAACAGTGGTTGTCTTCTGCTAGAGAAAATATACATATTGCTTTGCATTTCTAAAATTCCCATGATTGTCATGGGAAAATAAATGTGACAAAGTTTATAAGTAATAAAATCTTTCCGTCTCTCTTAGTTTTTGTTTTCTATTCCAATTAATAGGCTCCCTGGAAATGCAGATCTACCAGTGATATGCTTTACTTAAACACCAGGAGGTTTTGTTTGTTTGTTTGTTTTTCCTTCTTTGTTGCTTGTTTATTGTTTTCTTTTATGGTTACTGGTAACAAGCTATTGATGAAAAATAGCTTGCCCTGAGTTTCTGTGAGATACTCCAACCTTGGCATTGGAGTACAGTTTTGTTTAATTTTCAGTGTGTGTCACTTTTGTTTCTCTACTTAAACTTTATATTCCTTGAAGATAAGGGAGATTAAGAATTTCTTTTAAAACAAAGAAGATTAGCAAATAGAAAATGTCAGACTATCCTCAGTTCTCCCCTTTTATATTATCTCCTTTTCTGTTCCCCATGGGTTTCCCAGGTGGTACCGTGCTAAAGAATCTGCTTGCCAATGCAGGAGACCCAAGAGACATGGGTTTGATCCCTGTGTTGGAAAGAGCCTGTGGAGGAGGAAATGGCAACCCACTCCAGTATTCTTGCCTGGAGAATTCCATGGACAGAAAAGCCTGGCGGGCTACAATCAGTCCTTGGGGTTGCAAAGAGTTGGACTCGACTAAGCATGCACATTTTTTGTTCCCCACATTTATATTTATTTTAATTGCATATTCTTTGTGGTGTTTGCCTAAGGACTAGGTCCATAATTCACAGACACACATGTTTTATCCATGCTTATCCATATGTGGAGGAGATTTGGACTTCTAAAGAAATCACAGTATCTACCTCTGCTCTCCTCTGGGGGCTGGAAATGGTTTTCTTTTTTTTTTTTAAGCTTTTATTTTTTTTTAATTAATTAATTAATTTTTACTTTACAATATTGTGTTGGTTTTGCCATACATCAACATGCATCCGCCACGGGTGTACACATGTTCCCCATCCTGAACCCCCCTCCCACCTCCCTCCCCATACCATCCCTCTGGGTCATCCCAGTGCACCAGCCCCAAGCTTCCTGTATCCTGCATTGAACATGTATAATATCATATAAGAAACGAATCGCCAGTCCAGGTTCGATGGAAATTGTTTTCTGTGTGTCACTATTGTTTTCCTGTGTATATAATGGAAAATAAAATATCTCTTCTAGTCATTTGAGATTGTAGATATTCCTTTAAGAGGAGCTATTTATAAAGTGTGTATGTGACAGGAAAACACTGGCTTCTAACTGAACCCCAGCCTAGTATAAGGATGCAATTTTGTATTCCAATCAAATAAAAATCTATGGAAGCATATGCCAAAATGCCAAATCAGATCATTTGGACAAAAATTCTATCTAACGTTTAAAAAGTAAATTGTGGGGCTTCCCTTGTGGTTTAGTGGTTAAGATTCTGTGTTTCCACTGCCAAGGGTCCAGGTTTGATCCCTGGTCACGACTGAAGCGACTTAGCAGCAGCAACAGCAGCAAGAACTAAGGTTTCACAAGTTGCTCAGTGCAACCAAAAATCAAGTAAAATAAAATAAGTGAATTGTTACAAATTAGAGATCTTGAAGGTACTCTAAATAAGAAAATGAAGGATCTGTAGGGTCAAGATAGATATGGATGACTGAAAAAAGTTTATTCCCCATGGAAACCAATTCTGCAAGTATACATCAGGTGTTAGAATTGGTGCTCTTATATAAACATTCTCTCCTAACAACTTTACACAGTAGTTGTTATTATTCCATCTCATGGAAAGAAATTAATTTCAATGGGGTTAAATGGCTTTCTCCATTCACAGATATATTACATTTTAGACCTTGAATTCAAATAGCTTTCTAAAACAAAACTATAACATGAGAAATGAGGCTTAGGATCCAAAGCTTGTGCCTCTGTAACTGAAGTAGTCACATAGAGCTAGGAAATGTCTTAAATTCCTAAATGGCAGTGGCAATGGGAAAGAAGAGAAAAATATACTAAACACGATACTCAATGAAGTGATGCTTAACCACAAACCAAACTAATTTTTTTCCCAAAGAATGCTGAGTTTCAACAGAGAAATATCAATTATTATTTTTATCCAAATAGAAAATTAAGCAATCACACCAACAAGAAAATTCTAAGTCTTTCTTAATTCTCCTTATTGATAAGTCCTCCTCATATATTTCATCAGCAAATCTTTCATGTTGTATTTCCAAAATATAGGCTTCCCACATTTTATGAGTCAAAGACATCATTGACAAAGAGGTTAAATACCTAAATTTTGGATTGTAAGGGCTTATATTCTATTCATGGTTTGGGAAGATAACCCTGGAGAAGGAAATGGCAACCCACTCCAGTATTCTTGCCTGAGAAATCCCATGGACAGAGGAGACTGGCTGGCTACAGTCTATGAGGTCGCAAAAGAATCAGAAATGACTGAGTGACTAAATAACAACAGTATTCTATTTAATCATTTTTAAAAACAAAATCCATAATGCAATGTCATCTTATCCAGAAACCTCAACTGATTTCACTAGCAAAACACCAAAATATCTACTGTTGTTTTGTTTGGTCACTCAGTCATGTCCAACTCTTATGCTTTATTTCCAGTGTTTATCACAGGAAATTGGCACAGAAAAATTTATTCAATAAATATTTAATAAATTAATTAAAGAAGGAATTAAGGGGTTAAATATTTGGCAGGTAGGTTGTATAGTATCTGGTTGTTAATCTTATACAATAGTAAAAAATAGTTTAAAACTAAAGATTAGGATACAAATAAACGTGTCAATTGATGTGTAGTTGATGAAGATACTTAACAGGCTAAAATTTAAAATTCCTGCTAGGAAATTTTAGGAGATGAGTTTGGATAGCATGGTGTAAGCCTTGACAGTTGGGTTTTCTCTTTTTTGTAATGCAAGTGCCTGACAGAAGTTTTGATTGCAGAGGTATCCACTTCAATGATGGGGTATCTGCATAAATATCTTACAGCCATACAGACAGACACAGAGGCAGACCAGCCCATTCAAATTCCTCTGTTTTAGAGATCTTGGTTGATTTTCATAACCGTCCACTTGGGCCACTTATTTTTTCTCTTCTCTCTTTAAATGTTCATGCCCATGTTTTCAAATTCACCAAGGAAGAGTAAGCACAAGAAACCATAGGCTTCCATCTTCAATTCAATAGAAGCAGAATCCTAAGCCTTACACTTGAAATCTAGCAGGACCCTGTCATGGGGAGCCTGTCTGGTCAGTCTCCACGAACTTCCCTGAGTTCCAAATAGCAGATTTGAACATTTTCTAGTTCAGGAGGGAAAGGGTTGCAGAGTCAAAGCAGACTTTTAATTCCCTTGAGTCAAAGGGAGTCCAGAAACAGTAGTGCAGCCCTGTGGAAAGGGCCCTGTTCCATCTCAAGGAATGCACATAACAATATCTTTAAGCCCTTAGGGAGGCCTGATTTGTTGCAGTCCATGGGGTCACAAAGAGTCAGACACTACTTAGTGACTGAACAAAG